>NC_083696.1:11422500-12047500 GCF_033118175.1 Dama dama | reverse complement strand
TATCAAAAGATAGGAAAGTGAGTCAATCTAAGCAGGCAAATCTGAAATTAGAACCTGCATAAAGCATGCAATTGTCAAACAAATTATGTCCTCCCATATCTCTTCGAATTATGCAATCCTTTTAAAGAGCTATTCAAAACTCAGACCAACTTTTAATACAGTTGAATTTGATCTTTCTTTGTCCTGTACATCTTCTGTTTAGTATATACTAAAGTATGTACCTTCCTTTAGAATACAAAAGCCACAAATTTTACACTTTTAGAACTAAGCATCAAAGCATTGTATTAATGGGAATTTCATAGTCTAATATTATGTCTTGTACTTAAGTCCTAGAAAACAAAAGGCCAGTGCAAAAAAAACCCTTTATATTTGCAATCAATGGGTAATTAAAAGGATTACATAATGATCTAGAGAACACTGGATTTGAAGTCAGAAGACTTGAGTTCCGGTTTCTCACTCATAAGTTTTATTACTTTGGAGAAATAAATTAACTGGGATTTTATTTCTACATCTATTTAATAAGAGCAGAAATTAGCTGATTTCTGAAGTCTCTCAAGATGAGTGATTCTATGATTCTAATATTCCTCAATTTATTGTACATTCTGAACCTCATCTCCACTCTTTAATCAAAGGTAAAATTCTTTTCACACCGAAAGAACTTCCTCTTATCTAGTTAGTGGGCATTCAGCCTTCAGCTCAGTTCAGTTCAGTCGCTCAGTCGTGTCCGACTCTCTGCAAACCCATGAACCAGAGCACGCCAGGCCACCCTGTCCATCACCAATTCCCGGAGTTCACCCAAACCCATGTCCATCGAGTTGGTGATGCCATCCAACCATCTCATCCTCTGCCGTCCCCTTCTCTTCCTGCCCTCCATCTTTCCCAGCATCAGGGTCTTTTCACATGAGTCAACTCTTCGCATCAGGTGGCCAAAGCACTGGAGTCTCAGCTTCAACATCAGTCCTTCCAATGAACACCCAGGACTGATCTTTAGGATGGACTGGTTGCATCTCCTTGCAGTCCAAAGGGCTCTCAAGAGTCTTCTCCAACACTGCAGTTCAAAAGCATCAATTCTTTGGCGCCCAGCTTTCTTTATAGTCCACCTCTCACATCCATACATGACCACTGGAAAAACCATAGCCTTGACTAGATGGACCTTTGTTGGCAAAGTAATGTTTCTGCTTTTTAATAAGCTGTCTAGGTTGGTCATAACTTTCCTTCCAAGGAGTAAGCGTCTTTTAATTTCATGGCTGCAATCACCATCTGCAATGATTTTGGAGCCCAGAAAAATAAAGTCAGCCACTGTTTCCACTGTTTCCCCATCTATTTGCCATGAAGAGATGGGACTGGATGCCATGATCTTAGTTTTCTGAATGTTGAGCTTTAAGCCAACTTTTTCACTCTTCTCTTTCACTTTCATCAAGAGGCTCTTTAGTTCTTTTTTACTTTCTGCCATAAGGGTGGTGTCATTTGCATATCTGAGGTTATTGATATTTCTCCCGGCAATCTTGATTCCAGCTTGTGCTTCATCCAGTCCAGCATTTCTCATGATGTACTCTGCATATAAGTTAAATAAGCAGGGTGACAATATACAGCCTTGACATACTCCTTTTCCTATTTGGAACCAGTCTATTGTTCCATGCCCAGTTCTAACTGTTGCTTCCTGACCTGCATACAGGTTTCTCAAAAGGCAGGTCAGGTGGTCTGGTATTTCCATCTCTTTTAGAATTTTCCAGTTTATTGTAATCCACACAGTCAAAGGCTTTGGCATAGTTAATAAAGCAGAAATAGATGTTTTTCTGGAACTCTCTTGCTTTTTCGATCATCCAGCGGATGTTGGCAATTTGATCTCTGGTTCCTCTGCCTTTTCTAAAAACAGCTTGGACATCTGGAAGTTCACAGTTCACATATTGCTAAAGCCTGACTTGGAGAATTTTAAGCATTACTTTACTAGCGTGTGAGATGCGTGCAATTGCGTGGTAGTTTGAGCATTCTTTGGCATTGCCTTTCTTTGGGATTCGAATGAAAACTGACCTTTTCCAGTCCTGTGGCCACTGCTGAGTTTTCCAAATTTGCTGGCATATTGAGTGCAGCACTTTCACAGCATCATCTTTCAGGATTTGAAATAGCTCAACTGGTATTCTATCACCTCTACTAGCTTTGTTCGTAGTGATGTTTCCTAAGGCCCACTTGACTTCACATTCCAGGATGTCTGGCTCTAGGTGAGTGGTCACACCATTGTGATTATCTAGGTCTTGAAGATCTTTTTTGTTCAGTTTTATGTATTTTTGCCACCTCTTCTTAATATCTTCTGCTTCTGTTAGATCCATACCGTTTCTGTCCTTTATTGTGCCCGTCTTTGCATGAAATGTTTCCTTGGTATCTCTAATTTTCTTGAATAGATCTCTAGTCTTTCCCATTCTATTGTCTTCCTCTATTTCTTTGCATTGATCACTGAGGAAGGGCATTCAGCCTTAGAAAAGAATAAAATTACTCCCTATCCTGTCCATCTTTGTCTAAAATATTCTTTTTCATTTTGACCCTGCATGCTCATCTCATTCTCATAAAAGTTTAACAGATTTTGTCTGTCATTCTACCATGATATAGTTGAAGATGTAAAACATTAATTAATTACTTCATTAATTCAACTAAATATTATTACTTTGGTAGGCACTCTCCTACGTACTGAGCAAAACAGGCAAGGTTTTTGGTTGCTGATGACTCACAATCTACTGCAGGGAGACAGACAATAGATAAAAATAAATAACTTCAGATCGTGGTGAGGTCTATAAAGACAATGAAATAGGATGATGAAAAAGTGAATGGGAGAAAGGTTAGACGTTACAGTGGGCAGTCAAGGAGGGCCTTTCTCTGAAAGTATCACTTAAATGGAGACTTAGATGATATAAGAAAACTGCCACAAGATGTACGGGGTGAGTGAGTGCTCTAGACTGAGGGATGGCATGGGCATCATCTAAGTTGGGAGCAAGCTTGGTCTGCCCTGGAGTGGTGTGAAGCATAGGGTCACAGCATAAATGGCTGAGAAGCTAGGGCACCGCATTTGGTATTATCCTTAAGATAGAAGGCACGTGGAGGATCCTTCACAGGAGGCCATGATCTCATTTGCATTTCTTCAAGACTACTCCAGCTTGACCATTCCCAGTGGGAGAGTCGCTCACCACTTCTCTTTTCCTAACAGTTTTTGCCAGAATCCTGCGGGCTCCTGAATCCCACAATGTCACCTTTGGCTCCTTTGTGACCCTGCGCTGTACAGCCACAGGCATCCCTGTCCCCACCATCACCTGGATTGAAAACGGAATTGCTGTGAGTTCCATCTGTATGGGGACTTGTCTGGGGAAGACCCACCAGTGTTGAATTTGAGGGCTGAGAACATATTTGTAGAGTTACCATGATCTCTGTCATTGGTCTCACCTGCGTCTCCATTTTTCAAAATCTTCCAATATTTTCATTCTAGAAGTCACTGTCTAGAAACTGAACTCCATAGGTTTACTTCTTTCCTTATATCATAGGGAATAGTAGAAAACCAAATTTATTCTTTACACTTTTGTGTAAAAGAGAAGTGGTAATAATTCCTTCCCACACAAAAATCATCAGCTGAAGGATTAGTTCACTGCTAGAGCCTACTTTGATGAAAAGCAATCCAGAATTAGAATACGTGTCTGTTAGTGCAACATTTTATTTTCATTTCTAATACTGGTAATAGTAGCTAGTATATAGTATGTGATTGCTATGACTAGGCCCTGTTCTAAGCAGTTTACATAAAAGCATTCACTTATTCATTCTACAAATACTGAGCATCTCCTGGGCATCAGGCATTATTCTAGACATTGTACACACAGGCGCAACCAGAACAAGTAAAGTTTCCTATCCTCAAGTTTCTTACACTAACATTGGAAAAAAACAAACAATAAAATAAGCAGACAGTAGAATCTATACCCTGTGTGAATAGTGCCCAATGCCATGGAGAAAAATAAAGCGGGAAAGTGAGAAAGTACAACCTCAGGAGGAAGACTCTGTTTTCAATAAAGTGGTCAGAGAAGCTTTATTAAGATGAAGATATTTAAGCAAAGAGCTGAAGGAGGAGGCTGTGTAGATAACAGGGGGATTACAACCAGGCACAGTCTCTGAGATAAGCATACACCTGGAATGTCAGAGGAACAGCAAGTAGGTCAGTGTGGCTAGAGGAAAGAGGTAAGGGGTGTGTATAGGGATTGTAGATCCTACAGGCTTACATAGGTCATGGATACATTTGACTTCATTTGGATGAAATGGAATGCCTCTGTAGGTCTGTTTCTGCTGTCTGTTTTACTGCTGACTTTCTTTCATTGTGTTTTGTTTCCTTGTGTGCCTAGTTATCTTTGACTACCTGCTGTTCATTGTTTTGAGAAAAAAAAAATGTCAGAGGTTAATTTGAGGTCTAGATAAAGGTTCTTTTCTCCAGAGAATTTTTGTTTGTTTCTGCTAGGGACCAAGGGCTACTACTAATCTTTGATTGGCTTAAACTTGTTAAAGTAACTTGTAATCTTTTCTTCTTTAGTTCTCTAATTAAACTTCAGGTATCATTTACAACTCAAATCTTATTTGACAGTACATCTTGTGGCTTTTCTATGAAGCTGTAGGAGCTGTCTTAAGCCTTTTAAAGTAGTATAAAGAGATGCCCTAAGAAAACTGGGGAACTGACAATATGACTTTACTAATTTGTCTCACTCTTTAAAAGGCTTGTAGGGGTTTAGAACTGGAAGATATATGATTATTCTCTGTTGGAGTTGAGGAGTAATTTTTAAAAGCCAGATGGTTTGAGTTAGTTTTGGTCTTACTGAGACTCCAACTTCATCTTTCAAGATGTGATTCACAAAAAAAAAAAAAAAAAAAAACAGAAAGCAAAATAGATTCTTTGCTGGAGATTCTAAAACAGGAATAAAATAAATGAACAGTGACTTTCCTCCAGAAAGAAAGCAAAAGAACATCTGCAGTTTTCATGGTCAGAGAGGGTTTGCTCTTACAGCCAAGTTTTGTTCTTGGTGCTACTATCCAAGTCCAACTAGAAATTGAGATGACTGCCCTGTGCTGATGCAAATCACAGGAAATGGAGGCAATCTTAGGTACTTAATGTCGGACAAGTAGCCAGCCAGAGAAGTCTATTGAGAACAGGGAAGAGTCCACAGACCTGGGATCATTTTGGGTGGGCAGGATTAAGACAAATGCAGAGCCGGGAGCAATTTGGCACAGAATAAGACAGAATTTGAACTGTGTCCTTTAACTAACTATAAGGCAGTGAACTAACTTCACTAACACACTAAAGTATTAAAGTATAATAAGTACTTTAAAAGATGTGAATGCTCCTTCATCCTCATACATGAACATGCCAGTAAACTTAAACCCTGAATGCTTACAGCCAAAGAATAAGAGAAAGGCAAGGAAATTGCCCCCCAAAGTGATAAAAAATTCTTTTGCTTTCTTCCTATGGAGACATCACTCATCTTTCATGAAAATTTGTAGTCTTAGATGAACTCAGAGTGAGCAGTAATATCCCTTTTGTTTTACAACATTGGAAATAATACTTTGGTATTATTACTTATTACTACTTATGGCTACAGCAGAGATTACTTTTCTAAAAGAAAATATCCTCATATTTTGATAACCAGATTTACTTAAAGTTAAATCCAACTCTATTATTTTGGCATTCAAATAAAAAATTTGCACATCTCTCTTGCTTTGTCCAAAAGATATATTTATAACTCCTAAAACATGTTAAAAGTTCAATCATTTTAATTTATTAGAAGAGTTTTCAAAATGAACAGCCAAATCTGTGTTGAAGATTGTGGTTTTTGAATTTCCTTAAAGGGAAGCTCACTTATATTTTATACATATTTTTAAGAGGCAGTTTTTTGGTTTAAAGGACATGAGCTATGGAATCATCTTCTCTTACTGACTGTGTAAACCCAAGATAATTACATATATCAAGTGGAATATATTATGTGGACTGTCTCAGCAGCCAGACTGAAAGAGGTCAATATTCATGGCTATGTTTATCAGAAACAGAATGGGAAATTTTCTCAGCCAGCCTGTTTCTTTTTCTATGATGCATAAACAGACATTTTTACAACTCCCTAGACATGGACCATATTAGGCCATATCCTAAAGTTCCGTGAGATAGTTCTAGCCAACTGGGACTGTTTGCTGCATGACAAGGTCATAGAAGCCAGAATACCATTCAGATGCCAAATTATGATGAAGTTAGAGGATTATCCATAACTGGGGGTAAATTCTCTCCAAACAGCATTATTAATGATATGTAAAAAGTTTTCCACCTATGTTGTCTCCTTCAGAAGACTTTTACATACATTTTATCAGGTGTGAACTGATATGCCTATTTAATAGAGTGCCTGTTTGATGGCCTCATCTGACGTCACAGTCTCACCCCCACACACAGAACAGAGAACTGTTTATCCAGTGCTTTCAGGTCAGTATGCCTGGGTGACTTGGAGAAAAAACATATTTACTGTAATACCAGATAAAGTCACCTCAATGAAGTCCTTACTGTTGCCTCAGCATACCTTGCTTAAAGCTCCCAGGCATAATCTGAACTCATCCTTTTGAGCTTTTAAATCTGAAAGGCAAAATGATCAAAATGCAGGGCAAAGGGATGTTCTGAATTTTAGGTCATGAAAAATACTAAACTGTTGGTCAGATTGCTCCATGAAGAAAGAAAAACAAATTCAAATGATGACTAACAAGGCCTGCTGTGCATGAGTCACAAACTGAATCAAGCCAGGCCTCTGGAAACAGGAGGAAAAGCACTTAGGAACCACATCATCATCAGGCAATGAGCCTTGGAACTTGATGGTCTACCCGCTGGACTATGTCAGCACCTGGATGATGTCCAGGAGGATGGAGGTCAGGCGGCTTAAAGCTCATTTCGCTTTCCTCCCAAGAATGTTTTCAGTGACCTTGAGGAGTGACTTTCTTAGGTGTGAACATGAAAATAGTGCAAGTTTAGTCAGCACTGAGGGGATTACTCATTTCTGAGTTGTCTCCTAGGCATCCACTGTACAGACCTACTTCTTGAAAGAAGAAACAAACTTGCAAAGGAGGAAGGTAACTGTTCTACAGATTTCACATATATAAACTGGGAAGGGATTATATTTAAAAACAAAATATCTTCAGAGCATAAAACATACTAACTGACAGAGATTTGAGGTCTTTAGCTTTTTTCTCATTGTTGCTTTGTATTAAAATCTGGGGAGAGTCCAAAATTGTATTTCACCAACAAAGATCTACTATAGAGCACAGTGAACTCTACTCAATATTCTGCAATAACCTTTATGGGAAAGAATCTGGAAAAAATGGATCTATGAATATGTATAATGGAATCACTTTCCTATATACCTGAAACTAATACAATGTTGTAAATCAACTATCCCCCAATAATCTTTTCAAATTGTATTTCAAATTGTTCAGTCCCTTCCATCTAACTTGGACATTCAAATCCATAGGAACTTGAACCTCTGATAAATACGATAATGATGCATTCAGAATTCCCAACTGCATGTGTGTCTCTCAAATATATTTTCCTCTCTGCCTTGTCAATTTCTCATAGAGTCTAGGCTGCTTATCTGGGGAAAATGCCACAATACTTGATCTGACCTGGGAAGTTTCCCCAGTTAAGGTAAATTGATGCTCACATAAACCAGTGTTTCTAAAAGAATGGAGACTCATAGTGCAGATAAAGAACAAAAAGACAGAAGCTAACTGGACAAACTTTCACTGCCTAACTGCAACAGAGAGTGCTTGCTTCTGGGGCCACCCAGCTACCTGGCAGCAGAAGTATGGAAAGTTGGTCTCACCTCATGGCTTCCCTCCCCCTTGCAGATCTAAATGAGAAACAGTAAAATATCTTGGCTCCAAGTTTCTTACTCCTAGTTTCCTTCTCTACTACTGGACAGAAAGATCTTTTTCAAGGCCACCAAGGTACCCACTCCTACTCCTGCTCAAGGTAAACCATTAGCTAATTCCTTGATTGTCAGTCCATTCACAATTCTCTCAAACTAGCAATTTCCCCCTCAGATAAGCAATGATAATGAAAAAAAAAAATTGAAAAAATGGCAGAGTGCTTAAGAAAGCAGTGAAGAAAGAATCACCAGTTTAAGAAATGTCACCACCTTAACAATGACATTTAAGTCAGATGTTTATTTTGTTTATGGTTGATTTGAGGTTTTGTTGTTACTGCTCTTTTCTAACGACTATGCAGTTTTAGGACCAGGCAAGGCAGTAAAACAAAAAGATTAAAAGCACAGACTTTGGGGGTCAGACACACTAGTGTGTAAATTGGAACTCTGCAACCCAAAAGAATGTACTGGGAGCTGTCTTTCTTAGAGTTGGCATGCTGATGACTAAAGAGCATTTAGGTATATTAACCTGTCAATTATGCGCTAATATGGCATTGGTAGCCTGGCTCTTCCAGGATACTTGATTTTCTATAGGTCATGATGCAGAAACAGGACTAACTTCACAACCGTTTTTTTCTTGTTAACCATCCACTATTTGTTGTGCATTAAGGGGGGGAACTGGAAAAGAATTATGAAAATAAGTCCAAAACTCTATTACCCGTCATGATTGACTGTCTCTAACTTTAAGACATAGAGATGTATCTTGGAGGATACACACAGGGTATCTTTTCTAGCTCGTGTTAGTTATCTACTGTCACATCAGAGATGTCCCAAGCCTGATCACTTAAAACAAGAGCCATTTATTAATGCTCACAAGTCTGTGGCTCGACTGGGTGGTTTTGCTGATTTGGGCGAGGATTGCCTGATCTTACTGATCTAGCTCCTGTGATTGGCAGGTTGACTAGGAGCTAGTGGGTGTAGAATGGCCTTATTCATATATCTGGGTGTTATTATTGGCTGCCAGCTGGATCAGTGAGTATAACTGGGCCATAAGTGCCTCAACCTCTATCAGGCCCACTCTGGCTTGTTCACAGGAGGTCACAGGTTCTAAGTGAAATAAGAAAGCAAGCCACAGTGTGCAAGAACATTGCAAGTGTCTGTATCTTTTGAAAACATGTCACAAGCCAATCAAGACTCAAAGCATGAAGAAAGAAGCCACCTCCGAAAGGGAGAGCAACAAAGTCACATTGTAAGGTCATGGGTGTTGGGAGACAAAAGTTGTTGGCAATTTTTGCAATCTACCACATGCCTTTTGATCCTATCCTAATCCTTTTTCTTTCCAGTCTGCTTTACACAGCATATTAGAAATTCTTGACCTGATTCTATCTTCTTTTCCCCCCCGACTCCACCAGGTTTCTTCTGGGTCTATTCAAGAAAGTGTGAAAGACAGAGTAATTGACTCAAGACTGCAGCTGTTTATCACCAAGCCAGGACTCTACACATGCATAGCTACTAATAAGCATGGAGAGAAATTCAGTACTGCAAAGGCTGCAGCCACCATCAGCATAGCAGGTAGGATGGCTGTTCACAATTGCACTGTTTCAGGAGAGGAGAAGGGGACGGCAGAGGATGAGATGGTTTGATGGCATCTCTGACTCGATGGACATGAGTTTGAGCAAGCTCTGGGAGTTGGTGATGGACAGGGAAGCCTAGAGTGCTGCAGTCCACGGGGTCACAAAGAGTTGGACATGACTGAGCAACTGAACTGACTGACTGAGGAGAAGAGAAAGTCGGTACTATTCCACAGCATCCTTCACTAGGGAACACCTTTTTTTCTTTTAAATCTCTTACTCCAGGCCCACTTGGGATATTTCTTCCTCCAAAGGTTGACCAAAATAATTGATTTTGGGAAATTCATTGCTTCAAAAATTAAATTCTTAAATGCCTGCCTAAGTGATATGAAACAGCTTCCAGGAGTTCATTTCTTTCAATATCTTTCTCTTTCATGTTCTTTTCTTCCCTTTCTTTTTTTTATTCTCCCCTCTCTCCCTCCCTCCCTACTTCTTTCCTCCCCTCCTTCCTTCCTTCTTCCCTCCCTCCCTTTCTTTTCCTTTCCTTCCCCTCCTCTTTTTTCTCTTCCTCCTCTTTCTTTCTGGGGGTTAATCAAGTTTTCCAAGGCTCTCAAAGAGTAAGTTGGCAGACATTTAACATGCTTGTGCCAATTTCTAATTGGCTATATTTTAGGGCATTTTTACTTATAAATATATTATCTACCTCGTGGCCTTTCCCCTTCTTGTTTCATGCAAGTGATAGCAGGATCCACAGATATTTTCAAGGAAAAGGGCTGACACATGGATTTCTAGGATATTTGTGTTGAGTTATAAAGGTTTATTTTTAAAACTTAAATGTCCCAAAGGCTTCTGAGAACATCTGTGGAATTCCTAGAGATGGAAATAATCCCTGTGTCAGGAAATGCCAGGCATGATAATATTCATAGCATGCCTACCGTCCAAGGGTCAGCAGAGAGATGCTTGGCCTCACATGTAAGGTAAGCACTGGTAGAACCTGTATCCAGAGCCAGTTCCCCAGAGTCTGATATTTCTTATTACAGTGTCACTTCTTTGATCTTCCTTGATGAGGAAATTTCTAGTAATGCTTGTGATTTTTAGCATGAGGTGAATAAGGACACAGAGAAATACATAGGGAGCATTGGACAAGGCTGGCCCTCTGAGGCATGCCCACGAAGGAAAGAGATTTCAAAACCATATTCTTTCTGCCTTCTCCTCCAAGAATATATCTGTATCTTGAGATATCACATCAATTATTCAAGAATTTCCACTAATGGGAGGTCATATTCCCAGAGAAGGGTGAGACTCTTAAAAGTAAATTCAACTCAATTTAACAAATAATAATAAACTGATTACTCTTCACATACCATTTGTTGTCCATGAAGCACTCTTACATGCATTTATTAAATACACTAGGTTCAGTCCATTGCATTAGGTAAAGGATGCAAACTTAATTTATGAATCGGATCACAATGGAGTCCAAGTCTTCCAGGGGCTCTCAATCTAAAAAGGAAGCCCATTAGTCACAGACATCATGACACAGACTATGTTCTATGCAGAAGCACAAAGTACAACAGCAGGAAAAAAGAGAGTTTAAGGGAATCCTTCAAAAAGAGGTACCATTAGAGTTAGAGATGACAAGGTCAAAGTGAGTCCAGAAAATACCAAGTCATGATGGAGACTGCGATGAGGTAGAGGAGAGGAAGAAAGGTTTCAAACGTGAGATCTAGCTGGATTATGAAGAGGCTGAGTAGGCTGACTGTACTCTTTAATCAATGGGAAGTCATTTAATTTTTTTAGAGGAGACAAGTGAATATGGTCAGATATATTCTTTATCAAATCAACAGATGTCAGGTGTCAAAAGATGAGGGGCATGGCATGCAGTTAGCTTTATTCCAGGAGTCTGGAAGAGTTATGAAATTCTGGACAACAACAGCAACAATTGGTGAAGAGAGAAGAGGAGAGATGCATGAAAACTCTTACATAGATGGCAGGTCAGGAGAGAAAAGATAAGGTCTGAAAGTGTCTGAATGTGGTACAAGGAGTTTAGATGTGTCTGAGATTTTAAGGAAAATGTCTAGGACAAACAATAACAGATAAAACAAAAGAACATGAGAAGGTTCAAGAGATAACAAAATGATTACATTTTTGATGCCTTTAAATTACTTGGAATGATTCTAGTCTCACTATCTTATGTTTTATTTGATAGTTGATCAGGAGCCAGTGTTCAGTAAATATATATTTATATAACTATATGTTGATAACATATGTATGTGCAGAGAGAGGGAGAAATAATTACATATGAATACTCAAATCCAAGAAAATAAACTGATCTAACCTAGCTTAACCTACACATCCACTGGTTGGAGGAGAAAATAAATGTTGCTAATATGAAGAAAGTTTCATTTCTGGTCATTATTCAGGCATTCAAAGATCAATTCCCTGCCATGTCTCTTCCCCTCCTTCCTCCTTCTATCTCTTCCTTACATGGAAAGAGAGAAGGAGTCTTGGATTTATGCAGTGGTGTCCTCTGGACCACCCTGGTCTTTGGTAAAGTCTACAGCTGGAGAACTAGTGATCTCATCTCTTGGCTTGGTTGGAACCCAGAGGACCTCCCTGTCTGGCTCAGCCCCATTGAGGCTCTTCCTGTAGCAGTACAATCCTCTACATCTCGGTCAAATCCTTCATCAATTCCCTCTCTAGAGTCTATTATGCAACCTTTTCCCCTAGTCACCTTGGCTCTCTCTGCAATGCCATACATGCTAAACCTCAAGTCAGCTCCTTCCTTATCCCTCTTGAGGACTGTAGCAACTTCGGAATCATTTTCATGTTATAAAAAATCCAAAGAAGATTTAGACCACTGACTCAGTCCTGCTGTCTACCCAACTGTGTCATACTACTATTTTCGCACTAATGTGGCCGATCTCATGTCAGCTTAAAGGGCCCTTATAAGAGTCTCTGCTTCTGGAGTTCCAAATAAGAAGTAGGAAAAACTCCTGATTTATCTTTGTGTAATTTATCAATATACCTCTCTTCTAGGATTTTGGTGCAGAGAAAGGAACCTATAAAATGTGTACCTTAATTCCCCTATCTTCACCATTCTGTAATTTCATGTAGAATGAAACCAGCAATGATTTGACTTTAGTCAATGGGTTTGGAATGTATGAGGTACCATTTTTGAATAACATTCCCTTAAGTAGCTAATTCATAAAAAGCCACAAGACCCTTTTGTTCATCCCCTGATCTGTTTTTCCTATTGCATCACACTTACTATGAGACCTGAAGCTCCTCTACTTTTCCTAAAACTTCCTCATGCACATTTTAAAAGGGTATCTCATGAGTGCAATGGAATAAGACATCTGAACCCCATGAGACACCTGCCATTTTTATTTCTCTCGTTAACCTGTTCACATGGACATCACCAGATGGTCAACACTGAAATCAGATTGATAATATTATTTGCAGCTAAAGATGGAGAAGCTCTATACAGTCAGCAAAAAAAAGACTGGGAGCTGACTATGGGTCAGATCAAGAAATCCTTATTGCCAAATTCAGACTTAAATTGAAGAAAGTAGGGAAAACCACTAGACCATTCAGGTATAACCTAAATTAAATCCCTTACAATTATACAGTGGAAGTGAGAAATAGATTTAAGGGACTAGATCTGATAGACAGAGTGCCTGATGAACTACAGACAGAGGTTCATGACACTGTACAGGAGGCAGGGATCAAGACCATCCACAAGTAAAAGAAATGCAAAAAAGCAAAATGTTTGTCTGAGGAGGCTTTACAAATAGCTGTGAAAATAAAAGAAGTGAAATGCAATGGAGTAAAGGAAAGATATACCCATTTGAATGCAGAATTCCAAAGAATATCAAGGAGAGATAAGAAAGCCTTCCTCAGTGATCAGTGCAAAGAAATAGAGGAAAACAACAGAATGGGAAAGACTCGATATCTCTTCAAGAAAATCAGAGATACCAAGGGAACATTTCATGCAAAGATGGGCTCAATAAAGGACAGGAATGGTATGGACCTGACAGAAGCAGAAGATATTAAGAAGAGGTGGCAAGAATACACAGAAGAACTGTACAAAAAAAAAATCTTCATGACCCAGATAATCACGACAGTGTGATCACTCACCTAGAGCCAGACATCCTGGAATGTGAAGTCAAGTGGGCCTTAGGAAACATCACTACGAACAAAGCTAGTAGAGGTGATGGAATACCTGTTGAGCTATTTCAAATCATGAAAGATGATGCTGTGAAAGTGCTGCACTCAATATGCCAGCAAATTTGGAAAACTCAGCAGTGGCCACAGGACTGGAAAAGGTCAGTTTTCATTCGAATCCCAAAGAAAGGCAATGCCAAATAATGCTCAAACTACCACACAATTGCACTCATCTCACACGCTAGTAAAGTAATGCTCAAAATTCTCCAAGCCAGGCTTCAGCAATACATGAACCATGAAATTCCAGATGTTCAAGCTGTTTTTAGAAAAGGCAGAGGAAACAGAGATCTTATTGCCAACATCCACTGGATCATTGAAAAAGCAAGAGAGTTTCAGAAAAACATTTATTTCTGCTCTATTGACTATGTCAAAGCCTTTGACTGTGTGGATCACAATAAACTGTGGAAAATTCTGAAAGATATGGAAATACCAGACCACCTGACCTGCCTCTTGAGAAACCTATATGTAGGTCAGGAAGCAACAGTTTGAACTGGACATGGAACAACAGACTTGTTCCAAATAGAAGAAGGAGTATGTCAAGGATGTATATCGTCACCATGCTTATTTAACTTATATGCAGAGTACATCATGAGAAATGCTGGACTGGGTGAAGCACAAGCGGGAATCAAGCTTTCTGGGAGAAATATTAATACCCTCAGATATGCAGATGAAACCACCCTTATGGCAGAAAGTAAAAAAGAACTAAAGAGCCTCTTGATGAAAGTGAAAGAGAAGAGCGAAAAGTTGGCTTAAAGCTCAACATTCAGAAAACTAAGATCATGGCATGCGGTCCCATCACTTCATGGCAAATAGATGGGAAAACATGGAAACAGTGGCAGAATTTATTTTCTGGGGGCTCCAAAATCACTGCAGATGGTGACTGCAGCCATGAAATTAAAAGACGCTTACTCCTTGGAAAGGAAGTTATGACCAATCTAGACAGCATATAAAAAGTAGAGACATTACTTTGCCAACAAAGGTCCATCTAGTCGAGACTATGGTTTTTCCAGTAGTCATGTATAGATGTGAGAGTTGGACTATAAAGAAAGCTGAGCACCAAAGAATGGATGCTTTTGAACTGTGGTGTTGGAGAAGACTCTTGAGAGTCCCTTGAAATGCAAGGAGATCCAACCAGTCCATCCTAAAGGAGATCAGTCCTGAGTGTTCATTGGAAGGACTGATGTTGAAGCTGAAACTCCAGTACTTTGGCCACCTGATGCGAAGAGCTGACTCATTTGAAAAGACCCTGATGTTGGGAAAGATTGAGGGCAGGAGGAGAAGGGGATGACAGAGGCTGAGATTGTTGAATGGCTTCACTGACTTAATGGACATGAGTTTGGGTAAACTCCGGGAGTTGGTGATGGACAGTGAGGTCTGGTGTGCTGCAGTCCATCCATGGGGTCTCAAAGAGTCAGACATGACTGAGCGACTGAACTGAACTGAACCTGTTCTTTCCAGTCAAAGTTGCTAGATGCCTCATAAGTGTCCCCTTGTCATTATTGAGGAAACTACATCTCAACTCTGGGGTGCTCCCTATTTCAGGAAATAGGGAACCAATATTCCAGGAAAGTGAGGCCACTCTGGTATAAAAGGGATGCACGGAACCACATTAATTCAGAATCACGTCAAAGCATGGTCTTACGCTTCCCAGATCTCTCAGAGCTTAGCTATGACACCTGCTCTCTCCGTTTCTGTTTTTGGCATCTCTCTCCATTAGCCTCATTAGGGCTTCCCTGGTGACTCAGATGGTAAAGCGTCTGCCCGCAGTGAGGGAGACCCGGGTTCGATCCCTGAGTTGGGAAGATCCCTTGGAGAAGGAAATGGCAACCCACTCCACTATTCTTGCCTGGAGAAGCCCATGGACAGAGGACCCTGGTAGGCTACAGTCCATGGGGTCGCAAAGAGTCAGACACAACTGAATGACTTCACTTTCTTTCTTTCTTTTCTCCATTAGCCTCAGAGGTCCAGAGCCTGATGCTTCCCCTTGACACTCTGGCACACTTCCTTACCTCAAACTCTCCTTTCTCCCATTTCAGCCACCCCCATCCTCCCCTGGTGTTTTGCAGTCAACGGTACTTTCTGTCACATTCTCTGTGTTTCACTTTGAAGCTTTTACTCCATCTGTTTATTTACTCATCCCAGCAGGAAAACTGGAAACGGAAAAATCTGTTCTAGGGCTCAGGATTATGTCTAATGATATTTCTAATGTTTGAAAGGCAACAACAACAAAAATAAATATCATCCTTCATTTTCCCAAAACCCTTCCATGCATATGCCCAGATTCATATGTATTATTTGAGAAACTTGATATACTTTTCCTGACTCATTTACATTTGCTGCTATTCATCAAAAAGAGCCAGAAAAACTTTTGGATCCTCTCCCTATGAACCAGGAAGTTCCATTTCCCCTTCAGTCACCACCTCGAAAGGCTCAAGTTGCCATTTAAACTCACCAGGATGCCATGTTATTGGCAAGATGCCTTCTCTTTTTCCTCAGAACCCTCAGCCCTGTGACAGAGACCAGCAAGACAGTCTATGATCCCTGTAATGAGCATAGCCCTGGAAGAGCCAAAGGCCATCAAAATAGACACAGGTATTAATTCTATCAAACATTTAAAGAAGCATTAACAGCAGTCTTTATTACCCTGATACCAATGCCAGATAAAGGCAATACAAGAAAACTAAAGACCAATATTCCTGATGGATATAGTTGAAAAAATTCTCAATAAAATCCTAGCAAACCAAATTTAAATGTACTGACATTAACAGAATCATGCTTCATGATCAAGTGGGATTTATCTCTGGGATGCAAGAATGGTTCAACATACACAAATCAGTTAATATTTGTCTTTATCTGACTTAATTCAGTTGGTATGATAATCTAGGTTCATCCATGTTGTTGCAAAATCGCATTATTTCAGTCTTTTTTATGGCTGAGTATTATTCCATTATATATGTATGTATGTACATATATAATGTGTGTACACATATATATATGTATGTATGTACATATATCCATATTTTTAAGGATAAAAATATGATCCTCTCAGTAGATGTGGAAAAAGCATTTAACAAAATTCAATATACATTAAAAATAAAAACTCTCAGCAAATTGGATATAAGCAATGCACTCCAACCCAGTAAGGGCCACATATAACAAACCCACAGCCAATATCATACTCAATAGCAAAACATTACACACTTTTCCTCTAAGATCAGGAACATGACAAGAGTGCCCATTCTCACCATTTGTATTCAACATAGTACTGGAAGTCCTAGCCCAAGCAATCAGTCAACTAAAAGAAATAAAAGGTATCCAAATTGGAAGGGAAGAAGTAAAATTGTCCCTATTTGCAGATGACACAATCTTATACATAGAAAATCCTAAAAACTCCACCAAAATCTGTTAGAACTAATCAATGAATTAAGTAAGTTCTACATATAAAATCAACTTATGGAAATCAGTTGTTTTTTTAATATACTAACATCTGAAGAAGAAATAAAGAAAACTAACCCATTTACAATAGCACCAAAAACAAAAAAAGTACTTAGTAATAAGTTTAACTTGGGAAGAGAAAGATCTGTACACTGAAAATTACAAGGCACTGATGACAGAAATTAAATATACAAATAAATAGAAGATATCCTGTATTCCCCTTGAGGAGGAAATGGCAACTCACTCCAGTATTCTTGCCTGGAGAATCCCAAGGACAAAGGAGTCTGACAAGTTCTAGTCCATGGGGTCGTAAAGAGTTAGACACAGCTAAAGTGACTTAACATAACATCCTGTGTTCATAGATGAGAAGAATTAATATTGTTAAAATGTCTACACCACCCAAAGCTATCTGTGGATTTCATACACACTATTAAAATTCCTATGACATTTTTCACAAAAATAGAACAAACAATTCTAAAACTGTTTGGAATCAAAAAAGATCCCCAATAGTCAAGTAACTAAGAAAGCACACACTGAAGGCAACACACTTCCTGGTTTCAAACTATATCACAAAGCCATGGTAACCAAAACAGCATGGAACTGGCATTAACCAGACACCTAGACAAGTGGAAATGAATCAAGAGCCCAGAAATAAACTCACACATATATGGTCAATTAATTTATGACAAAAGAGCCAAGAATATACAGTGGGGAAAAGACAGTCTTTTCCATGCATGGTGTTGGGAAAACCAGATAACCATGTGCAAAAGATTCTATTTCTGTTCTGTAAATAAGTTCCTTTGTATCAGAATTTAGATTCCACACATAAGCACCATATGATATTTGTCTTTATCTGACTTAATTCAGTTAGTAGGATAATCTCTAGGTTCATCCATGTTGCTGCAAAATGGCATTATTTCAGTCTTTTTTATGGCTGAGTATTGCTCCATTATATATGTGTGTGTGTGTGTGTGTGTATATATATATATATATATATATGACATCTTTATCCATTCATTTCATATTTTTATTTTCTATATTCTGAGCTGATGATTCACATTATTACAGAGCAAATATAACTTTGGACTCTGTTTCATAATTACTATAGCTAACTGGACACACCATCATGTTTCACATTCTCTGTCATGTCTCATAGCCACACTGCTGGGTCCCTTGCAATGTTCTCCACAATTGTGAGACCTGGGATAATGTAGCAGGAGCACACAACTCTCTCTACCACCCAGTGCTTCACCCACCATAGGCAGAGAGTGTTCTTATCAGCAAAACAGACCCCACCCCTCAGCATTTCATGGTGGTTTCATCTGGTTCCCAACTGATTAAAGGTGTTTGCTTTTAATAAAAGAGAAAAGAATAAATGAGTAACAGCCAGTAGCTGCACTAAATTGCTACCCACAACTAGTACCACAACTGTACCAAGAGGTAAGCATTCTTTTTATAATCACGCAGCTTTTTCATATTAGATTGGTTATATGTTTTAGAAGACAGCCAAAGTTGTATTGGCTTTTCCAGATAATTGAAAAGATACTACAAATACTGATGACTGTTGGAAATTTTTAGAATTTTACAAATAACTAGTTTTGAGATAAAAGCACTTGTTTATAATTGCCAGGTTCTTGAAGCCCTTCCCTTCTCCACCCCCCCACCCCTCCAAGAAAGAAAATGTGACTGGAGAGAAGACACACAGAAGTCTAGTGAATCATCCTTTGATTCTCTTAATATTCTTTAAAAGACTGAGCACCTTTAAACAACCTTGATTTTTTTGTCCTCTCACTTGCCATTGAAATAGAAGCCTATCTAAGTTTATTATCTCTTCCCAAGTTCTATGGCTGGATTCTCTTTGGTGTTGGTTCATCTCCATGGTATAGAATCCTCTCTTTTACTTCTTAAATTGAGGGCTTTTTCATATATAAAACCTTGGTCTTTTCATGTTTCAACAGGTTTCCTTGTCCAGCTGCTATTAGATTCTGTCTTTACCCCTTCTGAACTATATACCATTTTCTCTTTAAGAATTTCCTCATGTTTCTTCCATCTGTTCTATCCAGAAAATGTGGGGCCCCTTGTTAGAAAATTATTAAGTGTTTCAAGATGATCACAGCAAAACACTAAACTAAGGAAGGAGCCCTTCTGAATGTGAGACCCGGTATGACTACGTGAGGCCAGTGGGCCTGCGAAAATAACAGCTCCACCACCCATCCCCTCTTTCCTTTTCCTGTTCAGCCCTCCACTCCTTGCTTTCCTGTTGAAAAGTCCCTGGGTAGCCAACAGAGGGAAAATCGGACTACGATCCTGCCTAGGCTAATGATGCCGTGGTTGACTCATCTTAAAAAGAATTCAGTTCCTAGAGACATTTAATATTTTCTTACTTTCCTTCTCCAAATATGCCTGCTAATGTAGGATCTGGCCTCCCGGCAGATGCAGAGAACTTTTCAGAAACTTAGAGCTAGAGGTATCAAAATTATCTCTTATAAGCCTTGAGATGAAAATGTACTAACCTTTGTTTCTTTTCTCGTTTACTTTGATTTCCTGTGGAAACTTCCTTTCCTGGTACTAGAATGGAGGTAAGGTATTGTTATTGCACCAATGTTTTGTTTTGCTTTGTTTGACATGCCATTTTTTATCTATTATTTGTTGAGCACTGTAATCTTTCAGAAACTCTCTAATTTCTAATCCTTTAAATACTTTCACAAAAAGATGATGATGAAGATAGGTAGTATCTATTGAATACTTACTATGTGTCAGGCACTATGCTAGGAGTTTTATATACATTTAAAAAATTTATCCTTGGGACATCCCTATGAAATAGGTACTGTTATTATCCCTATTGTATGGAAAAGAAATTAAGAGAGTTACTTGGAATTGGAGACTATAAGTGACTCATACATCAAGTAAATGATAGGCTTGGAAAAGAGACACAGCACTGACTCCCAAACTCTCCCTCATAGCTTTATCCTGCAGATAAGAAAGTAAGACCTTATAACATTCCGAAATTTACAATGTTTTATTTGCATAAATTCACTTTCATAAAAATTCTATGATGTGTGGTAACTATTTTAACCTAGTTTTACAAATGATGAAATCAAAATTCAGAATGGTTGTGTGTACTCAGTTGCTCAGTGATGTCCTACTCTTTGGATTGTACTCCACTCCATGGATTCTAGCCCACAAGGCTCCTCTGTCCATGGAAGTTTTCAGGAAAGAATACTGGAGCAAGTTGCCATCTCCTACTTCAGTGGATCTTCCCAGTCCAGGGATAGAACCTGTGTCTCTTGAGTCCCCTGCATTGGCAGGTGGATTCTTCACCATTGTGCCACCTGGAAAGCCCCCATCAAAATGGTTAATTAAAATAATAATAATAATAGTTAAGTTCTGCAGACATTTTGAGTACCACTTTTCTTATACTAACATTTCAGCAACTTTGTAGGACAAGAACTATCATCCTTCTTTCTTTATATGAGGAACCTGAGGCACAAAGAGCTATCCAGACCACATAGCTAACTACACAACCTCAGTCTGAGCTCAGATAGTCAGAGTGAAAAACACAAATTCATAACTATAATGCTAGCCCAGTTAACACAGCAACTAAACAGGACCTACAACTCAAGCCATTGATTGTAATTCCATAGAATGAAATAATTCATAGCATAAATAATAATTCATAGCCTAAGAAAATTTAGTGTGTTCTCAATCTTTTTCCCAATTCATATAGCTTTGAAGCATTTGTTTACCTGGTAAATAAATTTATCAGGTATTTGAGAATTAGGTGGCTATCACAGTTCTAAGAGACAGCATACTGACCTGAAGGATACAACAGAGAAGCTGAATGTTTACTGAAGAGATATATGGCATATACATGGAAAAAGGTAAATTGAAATGCAGGTATAGAAGAGATGTCATCTTTCACTCACTCATCCCTTCAGCACACCTGTCTTCTCTACGCATCTTTAAGCCACTCACCCTAGGAAACTTCCCTTGTGGTCCAGTGGTTAAAAACCCACCTTGCAATGCAAGAGACACAAGTTTGATTTCTGGTTGGAGAACTAAGATCCCACATGCCGCAGAGCAATTACACCCACATGCTGCAACTATTGAGCCCACGTGCTCTGGAACCCACGTGACACAACTAGAGAGTTTCGTGCACCGCAATGAAAGATTGCACACGATGCAATGAAGATCCCACATGCCACAACTAAGACCTGATGCGGCCAAATATAAATAAATACTATTATGCTATTAAAAAAAACAACAACACTAATTCTGGTGCTATATTGGAAAGTAGAGAAATAAAAGAAATTTTACTAATTCTCTGCACCCAAGGAATTGACATTTTACTAGAGGACATAAACATACACACGCTGGGTCTGGAAGATCCTCTAGGGAAGGAAATGGCAACCCATTCCAGGACTCTTGCCCAGAAAATCTCATGGACAGAAGACCCAGGTGGGCTACAGTCAAACAGTTGCAAAGAGTCAGACATCACACACACACACACACACACACACACACACACTCACACCCCTACACAAATTACAGAACCACATAATGATGGAAGCATGCAGAAACCCTAAGGGCTCAAGTACAGAAATCATTCACATAGAACTATATGCAAATGAAAATCTTTAACTGATTATAGTCAAATAAATGCTAACTAAAGAAACTCCCATACCATTTTTCGCTTGTGATAACTCAAGGACCTTTGGTTTTCTGCAAAGGACAAGACAGTAAGTATAGGGATGTGTGGGCCAAACAGTCACTGTTGCAGCTACTCAGCTCTGCTATGGCAGCACAAAAGCAACCATAGACAATTTGGAAATGGATGAACGGGGCTGTGTTCCAGTAAAACTTTACTTTTGGACACTGAAACTTGAATTTCATATAATTTTCACTCCTTTTGATTTCTTCAACCATTCAAAAAGATAAATACCATTTTTAACTCACAGGTGATATGAAAAGAGGCAGAGCGCCAAATCTGACCTGTGGGTTTTATTTGCTGACTCCCGTCTTAGAGAATGTGCATGTGTGTGTGCCAAGTGTCCAACCCTTCACAACCCTATGGACTGTAGCCCGCCAGGTTCCTCTATCCATGGTGTTCTCCAGGCAAGAATACTGGAGTGGGTTGCCATGCCCTCTTCCAGGGGATCTTCCTGACCCAGGGACCTAACTCGCGTCTCCTGCTGCTCCTGCATTGCAGGCAAATTCTTTACCTCTGAGCCACACAATCATACACAAAGACATTAGACGTGAAAAGATAAAAACAATTCCAGTTTGCTTTGGAGACTGAGAGCGATGTACAGCCTTGACCATCACATAAGTACAGTGAGAGGTCGGGCAGTTACTGTATAACAAAGGAGTGTCACTATCGAAGGAGAGGTACAGTTCTCACAATGGAGGGCAGGAAAAGAAGGTGTGGCATTTCCACTGAGGTGGTGGGGTTGTCCCCACCAACCATGGCATGGCTGGTCATCTGAATGTGCCCTTGGACAATGTATTACGTGTTCAAAGGGAGTAGATGTCTCTCTCATAGAAACTGGAGCATCACATTTTAAAACAGTGGACCCTTGAATAATTCAGTGGTCAGGGGCACCAATCAGTATCTTTTATTTGGTGCTATATCTATGTGGTTCCTCCATACCCACATTTTTCATCCTTGGATTCATCTAACTGTGCATGGGATGGTATAGAAGTGTATTATTGAAAAGAACTGCGTATAAGTGGAATCCAAGTAATTCAAACCTGTATTGCTCAAGGGTCAACTGTATTCTACTGAAAGGGATTCAGACATGCTAAAGCAGAGAGAAAATAAAAGTGAAGATGCAGTAAGAATCCTTCAAATGTTTCATTTGACCAAGGAGAGCTGTCTGTTACAAGTGAAACTAGAAAGGCTGGGATCAAACATCAGTTGTTGATTCCAAAAAAGAAACTATACAGAAAGAGAGGTCAGTCAGGTTGAGTTTGTCAGGAGGCAAGAGAGGGACTGACTGCAAGTGCCATATTAACTAGAATTTTTGGAGGAAGTTTGGCAGATTATTCTGAAATAACCAGCACTCTGTGAACAGATCCCTGCAACCTCTGTCCCATTGCTGAATGAGCAACAGCACCGGCTGCCTCTGCTGTTAGTCCATCTGCAGTCTCAAGAGCTACATGTGGAGAAACATGACTTCAGTGGGACAGAAAGGGGACTCATCACTTGCAAAAGTCAGAAGGCACCAGTGGAAATTTTTTGCATTCATCTGTTTCCCTAGGTTTTGCTGTGAGCTCCTTAAAATAAATTTTTAAGTGATAAGGTTAGGAGGTTGAAGGGAAAAAAATGGCCCAATTGGCTTCCACATCTGGCCTCTGAAATTTGATCATCACATAAAATTTGAGGTTTATAAGTTGCCAAAATAAGGGAGATATATTACATAGGATACATACACACACACACACACGCACACACACACACACATTTGTATATATTTGATGCTAAATATCCCTTGCCTTGTGGGCCAGTCAAGCAATGATAATCTATGAAAGCTGTCTTTAATGCTCCCAAAACATCAGCAAGACACAGGAAATAAGCAAGAACCATACACTTTGTACGGTTTTTCCCAGGATGCAAACGGTTTTCACAGGCTAGTTAGCGTCAAGCTGGTATGAAGATAAACCAAAATTAAAACCAAGATCTTCTCCTTCTATTAAAAGCCTATTCCGCTTTTTCTTTCTTTTCTTTTGCATTATGTAGCTAATGCTCACAAATCAATGAGGACTCAGTACTATTAATTCACACTGAGGTTGTTCTAAAGATTTCTCTAGGGCTTTTTAAAAGAAAAGCAGCAGAAATTCAGAGAAAAGAATTGGTTAATTCATTATTAATAACCCTTATCTCTAAGGCTACTTTCATTAACTTTTCCTTTGTGTAATTTTTCTAAGTTTCCAATGTTTTTTCAAAAAATGGTTTTTGCTTATGTAATTAAAGAACAAAATCATGAACTTTTTATTTAAAAATATTAGTGGAAAAATAAAGAAGTATTATTTAATAGTTATCATATGACAATGAAACACAGATGATTAATTCTCAACTCAGACAGACCAGGAGAAATATTTAACTTTTACATGATATATTTTTTTCTAAGTGAAAACAGTCACTCTTCCTGTCTTTTTAAGGAAGGATTATCAATATGTATGACCATTTTGTAAAACAGTTTGAGTTACTTCCAGTTATTAGGTATTATTATTCAGTTTCTTAAAGCACAGTATCCTTGCTTCTCTCGAACTTTCTTAGTGTCATCCTACCTTGGGTTTCCTCAGAAGCTGAGTCATGAGCTATTTCTGGTGTTTTCTCAACCTTATAGGGCCCACGTTTTCTTGGGAGTTTTGTGTTCCCTTATTCAAAACCTTCATTTTTAAAACCCCCAATAAACTACAAGTAATACAATAAAATTCATGTTAACTAATTAGTAAAATGCTCATATGAATTAGAAAATTATTCTATATTAGAAAACATCATTTTAAAATATAGTATTTCATGGAAGTTCATTGCTTTACCTGAATGAGTTGTATCTCATTTAATAAATTTGCTTCAAAGACAAGTCAATGATAATTTCTAATCAATTTTTCAAATTCAGATGAGATCTGTTAGCAGTTAAAACACTTCAATTAAACAAATTCCAGTTGTTTAATTTCTTCTTGAAATCTTTTATATAAAGATAATGAAATGCTAAATTCCAACAGATGATCTAAATGATAAAGCAACTTGAATTTTCCATCCCTGTTAACAATATCTTATGGAAGGCATAAAGATATATTGAGACTATTACAGTGCCTGCACATAATAAGTGCTCAATAAATATTTGTCAAGTGAGTATGGGAGCTATAACTCTCAGCACTGTGTTAAGGGAACAGTGGATATGTGGAGAGAGTACCAGCAGTATCTTCATTTTCCTTGTTGTCCTCTTCAATCATTATAGGCTTTTAATCTTATTTTTATGCCAGTACTTTTATTACCCATGAATACACAATAACCTGGGTTCAGGATAAGTATTTACATCACTTTACAGAGTATGGCATCTTAAGTGAACAGATGACTTTCCCTAAGACATGTGGTGAGAAAATAGCAAAACTGAAGATGTTACTTAGCTCCTCTGAGAGTCATAGAGACTCTCATCTGAGAGTCCAATGTTTTCTTCTCCCTGTGTGCCTTTCTTCTTATTCTTTAATGGACTGTTGGGAAGATGTGTGGGTGGTAGGATCTGAGTATTGAAGATGTGTGCCACAAAATTCAAATGCTTACCTATCATAACATTTCAATAAACTATGGGAGAATTCAATGGACAGAGGAGCCTGGAGGACTACAGTCCATGGGGTCCCAAAGAACTGGACATGACTGAGCAACCAATGCTTTGCTTCCCTAGAGGCTCAGTTGGTAAAGAGTCTGCCTGCAATGCAGGAGATCTGGGTTCAAACCCTGGGTTGGGAAGATCCCCTGGAGAAGGGAATGGCAACCTGCTCCAGTATTCTTGTCTGGAGAATCCCACGGACAGAGGAGTGTGGCAGGGTACAGTCCATGGGGTCGCAAAGAGTCAGAAACAATTGAGTGACTTTCACTTTTCACTTTTCATGTTTATAAAGCTGCAAGTTTTTGGATCAGACCAGTTACTACACTTAGTCACTTATTAATCATCATGATGAATGTGTTTTGTAGATGTATTTATTGCTATGTCAGCTTATTTGTAAGAAATGTGGAGTCAAATTTTATTTATGATGAAAATAATAAAAAACACTCCCACACATTCTGGCCTTGAGTTTCTAAAGCTTTCCACATGGTTATCAATTTGGATCTTCATCATAACCTCTGGAGTAGCTAGAGGTAATATAACTGCTGCTGGAAATGACAATATTCAGATGGAACATTTCAACCAATTTGCCAGTACAATCTTCTATTTCTGTGATGCAGATGTGGAAATGGAAAATAAACAAAAAGGCAGATTGAATGCTCAGAAACAGCATGTGATCTGGAATGTTGTTCACTGCTTCTTTCAGCAAACCACAGAAAGATAACAAAGGCTACTGCGCCCAGTACAGAGGGGAGGTGTGTAATGCTGTCCTGGCAAAAGACGCTCTTGTTTTCTTCAACAACTCCTACGCAGACCCTGAGGAGGCCCAAGAACTACTGGTTCATACTGCCTGGAATGAACTGAAAGCAGTGAGCCCATTCTGCCGGCCAGCTGCTGAAGCTTTGCTCTGTAACCACATCTTCCAAGAATGCAACCCTGGGGTGGTACCTACTCCTATACCCATTTGCAGGTAAAATTAAAAAATAAATAAATGGGGAAAGTCTGTTTGTCTGCAAACAGGGAAAGTTTTCAAAAGAGGAAGTTGTCAGGTACAGGAGTAAAGGCAAAAGCTGGCTTTTGTGCAGACTACAAGGTAATTAACTGGACAAAATTCTTACCCTGTAAATCCCTGATGGATGATACATTATTATACATGGGGCTTCCCTGGTGGCTCAGATGGCAAAGAATCCACCTGCAATGCAGGAGACCTGGGTTTGACCCCTGGGTCAGGAAGATCCCCTGGAGAAGGGAATGGCAACCCATTCCAGTATTCTTGCCTGGAGAATTCCATGGAAACAGTAGCCTGGCGGGCTACAGTCCATGGGGTCACAAAGAGTCGGACATGACTGAGCAACTAATGCTTTAACACTGAGCTAGAAAATGTCACAAAAGGTATAATATTCTATTTGTTATTGTTTACATTATTTTCATATTCATAGATATCCCAGCTTTCTAGGAAATAAAAAACAAAATCCCAAACTAACATGGATTTCATTGGTAAACTAAGATAGAGAAAATAAAGACTATATAAAGTGTTTCAACATTATTTGCCAATAAACATGAGATCTTGGTGAGCATTTCAGAATATTAAGATACATTCCACTCAATATTCTAATTTAAGTACTGACACTCTGGTCTCATGGAGGGGTGGAAGTAGTTATAAATATTTCCTTAAATCCCCCATACCCTGTAAGCATTGAAATTTATAAATCCAAGTTCAATAGAACTATCTTTGCCTCTATTTACTTTTTATATAGCAAAGATAGGAATCAATATGAATTTTGAGCTAATTAGAATAAAGTTCAAATACTGTTTATACTACTTTCTAGATGTATATGATCTGGGCTAAATTCAGTTTCCTCATTTGCAAAATAGAGTTGACAAGATTAAAAGATAAACTGCATCCATGGCATATATTAGAACTGGATAGATGCTGTTTACTTTTCAAGGAAACAGGAAGACTATCAACATAGAACATTTCCATCTGTTTCAGTAAAACCAGGAACTATTTAAATACTGAAATAGTTTTTTTTTTTTTTTTTTAATACTGAAATAGTTTTTTTTTTTTTTAAATACTGAAATAGTTTTTAAGTGCTCTATTTAGCATACAAGGACTATGGGGAGGTTATTAAAACACAGTGCTCCATTCTTCAACTTACTGCGGATTTTGAAGGTTTGGAGACATTTTAAGACTAATATAATTTGTTATTTCTTCAGTTAAGAGTATGTTTTAATCAGGTATGACATCTAGATATCTCTTGGGGAACAACCAGAATTAAACTGAAGTGTCCTTCGTACTCTAGCACAAAATAAATTTATTGAGTAACTTTTCAACATTTACACCCTAGACCAGTTTACATGCATAGGCCACAGATGTCCTTTCTCAGGATTGAAGATAATTTAAATTTTTTTTAGAAAAAAAAATTTGTTCCTTTTAAGAAAAAAAAATCTCTTTCATTGAGATGTCAAATTTATTAGAATAGCGTAATTATCTCTTAAATCTGTAAGCCATTAAATGTTTTTTCCTAATTCTAGTTACTATTTAAACAAGTATTTTTAATCTGAAAATTGTTTCAATTTTTTAATCCTTGTAAACAATTTATTAATATTGGGGTCAAAAAATAAGTCTAGAAATTTTCACATTTTATTGTTTTTTTCTCTCAAATATAATTAATAATTGTTTAAAAATTAGACATTTAAAAAGATTTGGTCTCTGCTTTTAAGGTACAAAATTCATATACATTATATAGGTATTAGTGTCATGAGTAATTAAGTTATCCGATCCTTTCTGCTGTTAAATGAGTTTTGCCTGTTTGATTCAATGCGATAAACCCTTCCCCAATAACTGTTTTTTTCTAAAAAAATTTTCCTGCAGTCCTGGTAACGTCTGCTTTTTGTTCCAATAACATTAGTATTAAAATTCAGCTCATTGTAAATAACTAGTAAGGTTGTTCTTCAGATATTCTCATTTTGTCCCCTTGCATTTGTATTATATCTTTTATAATAGTTTCTGTTTGCCTTGATATTTCAAGGTGGTTCAAAAGTCTCCAACCATGTTATATTTTACTGCTACTTATTTGTAAGACTTTTAAACACATACTATTCATCATGGTTTTCTAATCATAAACAATAACTTGATCACTTGTGCCTCTTTCGATGGATGATAAGGAACTTCATTTATTCAGTAAACATTTGTTGAGCTCCTGCTGAGCTCTAAGCACTATTCTAGGGCATTTGTCCATGGGGTGTATATTGCAGCAGCAGAAGTCAGTGAGCAAGATACATGATAAATAAACCATTTATATATTACCTTAGAAGGTATTAAGTGTCATAGGAAAGGGGAAAAGTGCACCAGAAGTGCCAAAAGTCATATTTAAGAAGTGCCAAAAGTAAATTTAAAAAGAGTGCTATAGGTAGTCCTAATTAGTTAGGGTAACTGTACTGAATCCTCCATACTTGCTTTTTGAAACTTTTTGTGGAATTATAAACCAGGCTAGTGTTAGTCAGTTATGTTGTATTTGCATTTGGGGAATATTCTTAGCTTTGATATAACTGCATAGTCACGTACACAGCAAGTACCTGGAAGAGTTCTCTGTTATTTGTTCTCCCTGATCTGTCATTTGTTCCATAGAAAAATCTTGTCGTTGTTAAGTTCTCAACTTTGATTCACCTCTTGTTCAGCCAGAACAGAGGTTTTACATATTACATGTAAAAAATTATTTTTTATAATATTACATATACGTGTGTTTGGAACTTAAGTCTTGTGCTACCTTCAGTTTTCCTTAAAATTCTTGCATACTGACCAGTTGCGGGGGCTGTGCTGTAATGAAGACCATATAAGGCAATCCTGAATTTTGTTCCTTTGTGGGGAATATTTTTCTCTTGCCAGATAATAGTAAGATTATGTCTTTAATTTCTGAGACTCAAAATACTTGTAAAATTCACCTGGGAGTAGATTTCTTTAAGTAATATAAAAATAATGGCTAATATATTTTCCTCATCAGATTTATATCCTTTTTAAGAATGTTTTCTTATAGTGTATCTCTGATTATTTTTCTATCTTCTTTATGTGTTCTACTTTCTTGTTGGGATACATTGTTAATTTGTACTTTGAATTTCTTGCTTGATTCTTCCTCTCCTTATCGCCTTACCCACCATTTTTATCTTTCATTCTTTCTTTCTGCATTCAGTTTAGAACTTCTAAAGTTTTCCTCTATCATTTGTTCAATATCTTGCCAAGTCTTTCTTTTTCAATGGAGATTTCACATGTTTCAGTGGAACAAAGTTGTTTTCACTTTTTTGTAGTCTTCATTTTCTTCAGTCACTGTCATGTTTAACTTAACCTAGTTTTCAGTCTATTTCCTTTTCATTTTGATTCTTTTCCTGTTGAAAAACTCTTCTGTAAAGGCCATGCTTCAGTGAAAGGCTACAGGTCAATGAAAACAAAAAATATTTTTTAATTCTCTAGTGTGTTTTTAACTTATAATAAAAAACAACTTTCCCAGGTATTTGCTTTCTTCACGTAATGTGGGGCTAGTTTTCTCATATGTCCCATGTTGCTTTTGCACAGTTCAATTATAACATCTGAATGCAAAAAGGTGTGCTTATGTGACTCAAGGATGGAACCAAGCATAGTTAGAAGCAAGCCAAGCAATAATTTCTACAGTTCAGCTTCTCAGAAGGCTGAAAGCCCCATTGCTTCCCCTTCCCTTGCAGACACATTAAGAATCTACAACTCATTGTTACACTGATGACCCTCATTGTATCCCATCACATCTGTATGCACAGCCCAGTCATTTTACACATGCTCATTTGGCCCCTATTGGTAAGTGGTTGCCTAGAAAAGTGGGAGTGTAGGCATGAGTATTAAAAAGCACATATGTATATGTAGGTACACATATACACATATGGACACACACTTTCCTACTCTATACTTCAAATATTGAATGAATAACATTGCTATTATCCTTAATTTCTTTAATCTTTAATATCCTCTTATTATGCATCCCAAATATCTTAATTTGGAACTAACCTGGTTTCTCCTGTGTAGTTTATCTTATTTTCTATAAGATAAACTTGAACAAATATTAATCCACAAAATTCTATATAATCCAACTAGTCTACCTAGTCTTTCGGCAGCCTCTTCACTCATGTGTGTGAGTTAGTCTCTTAGTCGTGTCTGACTCTTTGAGATCCCATGGACTGTAGCCCTCCAGGCTCCTCTGTCCATGTAATTCTCCAGGCAAGGGTACTGGAGTGGGTAGTCATTTCCTTCTCCAGAGTCTCCACTCATAGTACCACATAGAGATGACAGGTACAGCTCCATTTTCACATAGACATTACTCTAGCTCTCTCAGATGAAAGCACAGCAATGAGGCAGGACTCGGCTTCTCCAAGCGCAGGGCAGGGTATGGACCCCCAAGCTCTTCTATAACCATCCATGAAGGTGATGGTATTCTGTTTCAGAGACCAAAGCACACAGAAACACTGACTGTGTTCCTCAAGCCCTGCCCATCAGCCCTGAGATTATAGAAAAACCTCTCAGGCTGGAGACTGCTTGATCCATGACTTCAGTGTGTGTGCTTTTAAAGTTCTGTATAACTTGTTTCTGAACCTTTGTGGTAATTTTAATATGAAGTTGAGAGAAAGCATACCGGGGATTTCTAATCTTTTTTACCTTTTGAACTTGAAAGTTCTTTCCTCCAGTAGCATTAGTGATGTTTTAAAAACAAGATAGTATTTCATCTCACAGGATAATATACTGTATATTTCATTAAGTCTCATGTTATTTACAAAAGGATCTATACAAAGACACTTTTGCAAGAGCAGACAGTGTACTACAATGATGCTCTGAAAATACAGGATGTAGGCTCCAATTTGGCTTCAGCGTGCTATGATTCATTAAATTTTGTTCTCCCTAAATCATTTTAGAGAATACTGCTTGGCAGTAAAGGAGCTCTTCTGTGCAAAAGAATGGCTGGTGGTGGAAGAAAAGACCCACAGGGGACTCTACAGATTTGGGATGCTTGTGTTCTCCACGCCAGACTGCAACAAACTCCCCAGCATGCACTGGGACCCCATGGCCTGCACCAGACTGCCATACTTAGGTAACAGAGTTCTCTTGAGACGCTGGAGGTTCAGAGAAATTTACTATTTTGAGGAAACTAAGGTGTGAATTTAAATCTCCTAACATTTCTAGGCATTTCTAATTTTTTTTTCTGCCTTCCTTCCATACCTAATAACAGAATCCTACTGCTATCCTAATTGCACCAGTTAGCATAAGGATTTATTCCAATTGTTCTAAAAGAAATTAAACAGTACTTTTCAGAGTTGTTGAAGATCTTACCTTACTTCATAAGCAGATCTGATGACAGCTTATACCATTTTTTGGAATGTGCAGAGCAATGGCTAAGAAACATCTCATATTTTGTCAGAGAAGTGGAATAAAGAAATAAAGTCCTCTTTCTTAGCCAAGGAAGCAGATTTTTCAGCATGCAAAAATAAGCCACATGTTTGAAAATGCTGATCTCATGAAACAAAGCTGAATGGCTGCATGTTGCTTTAATGAACTTCATTTGTAAGGAACTATGTGGTTAGCCCTAACAGCTGGATTCATTCCAAAGACGCAATCCTTTCACATTTGAATGCAAAAAATGTTTTCCTGTTGTATATTAAAAAGCTGAAAGAGAACCTGCATTTCTTAGCACTCTCTCACAGAACATAGGAGCTATCTGGATGTTCCTAAAACAAATTTTTATCCTTTCCCCTTCAGATTATAAAAAAGAAAACCTAACAAGTAAGTATTTTTGTTTGTGCCCTTGAAACCTTATGTGTATGTAACTGGATTCATGCATGCGTATTTACACCCATATTTCATGATGATGTCTAGGACAAAGTACAGTCTCTCTCTTAAAGGCTTTTCACTATACTCATCCAGGGTAGAATGCAAAGGCAGATCATTGGAGATCCCAGTTTATAGCTCCTAAATAGGCCATGGAGAGCACCATATTTAATGAATGATATAAATCCTATTTCCATCCCAAAGTTATTGAGCAGCATTGTCCCTTCTATGGCTATAAAATAAGCCAATTTAAATTATCACCTTTTGATTTCACATTCATGTTTTTTATATCACCTAATTCTTTATAGAGGAAAAAGTGTTTTGTGCCCTTGAAATCTTATGTGTTTGTAACTGGATTCATGCATGTGTATTTACATCCATATTTCATGATGTCTAGGACAGAAGTATAGTTTCTCTTAAAGTACAGTCTCTCTTCATTGAGCCAATTCATGCTCTTCCTTTGTGACAACTGATCCTTCTTTTGGAAGATAGGTGTCTTTTAAAACAGCTAGTTTTCGGTATATACTTTACAGGGTCAAACCAAATGGTTTTAAAGGAGTCATCTCAAAATCTCTAGGAAAGAATTCTGCAGTCTTATCTACAGACTTTCCCCAACTCAAGAATGAAACTTGTAGGTACCCTTTTAGAAAAGCAGGGGGACTGCTTGATTCAGGCTCTGGCACATGTTATTCCTTCTTTGTGAAATATTATCTCTCCTGACTCCCCCCACCCCCTTCCTCCATGGCCACACCCACACATATACCTTCCACCAGTTACACCTACTCACTCTTGATATTTAACCTAAAGTTACTCTAGAAAACCTAGCTAGAATGCTGAAACCTGGACTTGAGCCCAAGAATACCCCTGGATTCTCACAAGCATCCTTGTTCTCACCACTCTTGTTAACACTCTTTATATTTTATTGTAATTATTTGTTTTCTAATTGCTTCTAAGTACTTTAACATAGAGAGTTGTCATGTCCACCACAGTGTCCTTGACACTTAACAATCAATATTCATTTAATAAGTCCATTAATATGTGGATGAATGAGTGAATAAGACTCCTCTGATGTTCAAAGGCAAAGGATAAAGAGAGAAAATCACCAAGAGAAGAAAAAGATTAAAAGGAAAGAAACTGGAGACTCAAATTGATAATGTGGACCCAAAGAGATAATTGACATTGCTCTAGGGAAGATGAGGGCAAATCGATCAGAAACAATAAACAAGAGCTGAGAAAGTAAAACTCTCCTGAAAGAAGAAACAATTAAACCCATGAACAATTAAATGCATAAAATTCTTGTTGAACCTGTGCCAATTTTTCATTTTGAAAAAAAAAACTTACTAAATCATCATGGCTTATTCTCATTTTCTGATAGTATTGATAAACAAATCACCCTTTATATATACTAATAAGGTTGCACTGCCAATTTCATAAATTTCACTACATTCCTTCACATGTTAAATATGGTATGAATGGCTCTGGTGAAATGCAGATACAATAATAGTCCCCTCTCTCTTTTAATGATTGTTCCTGCTTTCTTATTAAATGCAGGAAGGTTAGCTCTCCAATTTAAATCCCCCTTCCCACTCTTCTGGTGGCTCAGCTGGTAAAGACTCTGCCTGCAATGTGGGACACCTGGGTTAGACCACTGGGTTGGGAAGATCCCCTGGAGAAGAAAAGGCTACCCACTCCAGTATTCTGGCCCAGAAAATTCCATGGACTGTATAGTCCATGGGGTCGCCAAGAGTTGGACATGACCGAGCAACTTTCACTCACACTTCACTCCCACTCATCTTGGATTGATTTTTTAAATCTTTGAATGTCTCAGTCCAAAGAAAGTCACAGCAGCTTTCAAACCATCACAGAGGAACCTGGGAAGTCTGTAATATCCATCACTGCTGTGACGCTTGATGAGAAATGCTATCATTGGTCCTGCACAGATATTTTATTGCTGTGCTGAGTTCCTTCTAGTTCCAGGTGCCTGCTGGAGTCACAGGGGTGACCAAACTCGGTCTCCATAGGCTTTAAACCCACTTATATAACTGTTGGTGCTCAGGGCAAAATCACTGTGTCCACAACTAGACTAAAAGTCATACATGGGCATCCTTTATAATCTCTGCTTTTACAAGTATCCTATTTCAAATGGCTTCAAGCACTGACAGCAAGGAAAGTTTTCCTTTGACTTTGTGATGTGTTATATTAATATAGCTCCTTCTATGAAATCATTGTGTTTGTGTGTGTGTGTGTTTTACTATATTGCAGTTAATTGTTAATATTTCACTTAGGATCTTTTAAATCTATGTTCTATAATCTATGTCTGCACTTTTCTTCTGTGCTAACATTGTCAGGTTGTGATATTAGTATTATAACTTCCTAAAACAACCTGAAAGATTTTTCTCTTACTGGAACATATTATAAAACTGTAGAAATTACATCTCTTCTAAGACTGAAAGAATGTAATCATAATACTATAATGACTTAAATTTCCTGGTTATGACTATTTTCAGATTTTTTAATTCTTCAATTTGGTAATTAATATGTTTCCATCATTTCCCTCAAGATTTTTAAAATGTAGCTCCATAGTTATATATTACTTCATTTTTATTGACATTTGAATCTATTGTTAAAATGACTTTATCATTCCTAATTTTGTATGTTTGTGCCTTTATTTTTCTTTTAAAATTAAAATGTCACTGATTAGACTACTTTATAAATATTTATAAGACCATTGACCTATTTTTAAGTCTATCATTTGTGTTATGTGTATTCTAACTTATTAATTTCTGCTTGTACATGGCTGTTACTTTATCACCTGTTTTTCTTTGTTTTCTGCCGATTTTGTTTCTTTTCCATCTTGAATTAACTGTTCAGCTCATTCACTTTCATTCTTTTAATCTAGTGGAAAGAGATAATGGTATGAGTTTATCACTGAGCACATCTTTGACCAAATCTCATAAACACTGTTAGGAAGTTATTTTATAATCTGTAACTATGATTAATTTCTACTCTTTGATTGAAAGGTTATCAATTTTTTTCTTTTGTTTAATGTCCTATTGGATTTTATTTAACCTACTATTAATTGCATTTTGATCCAAGAATAGATCTGCATGATTTCTTCTTTTGAAATTCACTTGGATTCATAATCTTAGTAATTATGATCTGACAAAAAAGATTATGTCTTTGTGGTATCCCACAAATATTTGAAAATAAAGTTTCTCCCTCTTTTTAGGGTACAAAGTTCATTCTTTACTATTAAGACATTCTTGTTGATTATGAAGATATTTTCTATACATGTTGTCCTTAGTCAATCAAATGAAAGGATTTAAAATATAATTCATAGTGTGGTTTTAATAGATATACAGTGGACTTTGCACCCCACAAACAGAGAGATTTAGTATGACATCTCTTGGTTTCCCTGGTGGCTCAGACGGAAAAGAGATTTAGTGAGAGTTAGTATGATATCAGGGGTTTTCCCAGTGGTTCACATGTTAAAGAATTTGCCTGCAATGTTCGGGAGACCCAGGTTCGATCCCTGGGTGGGGAAGATCCACTGGAGAAGGGGAATGGCAACCCACTACAGTATTCTTGCCTGGAGAATCCCATGGACAGAGGAGCCTGGTGGGGTGGGGTACAGTCCATGGAGTCGCAAAGAGTTGGACACGACTGAGTGACTAACACACATATTTTTGGTTCCCAGCAGTAATACAGATTTTACCTTATTTGTACATTGCACTGACCTTTTTAAAAGGAGTTTGAAATGAGTTTGACTGTTAGATGAACCAGCTTTCTCATTGAGTCCTATTATTTCCATTTGCCACATTCTTCCATTTGTTTGTGTAAATCAACAATACATACGTATAAAAGCTCAGACAATCCTGACTTTAATTTCATAAAAATATTTTACTTAATAACAATTTCCATGATTGCTGTCAGGTCATAAACAATATGATGCGTGTAAAGAACACTAGCTCAGGATCTGCATTTTTCTTGGAAAAAACATGTTCCTTCTCTGTGTCTCATCTTTAAAATTCTATGAGTCTATAAGCTGAATAACTCAGACAGTAAAAAATCTCCCTGCAATGCAGGAGACCTGGGTTTGATTCCTAGGTTGGGGAGATCCCTTGGAGAAGGTAATGGCAACCCAATCCAGTATTCTTGCCTGGAGAATCCCAAGGACAGAGGAGTCAGGGGGACTACAGTCTGTAGGGTTACAGAGAGTTGGCCATGACTGAATGGCTAACACACATAAGCTGGATTTACTTACAACTGGACCTCACTGGATTCTTACAATTGCACTTTATAGATATAAAACCAGGGAGAACCTGATACATAAACACATGGTCTTAAATTTACTTTACTGATTGCTTGAATACAAAAGTTGCTTCTTAAAAGTTTAAGAATGAATGAAAACACTGTTGTTGACTTACAGCATTCCCGCCAATGACATCCTCAAAGCCGAGTGTGGACATTCCAAATGCGCCTTCCTCCTCCTCGCCCTCCTTCTCTGTCTCACCTACGTACTCTATGACTGTAATAATCTCCATCATGTCCAGCTTTGCCATATTTGTGCTTCTTACCATAACAACTCTTTATTGCTGCCGAAGACGAAAACAATGGAAAAATAAGAAAAGGTGAGATTCTAGTTTAAGTTGATCACTTAACAGTTTAAAATTTTTATTTATTTCACATTGAAGCTGGAGATGGGAGGAAGGATATATACAGTCTCCTATGACACCCACTGCCGTGTTTTAAAGTTAAGCACCCCCATCATGATCTTTAAAAATGTCAATGACTTTTTGCATAGGATCCCTTGTCCTATGGTTAGTTTCTTGCAACAGATAGAATCTAAACCACAATTTGGAAAAATATGGTTGTTCCTGCTCCCCGTTAGCCCCCTCAGCCCCACTGCCACTACCAGATTGGATGGTGACAAAATTCCTGAAGAAAAAAAAAAGTGTCTTTAGACTCCAATCCAAAATTATTTGTTGCTCTAAAACAGAAGGATCTTTCATAAACTTAGCATAATTTGTTTTGCTTCCTCCTAAACACCTATGTCTCTGTCAAACCTGAGTACAAAGCCCTCACCTGGTCCTCAGCTCATTACTGATCTTACCTGTCTTACCTGCAGAGAATCAGCAGCAGTAACCCTCACTACGCTTCCTTCTGAGCTCTTGCTAGACAGACTTCATCCCAACCCGATGTACCAGAGGATGCCACTCCTTTTGAATCCCAAATTGCTCAGTCTGGAGTATCCCAGGAATAACATTGAATATGTGAGAGATATTGGAGAGGGAGCATTTGGAAGGGTCTTTCAAGCAAGGTAAAGTTGCCCACATCAAAAAAAAAATTTATCCACTAAAACACATTGTGATGTCTATGTAATTATGTATAATATTTATTATCAAATTAGCTAAATCTTCACATCATTCACCTTACTGTTTTGGGTACTGTAGTTTGAGTCTTGATAATTTTCCCTCTTTGCTGGAAAATAGGGTTATATATATGGAGAGAATCTTTATAAAGTGTTCTGATGATAAGCAATTTGTAAAATTGAATATTTTTCAGAAGAGACTTTTGTCAGACATTTTAAATCAATTTCTTGCATTGCTTTTAGTAATATTTCTAAAATCGCTTCCATTTTCAATTGCTATAGTCTTCACTTCATTTAAAATTTTCTTTGAACTAATGTTTCAGTTTAAGAACTCAGCCTGACATGCGTAGATATCAAATAGATGTTCACAGAATGGCAAGACAGAAAAGGAAAAAAATAATGTAAAAATGGCAGATAACAATGTGCTCAAGAAAGGAGTATGTATTAAGGCAAATGCTAACCCAATTAATGTCTTTGTGTGAGTTGGAATAAAATAACTTCTCTTCACATAGCTCCACAGAAACACAGCTAGGCCCCAGAATGTAGACTTGGTTTTAATCACCGATTGTTCACTTTGGCCTGTTGCTCTTGGGCAGGACACAACATTACCTCTATACATAATGGCCCTAGTATGGAGGTTACATGATTAATGAAAATCTCACACAAATATTGGGAACCAAAAAAAAAAAAAAAGAAGGGCTCCCCAGGTGGTGCTAGTGATAAAGAATCTACTTGCCAATACAGGAGACTAAGAGACGTAGGTTCAATCCTTGGGTCAGGAAGATCCCCTGGAGGAGGGCATGGCAACCCACCCCAGTATTCCTTCCTGAAGAATCCCATGGACAGGGGAGCCTGGAGGGCTACAATACATTGGGTCGCAAAAAATTGGACACGACTGAAACTACTTAGCATGAGTGCAAAAAACTGAAAGGCACACTTTGAGGCCTTTAAATATAAAGATGAAAAAGTCACGGTTCCTGCCTTCTAGGAATTTAGATTCTAGCCAGATATTAAGGGATTACAATGGTAATGATCACCTGGGCACTTCTGATTTCCTGTTATTTGTAAATAATGCATCTTCAACCTTAATCTGTGTTGAAAATAACACTAGTGATTTTTAATTGGAGTCAAGAAGTTTTAAGTGTGACCTGCCGTTGGCATCTTTCTTTGGTTCTGTGGCTCTAGGAAAGGCTGCATGAGTGGGGGGATGTGTACAAACATGGGTAGTTATCATGTGACTATTTGTAATACTCCTGATCTTTGATTTCTTGCTCAATAAATGTGTCTCTCAGGGCTCCAGGCTTACTTCCCTATGAACCTTTCACAATGGTGGCAGTGAAGATGCTCAAAGAAGAAGCCTCAGCAGATATGCAAGCAGACTTTCAGAGGGAGGCAGCCCTCATGGCAGAATTTGATAATCCTAATATTGTGAAACTCTTAGGTATGAAACTCGTAGGTACAAGTGGAGAAATGTATGCATCAGAAAACAGAGACTGGCAAGTTCTTTCTCCTTTAACCTTCACTTCTGTTTTTTCTTTCATTCCTCAATCAGAGAGATGTCTCTGTTCCTCTCCATAGAATATTTTCTGTACCAGGGAGTAGAATATTTCCTTAAATCACCTAAGTTCAAAAAATTGGAGTTTTAAAAATTTTCTCAGAGAAATGTTTTGTCACTTCATTAACTTTCTTTTACCAATTTTATATTTTAATTGTTCATTTATTTTATATAGTTCATATAAATATACCAATCACTAAAGTCCCTGGAATTAAAAGCTAACCCCAAAAGAAGCAAGCCAAGATAATAGTATTCTCATTTCCTTTCCTTTTTGAACAGAGACTTCTAATTTTTGCCTGAAAAAATAATGGAGTTAATAAGCTATTTTTATGCTGGTGTGAAATTGTAACCATCTGATCTAATATTTCAAGTTGTCCAGTTTCCCTCTCAAATACAGAAAAATTTTAGAATCAACAAATGCCTTTCTTATACTAAATCCAAGGTTCTATTTATATTAACTTTTTTTTTTCTTTCTGGAAAATAAACATTTGTAAATTTACCTAAATGTTTAACTGCAGTAACCGGAATATTTCATCTAAGATCTTTGACTGTTTTTCTCCTCTTTTTAAAATTTCACAAAATAGTTTCCTTATCATCCTTCTTCAGAAAGGAAGCAGAAAAACAGAGCAATTGTATTACATACTCAAAGCAAACATCCATTCATAAATTCATTTGCTTAATATTTATGGACTACTTGCTCACCAGAAACGTGGTAGGCATGTGGAATTGAAAGAAGACTTAAGACATAATCTCTATTTTTAAAGGGCTAAAATGTTGGGGGGAAAAGCCTCAGCTGAATGGATAATTATAACAGGCTGGTAGGTAGGATGCAGGATTAAGGATAAAGAATGATGGAAGGAAAATCTGATCCAGGAAAGGTCAGGAACAGAGGCCCCCTCAAAGGAGGGATAAATCAACGGAATCTTAAAAGAGAAGTAGATGTTTACACAAAAAAAGGGGGGTCAGGGTTCGACTATGATGCTGTCAATAGAAAACCAAGGCCCCACTTCTTCTGATCCGGTCATTTGCTTTTGGACAATGTTTTCCAATGTGTACTTTAGAAACACACCTCTAACAAGGGGCCTATTTTGGTTGCAGGAGTGTGCGCGGTGGGGAAGCCCATGTGCTTGCTCTTCGAATACATGGCCTACGGGGACCTAAATGAGTTCCTCCGCAGCATGGCCCCGCACCCCGGCCGTGGCCTCAGTCCCAGCGACCTATCCCCCGGGTCACAGGCCTCCAGCCCCGGCCCCCCGCCGCTCTCCTGCGCGGAGCAGCTGTGCATCGCCAGGCAGGTGGCCGCGGGCATGGCCTACCTCTCCGAGCGCAAGTTCGTCCACCGCGATTTGGCCACCAGGAACTGCCTGGTGGGTGAGAACATGGTGGTGAAAATCGCTGACTTCGGCCTTTCTAGAAACATCTACTCGGCGGACTACTACAAAGCCAATGAAAACGACGCCATCCCCATCCGTTGGATGCCCCCCGAGTCCATCTTCTACAACCGCTACACCACGGAGTCTGACGTGTGGGCCTACGGGGTGGTCCTTTGGGAGATCTTCTCCTACGGCCTGCAGCCCTACTACGGGATGGCCCACGAGGAGGTCATCTACTACGTGCGGGATGGCAACATCCTCTCCTGCCCCGAGGACTGCCCCCTGGAACTGTACAATCTCATGCGTCTGTGTTGGAGCAAGGTGCCTGCAGACAGACCCAGTTTCAGCAGCATCCACCGAATCCTGGAACGCATGTGTGAGCGGGCGGAGGCCAGTGGGGGTGTCTGAGCTCCAAGATGGGCGAAGAGAAATCGCCAGTCTCTTCTCAGACTCTGGGAGCCAGAGGAGTGCAATGCCTGAGCCCCCAGGAGACCCAGATAGCAAAGAACAGTAGCAGACGTGGGTACCATGCTGCTTGCTTCTCAGAAAAAAAAAAGACTGGGCAGAACTCCTGGAGTGGGTGGAAATTGGGTGAAGCGAAAGGCAGGCGAGAAAACGTGTCAGATAACCGGAGGTAACTACTCTTCCTCACGGGGAAAGTTTGTATTACATATTGTACCAGAAAGAATGCCATCCTGCTCAGTCCCTGAATTAGCTGGCATCAGAATAAGGCTCTGCTGTATTAAATTTTAATATGAACTGCGGTTGAGAGCTTCATTTTTAATAGAGTTCATTCCTGTCCATTAGGAAAGTAGTGTATCTTCCCGTAAGATATTTAGCTCAAGCACAGAATACTCCAAAGAAGGGAAAACCGCTCATTGTCTCCTCACCCAAAGATGGGTGTTGGTTTCTTATTCAATTTCTTTCTCGAGTTTAATGCACACTTTTATATTTGTTTGTATTCAACAAAGTTGTGGTTTACTTTATTGATAGAGGGTTTCCAAGGAATAAAGTGATAATCAGCAAGGTTATATTCTTATTGTGATTTTTAGTTCTCTTTTTCCTTGTTTCTTCTTTAGAAGTTTTCCTTTGTGCACACATGTCATGAATTTAATCTGCTTACTTTATTCTTACAGGTTTTGTTTTCTGAAAATGCCTTTTGTGTCTATTTACCTTTTTTTGAAAATTTTATTGGTATCTTTTTCTTTGTCTCATCTTTCTTTATTTAGGACTTGGTTCCTTTTTGGTTATTTGGCTATTTTTTCCTTTTATTTCACCTATACAACAAACACCTTGGCAGAAATAATAATTTTCTAAGTAACATTGTGGACTGTTACATATATACCTTTTGCAGAGTATATCACTATTACTATTTTCTTCTGCACCTGCTTTTGAAATTACCCATTTCAAAGTTGTCATTCATTAATGTTATTGCCACAGACTATTTCACAGTTTATAACATGGGAATTCACAAGATGATCTTGTGACTGAGTTATTTCAAACTATTTTTGTTAATTCTGACATTTTTTTTCCCTTCTAGAAACCAATTTGATAGGTAGTAGGATTAATATAGAACTATTCACCAACTTTCTGCATGACTATTCACCTGTCTTGTTACATCTTATGATTCTTAAAAGAAAAAACAAGACAAACCAAAACCATCTGAAACTCAGATTCTTGGTGCACAAGATTTCCCAGTGGAGTACACACAATATATCTTTATCTGAGGCCAACATGGATGATATGCGTCTCTTCCTGATATTATATAACACAGATTCTCCTGAAAAGCAAATAAACAGGAAAGAGAAAATAGCAGTCTACTCTATGGCCAGTTTACTTTCATTCAACCTAATTGGTAGTAAGGACAGTGGAGAAATGGTCTGAATTCTTGAAAGTAGATTTTCTGGCTACTTTCAGAAAGTAGATTTTCTGGCTACTTTCGGTCCATCCTCCAGAGGGCTCTACCTGATATCTCCAATTGCACCTGCACACAACAGCTTTGTCATCTTTGCTAGAAAATCTGCCATGCCTTGTTCATAGTCACTCCAGGTAACCAAGACAAAAATACAGTTTTCCCTCTTTCACCCATGAAAACTCTATCAATTTTACTTTCTAAAACCCTCCTGCGCACACCACCTCCCCTTCAAAGCAACCACCCACTGTTCAAACTCTAATGCTATCTCTTCTCTCATCTTTCGCCCATTTCAAGCCAGATAAGATTCCATGGGCTATGACAATACAAGCTGACTCACAATTCAGATTTACAAATAAGGAAGTCAGGAGTTAGGACTGAGACCTTGAGAGGTGCCTTAGATTCAAATAGTGATTTGAGACAGTCATCAAAGAGCTAGATGAGGAATGAGGTTGCAATATGAGTCTAAGACAGAAGGTCAAGAGGCCAGCAAAGCAGAAAACTTGGAGTGGACCACCATCAAGTCTGGAACTTTCCTGTAGACATTCATGGCATGACACATGTATGTCATATAGGCTCTGAAAACTTCAAAGACATCTTTTTCCTCAGCTGACAGAGTTTTATTATAAAAGAAAGACATGAAGTCAGGCCAATCAGAAAAGCTACTCTATTGAAAAGCAGGGGGACTTCCCTGCTGGTCCAGTGGCTGGACTCCAAGCTCCCAATGCAGAGCCCCCAGGTTCAATACCTGGTCAGGGCACTAGATCCCACATGCCATAACTAAAAATCCCACTTGCTGCAGCTGAGATATGGCACAGCCAAATGAAATAAATAAAAATAAATTTGAAACAAAGAGAAGAAAAGCAGAGTCAGGGTAGTGAGAGTTACTTGAAGGACCTGCCATGGGGCTGGTGCAGCCGAGATCGTGTTGCCCTTAAGAGCCAGGTTTCCACTGGCCTGTTCTGTTGTCTGCCACTTTGAGCTTGCTTTGCTTCCCTCCCCACTGCAGGATAACTGCCCTTACTTTCCTGTCTCTTCCTCATGGCTTCCCCAGCCTCACTGATTCTCAGTCTGTGTGCCCTTTAGGCGCTAGTGTTCAAGATCTCAAAGCAAAAATAATCATAGATATATCGGCTAATATAGTGAATGAATAAGTGGACAAGCAAGTAACTATTATAGAACCCATCCAATTTTATTAAATATTTAAAGAAACTGAAAACTAAAATAGCAACTAGAAACCTCAGTAATACTATCAGCTAGCATTTCTTGAATACTTACCACATATATTCTAAGGCCTCTAAATATATATATTTATTTCAATTAAAGTAAATGTATTAACTTAAAACATAACATCCCTATGATGTTGGTAGTATCATTATGCCCTTTTTCAGGTGAGGACACAGGCACAGAGAGGTTGTGTAACTGGCCTAACCACACAGAGCAGCAGATCCTAGGTTGTGACAAGAGGTTGAACTCTCAGTCACCATAGCAAGGTGCTTCTAATGATTCCAGAGGAAACAATTGAAGCTCGATGACTCTGCGGAGGTGATTTATAATTTGCATCTGGTTTCAAAGCATATAGTATATCCCTTCTACTACTGATTTCCTACCCAATTCTTTTCATTGAATAACAAAAAAGTATATTTTAGCATTGTTGATTTTATAAAAAAAAAAATCCAACTGATGGAATGTGTATATTTTGAACTCTAAATGCACTTTTAGGCTATGTCAAGATCACTGTCTTACTTCCTTGGTGCTCATCCCAAGGTTCTGTATCTCAGGGACAAGGGCCCAGGATTTACCAGTATTGTTTTCTTTTGTAAATACAAATTTCTTTTTCTATTGTAAAATCAGTGTATAAATTAAAAAAGAGAGATCAGGAGAGACATTTACAGGGCTGTTGTCACCAACGGACAGGACCGGCATCAGTAAAGCACCCGCAAGTGATATTAAGTGGCAGAATATTAAATATGATGAGTTCCAGGGACTGCGCATAGTGCCAAAAGAATGCATTTGCTGGTATCACAATTGAGCAGGAAAGGGGCCCTCCTTCCAGTCTGCAGGATATTATAAACCTGTTCTATGTCATTCACTGTATTTCTAAGAGTACAATTTAATTTCTGAATAATATTTCTTTCTTTGGATGTACCATAGTTATTTTCCTATTTTTAAAACATTTGGGTTTTTGAACTGAAAACATTTGAGTATTTTTTCCAATTTTCACTGTTACAAACAATACTGCATTGGTCATCCTCATTTGCACATGCCATAAATATTTCCTTATAGAAATTCTGAGAAAGAGAATATCCCAGCCAAATGGCATGCACAAAATTGAGGCTTTTGTTATGTGTTGTCATATTCTCTAGAAACATTGTTCCCATCTCTGCATTGTACAGGGGATGTCATAGCCCTAAACATATGCTGTCATACATACAGAATTAATTCTCTGTTTTTTAGAAGGCTTTTGTCTACTTGATTATAAATAAAGATGATCTCATTTTATTTTTAAATTACTAAATTTTCCTTGTTTCTAGATCATTTTATAGTTCTTATTTTGGGAATCATGTATAAGTCATTTTTCTATGGCATAGTTCATCTTCTGATTGATTTGTAAGTCATTTTATTTAATAAATAGTAAACCTTTGTTATACTTTGCACAAAACAGAAAAATATGTACATAACTTTTATTTTAAAATAGCATTTGCTTTATTATTGCAAAAGCATATTTATTTTTTGAAAAAACAAGCAATAATATACAAATAAAGAAAATGAAAAAACACCATTAGTGGTAACTAACATTAACTCATGATAAATATTATTCCAGTCTTTTTCATGTAGGTAAGAAGGTAGATGAGTAGATGAGAGAGATATAAAGAGACAGATAACCACTTTAAATGAAAACAAGATCATACTGTTGTATTGGTTAAAGCTTTGTTTTTCTCAGAGTGTATCAAACAACTTCAGTATCAACAAATATTCATGTGTAACATCACTTCTGATGATGAAATAATATTCTATTATATGAAGTTACAACTTACTTAACTATTATTCCAAGGTTGGACATTTGGTTTATTTCTGGTTTTCATTATAAAATACTGTATTTTTATAATAATCCTATAGTTAAATTTTGTGAGCATCCAGCTCAAGTGATTTCTTTATATATAACTCCTATAAATAGAATTTCTAGATCAAAGGATATACTTTCAATGCTTTTAGTACACTGACCGACTACCTTCCTGAATTATCAATATATAATCTTCCAGCTAGATGACAGTCTTTTTCTTTCAATTTCAACAATACTGAGCGTGAGCATTTTAATAATTTCCAGTATAATAGTTGAAGTTGTTCTTTTTTTTTTGTAACTTATGCTTACATTTCTTTAAATAAAATAAGATTGAACATTTTCTCAGTGTTTTGAGGATAGTTGATTTACTCTGTGATTTGCCTTCTACTGTTATTTTTCAATTGGGTAGATTTATTTCTTGCTACTTTATAAAAACATTGTATATATTCATGAATTAAATTTTGTCATACATATTTCAACCACTTTTATCATGTTAAAAATGGACACATCTATTTGTCTTTTAAGATAGTAAACGATTTTATTAATCAGGAAGGAATGTTGAATTTTTAGTCTATTGAGATGACTGTGGCTTTTTCCTTAATCTGTTACTATGTAGAAATGTAAGAATTGATTTTCTAATGTTGATATATTATTATGTTCTGGGAATAAACTCTCTTTGGGTGTCATATCAGTCTTTTGATTTACTACCAAATCTGATTTATTAACATTTACTTGCATCAATATTTATAAATTCATGGAATTAAAAGTTTATCATTTTTTTCTCTGTTAGAGCTTGGTATCAGTATTATCAGTTCAGTTTAGTTCAGTTCAGTAGCTCAGTCATGTCTGACCCTTTGCAACCCCATGACCTGCAGCACGCCAGGCCTCCCTGTCCATCATCAATTCCCAGAGTTCACCCAAACTCATGTCCATTGAGTCGGTGATGCCATCCAACCATCTCATCCTCTGTCGTCCCCTCCTCCTCCTGCCCTCAATCTTTCCCCAAATCAGGGTCTTTTCAAATCAGTCAGCTCTTCACATCAGGTGGCCAAAGTACTGGAGTTTCAGCTTCAACATCAGTCCTTCCAATGAACACCCAGGACTGATCTCCTTTAGGATGGACTGGTTGGATCTCCTTGCAGTCCAAGGGACTCTCAAGAGTCTTCTCCAACACCTCAGGTCAAAAGCATCAATTCTTCAGTGCTCACCTTTCTTTATAGTCCAACTCTCACACCCATATATGACTACTGGAAAAACCACAGCTTTGAATAGACGGACCTTTCCTGGCAAAGTAATGTCTCTGCTTTTTAATATGCTGTCTAGGTTGGTCATAACTTTTCTTCCAAGGAGCAAGCATCATTTAATTTCATGGCTGCAGTCATCATCTGCAGTGATTTTGGAGCCCCCCAAAATAAAGTCTGTCACTGTTTCCATGTTTTCCCATCTATTTGCCATGAAGTGATGGGACCGCATGCCATGATCTTAGTTTTCTGAATGTTAAGCTTTAAGCCAACTTTTTCACTCTCCTCTTTCACTTTCATCAAGAGGCTCTTTAGTTCTTCTTCACTTTCTGCCATAAGAGTGGTTTCATCTGCATATCTGAGGTTATTGATATTTCTCCAAGTAATCTTGATTCCAGCTTGTGCTTCATCCAGTCCAGCATTTCTCATGATGTACTCTGCATATAAGTTAAATAAGCAGGGTGACAATATACAGCCTTGACATACTCCTTTTCCTATTTGGAACCAGTCTGTTGTTTCATGTCTAGTTCTAACTGTTGCTTCCTGACCTGCATACAGGTTTCTCAAGAGGCAGGTCAGGTGGTCTGGTATTCCCATATGTTTCAGAATTTTCCACAGTTTATTGTGATCCACACAGTCAAAGGATTTGGCATAGTCAATAAAGCAGAAATAGATGTTTTTCTGGAACTCCCTTGCTTTTTCGATGATCCAGCGGATGTTGGCAATTTGATCTCTGGTTCCTCTGCCTTTTCTAAAACCAGCTTGGACATCTGGAAGTTCACGGTTCATGTATTGCTGAAGCCTGGCTTGGAGAATTTTGAGCATTATTTTACTAGCATGTGAGATGAGTGCAATTGTGTGATAGTTTGAACATTCTTTGGCATTGCCTTTCTTTGGGATTGGAATGAAAACTGACCTTTTCCAGTCCTGGGCCACTGCTGAGTTTTCCAAATTTGCTGACATATTGAGTGCAGCACTTTCACAGCTTCATCTTTCAGGGTTTGAAATAGCTCAACTGGAATTCTATCACCTCCACTAGCTTTGTTCATATTGATGCTTCCTGAGGCCCATTTGACTCCACATTCCAGGATGTCTGGCTCTAGGTGAGTGATCACACCATCATGATTATCTGGGTCATGAAGATTTTTTTTTTCATTTATTTTTATTAGTTGAAGGCTAATTACTCTACAATATTGTAAGATCTTTTTTGTACAATTCTTCTGTGTATTTCTGCACCTCTTCTTAATATCTTCTGCTTCTGTCAAGTCCATACCATTTCTGTCCTTTATTGAGCCCATCTTTGCCTGAAATGTTCCCTTGGTATCTCTAGTCTCTAGTCTTTCCCATTCTATTGTTTTCCTCTATTTCTTTGCACTGATCATTGAGGAAGACTTTCTTATCTCTCTTTGCTATTCTTTTGAACTCTGCATTCAAATGGGTATATCTTTCCTTTTCTCATTTGCTTTTTGCTTCTCTTCTTTTTACAGCTATTTGTAAGGCCTCCTGAGAGAGCCATTTTGCTTTTTTGCATTTCTTTTTTTGGGGGATGGTCTTGATCCCTTTCTCCTGTACAATGTCACGAACCTCTGTACAAAGTTCATCAGGCACTCTGTCTATCAGATCTAGTCCCTTAAATCTATTTCTCACTTCCACCGTATAATCATAAGGGATTTGATTTAGGTTATACCTGAATGGTCTAGGGGTTTTCCCCACTTTCTTCAATTTTCTTCCAGAAAAATAAATGACCCAATCAAAAAGTGGACCAAAGAACTAAACAGACATTTCTCCAAAGAAGACATACAGATGGCTAACAAACACATGAAAAGATGTTCAACATCACTCATTATCAGAGAAATGCAAATCAAAACCACAATGAGGTACCATTTCATACCAGTCAGGATGGCTGCTATCCAAAAGTCTACAAACAATAAATGCTGGAGAGGGTGTGGAGAAAAGGGAACCCTCTTACACTGTTGGTGGGAATGCAAACTAGTACAGCCGCTATGGAAAACAGTGTGGAGATTCCTTAAAAAACTGGAACTAGAACTGCCATATGACCCAGTTATCCCATTGCTGGGCATATACACCAAGGAAACCAGAATTGAAAGAGACACGTGTACCCCAATGTTCATCGCAGCACTGTTTACAATAGCCAGGACATGGAAGCAACCTAGATGTCCATCAGCAGATGAATGGATAAGAAAGCTGTGGTACACATACACCATGGAATATTACTCAGCCATTAAAAAGAATTCATTTGAATCAGTTCTAATGAGGTGGATGAAACAAGAGCCTATTATACAGAGTGAACTAAGCCAGAGAGAGAAACACTAATACAGTATAATAACGCATATATGTGGAATTTAGAAAGATGGTAACGATAACCCTGTATGTGAGACAGCAAAAGAGACACAGGTGTATAGAACAGTCTTTTGGACTCTGTGGGAAAGGGTGAGGGTGGGATGATTTGGGAGAATGGCATTGAAACATGTATATTATCATATGTGAAATGAATCGCCAGTCCAGGTTCGATGCACGATACAGGATGCTCACGGCTGGGGCACTGGGGTGACCCAGAGGGATAGGATGGGGAGGGAGGTGGGAGGGGGGGGTTCAAGATGGTGAACACATGTACATCTGTGGCAGATTCAAGTCAATGTATGGCAAAACGAATACAATATGGTAAAGTAAAAAATAAATAAATAAATAAAATTTAAAAATAAAAAATATGATTCTTGAAAAAAAAAAATGTGAAGATACATGCACCCCTATGTTCACTGCTGCACTATTTGCAAAAGCAAGACATGGAAACAACCTAAATGTCCATCAACAGACACATGGATAAAGAAGATATGATATGTATGTATGTGTGTGTGTGTGTTTGTGTGTGTATACACACACATACCATATCTTCTTTATATATGTGTGTGTATGTGTATATATGTTTATAAAAAATGGAAATAAAATAATGCCATGGTAGCAACATGGCTAGAGATTATCTAGCCTAGAGATAATCATACTAAGTGAAGTAAGTCAGAGAAAAATACCCTATATCACTTCTATGTGAAACCAAAAATGACACAAATGCACATATCTACAAAACAGAAATAGATTCATAGAGATAGAGAATAGACTTATGGTTGCCAGAAAGAGGGTAAGGAGGTTGGATTGGGAGATTGGAATTAGCAGATGCAAACTGCTCTATAGAGACTGGGTAAACAACAAGGTCCTACTGTATAGCACAGGAAACCTATATTCAATATCCTGTGATAAACCATAAAAATATGAAAAAGACTGTGTATATGTATAATTGAATCACTTTACTGTACAGCAGAAATTAACATGTAAATCAACTATATGTCAATAAAATAAATATTTTAAAAATACACTTAAATAAAGCTTACCCATTTACTCTGGACTATGGAAGATACAATTAAAGCTTCCACACTTCCTTCTACCACTTTTCCCCTCTCCTCCATGTTCTATCATGTGTTTCTAGGCTGTCCAGCTCTTTCTATGCTGTCAGGATCTTTAATGTTTGCACTTTTTTCTGCAATGAATAAAGATTTGAGTATTGACTGTAGGTTGATTCTAAGCATGGGAAAAAAAAAACAGAACAAAACACCTACAACTGTGTGATTATGTAATACTTAAGCATTGCCACACAAATAGTGGTAATTATTTTAATTTAATAAAATATTGTAATATCCATTAACAGTTTATCTCTTCTATTTCATAGAGGAAATTTAAAATATCACAATATTTTATGTTCTCTTCTGTCCTTTATATTATTTTTGTCTTCCTCTTTCTTCTCCCTCCTTCTCATGTTTTTATTTTCCATGAAAGTATGATGATGGTTAATTTAACATACACCACTGCAAATGAAAATTGTTTGGAGTCATATTGGTGGCAGGAGTGTAGTTCCTCTGCAATTTCATTGGAATGTTTACACAGCATGGCCTCTCTTTAACAGGATGGCTCATGAGGAGGGCATAGGCAAGCTGAGTTAGAACTTCCACAATTCCCAAAGTGATTAAAAAAAAAAAAAGACTCTACTCTTGAGGATACAGTACTAAAGTGTATTTCACTTCTGAAGAGGGCTATTATTCCTTCACTTTTTCATCCCCTATCAGAGTCTAAGATTTCCTCCTATTCTACTCTACTTCTGTACCTAGATTCAACACACAAGTGCCATTCCCAAGCAAATTTTCCAGTCTATTCAGAGAGCAATTTCTTGCGGCTCCAGCTGGTGGAGAAGCCTCTCTGTCCACCTATTCTATATCCAAGCCTTGAGGTGATCACTCTAATTGACAACCCAGAGCCCATCCCTGCACACGGCATCTGCTGACTTGGAGCCTGGAGTCTTTATTCACATGTGGTCACTCCCATCTTTCCCTAACAGCTGGCTCCTGTGTGCTGCAGGATGTAGTTGATGGTTTCCTGTGTTATTCATGAATAAGAATATTAGATACCCTCTGCTGTCCAAATATTTGTCAACATGATGGGACTTAGATTGGTTTGGGCACATTTGTAGATTTATTCTCATTCACATACATTTACTGTCACATCAGTGAAAGGAAAGGAAAAAAGGGAGTTCAGTCAGCCTACCATTTTGATTAAGAAGCCTCTCTGGAGTTAGAAAGTGTTCTAGTTTCATTCTTTTACAAGTGGCTGACCAGTTTTCCCAGCACCACTTGTTAAAGAGGTTGTCTTTTTTCCATTGTATATTCTTGCCTCCGTTGTCAAAGATAAGGTGTCCATAGGTTCGTGGATTTATCTCTGGGCTTTCTATTCTGTTCCATTGATCTATATTTCTGTCTTTGTGCCAGCACCATACTGTCTTAATGACTGTGGCTTTGTAGTAGAGTCTGAAGTCAGGCAGGTTGATTCCTCCAGTTCCATTCTTCTTTCTCAAGATTGCTTTGGCTATTCGAGGTTTTTTGTATTTCCATACAAATTATGAAATTATTTGTTCTAGTTCTGTGAAAAATACCCTCGGTAACTTGATAGGGGTTGCACTGAATCTATAGATTGCTTTGGGTAGTATAGTCATTTTGACAATATTGATTCTTCCAATCCATGAACACGGTATATTTCTCCATCTGTTTGTGTCCTCTTTGATTTCTTTCTTCAGTGTTTTATACTTTTCTATGTATAGGTCTTTTGTTTCTTTAGGTAGATATACTCCTAAGTATTTTATTCTTTTTGTTGCAATGGTGAATGGTATTGTTTCCTTCATTTCTCTTTCTGTTTTCTCATTGTTAGTGTATAAGAATGCAAGGGATTTCTGTGTGTTAATTTTATATCCTTCAACTTTACTGTATTCGTTGATTAGCTCTAGTAATTTTCTGGTAGAGTCTTTAGGGTTTTCTATGTAGAGGATCATGTCATCTGCAAACAGCGAGAGTTTCACTTCTTCTTTTCCTAGAACACTTTCTAACACCATACACAAAAATAAACTCAAAATGGATTAAAGATCTAAATGTAAGACCAGAAACTATAAAACTCCTAGAGGAGAACATAGGCAAAACACTCTCCGACATAAATCACAGCAGAATCCTCTATGACACACTTCCCAGAATATTGGAAATAAAAGCAAAACTAAACAAATGGGACCTAATTAAACTTAAAAGCTTTTGCACAACAAAGGAAACTATAAGTAAGGTGAAAAGACAGCCCTCAGATTGGGAGAAAATAATAGCAAACGAAGAGACAGACAAAGGATTAATCTCAAAAATATACAAGCAACTCCTGAAGCTCAATTCCAGAAAAATAAATGACCCAATCAAAAAGTGGACCAAAGAACTAAACAGACATTTCTCCAAAGAAGACATACAGATGGCTAACAAACACACGAAAAGATGCTCAACATCACTCATTATCAGAGAAATGCAAATCAAAACCACAATGAGGTACCATTACACGCCAGTCAGGATGGCTGCTATCCAAAAGTCTACAAGCAATAAATGCTGGAGAGGGTGTGGAGAAAAGGGAACCCTCTTACACTGTTGGTGGGAATGCAAACTAGTACAGCCACTATGGAGAACAGTGTGGAGATTCCTTAAAAAACTGGAACTAGAACTGCCATATGACCCAGCAATCCCACTTCTGGGCATACACACTGAGGAAACCAGATCTGAAAGAGACACGTGCACCCCAATATTCATCGCAGCACTGTTTACAATAGCCAGGACATGGAAGCAACCTAGATGCCCATCAGCAGACGAATGGATAAGGAAGCTGTGGTATATATACACCATGGAATATTACTCAGCCATTAAAAAGAATTCATTTGAATCAGTTCTAATGAGATGGATGAAACTGGAGCCCATTATACAGAGTGAAGTAAGCCAGAAAGATAAAGACCAATACAGTATACTAACGCATATATATAGAATTTAGAAAGATGGTAATGATAACCCTATATGCAAAACAGAAAAAGAGACATAGACATACAGAACAGACTTTTGGACTCTGTGGGAGAAGGCGAGGGTGGGATGTTTTGAGAGAACAGCATCGAAACATGTATATTATCTAGGGTGAAACAGATCACCAGCCCAGATTGGATGCATGAGACAAGTGCTCGGGCCTGGTGCACTGGGAAGACCCAGAGGGATCAGGTGGAGAGGGAGGTGGCAGGGGGGATCGGGATGGGGAATACATGTAAATCCATGGTTGATTCATGTCAATGTATGACAAAAACCACTACAATATTGTAAAGTAATTAGCCTCCAACTAATAAAAATAAATGGGGAAAAAAAAAAAGAAGAAGCCTCTCTGGAATAGTTGCAGTTTAGGAATTACCTGCTCACTTCTTCTCAATCTTTTTCATTGATTCTGTGTTCCCTCCTTCTCTCAGCCTCTTAAGATTGGGCCATGCCATAGTTCAGTCCCTGGCGTGGATCTCTCTTCTATGTATTGTCTCCCTTAATGATCACATTCAGTCATCTCATTCTGTAAATCTCGTACTATAAATACCACCTATGTGGTTTTTTACAGTTAGCTCAAACCCCTCTCCGCAGTTTCATACTCATACTTCTAACAAACTATTATAGATGAGAGCTTCAAATTCACCGCCCCAGAGCCTGGCTCTCTGGCCTGCTTCTGTGCGTGATCTACAATCAAAGGTGAAAAGTGTTTCACAGTTTGGTGTTGCCTCTCATACCAAGGAGTCTCAGAGCCTCTCCTAAACGAGAGCACACTTCCTGTCCAGGCACTGCAGCAGACTTGGTACTTTTTCTCAAGAAAGCATTTCAGTATCTTCCAATACCCTCTCCCATTTCTACTGCAGCTTCAGAAATTTACCAGTTTTTCTTTTTTCTTTTTGCAGGGAGCTGTTTCTCATTCCTGATTTATAGTGCTGATGTGCATGTTTGCATTTTTTGTTTTTTAAACATGGTCTATTTGTCACTCTAGGTGAACTGGGGAGGGGCGAACTTGATGCTGTGTTCATTTCACCACTTTAAGCCAAATCTTCCTTATTGTGGGGACAATTTGCCCTTTCTTGTGGATTCAAATCTTCACAGCAAATGTATTTCAGGTCATCACTCTTTTAATTAAGTAGCACAGACACCAAGTTTAAGTGTCACAGATATCAAGGTATATGCACATATGCACTTTTACTTGGGTCCTGATCAGCATAGAAACAATGGTGCCACTCACCTAGTGACTTTCAGTCACATGAGTCATCACAGCATTGAGATGTGGTTGGAATCTACACCAGCAGGAAAGACTCATAGGCTAAGAGGGTCTGCTTTTTAATGAAGTCTTTGCCATTCAGCCATTAAAAAAAAGAGTGAATGCCATTTGCACCAACAAGGATGGACATAGAGCTTATGATATCAAGTGAAGTACGTCAGAGAAAGACAAATATATGATATCGCTTATATGTGGAATCCAAGAAGAACGATGCATATTAACTTATTTACAAAACAGAAATAGACACACAGACATAGAAAACAAACTTACAGTTACTGAAGGGGAAAGGTAGGGAAGGATAAACTAGTAGTTTGAGATTAACATATACACACTCAGTTCAGTTCAGTCTCTCAGTCATGTCCAAATCTTTGCAACCCCATGAGTCGCAGCATGCCAGGTCTCCCTGTCCATCACCAACACGCGGAGTCCCCTCAAACTCATGTCCATCGAGTCGGTGATGCCATCCAGCCATCTCATCCTCTGTCGTCCCCTTCTCTTCCTGCCCCCAATCCTTCCCAGCATCAGGGTCTTTTCCAATGAGTCAACTCTTTGCATGAGGTGGCCAAAATATTGGAGTTTCAGCTTCAGCATCAGTCCTTCCAATGAACACCCAGGACTGATCTCCTTTAGGATGGACTGGTTGGATCTCCTTGCAGTCCAAGGGGCTCTCAAGAGTCTTCTCCAACACACACACTACTACGTGTAAAACAGATAACCAAAAGGACCTACTGTAGAGCACAGGGATCTATACCTAATATTCTGTAGTAACATATGACAGAAAATGATCTGAAAAAGAATATATGTGCATGTGTAACTGAGTCACTTGGCTGTACACCTGAAACTAATACAACATTGTAAGTCAAAAAAACAATAAAGTTAAAAATTTTTTGCGTTTTTAAAGTCTTTGCCAGTGTATTTCTTACAAAGAGGTATGTGTGTCTAGATGTTTGCCTTGCCTTCTAAAAGATTATGTTATCTGAATATAAAACAAAATTAAAGTAGAGAGAAATAATTATGACTTCTCAACCTTTACATGTCTTCCTTATGGGATCCTTCTTAATTAAAACTTCTAAGAAGATCCGAAAGAGATACTTTTTCTTATAAACTTCATCATTATACCTGTCATTATGCAAGTAGCTGTCACTCCTCCCCTTTCAAACCACAGGTTCTGGAAAGAATATTCCACATTTAGAGTTGTACACTTAAGAGAAGCCACCTGCGCTACCTAACGTTATGTCAGAGAGATGCTAACCACAAGACACACCAGACTGAGACACACGCTGTTATTTTCTGGGTGTGCTCTTAACTATTTAGAGCTGTGATTAAAATTAGAAGTGTAGGCATGACCCTGCTTTCTGCATTTCTTTTTTAGCCATGTTAGCACCAAAGTGGTTTGTATGATGCTCATTATTTTTTCATTTGATGTTTTACTCAAAGGTGAACCAAACATGTGATTTAGAGTCAACTCTGCTTTTGCTATTTTGGTTTTTTAAATTATTGGTATGTATTATATTGGGTTGGCCCAAAAGTTCATTCAGGTTTTTCTGTAACATCTTATGGAAAAAATGAATGAACTTTTGGGCCTATCCAATATTTAAGGATCTTAAGGAAGTCTAGCTTAAAGACTAAAAAGGAAGTCTAGCTTTAAGGAAGAAAAGCTATGACAGACAGCATATTAAAAAAGAAGAGACATTACTTTGCTGACAAAGGTTTCCAGTAGCCACGTTTGGATGTGAGAGTTGGACCATAATGAAAGCTGAGTGCTGAAGAATTGATGCATTTGAACTGTGGAGTTGGAGAAGACTCTTGAGAGTCCCTTGGACTGCAAGGAGATCCCACCAGTCCATCCTAAAGGAGATCAGTCCTGGGTGTTCATTGGAAAGACTGATGTTGAAGCTGAAACTCCAATACTTTGGCCACCTGATGTGAAGAACTGACTCATTGGAAAGGCCCTGATGCTGGGAAAGATTGAAGGCAGAAGGAGAAGGGGATGACAGAGGATGAGATGGTTGGATGGTATCACCGACTCAATGGACATGAGTTTGAGCAAGCTCCAGGAGTTGGTGATGGACAGGGAAGCCTGGCATGCTTCGGGCCATGGAGTCGCAAAGAGTTGGACACGACTGAGCAACTGAACTGACTGACTGACTGAAGAAAGTCTATGGAATGCCATGTATTCATTCATCTTATCCTCACTCATTTAAGTCATCTTTCTCAGGAGAGAAGAAAGATCTCAGGATCACTCTGTCCATACCACTCTGCTCAGGTCACTTTGCTTATGGCAATCTGAAATAAGAATCACTCTGCTTTCAATCTATCCCCCAAACTCTCAGCAGTGACAGGCAATGAGGGATAAAATAACTGAAGAAGAAAGGTCTGCAGAGGGCTGACACTGAGTAAGCAAAGATCCACAGGTAAGTTCAATGTCTAAGATGGTAAAAAAAAAAAAAAAAAAGACCAGGAAATGCCTGAGAAACTATAATTTTTAAGTTTTAATAAGAAGCCTCTAATTTTTTAAAGGAAAAACTTCTTTACCTCAGTCTCTATGGCTGACAAATTCAGTGTCCAATTATGAGATCAGTTTTCCAAAGCTTGATGAAATCATCGTTTTCAATTTTCAAACACAAGACAGTTTTGGAAGGAAGCATACCTCTACTCAGCCAATTTTCTCAAAACCTTGGAGAGAATTCAGTTTTTCTTCTGAAAAGCCTCCTTTCTTATTGCAGTACACATAAATTTAGCTAGCACTTGCCCAGAACTTATCATGACTAGGTAAATTATTATATCTACAGCACAATCAATAAGATGACTCTAAGATATCACAGCTCGAAAGTTAAAATGATTAACCCCTCGACATGAATCTCTTACACTTAGATTCTTCACTTTACAAATCCATATAGACTTTTTTTTTTCCTGAAGATTGCCTTGTATTGTTTAGTAGCCCGCCAGTTTTCCATTAATGACAAATTAAGAAAACATTTTTATATTTTAAATACGAACATTATTTTAATGGTAGTATAATAAACCATTATATACATGTTTTGTTATCTGGGCTTCCCAGGTGGCACAGTAGCAAAGAATCTGCCTGCCAATGCAGGAGACACAAGAGATTCAGGTTCAATCCCTGGATTGGGAAGATGCCCTAGAGTAGGAAATGGCAACCCAATCCAGTATTCTTGCCTGGAAAATTTGTTGGACAGAGGAGCCTGGCTGGCTACAGTTCATGGGGTCTCAAAGATTCTGACATGACTGAGTGACTGAACACACTCACTAGTGTTATCTAGACAGACAAGAGACGGAGCAGCAAAAGACACAGACTCAGGCACCGACTCAGATCCCAGCAACTAAATTAATCCTTCTATGCCTCAACTTTCCTCATTTATAAAATAAGAATAATAACAAGACCTAGTTCATAGCTTGCTGAAGAATTAAATGGGTTAAAAATGGACAATACTTAGAAAAGTGACTGATACATAGGAAATACTACCAAGAGTTTTGCTAATATGTGTCTAGTAATTACTATTACATAGGAAGCTGCCATGAATCATAGCTAAACTTATAGCTTCCATGAACTATAGCTAAATCATTGCACATACCTTTTTACATATATTTTTACTGTTTCCTAAGAATACAGTGGTTTCCCTGGTGGCTCAGTGATAAAGAACCGCCTGCCAATGCAGATGTAGGTTCCATCCCTGAGTCCAGAAATCTTGCAACAGTTTACACAACCAACAACAACACATGTAAGTAACACTTCTTATACAGGGTACCTTTTATCCATTTTGATAAGGGAAACACTTTATCTCCTTTCTTTAATATTATTTATTTTTTTAATTCCTAGAGACCCTGCAAATTTTTTTTCACATATTCTTATCAACTGTTTTTTGCTCATTTTGTAAATTGTCAAGTACACACTACTTTTTCTTTCCAACTGATTGTCTTTCATCTGTTCTAGGTTTTTTGGAATCTCTTACAATGCATAACTTGGAACTGCCCTTTATATTCATTATCTTTACTCTCATGGTATTAATTTCATATCATTTTCCTCTGGGATAGGATAAATGATTTTCATTCATTACATCTCTTATCTAAGGAGCCAAGCTGCTTTTAACTGTTTCTATTGCATTGTTATTTTTATTGAATTATTTTTAATAATAATATATTCACATGACTTGACCTCTAGAGGTTATAAAAATCTATACAGCAGACTTTCATTTCTGGAAAGATGGAGGAGGTATGCTTTTCCCTATTCCACCCACTATATACAAATAAAATCCTTGAATGTCACATGGGAAGCAAAGGTAAGACTATGAAAAGGTGGAGAAGAGTAGGCAGATCAGTTCAGAAAGAGGATGACACAGTGGTGAGTCTCCTAGATTTTCATCTGGCCTCAAATATCTCAGATTTGGAGCTGAAGAAGCTGGAAACCCAGACATATCAATGTACATACACCCCTAAAGGTCCTAAATAAAGCCTGCTCTCTATAGCCAGGAAAAGGGCAGACAAATTAAGACAGAAAACTTTGAAACAATAATTGCTCTATTCTTCCTCTATACCACCGAAAAAATATAGCCTTTTCCCATCCAGGCCAGCAAAGGCTGAATGGGGGCTTATATTTCCACCCTCACCCGTCCATAATGAGGGCCTCAAACCCTGCAGAATTAGCGTTGGAAAAATCTGACTGAAGTCAGGAACTAAGACTTTCATCCCCACTGGATCTGAAATGTGTGCAGAGGAAGCATTTGAGGCAAGTAAACTATAAACCAGGAGGTTAGAAGGATGTGAAGGGAAGCAAAGTTTCTGTGCTTCATTTGAGCTGGAGAATGTCAACACCAATAGACTGTGACAGGTTACATACAAACATAGAATGGAATATCTAGAGCAACCACTAACCAAACTATATGAAGGGATATACTTAAAAACACTGCTGGTAAATAAAAATGGAATTCTAAAGACTGTTCAAGTAACCCACGGGAAGTGAGAAAAGAAAACAGAAAGAAAAAATAGAACAGAAAGTAACAAACAAAATGGCAGACTTAAGTCCTATCATGTTAATAATTATATGAAGTGCAGTTATTGTGGGATTTAATGTTTGGATGGACTTTGTGCTCAAGATGGGAAATGGAACACATGTCTTTGCCTCACCACCTGGGGTCTCAGTGGACTAGAGATTTTGATACATTTCTGGAAGACAAAAAGCAGATGGAGTCATGCTGACAGAAAACAGAACATAGGAAATGAAAGAAGGATGGAGTAGACACAGAAACCATTCTTCTTGGCTAACCCCTTGTGACTATTTCCCTAGATCTACTAACTAAAGTGTTATCACCTTGCAAAGGGGGTAATTCAGGCTGTATGAATGGTGATCTTTCTATTGTCAGTACCTGGGCCCTATAAGTAAATATTTTGACTACCACACCTAATAACAAATCTCCAGTCATTCCTTTCTCCTCCAACCCACCCACTAATTTGTTATTTCATTCATGTGACCAAGAGTCACTGATTGGCTACTAAATGCTAGGCACTGTTGTAGATGCTGGGGAAACAGGAGTGAACAAATAAATGTGCAAGGTCTTGGATGTGGTAGTTTCCATCGTAATGGAAAATAGAAAACGTGGAAAGAAAGACATAAAGTTGATCATTTTAAATAGCAGTAAGCACCATGAAGGCAGAGACTTTGTACATACATCACAAATAAATGTATTAACTATATGTGTGTGTGTGTGTGTGTGTGTGTGTGTGTGTGTGTTTTATAGCATTCCAAGGGCTGTTTATACCAGTGATCCCCAACCTTTTTGGCACTAGGGACTGGTTTCTTGGAAGGCAATTTTTCCATGGACTGTGTGGCAGAGGATGGTTTCAGGATGATTCAGGTGCATTAGATTTATTGTGCACCTTATTACTATGACATCAGCTTCACCTCAGGTCATCAGACAGTAGATCCCAGAGATTGGAGCCCCCCTGGCATATACAACACCTACTCCAAGTGATGGAGATCTCATCACCATCAGCAAGTAGTGCAACTCTAGATTCCCATCCCTAGAGATGCTTCCTGGTACCACTTCTGGGCCACTGTTTTAGGTCAGGTTCCCTAAATAGTCACACCGAAGATGAGGATTCCTGTGCCACTGATTTTTTAAGGAAATGTTTGGGGGGGGGGGGGGGAGCAGGGAGGGAATCCTTAGGGAGGGAAGGAAGCACAATTGGGCAGCGAACGAACTAGGCAAATGGGGTGGTTTCAGCCAAAGTGTGACTCAGCTTGACCTCACTGGGAGCTCTGGAGCATGAATTATATCCCAGAGGTTGTCCTGTGAAGTGAGTGAAAGTTGCTCATTCATGTCTGACTCTTTGCAACTCCATGGACTACACAGTCCATGGAATTCTCCAGGCCAGAGTACTTGAGTGGGTAGCCTTTCCCTTCTCCAGGGGATCTTCCCAAGCCAGGGACTGAACCCAGGTCTCCCTCATTACAGGCAGATTCTTTACCAGCTGAGCCACAGGGAAGCCCAGGAATGCTGGAGTGGGTAGCCTAAGATGAAACCCAAGAGGTTGGCCTACCCAGTGGTAAAGGTGATGTACTCTTAAACCTGTGCTTTGATCAGCGCTGGGCTAGAAGCTGACCCTGGTCACACTGGGAAGTGGCAGATACAATCTTGTTTAAGTATCATGACGCATTAGCCTTTTATGTTGAACACGTCCCCTCACACTGCTAGTGGGTGTGACATAAATCCTGGTAACACAATCTATCTTTTAAGATGATTCAGGATCCAGCCCTCCCTTCCTGCTGAAGCACCAGTTGAGCAGAAAGAAAGAATGCTCCAAATTCAACCTTAGCTGGCTTCCAAATGAATGAGACAGAAACTGCCTACCCCACATTTTCTCTATGCAATACTAATAGCATGTATTTAGCCCATTCATTGGACTTCTTTCCTACAAGAACGCTTCCATTGATTCCTAGTCATGGAAGAGTACATGTTCCCAGGCTTTTGGAGTCCTCAAAGTATCACAATTGCCAATAAGAGACAAGGAAAGAGAAATGAAAAGAAGTAGCGAGAGAATCTTCTACTTTCCTCATTATTTACAAACCATCACGTGTCCCCGATTTCTGTCCTGGATGCAAACTGTGTTGTCAGCATTTTAAGAAGAAATTGAGAAATTTTTCTGTAGCTCTGATTATATATATATATGTCTCTATGTGCTGGAAATACAAAAGGGGAAGTATCCCAGTTCAAGTTTAGTAAACCATAACTCTTCCTGTTGTCAAGGATTTCACAGCCTCGCTCACACTTGGGAAAGCTCTCAGAACAGATTTGACAATATTTCGCAAGTACCACAAAAGAACTTGCTCAGCAAGGAAAATTCCAGGCTTGGCACTAAACAATGTAATCTATCAAATGGCACCAGCCAGTCTCACTCAACATGATCAGTACAAATTTTTTCTTGGACTAGAGGGGGCCTGACTTGGGCCCCACTCTGGTCCTTCTCTGGACATGACCTTTCTCAAGGGGTAAGGGGTCTGAGTTACCAAGGAGACATGCCTCCCTAGAGTCAAATTTCCCTCCTTTTAAACCATGTTCCAGGTATCAGACACCTAGAGTTTCAGAGCTGGCACAACCCTTTTTCTCAGTTCCTCTAATCCAGACTGGACAGTTCTGGTAATATGCACCAAGGGGCAGCTGCTCTGAAAATATTAACACCAAAGTGTGTACGAGATCCTTCAAGTGCTGGGCAGACTCCAGGATGGGAAAAGAAAAAAAGATGATGGTTCAGAGTTCAGTTCTTCCTATACTATCACATTCTAGAAGGGAGTTCCAAAGAGTCCCAGAATTCTAATTGTGTACATGTGTGTAATGGCATTAATACATAATACTATAATTAGCATTACTAGTATATATTAATTATATCTATTCCAATCATCACAGAATCATCCCAGGAATCTGTGCTTCTAGTTCAATGTTAGTTGCTCTAAGCAACCAGTCACCCTAGGGGTCTTGCCATCTCACCAGGACATCTAGAGAGTGGGTCTCCATCACAATTAGAAACCAAAGGCTTTGGTCCCCTTCTCAGCCTTGGAAAGTCTCGTCCTTTTTGTTGATTTCTTACACCTAATCTCTCCAATTATTTTAGGCTTTCTCAAGGGCCAAGAAGAAAGACTGTACAAGCAGCACAGGCTTTAGGCATTGAGAAAATATCTGTGGCAAAGGAAATGATGGCTTTTAGACTAGGAACAAATTTGAGAGGGAAAAGCCATCTCAAATATCTCTAAGTTTTCCAGCAGCAAAAAGAAAATGCAAAGTAGTACCTCAACAATCATGTAGGATATTTGAATTATTACATATTTACATTATTTTAGACAACACTATAAAAATTCATTGTATTAAATATATGTGCCTATATTCTTGGGACAGATTTCAAACAGCAGAAATACGAGATATTATTTGAGGGGTCCTTCTTAGTTAAACAAATAGAGAATGAAGTCATTGATTTCGCATTTGAAGGGCAAAGAGAACTTTTTGTCATTTGATTGAGTTTGCTTTTCCGAGAAGATATGGTTCGATAGCATCACCAACCCAATGAACATGGATCTGAGCAAACTCTGGGAGATACTGAAGGACAGGGGAGGCCTGGCATGCTGCAGTCCATGGAATGGGAAAGAGCTGGACGTGACTTAGCAACTGAACCACAACCTTAACACACCCCACAGGCAAGGTGGATTGACTGTATGGAAGCCAGGGGTGTCCTGGAAGATGCTCAATTCCTTATGCCTGACATTCAAAGTTAGGAGTACTTCTTCAGGGTGGATTGTGATAGTCTGACCAAGTTCTGCCATCAGGAAAGAGTAATAAAGTCACTCCCACCCCCACCAGGAGGGAAGGGATGTTTGGGATGGTATCAGACCTCCTCATAGAGCTATGAAATTTGGTAGGGGGGGGGGGTTAGTTCTGTAGAGCATGAGGCTGAAGAAGGAAGCAGTTCTGTATCAGTGACACACATAAAGGTTTGCTAATTCAAACTCTTGCCCAAGCACAAAGATGTGTTTGGACCAGAAGAGACATCTCTGCACCAGGGGACAAGCAGGACAGACCTCCAACAGCAGCAACCGCAGCAGAACTGATAGACCAATCCATCTTTCCAGTTCCCTGCCTCCTCTGGACTGTTAAGACAGCCGGCCCCTTCTGCCTGGGGTCCTTGACCATTGAGGCTCTAAAAAGAGAGAACTCAAGAGGAAAAATCTATGGGGGTTTGAATTAATAATTGAAAAAATAAGAAATGGGAATATATTTGCATCTCAAGCTGGAGAAATAGGTTATTAAATACACACACTCTCAGAATCACGGATTTGTTCACAGTGTAGAGAAAATAGATAAAATGTAGATTCTTTGTTGCTTTCTCGAGTATTCCCACCAGCTGCATAGACGGGAAATCTATGGTTTAGTTTACCATAGTAAACCTGGTCCAATAACATTATTTAGATAGCCCTTTAGGAATGTAGGCACCTCATATGAAATTCTTTAGTTTGTGAAACCAAACAGGACCCTATGTGGCTCCTGGGCATGGAAGCCTTTCTGTGTCCCCCATTTCTTATTTGTAGGGAATAAGCTTCAGCTTCCAGGACCCTCCCTGAGGTCTAAAGAGCAGATTCGAATCAGTCGCTAATCAGGAATGGAGGGGGTGCAGAGACAAGGGAGGAGGAGACCAGGGCAAGTTCGATGCATGAAGCAGGGCACTCACAGCCTGGGCTCTGAGACAACACGGAGGGATGCGGTGGGGAGGGAGGCGGGAGGGAGTTCAGGAAGGGCGTGCACATGTGCACCCATGGCTGATTCATGTCAATGTATAGCAAAACCCACAATATTGCAAAGTAATTTAGCCCCCAACTAAAATAAATTAATTAATCAAAAAAAAAGAAACAGTAGTGCACAGCTGATTTACAATGTTGTGGTAGCTTCAGTTACATAGCAAAGTGATTCAGTTACACATAAACATATAGAAAAAAAGGTTATCCCAGAATATTGTGTTTCCTGTGCCAATTATTCTCCAATAAAATTAAAATAAAAAATAAAATATTTTTATTAGGTAAAAAAAAACAAAAAAACAATAGTGCAGGGCTTCCCTGGTGGCTCAATGGTAAAGAAACTGCCTGCCAATGCAGGAGACACAGGTTTGATCCCTGATCGGAGAAGATCCCACATGCCACAGGGCAACTAAGCCCTAGCTAGCACCACAACTAGCCTGGGCCTCACAGCAGAAGAAGCCACCGCAATGAGAAGCTCGCACACTCCAACGAAAGAATAGCTCCCACTTGCCACAACTAGAGAAAAGCCCACACAGCGATGAAGACCCAGCCCTGCCATAAATAAAATAAAAAACTAAATGAACATAAAGAAAAGAAACAATAGTGCAGGGTCCTGGTTCTACTTCTAGGATACACATAACAGTATCTGTGAGCTCCTCTGAAGAACTAAAACTCCCAACAAATGGAAGATATTAACTACTTGATCAAGCATTTCTCATTCCAGAGAGAAGTTAAGTTTGATGACCTCAAGAACCACAGAAGCTCATCAGGAGACCCCTGAGACCAGATTAAAGGAATTCAGGCCCTGCACACACCCTGATCCGTATCAGCAACCCTGCCTTTGAACCATCACTCTAAAACTCCTCACCAGAACCCCCCCAGCTTGGGACACATAATTTTGAGGGCATCAGAACCCCGTGTCCCCCTTTGCCTGGCAAAACAATAAAGCTATTCTTTTCTACTTCTCCCAAAATTCTGTATCTAGAATTCAATTTAGCACCAGTTTACAGAGGCCAACTTTTGGCATCACTGTCAGATGACTTTACCCATTCTCCATCCCTCTTCAGGATGGTATTCGAGCAAATGGCAAAGAGATTTGCTGACCTCATGAAAGAAAAGGGGGTCCAAGATTGCATGCTGTGCCCCTGGATCCTTGCTGGTTCCCAAAGAAAGATTGCCTGTGTGTCCCCTGGACTAGTGACCACTGAGTTATGCACAACTGGTTATAAATCATCATATAAAACCAGAGAACATGGTCCAAGCAATTTGGCCCCATCCCAAACACTCTACCTCATACCAGTTGTAAATCAAAGGGAAAAAAGTTCAATTGAATAAAGTAGTTTAATTGGAAATAGTACAAATGAACAAACAATGTTGGGAGAAATTCGTAGTACAAGACTGTCCACAGGTATTACAATGACAATGTTAATGGAAGGCCTAACTAGTTTAATATATGTTCATTTCTTCCATCAGCATGGACCGGTTCATTGAAATGAACAGATTCCAAAATAAGCCCAAACATGTTCTGTTTACATTCTAGGAATTATGATTATATGCCTTTCATGATTCAATGGTCAAACAAAATTCCAGCCAGCGATGTTTTCCAAAATTCTGGAAAAAACAGGCATGCTATTTTGCATGTGTTTAGAACCATTGACAATGACATTGTGTATGTATAATCAAGAGTTTCTTCTCATTTTATTTCAAACCAGGGCACAGTGAGAAGCCTCCTATCAAAACTTCAAGGCAAAGTGATGAAAGAATTGCTCACCCTCCCTAAATCTTAAACCTCCAAGATGGGCACAGCTAAACCAGAGCTTTGTATTGTTGGACAACCCCTGGCTGTGGACCAGCCCTGCAGGATGGGCAGTTTGCCTGAAGCACTTGTGAGCCTGGAATGTCTTTGGCAGAACCCTTGGCTGGAGAAAAGTTTATCTCCAGGAAATATCTTTGCTGGGGACAGGTAGAAGGGGGTGGGAGGACTGAAGGGTCTACTTTACTTGAGGTTGGTTTTTTTTTTTTTTTTTCTTTTTTTTCTTCAGCAGAGAGATTTCAAGACAATCCTCTTTCATGTCTAAATGAGTCTTTCCCAGAGGTGCTATAAGTGATGTAAAATGGACAATGTTAATACAGTCAGCCCTCCGTATCTGTGGGTTTTGTATCCACGGATACACAGGGCTGACTGGACCAGCCATTTTACATTAGGGACTTGAGTATCCTCAGATTTTGGTGTCAGTGTGGGTCCTGGAGCCAGCCTTCATGGATACTGAAGGATGAATGTATAAATTGATTTACTTATATTCCTCAACTTGAAATTTTAACGTTTGGTAATCTTCATTTGGAAGGGGTTTATTGTGGGCTTTTCAAGGTTTCCATGACCTTCCAGTTCAAAATGGAAGAGGAAATACATGGATTTCTCTCACCGTCTCAACACTCAAAAAACTAAGATCATGGCATCCAGGCCCATCACTTCATGGCAAATAGATGGAGAATCATGGAAACAGTGACAGACTTTATTTTGGGGGGCTTCAAAATCACTGCAGATGGTGACTGCAGCCATGAAATTAAAAGACACTCCTTGGAAGAAAAGTTATGACCAGCCTAGAGACCATATTAAAAAGCAGAGACATTACTTTGCCAACAAAGGTCCATTTAGTCAAAGCTATGACTTTTCCAGTAGTCATGTTGGACTATAAAGAAAGCTTGAGAGCCAAAGAATTGATGCTTTTGAGCTGTGGTGTTAGAGAAGATTCTTGAGAGTCCCTTAGACAGCAAAGAGATCCAACCAGTCCATCCTAAAGGAAATCAGTTCTGAATATTCATTGGAAGGACCGATGCTGAATTTGAAACTCCAATTTAGCTTGGCCACCTGATATGAACAGCCAAATCATTGGAAAAGACCCTGAGGCTAGGGAAAATTGAAGGCTGGAGGAGAAGGGGACAACAGAGGATGAGGTGGTTGGATGGCATCACTGACTTGATGGACATGAGTTTGAGTAAGCTACAGGAGTTGGTGATGGACAGGGAAGCCCGGTGTGCTGCAGTCCATGGGGTTGCAAAGAGTCAGACACAACTGAGCAACTGAACTGAACTGAAGATGAGCAAATTACCAAAATATAATAATGACCTTTGAGGAAAAAGTAATTTTTCACATAATTAAGAAAAACCTAAGATACTGTACTTTATTTTCTCCTAAAAGTTTGAAATGATACTGAGGTGTTGTTTTTCAGTCCCTCAGTCATGTCCATCTCTTTTCAATCCCATGGACTGCAGGACACCAGGCTTCCCTGTCCTTCACTATCTCCTGGAGTTTGCTCAAACTCATGTCTATTGAGTCAATGATGCCGTCCAATCATCTCATCCTCTGTCATCCCCTTCTCCTCCTATCCTCAGTCTTTCCTAGCATCAGAGTCTTTTCCAATGAGTTGGCTTTTCAAATCAGGTTGCCAAAGTATTGGAGCTTCAGCTTCAGCATCAGTCCTTCCAGTGAATATTTAAGGTTGATTTCCTTTAGGGTTGACTGGTTTGTTCTCCTTGCAGTCCAAGGGACTCTCAAGATTCTTCTCCAACACCACAGCTCAAAAGCATCAATTCTTCAGGACTCAGCCTTCTTTATAGTCTAACTCTCACATCTGTACATAACTACTGGAAAAACCATAGCTTTGACTATATGGAGTTTTATTGGCAAAGTAATATCTCTGCTTTTTAATATGCTGTCTAGGTTTGTCATAGCCTTTCTTCCAAGGAGCAAGTGTCTCTTAATTTCATGGCTTCAGTTACCATCTGCAGTGATTTTGGAGCCCAAGAAAATAAAGTCTGTCACTGTTTCCATTGTTACCCCTCTATTTGCCATGAAGTGATGGGATTGGATGTCATGATCTTAGTTTTTTGAATGTTGAGTTTTAAATCACCTTTTTCCCTCTCCTTTCTCACCTTTGGGCTTCCCTTGTGGCTCAGTTGGTAAAGAATCCACCTGCAATGAGGGAGACCTCGGTTTGATCCCTGGGTTGGGAAGATGCCCTGGAGAAGGAAAAGGCTACCCACCCCAGTATTCTGGCCTAGAGAATCCCATGGATTTGTATAGTCCATGGGTTTGCAAAGAGTCAGACATGATTGAGTGACTTTCACTCACTCACTCACTCTCACCTTCATCAAGAGTTTCTTTAGTTCCTCTTTGCTTTCTGCTGCTAGGGTGGTATTATCTGCATATCTGAGGTTACTGATATTTCTCTTAAGAATCGTGATTCCAGCTTATGCTTCATCCAGCTCTGCACTTCATGTAATGTACCCTGTATACATAAGTTAAATAAGTAGGGTGACAATATACAGTCTTGACTTACTCCTTCCTAGTTTGGAACCAGTCCGTTGTTCCATGTCCAGTTCTGACTGTTGCTTCTTGACTTGCACACAGGTTTCGCAGGAGGCAGGTAAGGTGGTCTGGTATTCCCATCTCTTTAAGAATTTTCCACAGTTTGTTCTGATCCACACAGTCAAAGGCTTTAGCGTAGTCAATGAAAAAGAAGTAGATGTTTTTCTGGAACTCTCTTGCTTTCTCTATGATACAACGGATGTTGGCAATTTGACCTCTGATTCTTCTGCCTTTTCTAAATGCAGCTTATACATCAGGAAGTTCTTGGTTCATGTACTGTTGAAGCCTAGCTTGAAAGAGTTTGAGCATTACCTTACTAGCACATGTGAAATGAGTGTAATTGTGCAGTGGTTTGACCATTCTTTGGCATTACCCTTCTTTGGAACTGGAATGAAAACTAACAATTATAAGAACAGTTGCTATAGAAAAGGAGAGAAAAACAATGGGGTTTTAAAAATATTTTAGCTAAAAGAGAAAAGTTAACAGAAAAAATATATGGTTGAATAATTGAATTAATGAACCAATTTCTGAATTAATGACCTCATTTCTTCATCTCTCATTTTATGCACACCCTTTGCTATTTAATATCATGATGACTTTTCCTATTTGTCTCTGGGTTTGTCCAGGTGCATTCCCTTAGCCAAGAATGCTAGCAAGCGACATAGGAGAATCTGGAGAGACATGTATTCACTTTCTTCCATTTATACCATTGCCATAGAAATGTCTAAGTTAGGCTTCTGGGGGTATGAGAGAGATGCATGGGTAGGGCTTCATGCTGGTAGCCTGCCAACTCTTGGTCACATTATCAAGCTCAGCCAACATTTGAAGAATTGTCCATTGAAGTCTCAGCTAACACTTCTCCTTAGGAAGGCTTCTCCTGACATCTCCACCTGATGAATCCCTCCTGGGCAATTTTACTCAACATGATCATACTATTCAAAGAGGACCCATCATACTAAATGACCTTGTCTATATCTTTGTGTTCATGTTGACTGTTTGTTCTACTTGAATGAAAACGCCATCAGGTCAAGGACCTTGTCCATCTTCCTCACTAGTGTTTCTCTAGGATCCACAACAGTGTCTTGCATTTAGCAGGTCATCAGTAAGGATTTTTTTTTTTTTTTTTTTGGGTGTTTGTTTTTATTCAGTTTGCTTTGTTCATTTATTTATTTATTTATTTATTTTTGTCCATGGGATTTCCCAGGCAAGAATACTGGAGTGGGTTGCCATTTCCTTCTCCAGGATTTCTTAAATAAATGAATTTTAAAATGAGTGAACGAGTTGGCAGAAAGAAAAACTGGAAAGAAGACTGGTTATTAGCAGTAATAGTCAAAATATTTGCCAACTGATATGGGCCATATTAGACAAATTAGGGAGATCACCATCCACAGGATACCTGGAGGCCACCCTCTTACTAAATGAATGACACTTTACTTAGTTGATCGAGGGAAGATCCAGAGAATTCCTCAAGTACAGTAGCCCCCCCATACCTGTGATTTCACTTTCCCTGATTTTAGTTACCCCATCATTGCAGTCTTAAATTATTAAATGGAAAATTCCAGAAATCAACAGTTTATGACTTTCAAATTTCAAGATGTTCTGAGTAGAGTGATGAAATCTCACACCACTCTGCTCTGTCCCACCCAAGACATGATTCATCCTTCTGTCCAGTGAATCCTGCCTATTCACTGTCTTGGTTATCAGATCAAATGTCTTGGCAGAGCTTGTGTTCAAGTAACTCTGATTTTACTTAACTGTGGCAAGAGTAATGATGCTGGCAAGTCAAATATGCCAAAGAGAAGCTGTAAAGTGCTTAAATCAAGTATATATATAAAAGTTATCAACTTGATATGTAAAGAAAAAAATCATATGCTGCTGTAGTTGCTAAGATCCACAGTGAGGACAAATCTCCCAGCTGTGAAACTGCAAAGAAGAAAAGTTGGTGCTACTTTTGTGGTCCCACCTGAAACAGCAGAAGCTATGGCCATAGTGCATAAGTGTTTAGTTAGGGTGGAAAAGCATTAAATTTGTACAATAAAATATTTTAAGAGAGAGAGATAGCACTCACATAACTTTTATCACAGTATATTGTTATAATTGTTCTATTTTACTACTGTTGTTAATCTCTTACTGTGCCTAATTTTTTAATTTAAATTTTATCATAGGGGTGTGTGTGTGTGTTTAGAAAAAACATAGCATATGTAGGGTTTTGTACTATCACAGTTTCAGGCATCCACTGGGGGGTCCTGGAATATATCCTATTTGGATAAGGGTGGGGGATGTTACTGTATTTCAATATTTTAACAAAAGAGTTCACCTCTGGTACACACCTTTTGAAGGTGACTCTAGTGATTAGGACAGCAATGGAACTGTACGACAGTAACAAATTTCCATAAACTGGACAAATACCTCATATGACTCATTTCTGAGGGGTCAGTAGTATCACCTTGGCACCCCCAAATATTACAGTGCTATTGCTGGATCTCGTATTGGTGGCGATGTAAAACGAGGATTGCTGGGCTTCAGCATCACGCTCTCAGGCGTTGCTCTGAGACTGAAGTCGTTTAAGGGAAAGAATGAGGTTACTTACACTTCTTGGAGACTCTTTCCCACTTCACCCACTCCTATTTCACTGAAGTCAGGGAGCCACTACTTCTTCTTGGCAACAAAGAGCCGCCCTCTCTTATTTCCCAACGTCCCCCTTCTCTGCCAAGATAATCTTTCCCAGACAGGGGCATTCAGGAGGAATAGAAGTCTCCAGAAACGGGAGGGAGGGGGGGAATCCCACAGAAAAGGCCCTGGCAAGGCTTAGTTAAATGAATTCCACATTTGGATAGGAACCAGCAGCTGACGCACATCTGAGAAGCTTAGGAGAGAATGTGTACCAAATAGTTCACCAAAACCAAAAAACAAAATTTTAATTTTCAGGTCATGGAGAAGAAGTCTTGTTGAAAGAATGCACCAGTTAACTTTCCATACCAAATGTCTGTTAACTGCGAAGGGCAAGTTAACTACTAACTAAAATAATCAACATTATAAAATGTCACTTTTTTGGTTGAAAAAAGAAGAAAACCTGTTTGAGCCAATTTTTAAAGAGCCTGATGGTTTATTTCTCTAAACGCTCTTTTACTGGAGAGACAAGGAGAACTACTAACAGTCTCTTGGAAAATCTATCAAAAATGAATGAGAGACATTTTTAATGACTTCTAATTGTTACATCCCATTGCTTCAAGCATGCATAAAGATAGATTATCATCACTGTATGAAGTATCATATCTTGTTTCTTAGAAATATCTTTACCCATACATGTGAACATTTAAAACATCAGCCCACATAATAATACAATGATTAAAACCATAAATAGGTTGGACATTAACTAATGAACTTTTCCTTTTTAAGAAAACCAGCAGCATTATTCAAGAAACGGATAAAAGAGTTACAAGTACAGAGTTTTTAATCTTACCTCCTGCTGCGAAGGGGCTGTTAAATATTTGTAAACAAGAAAGCAACCCCAGAAGACACACTTCTGATTAATGGTGGCAAATCTTTCAGGAAACACCCAACTTGAAAGATATTCTTTTCCCTGTCTAAACTCAGAGAAGTCACTAAACCCTCCCCATCACAGCTTCAGAGATTTTTTTAATAGCTTGTTTTTTCTTCCCAGAACCGTTAACATTATGGAACAGACAAAATTCCAGCATCCCTACATTTCATAGATAACAAAAAGAACTCACCAAAGAGCCAAAGTAATGGGAAAAGTTGATGAAAATCATGTAGTCACAGCAGAAATTTTATTAAAGACTAAACTTTGGTCTGTCACCAACTTTGGTCTGTGAAATTGTTTTGTCTCATCTGAAATCAAGAGGTAACTAACATCGTACGTCCCATGTGACATGGTGTTCAGGGAAGACCAGCCTAGAGCAATGACACTAGGTTCAGGGTTTAATCAATAACCTAACGACAAGAATTGGTAACACAGACACACAGATATTCCTGTGGAGAGAAAGCGGGTAGGGAGTAGGCTGTGATGATTATGGTCGTTAAACAAAGGTGTTATACTTTATTTCATAGTTTGGGATGACTCACTGTTTTATAAAATCCCAGGCTGAGTCACTTCATTACTATAAGCCAAGAAAGATGAAATGAGAGACTCAGCTGGCTTGCATCCTTACTAGCCTGGGGCAGAGCCTGGCAATCCCAAACCTGAATGATGCCTGAACTGGTTCCATTTCCATTTCAAGTAGACTCCACAACAACACTGGTAGAAAATCTCTAACACTTTTTCACTAATTGCAGAAGGGGCCAGTAATTTATTTTGAGGATCAATCTATAGTAGAAAGAGAAAACATAAAATAAGATATAAGATATTTTATATAAGATATAAAATATCACTTATCTCCATGTTGAAGTAGTAGTTTTAGGCACTTTAGTGATAAAATGTCAGATATAGCTAATTGCTAAACCAGTTGGAACAAAGCTTGCAACCAAGGTCAGACACCTGGGAGATAATAGAATGGCAATACGTAAATATTGAGCAAAAGCTGAAGACAGACCAAAGTAAAAAATGAAGCGCTCAGAACACCAAGTGTCATAGAGGGAAGTCTGGACACCACGATCAAAGCGGGACATTCAAGATGAAGGCTGTAGAGACTACTACTCAGCCACGCGCTGAGCCAAGCCTCTTCAGTCGTGTCTGACTCTTTGTGACCCCATGGACTGTAGCCTGCCAGGCTCTTCTGTCATGGGATTCTCCAGGCATGAATATTGAGTGGGTTGCCATTTCCTTCTCCAGGGGTTCTTCCCAACACAGGGATCAAACCCGAGTCTCCCACACTGCAGGCAAATTCCTTACCATCTGAGCCACCAGGGAAACTCCCCATAAAACAGAATGAAATATTGCCATCTGCAGCAATGTGGATGGACCCAGGAATTATCATACTAAGTGAAGTAAGTCAGAAAGAAAAAGACAAATACCATATGATATCACTTACATGTGGAATCTTTAAAAAAAACAAAAAAGACAAATGAACTTATTTACAAACCAGAAGCAGGCTCACAGACATAGAAAACAAATTTATCATTACCAGAGGTGAAAGGGAGTTGGGAGAAGGATAAATTAGGAGTTTTGGATTAGTAGATGCAAACTACTGTATACAAAATAGTTAAATATAGGGAGTTAAGCTATTTTATAGCATAGGGAACTTTATTCAGTATCTTTTAATAACCTATAATGGAAAAGAGTCTGAAAAATAATATATATTAATAAATAATTAATATTTGTGTGTGTGTGTGTTAGTCATTTGGGCTTCCCTTGTGGCTCAGCTGGTAAAGAATCTGCCTGCAATGTGGGAGACCTGGGTTCAATTCCTGGGTTGGAGAATCCCCTGGAGAAGGGAAAGGCTACCCACTCCAGTATTCTAGCCTGGAGAATTCCATGGACTGTATAGTTAGTCATTCAGTCAGGTCTTACTCTTTGTGACTTTTTTTTTAATTGAAGTATGGTTAGTTTACAATGTTGTGAATAACTGAATCTATATATATATGCCCTTACATATATATTCATATATATTCAGTTATATATATGTGTGTGTGTATATATATCTCCTTGGGCTGTGTCACTCAGTCGTGTTTGACTCTTTGCAACCCCATGGACTATAGCATTCCAGGCTCCTCTGTCCATGGAATTCTCCAGGCAAGAATACTGGAGTGAGTTGCCATGCCCTCCTCCAGGGGATCTTCCCAACCCAGGGGTCAAGCCCAGGTCTCTCGCATTACAGGTGATTCTTTACTATCTGAGCCACCAGGGAAACCCAAGAATATACATCCTTACATGTTTATATAACTGAATCACAATATATATACATATATAAAACTGAATCAGTTTTCTGTACACCAAAAACTAACACAACATTGCAAATTTACTGTACTTCAATTAAAAAAAAAAATTAAGGCCACGGTCACAGAATTTGAAGGAGTACATGCTAGGTGTCAGAAGCCATGCAGAGTAACCTGAGACACAAACTCTGTAACAAGAACAAACATCAATAACAGACAAGTACAGATAAAAGAAACAGATGCACAGAGTGGGGAGACATGAGACTCAAGAGCTGAGGTCTTAACACCTCCTTAATCCTGGTTCTCATACTGTTTTAAGGCCCAACTGCAACTCTGCCCTTGAATAGCCTGTGAGACTTCTGTATTCTTATAATAAACTCCATGACCCCTTTTCTTTAAGTCAACTCCAGTTGCTTCCTGTTACTTGCAACCAAAGAATTTTAATTGACATAGCACATGCTCCTTATAAAGACCCTAAAGCAAATTGCCAAGTCCTTCTCCAGAAAGTTCATCAGGATTCATTTACCCAACAACAGGGTCCGTTTTCCTCTACCCTTACTAACTCTGGATATTTCCATTCTTTCAAATCTTTACAAACTCCCTTTTATATTCTAACGGCTGGCATCTGCAGAAATAGCATTTGCACATGATGGCTTTGCCATAGAAATACAGAAGGAATGGATATCAGGGAGAGATTTTGGACTTAGGGAACAAGCACTCCTATTGACATAAATGTGTGTTATCTTCCGATGGGAAAATTGTGAGATCATCTGTGGCTAAATACGGGATAGTAAGATCATGCTAAACAAGGGGATTTTGGAATGAATGGACAGAAGGGCAGATGAGTGTGTGCTGCATCATAGGCTAAGAGATATAGAACACAGTAGCTACCTCTTGGGTCTCAAGGAAATCACCCAACCCATAAGGCTTTCTTCTTCTTATGATCCCACTGCTGTCCACAGCTGATCCATCAAAAGTATGCCTACTCCACCATACTGTATTAATTACAACTCTACACAAGAAGACAAGATGAGTATAAGCATTAGAAAGGAAGAAACACTACCATTTTACTACCTACAAGTGATAACTCTGATGCCTATGAGTAACTGAAAATTATGCAAACTTAAGAAAGAGTTCAGAGAAGAAAATAACTAAAAATAAACATGCGTAAATCAATACATTCTAGATAAAACTGGTTAAACAATATAGATTATGTCACTCTCAATCACACAAAAAATTTAAATATCTGAGAAGTGGCATGAACATAAATCTGTTAGATCTATATAAACAGCAACAAGCAGAAAAAAATTCCGTTTATATAATAAGACTGCTTAAATAGAGAAATGTATCTTTCAAGATGGGACTATTTAGTTTTATAAGATATAAGTTATCTCCTGAGGTCAATTAAAATTCAACTAAGATATACTTAGAACTTGTAAAAAATATTCATCTGGAAGACCAGGAGGTTCATAAAATGTTGGATTAATAGGGTACACTTCTCCAAACACATAATAAAGATTACCATAAGGATACCCTGGTGGCTCAGATGGTAAAGAATCTGCCTGCAATGTGGAAGAACCAGGTTTGATTACTGGGTTGGGAAGATTCCCTGGAGAAGGAATGGCAACCCATTCCAGTATTCTTGCCTGGAGAATTCCATTGACAGAAAAGTCTAGAGTGCTACAGTCCATGGGGTTGCAGAGAGTCAGACATGACTGAGTAACTAACACTTCCATAAGGCCATAGTAATCACAAAAGGGTGGTACTGGCAGTAGAATAAACAGAAAAAATTCAATGAAAAGAAAAAAAAGACAGACTGAAAAAGAGTCATACACACACACACACACACACACACATATGTATATATGCCATGCATATGACAAAGGTTAGATTATAAATCAATGGAAAGAGAATGAACTACTAACAAATTATATTTGAGGCAAACACAGTTAGAACCAATATGTATCTGTTACATTTGGTTACAAAAACCCAATATCTTCTCTAGCCAGTTTAAGCAGAAGCATATTTATTGCATAGTACTAAATGGCTTAAAGAATCATTAAGAGGACTGGAAAAAAAAAAATAGAACATGGGCTGTATTTCCAGGAATGACTCCTAAAGCCACATGGCAGGTCTAGGCTGAGAGAGTTGGTGCCAAATTGCTAAGTTTCTTCTACTATTGCCAGATCTAAAACTGTACAACATTTGCTATTTTCTTTATTGGTAAAATCTATGCCATCTACCTTACCTTTCTCCCCATTCAATTCACTTGCAAAGTCAAGTCTCATACAAGTACATCTCTTTCACAAAACCTAAATCACATCAGAAATCCTAGCTACACAGAAGTGAATAAATACTAGGGGACTTTTAGCTTTCCCTCATGTGCAGTGCAAGTGGTGCATTGGAAGAGAAATAGATGGTGAGTAGACCAGTTCACACAGACCAAAACAACCCTCAGAGAATTTGCATACAGAGAACCAAGTTACGGAGTAGGACAAAATACAGATATATTTAAATTTCAGTATGAAATAGCCTAATTATGGTACGTATGTGGACTATCATGCATCCATTTAAAGGATTAGAGGATAATTAATGATAATTAATTATTATTAAGGATAATTAATTCACAGTGGGGTCATTGAATTTTAAAATCAGATAAAAGAGTATGTAGAGTATAATTCTATTTTGTGAATTATCCCTATAAATTGTATTATACTCATTAATAGATACATGTAATATACAGTCAATTGATGCTCTAGAACAAAACACACACCACACACACATATTTATTTGGGGAAATAGAATGAGAGTGAGGAGAAAAAAGTTTATACACCGAAACGATAACATTGACTATCTCAGAACAATGGGATTGCAGGTTCCTTTTCTTTCTTTTTTCTTGTTTATAACTTTAAAATGGATATATAATAACATAGTATCTATTATTACAAAAGAAGTTTCCTTTTTATAAAGGAAGATAAATCAATATAATTTAGAATAAAGATTTTTAAAATCCTAAGTAAAATATTAGCTAAGAAATATTTTTAATAAAAGTTAACATATAATGAGAATTTACTGCTATTTGACAAGACATTATTCTTAGTGTTTTAAATGTATTAATATATTTATTCTTTATAACAACCAAAGAGGTAAATACAATTATTTTCATTTTACATGAAGGAACCTAACACACAAAAAAGGTTAAGCGCTAGTTCCATTTGACAGGCAAGGGTTTCGTTTTTCTTCCTTTCACGGGAAGGTGTAAAACGATTCACATGCTCAAACTCTGAAACCCACTGTGGCTTTATTTGGAGACGGGACTCCCAAGGTGTCTTCTAGAAACAAGACCAATGAATCCACAATGACCAGGTAACAGAAGGAGGAGAATCTCAGGGCAAAGGCCAAAGAGAGAAGAGGAACAGAGACTAGATCAAGCCCTGAGCCTTTGGAGTGTGAGCACGGACTCCAAGACCCTAGACGACCAGAGAACTAACCCTAGGGAGTTTCAAAAAGCGAGAACTCACACAAAGGAAACCACGTGAATACAAGACCTGACATCACCCAACCACCAGTAGCACCCTGTGCAGGATGCCTCATTTAGACAACAAACCAAACAAAAATACAGCTAACAGTGTTAATGTTGATATCAGTATTTAATGCTAAGTTCTTGTTAGCTAACAATTACTGGGCACCAACATATCAATAACAATTCAATTCAGCTACTTATGGTGTACTAGTCAATGGCTTTTAATATATTCACATGCAAGCGCATCCTTCATCACAATTAATTTCAGAACATTTTCATTACCCCAAAAAGAAAGTCCACACCATTTAGTTGGCACCACCCACCTCCACCAATCACCCTAGACAAAATATTTGATGCCAAACCTATTGTCCCTTTGCAACAGCCCTATATGACTGAGACTAGTGTTCCCCCACACAGATAAAGGAAACTGAGCCACAGATGGTTAAGAAGCTTGCCTAAGTTTATATAACCAGCCAGCAGTAGAATTGGGACTTAAATTTAGGCAGACTGCCTTCAGATCACTTCTCTTAACTCTGATGTTATGCCACCATCACTATATTACATGACAAATATTAAAATTTTTGAACAAGTAGTAATTATTCCAAAAATATAAGAATGGTTCAATTTGAATAAACCTCGTAATAAAGTATATCATATTGATAATTGCAATTTTTAAAATCATATGCTAAAAAGCATTTGATAACATTCAATGTCTATTTTAAGGGGGGAAAAAGATTGAAAAAATTCCTTAACAAGCATAGCAGAATGCTTACACACCATCTCAAGTAGATACAATACCTCATAATGACACAATGAAGCAATGCATAAGTAATAAAGAATAAAACATGTCCATTATCATTACCCTAATAAATATATTCTAGAAGTTTCATCCAGTGCAGTAAGTCAATAAAAAAAAAATTGAAGTTCCTTTTGAAAAAGAAAATGCAAAAAATTATTTCTAGAGAATAGACTACATAAGTAGAAAAATACTAGAAAATCAACTTCTAAATCATTTTCAGTAATACAACATTCCAGTAATCTAAGAAACTTCACAGAAGATTATGAAAAATAACACAGAATAAATGTGTGTGGGATTGGCCCAAGAGAGTCAGCTTAGGGCTCAAATCTGTCTTTCGGCCTGTACAGTCCCCATAATCATTAAGTCCTGCTTCACCTCACAAGAATGCATCCCAGTTAAGATTCTTTACATTCTTTTTCCTTGTTTATTTTGCCCAGGAAAATACTTGAAACCACAATGTTAGACGGATCATTTATTTTTCTGTTTCAGTATTTTAGCTAGAAGGAAGAGAAGAGGATTTTTCATGAATCTTTAAATTACAGTGATTTAGACATTTTATTAGTTACAGGATTTATCACCCAAGTGGAAAAAGGAAGAACTTCTGCAAAGGAAGACTGGAAAAGCTAAGGGGCAACAATACATATTCCCTTCTTCCCTGACTTACCAGTCAAAACCTCCAGGAGTATAGAGAAAGGGCCCTTCCTTTAATGTCCATGTGACTGAGGCACTTACAGAGTGACAATATCTTGGAATATCTTACAGACTGCTAGTGTCACTAGGGATCCAGACTGATGGGAATTCATGGCTTTGCCTGTCCTGGAGCCCAAACGTATCTGTTCAACTAGAGGCAATTAGGACTTTCAAGAGCTTCGACCTAATGAACTTACCAGATATTTTTTTGATAAATTGTCATTTATGCACCTTTCTCTCCTCCCTCCCATAAAGGCTTCTGTGCTAAGTTGTCAATATATTAATTTACCTTCAGAAACAGATCAATAGCTGAGGAGCACAGGAAGAAAACTGACTTGGGGTGAGAACCCTAGTCTGAATCTCAGATTATCCATTTAAACACCATGTATAATCTTAGCTGAGCCACTTAACCCCCCCATTCACCTAAAATCATCCTCATAAATGTCAACAATAACCTGCCGGTTTTCAAGTATAATAGATCCTTTTATTAAAAATCTCACTTAAACTTTCCATGGCTCTGGATCCTGCTGTTCCCTTTTCCCCCTTGGGTTTACAGGGGGAAACCCACCATCTTTCTGATTCTCCTCCCATCTGTCAGATGATGATTCTTATTCCTTAGCTCACTTCTCACATCGAGGATCTGACTTAACCACTCAGCTGGGTTAAAACCCTTTCTCCAGGTAGCCTCATCCAAATTCATAGATTCAAGTCCCAGATCTTTATCCTAAGACCCAGAATGGTAGACAGGATATCTCCACTGGAACAAGCCACAGAGACTTAAACACAACAGATTGCAGATGAGTTAAATAAACATCTACCCTCATGCCTCCCATACTGTCCGAATCTGGAAACAAGTTCCTCAGGTGAGGATGCTGCTGCTGGCCTGTGGATGGTCCTTTGAGTAGCCAGGTTTGAGAATTAAGGCCTCTTTTTACAATTCCAACAACCAGACTGTCAAATCTCGTGAATTCCACCTTGTTAATATCCTTTTCCTCCTCCTCATCCCCACCCCCACTGCCTTACTTCAAGATTTTATGACATCTCCTTCTCTCTACTGATTTCCCTAACACCTTTCTGGACCACACTAATTTTTCCTACATACTCCTTAACTTATCAAAGGCAAATCTAAGGCTCTTCATTGTCTCTCCATGGCTCTATAATTATTTCAGCTCCCTTATTTTGTACACCAGGTCCTGTATGGTTTGCCCTCATCCTATCTCTAGAACTTCATCTGCAGTCACCTACCCACATTCCCTGCCCCTCCATGAATTACCTCTGTTTCCCTAAACACATCATGCTGCTCCATGTACACTTGTCCACCAGCTCTCCCTTCCTTCTGTTGCAATCTCATTCCAAAACCCTAAGCTTACTCTTCTCTCATCTTCCTAGAACAGTTCATTCATCCCTTCAGCAAAAAGTCTTCCCTTATCCTCAGTGTGACAGATTACATTCCTGCTCAAAGTTCTTCACCATTTTGTCCATTTACGTTTTTGCCATGGCTTCAGCATGAACCAAGTACTTTAACTCTGAGGGCAGCTTTGTGCCTTCCTTTGGCCAATAACATAGAAGCAGAGATGATAGCCTGACAGTTCCATGTCCCTTTAAAAAAACTTCTGACGTCAGTACGAGAAGAACATGTCTGACCCTGTTTCTATAGCAGCAGGAGAAACTCATGGAGTCAAACTTCTGCGGTGAGCTGATCCGAGCCCAGCTTTGATCAGCTAACCCTGAGAGGACCCACAGACCTGTGAGATAAGTTTTCACTGTTAAATGGAAGTGAGATTTTGTGGGCGCTTGTTAGGCAGCGTTATAGCAATAGATTAACTAATAAGCCAATGTGGTTTGTCTCTTCTTTGTCCTCTCATAGCATCCTTGCACACTCTTGTCCTGTTTCTCTCCAAGACAAATAAGAAAGCAAAACTGACCAAGCTGCCAGTATTACCACTAAGCGTATCACAGACTACAGCCAGAGAGGGAAAAAACTCCTCTCTGCATTCTAAATTGCTTTCTTTTTGAAGGCCAAGAACAGGGCCTTTCCTGGTGGCTTGGTGATGAAGAATCTGCCTGCCGGTGTAGGAGACGCAGTTTCAATCCCTGATCCGGGAAGACCCCATATGCCTTGGGGCAACTAAGCCTGTATGCCACAACTACTGAGCCACAGCTAGAGAGTAGCCCCCACTCCCCACAACTAGAGAAGGCCAGCATAGCAACGAAGACCCAGCACAACCAAAAATAAACAAAATCACTTTTAAAAAACAAGAACACCCTGCCTAGCACTGCCCCTCCAAATACAGGAATACTTGACCTCTTTAGTTTATTAACTCTCTATTCAAAACAATTTTACCCTTGACTTTTACAAGACTAATGCCTACATGTATATGCAAACTTTTATTTATAGATGACAATCAAGTGAATAAACATATTTTCCTGCCATGAAAAAGCTGATTTAACCTTGGTTATTTAGGGAGCCCAGCTCTTTTAAATGTGGAGTAACTCAAAAAACTTCACAAGTAAAAATACTTTTATTTTCCCCGTGCTCTTATCTGAGCTTGTCCTTGCCACAAGGTCAGGGGCTGAGCATTAGACTCCAGTGAGCTCTCAGTATTCTAAAAATTCTGTGTCCTGCAAGGGTGATGGTAGCTTGGAGATTTGTCAATGAGAGCAGAAATCTCCAAGGCACTGTTTTGTGGAGATGCTAAATCAAAAAGATCAGTCATGGTCCAAACTCATCAGCAAACCCGGATGAATACACAGGCAGAGGACCCCCAGAATGAGTTTGGAATCAGGCACCTTGGGTACCCAATTCTTAGAGTCATAAAGCATCACTGCTGCATTGCTTCAGGGAGCTAGCCACAGGGAGAGTCATGCTGAGATGGACAACCTCTAACATGGAACTTTTCATGTGCTGGTGCAAAAATTTTGTATTTCCTGTAGTTCTTCTGTGATATTTGTGCAGTAATATTTAAAGCGGTAGTTATGAAAACATTTTGGCTGTATGGGACATGCTTCTGATAGAACATCCAGTGGAAAAAAAAAACAGAAAACAAAATGGCTCACACATATTCCTAGAAAACAAACTGGAAAAAAAATACATGCCCAAAATAGTTGTTAGACAAGTGAAGCGAAGAGTCCATTTCAAAATTTCTATTTTTCAAAACAGTCAATGTAAAAATGTAACTCACATAAAGCAGCTTCTACAAGTAAACACTGAAAGTTTAAAAAGTTTCTCAGTGAGCACTGAACCAGAACAAAGAAGTGTGACGTCTCCCCATAGACTCCTATCAAGGGCCCCACTTCTCTCATTTCAGTCGACGTGGTCCCATCTCCAAACTGAGTTGGAGATATATGACTCACTCTTTGGCTTTCAATTTCTGGACTCCACACAGACTACCATTCTTCCAACACATTGCAACTGAGAAGATGATTACTTCGATTACATGCCAGTTACAGATTGAGGACTGGTTTTGTTTTTTGTTTTTTGATTAAACACTGGACATACCTGGGTGTTCAGCTGAAAGTCTTGAAATACCTCATCAGCAAAAGTACTCCGCTTTTTTACTGAGTGCTTATACACAGAGACTAGAAACGTCCTTTTCATTTTATTTGCAGAGGATGAATTTTCAGATTGCTTCTCCAAAGCCAAGCCTTCCTGTTTGGTCGACCCTGTACTATCTGCTCCCGTTCCTGCTTTTAACAAGCACGAGTGAAAGCAGCTGGTCCCAATCCCATGTAACCCTTCACAGGCTTGACGTTAAAATGGTCCATCAGCTTTTTATTTAAATTGAACTCACCTGCTCTGTTCAGCTTTGCCTCTGAGGTTTTGTTTGTCAGGAGAGAAGTGAATTTTTTTCTGAATACCTGTGAATATCTCCCCACTGGTATTAACTTGAAGCTATTGAAAAATAATACTCAATATTGATGCAAATATCCCCAGCATCACTTGTCTGTAAAAGAGAGTGTAGATGGCATGGGGAGAGGAAGAAAGCAAAGATATCTTTCTCTTCCAAAGTCGATTCCTTTTAAGGGATATCACAAAATTGGCATAATGCTATGCAATCAACACAATCTTTGTGCTAATAGAAATCTGTTCCAAATAACAGATTAGAAGTAATCTATTTACAGAACAACCAGCTTATAATAACAAAGGAATTAGTATGAGATTGCTGCAGGAATAACAAAATAGCTATTTAGAAAAGAACTTTGCTAAAAAGAGTGATTTTTAAGAAAAGATTCTCTTTGGCGACTATTGAAAGGAAATAGAGTAAAATCATAAAACAATGGCATAGGAACATGCCTCTCACCGTCCAGAGCCTACAGAACAGTTTGAAGAAAAACACCAGGAGTAGAACACAGAAAAGAGAGGATCAGGACTGGATTTGGCAGGAAGAGTTTGGAGAGGGGCCAAAGTGAGAGCTGGGGAGTCAAGGGTCAGGCTCTTCTTAAGATAGAGACAGAGGTCAGAGTCAGAGGTCCGCGTGCTGAGATTTAGAGAACCATTTCTGGAAAGAGACAGAATTCTGAACTCAGGTTAGGAATAAGCAGCAGTGGGAATATGGCGGCAAGGACAGAAGCTGAAACTAATGTGAATCTTGGACCCAAATGGATCTGGCTCCTGGCTGATGTCACCTTCAAGGAAACACACTTAAAACAGCCAAAAACAATAATTAAAAAATTTCAATCTTAAACACGCAACCCAAAACAGACAAAAAGCAAACAGCCGTACCCAATTCAAAATGTGTATCTTTTCTTTTCCTATGGAGATTAACTTCATATCTTTTCCCCTGAGTTCTTCTCCCCTCTTCATCTCCCACCCTCAGAGTTTTCTTTGCCCTTTCACTCTTTCCAGGAGCTGGTGATGCAGAGAAAAATGCTTCTTAGAGAGAAGAAGATGGGGGAATAACCAAGTGAGACAAGTGCTTTCTCTTGGGTAAGATGGGATGTGGAAATAATTTACATAGACCAATAATTTTTTACTATGTCTCTCTTCTTCCTTGTCAAAATTACACCCCCCTCAACACTCACACGGAGACGGCAATGACACCCCACTCTGGTACTCTTGCCTGGCAAATCCCATGGACGGAGGAGCCTGGTGGGCTGCAGTCCATGGGGTGTCTAAGAGTCGGACACGACTGAGCAACTTCACTTTCACTTTTCACTTTCCTGCATTGGAGAAGGAAATGGCAACCCACTCCAGTGTTCTTGCCTGGAAAATCCCAGGGACAGGGGAGCCTGGTGGGCTGCCGTCTATGGGGTCACACAGAGTCGGACACGACTGAAGCGACTTAGCAGCAGCAGCAGCAGCCAACACTCACATATATACATACACAAGAAAATTCTTATATTAAGTGGGGATCCCAGAAGTTCTTTTTATTTACAACCTAGCTTTCCCTCTCTTCTATTGGGGATATGCTTCTGGAGGTCTCCAGGTGAACAACCACAGCTCCCTCCACTCAACTCAATTGGATGCTGCTGGCTGGGCAAACTTCTGGGAAGCAAACACAGTCGGCTCAGTTTTTAATGGAATGCCATTCCAGGAGCTCTCTGATATTTGGCACCAAAGTAACAATCGTGCTAGGGGCTTCCCTGGTGGTTCAGATGGTGAAGAATCCACCTACCAATGCAGGAGACCCGGGTTCGATACCTAGGTCAGGAAGATTCCCTGGCAAAGAGAATGGCTACCCACTCCAGTATTCTTGCCTGGGAAATCCATGGACAGAGGAGCCTGGGGCATACAGTCCATGGGGTCGCAGAGTCGCCAGGACTGCGCAACTAACACTTTCAGCAACAGTCCTCCTAGTTGCAGACTTCCACTAGATGTCCCTCTTCTCCTCAGTCTACACGAAGGAATGCGTCTCCACCCAACCTCTGGGTTTGAGACCACAAAGGAGAAAGAATGTCTATGTGGACAGAGCCTCTCAGTGAATTATTAGAAATACAAGTTGGAGTCAGAGCTTGGCTACCGGGACTTGCTGGTGGTCCAGTGGGGTAGGAATCCACCTGCAGTGCGGGGGACAAGGGTTTGATCCCTGGTCCAGGAAGATCCCACATAGAGCAGGGCAACTAAGCCCATGCGCAGCCGCTGAGCAAGCTCTCGTGCCTGTGCTCCGCAGGAGGGGCCACTGCAGTGAAGGGCCCGTGCACCTCTCTTTCAAGTCCTCTGTCTTTAGAGAGTGGAGGCATGTCTAACATTCTATCCCAGCATGAAGTTCTCTTCATTAAAAACCCCTATGCCCTCAAAGCTTTAAATGTTGTCTCCTTTTCCTCAACTTGATTGTTTGTAATAGCAAGACTTACAGGAATGGTGAAGTCCAATAATTCCGGATTGGAAATGAACACTGCATGAATTCTAGAATCTCCATCCATTAACCATACCCAGAGAAAAGCTTGTTCTCAGACTCTGCCAGTCAGTAGCCAATCAGACTGAGCCACACCCAGGACACATACACACACACAAATGACATATACAGTCCTTGAAAGAGCTCACATCAGATCAAGCTTACCCTTCACTGATAAAGATATTCATCAAAGTACCTTGCAATAAAGTGGATTGCACTAGCTTAGTGTTTAAGCAACTCCTCCTGGAGAAATAGTTAACAAAAAAAGAAAAGGGAAAAAACTTTTAAAAACATGAAGTGTATTTTCAGTGCAAATTAACAGATTTTATGGATGCATAGAGTTAATGTAGGGTGCTATAGGAAAAGGAGTAATCAGAGAACAAGAATGAGTTCTTGTTGGGAAAAAAAGATGATTGATCAAATTTTAAAATAGGTAATAGAGGCCAGAAATAGCAGGATTAACATTAGACTGCTGAAAACAAATTAGAACAAGCACACCAAGAATTCATTCAGTAGATATTATTTAAGCATTTTCTCTGTTCTCTGTTCTGGCTTATATCCAGACACTGGGGATACAAGAAGCAAACAAAGCCCTGCTCCCATAGAGCCTCCATTCTAGTAGAATTATTACAGAATTTAGAGCAACTAAAAGACATTATGTGAATCATAAGAGAAATGCTCAGTAATATGAATAATAGATGACAATGGCCCAACATCTGTATAATTAGGTCTGTCAGGAAACTACAGAGTGCATGAAGAAAACAATAGAAGAAATTTTATCTGAGTTAACTGAGGTTTACATCAGAAAGACTCACTGAATCCTGAGAAGAAATGGTAAAGAAGCATTCAATATCAAATTTAAAAACACATGTTAAAAAGCATAATTGCACACATGCTCAGTCATGTCTGACTCTTTGCAATCCTATGGACTGTAGCCCACCAGGTTCCTCTGTCCATGGGATGTTTTCTGGCAAAAATATTGGAGTGGGTTGCCGTTTCCTTCTCTACGGCATCTTTCCAACCCAGAAATTGAACCCATGTCTCCTAGGTCTCCTGTATTGCAGGTGGATTCTTTATTGCTAAGCTATTGGGGGGAAATTGCTACATAATGATAGATTTAATTCACTAGGAAGATCTTTTTAAGTATGAATACTCTAATGAAATAGCCTCAAAATACATAAAGTAGAAATGGATAGGCCCCACTCCCAGTCAGAGGAAAAACACACTATCAAAGTAGACCTCCATACATCTTTCTCAATTATTGACAGAAAAAGCAGAAAACAGAATATCAAATATATTAAAATAGAATGAATATGGTAGACCTAAAGAAATCATGAAATCTTGCATTCAACTAGTAGAAAATATGATTTCTTCTCAAGCCTACAAAAGACATTTAGAAAAAAGATACTAAGATAAAGACTCCTGACTTCTGAATTCTAAAATAAAGATTATATCCTACACTTAATAATAACATTACAGATTGGCATCATTTATCACTCCTACAACCTCCATGCTAGAGATAACTGAGCAATGTTTAAAAATTTATTAAGGAAAAAGATTATCACTCAAGAGCTGTAAACTTGGCCAAAAAAATGCTCATGTGAGAGGAGAAATGAAACATGATTTCACACGTACGAAGTATGCCTCTGGGAAGAAAAATATCATTCATGGAAGTCCAAAGAAAAGTGATTCAGCATAAATAAGTAAAGAGGAAGACATAGTATTAAAAAACCCAAAGAGCTATATAATCAGCAAACACTTTCCAAGGACTTGTTGGCATATGTTAGCAAAGATCCTTCAAAGAAAAACTGCATTATGAAAAAGATCTGAAAATAAACATGCAGATTTTTAATAGGTGGAGAATTTCAGAGAAAAGAGTAGGAAGGAAGTAAAACTAATAAACTTCTGAACTTGGAAAAGGGAAACATGTATTTTTTTAATAATAAAAGTTAATGTCTTAAAATATTTTTAAACAAGTAACTTCAAAGAGATTAGAAAAGCACCATAATTTCAAGATGGAAAATTAGAACAAAGAAAAATAAGGATATACAAAAGCATAGTAAAGAAAAATAAAAAGAATCAACTAAATAACTCTATTATACAAAACCTCATGGAATGAGTAGTAAAGCAAAACTTAGTTTTTTACTGTTTATAAACTGCATGTGCATGCATGCTCACTCGCGTGCAACTCTTTCAACCCCATGGACTGTAGCCTGCCAGGCTCCTCTGTCCATGGGGTTTTCTGGGCAAGAATACTGAAGTGGGTTGTCATTTCCTCCTCTAGAGGATCTTTCTGACCCAGAGATAGAACCCACATCTCCTGCATTGACAGGTGGATTCTTTTACCACTGAGCCACCTGGAAAGCTCCTATAAACTGCATGCCCAAAACAAAATAATCATTATCTATAGTGAAACAGATCACCTGCCCAGGTGGGATGCATGAGACAAGTGCTCGGGCCTGGTGCACTGGGAAGACCCAGAGGAATCGGGTGGAGAGGGAGGTGGGAGGGGGGATCGGGATGGGGAATATGTGTAAATCCATGGCTGATTCATGTCAATGTATGACAAAACCCCCTGCAATGTTGTGAAGTGGTTGGCCTCCAACTAATAAAAATAAATGAAGAGAGAAAAAAAAAAAAGAAAATGAATAAAGAAACAGCAGGCCCAGAAATACTAACATTTGGAGAAGTCTAAATTCAAACAAACAAATAAAAACTTCTGTGCTATCAAGTTGATATAAAAAAATGGTCCAATAATGTCTAAGTCATACACATTTAATTTGGCCAAAATCACAATAATAAAAGGACACTATAGGAAACCATCTTAATGTGATACCTAAAGTGAAAGAATAGTTTAAATTAAATATACTAGTCACAAATGTAATTAGAAAGAAAATGTAGATTTCAATCTAGCAAAGAACTCACATACTTTTCAAGTTACTTTGGGATTAGACACACTAATTCTAAGTTGTAAATAGAAAAAATGTTCAAGAACACTTGAAAAAATATTGACATAGGAATAGTATAACTTTCATGCATCTTATATTAAAACATATAACATTGTAATAATTGAAACAAATATTAAATTATTATATATATAATTATTTAACTAAAAGAGTTGAGAGCAACAGACTAAATTTTTTCTTTCTCATCCTTTCTCTTTCTCCATAGGCACATATATTTATAAAGCATATATATGTACATATATGAACAAATTGCACAATTGATGTTACAAAAGTTGACTTTCGTTTTGAGAAAAATAAAGGTATATCTTCACTTCCTACCATACACTTAAAAATTGCAGTAAGATTGAGTATTTTACCACTAAGAATATTAGAAGCACAAAATAAATGGAACAAAAGATGTTCAGATATATTTATGACAGAGGACAAAATATTTTTAATCTTGTCACAAAATTCAGAAACTATAAATGAAAATAATACAGAATTGATTAAGGGGAAATGAATATAGCCAAAGACATTACATTCAAAGCTAGGAAAATATAGCTTTGATATGTAAAAGACAAAAAAGACAAAAGGTTAGTGTAACAACTTCCAAATTAAAATGACCAGCAACTGAAAAAGGGTATGCAAAGAAAAATAAGAAACTTATGAAAAAAAAATCAATCTCGTCAGTAAATGAAGAAATAAAAATCAAAATAAAAGTTAGAAATAGTTAAACACCTACAATTTTGTTAAGAATCAAAAGATGCCTTAGGACCAATATTAAAGAAAGCATGGGGGAAATAGGCTTTCTAATAACTGGACATCTTCATGGACATCCAGTTAAGTAGAATCAAAAATTGAATGCCATATTCAATTGTTGTATCAGCAATTTCACTTCCAGAAATTTATCTTATGGAAGTAGAAAAGTGTGCAAAGATGCTTAAGGATTCCAGCATTTTTTAGGAGGGAAAAGTTATAAAAAGTTAAATGTTCACCAAGCATTATTTTAATTACAGTTCATGCACTGTGGATATTGTGCAGCAGTTTAAAAGTTGAGATACATGTATATCCATATGCATGAAAGTTGTCCAAAATATGGGAGAAAAACAGGTTTTAAGATAATATATATGCCATAATCCAACTTTTGCCTTACAAAAATGCCTTTTACATATTGGAGATGCAAAAATGTAACTTCCTTGATAACTGAATTTGATCTTCTGAGGTTCTATTTCCATTCAATGGTAGGAAAAAAAAAATCACTCACTCATGCGGAGTAACTTAGAAAATTATTTTAAAATTTAGTTTATTGAAGCTTAATGCTGTTTGCTTTGGAAAACTTTTTTTTTTTTTATTTTTTTCTTGGAAATTTCTCACCTAAGAGGAAACTCATGAAATTCTGGCATTGGAAAGAGGAGGTGTGTCTGTCTCTGAGACTTGCAGTGATTCCAGGCTTATCCCACCTGGTGTCTAAGGACTGACACCACATATAACAAGTCAGCCATGCCTTGCTTTTGTGTGTTTGCCGTGTGCCCTGCTGCTGTCTGTGGTTCTGACAGGTACTCAGGCCAGAATTCCTGTGCATTCTATATCCTCCATCCCAGACTCTCAGTCTTTTCCCATCCATCAGGTCACTCAGCAATTTGTGGGATAGAACAAGACTTTTGGGGGGATGATGGTGCCAAGTGATTATTTTTTTAGGAGATAAAACAGCATAACTTTCATTCAAAAATAAAATGAACACATGGCAAATATTTCCTTTAGCTCATTAATTCATGAGGGAACCAGTAAGATGTTACAATCCAGTAAAAAAAGGAAAACTGAAAGAGTAGGATCTGGAATTCTTCCCATCAGTATTAAGCAGGGCAACTGCCACCAGGAGGCTCCAAACGACAGTAGGGATGCAACAGCTTTGACCCATGCAGCAAACCCCAGGAAATCTCAGAAGTTTCCCTGCAGCTTGTCTTAATCATTTCATTCACCTTTAAATAACCTGATACTGCATTGAAAGTAATTACCTTTGTTGGACTTCAGTGTTGGGATTTACAATATTTGGTTGAGTACTGTCTTAATTCTCTTAAACCTGAACTTATTCAACATCCGAATATGCAAACATCTGACTACCTTTTTTATGTCCTCTACTATAGCACTTTTCTCAGCATTTACATATTGAAGAATTATTTTATTGTAAATTAGCTTCCTTTCATATGTTTTCCATTATATTACAGCTAGGGAATTAAGAATATTGATTTTTTTTTTTAAGAAATATGAACTAGGTAGATTGCATTACTAAGAATCTCATTTCAGGATAGTAATAAATTTTTAAACTAAAAATTGTTAATAAAGGTAGGCACTGGCTCTGATAAAACTGAGAGCTGCTGCTTCTATGGACCTGTGCTCTAGACATTAAGGAGAGAAATATCTCCAATAGTAATAGTGACATTGGGCTTTAGCTAGGTTTGTCTTCAACATAATGGGAAGTCCTGGAACTCTTCCTGTTTAATGGCCTGGGTGGGGCCAATGCCTTATTAGTATAGGTGATACTTGAAGTCTATCATGCCATCTCTGCTCCAATATACTTGTATAAACAAATGCTGTGAACAATTAGTATACTTCTTAATGATTATTATTTTCGATAGCAGTTCTAAAACTAAAATATGCTAATTTATCTGCATATGTGGATATTATACTGAATACATCATTTTTTTCTCTATTATTCTCTTTGAAATAGTCATTTAAACTTTACATAGTAAATTAATTTTAAAGTAAACAAAATCTAATAGATCATTCCAAATCTGAATTCAGGGTTCATGGTAAAGTTGCATCTTCAAAACGCACAAATTTTTACATGAATGAAGCATTCAACTCATGTGTCCCCAAATAAGGCAAGGATATGAGAAGAAAAGAATTAACAAAGATAGGATCAAGAATTACTAAATTCATATATAAGAAGACAGTAGGAAGAATAATAAAACCCAAGAGCTGTTGCTTGGAAAATGCTAATACATTTGACATCCTCTACCAAAGCTTATAAAACAATAGAGGAAATAGAAGAAATGTCAATACATTCATAGTGAGAAGGGACTATGCAGTGGTGGTTTTATTTTTATTTATTTATTTTTTTTGTGGTGGTGGTTTTGGTCACTAAGTTGTGTCTCACTCTTTGCCATCCCTTGGACAGGCTCCTCTGTCCATGGGATTTCCCAGGCAATACTGGAGTGGGTTGCATTTTCTTCTCTAGGGGATCTACCTGACCCAGGGATCAAACCTGGGTCTCCTGGTTGGCAGGAGGACTCATTACCACTGAGCCCCTGGGAAGCCCAAGGTGGCTACAGCTGAGAAGGGACTTTAACAAATACAAAAGTGCTATTTTTTTTTAGTAAGGAAACCATATTCACACACACTCAGCCCTATGTTAGGGGGTAAACAGATCTCCCTATAGGTGTATCAGAGGGAGCGACTACCAAACACATCTACAAGTGAGCTCATGTTCTTCTCCCTGCCTTCACCCCAAATACGTTCCTTATCTAAATTTTCCTCTTAGGAAATGGCACCACTATCATGCTTCCCTGGTGGCTCAGAGGGTAGAGTCTGCCTGCAATGTGGGAGGTCCGGGTTCCATCCCTGGGTCTGGAAGATCCCCTGGAGAAGGAAATAGCAACCCACTCCAGTATTCTTGCCTGGAGAATTCCCACGGACAGAGGAGCCCGGGGGGCTACACTCCATAGAGTGGCAAAGAGTTGGACATGACTGGGCAACTTCATCGTGCTTAATCCGTAAACAAGAGAATTTTATTTCATTTTCCCTTATAATACACACCCCATCAAATTACTAAATCTTGGTTGCTTTTATTTCTCACATGTATCTAAAATAGCCCACTTGTTTTCATCTACACCAACACCCTGCTCTAAGCAAACATCATTTTTCACTTCAGATTCATTAGTAGCATCCTACTGGTCTCCTTTCATTCACTCATGGCCCCATCTAAACTATCATCCAATCAGCTCACAATTTGCCTCCTTGCCTGGAAACCACCGAGTGGCTCATTGTTCTTAGAATAGAGGGAAAATTCCCTAGCATGAATGATAGGGTTCTACCTAATATAGTTCCTGTCATCCTGACTCTAGCCCCTCTTTTTTCATGCTCCATATATACACTCTTTCACGTACTTAAGAGCATGCTTTAAAATTTTTACACATGACCGACCATCAACCTTTCCATGCCCCTTTTTCATCTAGATAACTTCTAGAGTCTTCAGCTGTAAACTTGAAAGTTACTTTCTCAGAGGAGCCTTGTTTGCTGCCTCCTCCTCTTTTCAGACAAGGTTAAGTCCCCTATAAAATTCATCTCATTCATAATAATTACTCTTACTAGTAAGCTTACTGTAAGCTCTGTGAGAATAGGCACAGGATTGAACTTTGGGGACCTCAGCAGAAGAAATGATTCAAATAATATACTATAGTAACACCAGAAAAAAAATGACAATGTGAAATTTTCAGTTAACATCATAAATGTGATCTTCAAGGCTGCTGGTGGTGAAGACATAAGAAAGTGAGAAAAACAGTATTGGAAATTAGGAGGGGATCCTTTTTAAATAGTGGCACAAAGTTTAGTAACACTAACACCTACAGGAACGTGGAAGAATTAAAAAAAAAAAAAAAAGTGCCTACAGGCTGGGTAGTTTAACTGAGGAGATATCCACGTATAGTATTGCAGGTTTTGCCTGTGTTCTTATAGACATTTATAGTAAAATGCAACAGGAGAGAGATGAGCTAAAGGATTGTTAAATATAAAGAATCCAGGAATTGTTTGGTTTGAAAACTATCAATTTCCAAAAATAGTAAAGAGTGCTAAGTAAAAATGACTTCGGGCAAAGAACAAATTGAGGACACTGTCAGGAAAACATGGTCTAAAGATGAAGCTAAGTTTATGACCATATAGTATTTTCTTCATATTTCAAAAACCCTTAACTAGGTGCCTCCAAGAACCATCCAAACAGGGCTTCTAAACAATGAAAGGTGTTGTCCTTGCTATAAACATCCACGTGTAGGTTTGTCTGTGGACATAAATTTTCAGCCAAGGATCTCAATTGCTGGATGCTAAGAATGTGTGTGATTCATGGGGTAGCAGAGTCGGACACGACTGAGCGACTGAAGAATCTGTTTTGTAAGAAATACCATTTTGTCTTATAAAGTAGCTGAACCATTTTGCATCCCCACCAGCAATGAATGAGAGTTCCTATTGTTCCATATCCTTGCCAGCATTTGATGTTATCAGTCTTTTAAATTTTTGCTATTCTAATAGGTTTATGGATGGCATCACCAACTCAGTGGACATGAGTTTGAGTAAACTCCAGAGTTGGTGATGGACAAGGAGGCCTGGTGTGCTGCAGTCCATGGGGTGGCAAAGAGTCGGACACGACTGAGCAAATGAACTGACTGACTGAAGAGGTTTATAGCGGTATCTTGTTCTTTTGATTTTCCTTAATAATATATGATGTTGAGCATCTTTTTGTATGTTTGTTTGCCGTCTATATATTTTCTTTAGTGAAACACCAGTTCAGGTTTTTTAGCTATTTAAAAAATTTTTACTTTTATTATTGTTTAATGTTAAGAGTTCTTTGTTTTTTTGGGAAAGAGCACCTTATCAGGTGCATCTTTTGCCAGTATTTCCTCTCAGTCTGCAGCTTGTCTTCTCATTCTCTTGACAGCATCTTTCACAGAGCAGATACTTCTAATATTGTCTAGTTTATCAATTCTTTCATGGATCACGCCTTTAGTGTTGTATCTAAAAAGTCCTCGCTAAACTCGAGGTCATCTAAAGCTTTCTTACCTTTGTTAACTTCTAGATTTGTAGTTTTGCATTTTACATTTATGTCTTTAATCCATTTTAATTTTTGTGAAGAGTATAAGGTCTGTGTCTAGATTCATGTTTTTACATGTGGGTATTCAGTTGTTCCAGTACCATTTATTAAAAAGACTACGTTTGTTTCATTGTGTTAGAACAAATCTTTGTTCCCTTCTCAAAGATCAGTTAACTATGTTTGGGCAGGTTGACTTTTAGGCTATTCTGTTCCATTGATCTACTTGTCCAATAATTCACCAATATCAGACTGTCTTGATTTTAAAGTTAGATAGTGTCAGCTGGACTGTCTTGATCTTAAAGTTGGATAGTGTCAGTTCTCCAATTTTGTCCTTCTTAATTATTGCATTGGTTATTCTGGGTCTTTTTGCTCTCCATAAAAACTTTAGAATCTGTTAATATCTATAAAGTATCTTTCTGGGATTTTGGTTGGGATTGCATTGAATCTACAAATTGATTTGTGAAAAACTGACACCTGACAATATTCACACTTGGAATATCTTTCCATTTATTTAGTTTTCTAATTTTTAAATGAGAATTTTTAGTTTTTCTCATATAGATCTTGTCCATGTTTTGTTAGATTTATATCTAAGTACTGAATTGGTCAAAAAGTTGATGTGAGTTTTTCCATAAGATTATGGAATAAACTTTTTGGCCAATCCAGTATTTCATTTTCTTTAGCACTAATGTAAATGGCATTGTTTTTAACTTCAAATCCCACTTGTTCATTGCTATAAGAAAGTGATTGACTTTAGCACATTAATCTTACCACTTACCTTTCTATAATTGATCAGTTTCAGGTTTTTTGTCGATTTGTTCAGATTTTCTATGTACATATACTATCTGCAAACACAGTCAGTTGTATTTCTTCTTCCTTCACCTGTGTATCTTTTTTCTTGGCTTAGCACACTAAAATAGGAACAATTTTTTCTTTTCTTCTACTTACTTTGATTTTAATTTGCCCTTCTTTTCTATTTCCCTAAGGTGGGTGCTCAGATGACTGACTTCAGATCTTTGTTCTTCCCTAATATACACATTCACTGCTATAAATTTCCCTCTAAACACTGCTTTCACTACATCCCACAAATTTTGATAGGTTGTATATTCATTTTTATTTAGTTCAAGATACTTTTAAATTTTCCTTGAGATTTCTTCTTTTACACATATGTTATATAGAAAATCTTTATATCTAAGTTTTGGGATTTTCCATCCAAACTTTTAAAGAAACTGAGAGCATCTAGTATTGATGAAATATTCTCATACATGTGGGACCATAAACTGATATGAATTTGGGGGGTATGTTTTCTGCTATTCTCTAAAAAAAAAATTTTTTTTTAATGTACATTCCCTGTGATCCAGAAAAGCTAAACAATTAGAAACCTAACATTCATAAAAATTTAATACTATTTATTAGTTATTATAAGCTATGTTGCAGTGACAAATGAACCACAAAAACCTTACCATACACACAGTAAATGTTTATTTCTTGATCACGCTATACATTCATTATAAGTTTGCAGGCATTTTGCGCTACAGAGTCATGTCAGGTCCCAGGCTCATGAGGACATCATTCTCTTCATGTTCACATCTCTGTGCTTGGCTTTCGGGGAAAAAAAGATCTGGAGATTAGCACAGGAGCTTTTCACTTCCTCCGCCTAGAAACGACACTGGTCAACATCTGCTTACAGGCTACTGGCCATGATTCGTCACACGGACCTGCTGAACAGAACTGTAGTTTTCCCACAGCCCAGGAGGGAGAATGTAAGACGTTAATGGGTTCTAAACATCTCTGCCTCAACTATACAATTAGGTAGGTATATATTTATCAACTTTGGCTCTATCTCTGTAATGTACTGTTAAAAAAAAAACAAAAAACCACCACCACCAAATATGCTGTATTTAGCTAATTTTATTTTGTGAAAAAGAAATATCTCCACATTTCTGGATAATATTTTCCGTTATTAAGTCCTGCTCTTTTATTCCTCCCCATTTCCTTGCTTTTCTTTCTTTCTATTCAAACAGGTCCACAGCTCTGGTGTTTCCTCTCTTGAGGAGGAATGGGAAGGAGGATAGCAGAGGACTACAGACTCCAAGATCTGGATCTTCAGTCCTGAGAATGCACACTGAGCTTCATGTATCACACAGCCGCTTCCCAACTGCACAGTTCTCCTTGGGTGGCTCAGATATTGCAGAACATACCATCTTCTTCCTGTAAACTTGCTCATCATCCTATGTTCCTTAGTGCCACCATCTCGCACCCCATCTGTCCAGAGGCCAAGGTCACAACCTGAGGAATGACTTCATTACACAATCACCAGGTCCCAAACATCTCGTTCTCCATCCATCTCCTTCTCGACATCTCCATGACCACCTTCATCTTTCATTAATGTGACAACCTCTGATCCTGTCATTTGCCTCCAAGCTTCCTCCTCTTTAATTTATTTTGACGCATAAACCAGACTCTGTCACTCCTTTATGTAAGTCCTTTAACACAGTCCACTTATGTCACAGGATAAAATGACTTTCAAAATCACTCAAGACATCATACCTGCTGCCTTTCAAGCTTCTTTCTCATGGTCCTTCTTTCCAAAATGCATGCATTCTCTCGCCAAGCACTTACACATCTTGCCTGGAATTCCTACCTATTTATGTTGGATTCATGTCCATTTTTCCAATGGGGTGTTTTCAGGGGTCCTGGTTATATGGGTACAAGTTGAAGAGCCTGTCAGAGCCACACCTTCGTGCAACTCAGGCTCAAGGAGTGGGCTTTGAGAGGACAATTCCCGTCCCCAAAAGAAGGCTTTTTAGACTCTCAAAGGCATTTCCTCTCTCTGCCTTCTTTATCCCTTTATCTTCCTTTAATTTCTTTGTCATACAATACTTTCTTCATAGCATTTAATACAACTTGTAATTTTACTTTTAACTTACTTCTCCCTATTATCTCCCTCACTCTTACTGAATTTTAAGGCTCATTAAAGATCTTGCGTATCTCCTTTACAGCAGTATCCCAAGGGCCTACTACACAGAGGGCCTCAAAAAAGTCCTTTTGGATGCATAAATTAAAGAACAAGTGATAGTAATAACAATGACAACACCTAATTATGTTCTAATAGCTCTCAGTCAAGAACCATTTAGTAAAGGCACCATATTTTCAGCTTCCTTCTAGTCCCTTGAATTCATTTAAAGGAGGTGGAAAATACCAGACTATCTCATTCTCAAAGAATGTATAATCTAGCTCAGGATATAGGTATACTTGCAACAATGTAAACCCTACAGAGAACAGTTCAGGTGCCTGCCCATGGACCTCATGTTATCTAATACTTTTACTGTACTAGGTTCTTTAAAGGACTTTTTAAAATGCAATACATTGTATTGCTCAAGAAACTCATTTGTTTGGAAAGCCAAGGTAAGTATATATGAGGAATTGGGAATTACAACATAAAGAATAAATTATTAGTTTCAAAAAGTTCTCTAGACAACAAATATCAGACCCCCAATTTTTCCTCTGAGACACAATTTCCTCATGTGTAACAATGTCACTGCAAAGATCAAAATACAAATTATATAAATGTAGATAACACTCCAGATTCAAAACACAATAATATTAAAAATAAAAATAAGTCAAATAAGCCACAGAAAGCACAAACATTGTATCATTTGCAGCCCTTGTCCTTGTTTTTTCATTGCTCCTACTTAATTTTAACTGCAACATTCTTACACATGAAGGCAAACCTTTATCAGGCTTATGGAACTAAGGAGCATTTCTTGGTTAAGAATACCTTTTCTTGTGACTCACCCATTTTCTTTCATTTAAACAAGTGACTATTAATAAGTACTATTTAGCACTGTGTGAGGGGAGATGGAGAATACAAAGTGAAGTAAGATTCCTTTCCTGAAAGAAAGATGAAAGTTAAGAGATAAGATGCAAAACAAGCAGCAGACTGAAGCCACACCCCCTGATGCCAATGGGAAGACACTGAGTTTCATGAAAGAAAACAGAAAATCGCTTTGTGACAGTCTGTTTGGCAGGCAATGTGCTCAACCAGTGTCTGTGGTCTAGCTTCCATCCCACAGGAGAGATTCTTACTTTTTACTTCTTTTTGTATTCCTTGAAATGTTGTTAGGTTTGTGTAGCTTTTAGATTCACAAAACCCCCTCTCTCTCTGTATGGAGAGTACACAGAAATAACAACAACTTCTAGGGAAGTGTCAAGCCCCACATTCTGAAACTATTGTCATATATATAGAAGTTCTTAGGAGTTTCAATATGAAAAAAGTTAAAATGTAACTGCAATGAGAACAGATTAGTGGTTGCTAGGAGTCAGAATGGGGGTAAAGGAGATAGAGTGTTTATAAAAGTGAACAGGAGGGATCCTTGTGGTGGCCCAACTGTTCTGTACCTTGTCTGTATCCATGTCAATATCCTAGCTGTGATGTCATATTCTGGTTTCACAAGATATCATCACTGGGGGAAACTGAATTAAGGGTACAAGGATCTTGTCATACTATTTCTTACAACTGCACATGAACTTAAAATTATCTCAAAAGTTTAATTTTAAAATAACAGCAACATTATAACCAACTGGATAAAATCAGAATTCATGAGCCCATATTAGTACAAATAAATGAATAAATAAATGGGAGAGGACAAAGCTTTTTTTCAAAGTAGAGAGCTAACTAATACATTTTAAAAAGAGAATTAGAAATTCATTTGGCAACCATCAGTGAATGATTCATTCATCCAAGAAATATCAATGGATGGTAAAATCAGATATTAAAATTTGATGAAGAACAGAATATTTCCTACAAAATGCTTATTATAAAAGAAAAAACAAGTGTTTTTTTTTTCCCACAGTGGCGAATTATGGCAGACATCATCCTAAGAAATCCAGTTAACGTTACCAGTAACAGAACAAATCATCATGTGCTCCTTGACAGGATGCAGTGAGAAGAACCACAACAGCACCTTACTTACACTGAAATTTGAATTTCACATAATTTTCATGTTTCAAAAAATATTCCCCTTCCCCCCCACCATCCAATCACTTTGAAGTGATTTTTAAATGTTAAACCCATTCTTAGCTCACAGGTCATACAAAAACAGGTAGATTTGGCCAATAGGCCATAGTTTACCAATCTCTACTTTAGATTTGTAAATGATCTTTACCTGCCGTATCATTAAACAGATTAACAGTAAGTAACCTATGAATATGAGCACTATCAATCAAAGAATCAGATAGCTTTTATTTAGACTACACAATGTACAGACGAATGTTACAGACTAACGGATCCCTGCTGTGGAAGACTGATGACTTGCTTTGGCTCTTCGTTACACACATTTCTTCTGTCAGATGGTGCCTAAGTTCAAGTCCATCCCAACACAAAGAAACAACCCCAAGCCTCTGAGCCATTTGGGATCAGGTACAACTCACTTTGTGTTAAAAAAATAAGCAATTTGTTTCCAAAGGTCTTGTAATAATGAAGGGACCTGATAAAGTATTTCTATGTTTTTTATCTAGCACAAGTCACACTCTGGGTTTAAGAAGAAAGGCTGGAAACAATATCACAAAATTCTGTTTTAGAAGTTGAGAGACTCATGGAATAAGTGAGAAAGATGATGAACAATGGAACATAAAGCAATAGTTAACTGGGAAAGAACATGAGAAAACCAATAAGACTCACTAATTGTATAATGTTAGTTGAGGTTTCGAATCCAGGAAATTATGTTTTCACTGGGGAAAAAAAAAACAGCAACAAAACATGGTTAATTTTTGAATAAGAGTTTTGAGGCATTTGATTTCTAACAGTCTTACAAATACCTAAGGTTAAAAGTTCAGAATCCTATTTCAAATACTCACTGAGACATTCATTTGAATAAACACCTTGTTATTTTCCCCCATCTTAGCAATATATGGAAAAGAATATAATTAGCATATAACTGGGAGGTACCTATCACTTTTATCTTCCTAGTTATTAAAAACATAAAGATAACCATAAGTTTATAAACTCCTGGTGAGAGTTTACCATAAAGACATCATAAAGGTTTTATAAAATTAGTTTTTCCAAAAGAAACTCACTCACATAGTTACACTGCTGAGATGAAGTATTATCCTAAGATGTTATCTCTCCTTTCAGACAACATAAACCACCACCTCTCGGACACTGAAGAGACTAATGACTCTGAAAAAAACAGCAATTCTGAGCTGGGGAAGCATATGGTGGGTTCCCCTCTGAGTTCAGAACCCTGTGGCAGGAACAGAAAGAGGTCACAGAAGGCAGACACCATGCAGTGCAAAGATGACTCTTGAACAAGAGAACAAGCGCTGACCAGAACCATACGTTGCCAAACACTGATTCAGAATGATTTATTAAAGTCCACGTAGCATGTTTTTAAATTTCAAATAGTCCACATCTTCAGAGTAAGTGTGCGTGAATAAAAGTCCAAGTTCATTTCTTTCCTTCCTCTATAAACTGCTCTGTATTTTGCATAAAACCTGTGCAGACACCTTTCTGCTAACTGCTTCCCCATCCTCCTCCTGGTTTGGGCACTTGTTAAGTGTGCCCTCTGCTCAAATGGTGACCAGACGCTGACTTCCTCCTTCCTAAACAGACATTCTTCTCCTGGACATCTCTCTCTCAAACATACTCCTAACTTTCCCACACCTGCTTCATGACTGTGACTTTACTGGTTACATATTACTACCAACTGATGCAATAATTAGTTTACCTGGACCGTTAAATAGGCATCACCTAACATGGTGGCATCTGTGGGGGTGGCCCTAAAGAACACACAGTAAGCATCTGGTCACCTACGGACACACTCAACCCTTTTGCTACAGAAGCTGTTTAACATGAAGGTGATCCTTTATTCATTCGGCATGTTCGACTTCTTTGCATTTTCTTCAATTCTACATTAAAGTTGTGGTTACCAAGAGCTGGGTCATTGTTGCGCAAATGAAATCTGGAATTGCTAAACATATTAAGTAGGGTATTCTGGCTGTTTGTGACAACAGATTGTTTCTAGTCCATTTTGTTATATAAAAAAAGTCACTCTCAACTAAAGCAACCACTGCACTTCCTTTGTAAAAAGGTAATTTAACTGGCTTTCCTCACTGTTGCCACCCACACAGGGCAAAAGTAGGAAATCTCCTTTTATAAAAGGTAAGAGCATAAAAAGACATTTCACATTTTAAAAAAAAAAATCCTTCACGGGAATGTATCCTAAGTAAATAATTATATGGACAAAGTTTTATGTACATAAATTTTTGCAACATTATTTATAATAGTGAAAATTAGACATAACCAACAATACAGGAATGGTTAAATTGAGTTGCATCCATTAAATGGAATATTATATAGCCATTAAAGTCATGTTTTTGTAAAATTTTTAATGCCGTAGGAAAATGTGGCAATTCTGCAGTGGAAAAAAACAAACTAGTTGTAAAATTATTTACAGTATGACTGCAATTATATAAAAAGGTATACAATATACATATAGCATACACAGGGGGAAAAGCTGTTAACTGTGGTTACTTCTGGGTTGTGATATTATCATTTTTTTTTCTGTCTTATACACTTCTGTATTTTTCAAGTTTTCTACAATGACTGTGTATTATAATACAGAAAACACAGGTTATTAAAAAATTCCTCTGATGAACTGATAATTAGAATGTACTTGGGTACTATAAATATGTGGGACCATACCACTGTGCTCATCTTCTATAACTTTTATAGAGTACATATTCTTCTGATAATAAACTTACATTTCCTGTTTTATACATGTTACAACACTTTAATAAAAAAGGTAATGTGATTAGATCATTGTTTGTTTCATAACCTAAACAAATACTGGCTTTGACATCTAGGTTTTTCTATTTCCTAGAACATTTAAAATTAACACTCTTTTGTCTTTTTAAGTATGGCATACTGCATACATACATTTTCATGCATGCTTTCTAAAAACGTAATTCTAATTTACAGTTTTCCTAACATAAGGAAAAAAATGGAGTTATAAATCATTTATAAAACAGTCTACAGTCTTATCCATCACAAGCATGCTGATAGGCATAAACATGTTTATTAAATGAAATGTATCCTTTAAGAAGAAAAAAAGGGAAGCCTGTATGTAAATGAAGTTGTGGATTCAATTAGTCAGAATTTATTCTGACTTGCACCAAACCATACAAAATCTTTTGAAGACTAGTTAGTGTAGTGTACATGGACACTCCAGAGTCTGCGTATGAATTCCATTGCAAGATCTCCACTTTCTACTTTCAAAAGGAATGGGAGCAGGATGAGGGGTATCACATAAGCTAATTTTCCAATATATGTCACGTCTTGGTGGGTCAAGGAACAAATACTGCCACGGGTTAGTGTTTAAGTACACGAAGGTATTTTTCCTCTTTCTCACACCCCACCCTGCCCTGGCCTGTGGGGAGGGGGAGGCTGTTCATCCCTCAGTGGATGAGACCGCCTCTCATCTTAGTTCCTCTCCTAAACCACGGAGTGGTCGTTGCTGTGAACTCCAGCCAGGATGGTGTGGTTGAGGGAGGAGGCGGAGCGGTCCGAGCCTTCGGCGGGGCCGCCGGTGTTCTCACCGCGCTGGCAGCACAGGATCTGCCTGAAGGTGGCGCTCATCTCCTTGTCGCGGTAGGAGTAGATGATGGGGTTCATGGCAGAGTTGAACTCGGCAAGCAGAAGGAAAAACTTCTCATAGGCCAGAACGTCACACTGCGGGCAGCACACGTCGAGGAGTAACAAGACCAGTCCAGGAGTCCAGCAGATGATAAAGGCACCTGTAGGGTCCGGGAGCGGGAGCGGGAAGGTTTAAAGAAGAGAGAACAGAAAAATAGAAAGATGAAGGGAGCACCCATCTGGTGAAATGATTTCAGCTCAAGGTCAAAAGACTGAGCTTCAAAGGCATCAGATCATCATTTGAAATAAAATGTTCATTTCCTGAAATAACCAGAAAAGGTTCTGACAATAAAATGAGCAATTGAAAATAAAATAAAACAAAATAAAATGAGCAATTGAATAAAATCTCCTTAATTCAGGACCTTACTAAATTGGCTACTATGAGACATTGATGATTATTTTCAACAAAACAGAGTTTGCCAAACAATTGAGATATGAAATAAAGATATTCAGCATTTAGGATACACACTTGGATGCTTATAAAAATACTGTGTTTTATAGCAAAAGATTATTCTCAGGAAAAATCACTGTGACAAATGCCCTCTCATTTTAGTTAAAGCACAGTTTCTGGATTCAGTCTGACCTCAGATCCTTGCTTTGCTATTTATTAAATTGGATGAATTTAGGCAAAATACTTTCTTTTTTATTGAAGTATAGTTGATTTACAATGTTGGGTTAGTTTTATGTGTACAGCAAAGTGATTCAGGTATATATACTTTTTCAGATTCTTTTTCCATTATCGATTACTATAGGGTTGTTGAATACAGTAGCCTATGCTATACAATAGGTCCTTATTGTTGGCAAATTAGTTTTCTTACCTGTTTTCTCATCTGAAAAGTAGAAATAATTACATTTACCTCATTTGGTTTGTTGTAGGAGTAAATGAGTGAGTCAGTGAAAGTTGCTCAGTCATGTCTGACTCTTTGCGACCCTGTCCATGGAATTCTGCCAGACTTCTCAGTCCATGGAATTCTCCAGGCAATTCTACTGGAGTGGGTAGCCATTCCCTTTCTCCAGGGGATCTTCCTGACCCAGGAACTGAACCGGGGTCTCCTGCATTGCAGGCAGATTCTTTACCAGCTGAGCTTCCAGGGCTAAGAAAATAATCACTCCATGCTTCTTATCAGAAACAATAACAATAATATCGCTATTACCTGCTCTGTAACACAAGCCTGTTTGGAAGTAGCAATTTCCAGTGATAAGATGTATATTTACTTTAATTTTTAATCAGCTATCACTTAGATGGGGCTTTTCTATATGCTCCACAAATATTAACTCATCTCATCTGCACCATAGCCATGTGACATGGAAACTGTTATCCCACCACACAGAGGAAGAAACTGAGACCCCGAAAGGTAAAATACTCTGCTCAAGGCCATGGTCCTGGAAAGCGGCAGACCAGAGGCAAACCCCAAGTTTCTGTTCTTAAACTGGCTCCAAAGTCTATGCTCCAGAAAATGTTACATTCCCACTTCTTAAATTAATAAAATTAAAATTTTAAGCCAAAATTGTATGCTTTAGATGTTTTCCTATTTAAATTCTCTCCCTTTCCCAACTCTTCTAAATCATGAAGATTTTACTGTAACTATAAAAGATGGAAAACAAATTATATTCTTAATTCCAATTTATTTAGCTGCTGAAGCTGTTCATTTGGCTTCCAGAGAAAAAGGAGGTTTTGAAATAGTGTTAAAATCTACTACCATGTTAGAGGGATCCTTTATAAGAGAACATGATAGGGTGGGCGAGGTCTTGTCCAATTACATCTCACTTGGATGGCCCCCTTCTGTGTTAATATAATCAGGCTATACAATGAGCAGACAGGGAGTGGGGATAATCCCAAAAGTGCACTGGAATATTTTGATTTAAATGGTACTAGCCTAGGGGGAGGGAGGCTTGGATTGGGGTCGAGAATCGGACTAGCCTCAAGGAATGAGTTTCACAAAATGTAAACAAATGAGATTTAGTCTCCCAAACAACCCAGTATTGAATGTGAGCTTTCTTTTTTGAAACGTTTCAGCAGGGAAATGAAAATAAAGAAAGGAGCAAAGTACCCCCATAAAGCTCTTTGTTCTAAACACAAATGTCTATTGGTTTTAAACTGCTGTTCACTTTGAAGACTGGCCAAGGTGCTTCATTTTCTAATAAATACAATACCTTAGACTTTCCTTAGAGAGGAAAGAAAAAATATTTCAAATATCAGGAGATAATAGCCATGGAGCTATTTGAACTTCAAGTAAAAATGTTAATAAAGCATTCATTCCAAGTCCTTGAATTTCCTTGCTTGAAAATCACTCAGAAAGCTAAACATAAAGGAAAATCAAAGGAATGCCTCTTGAGTTTCAGATATAATGCATTATTCATTGAGAAGCTGGGAAGGGAATTATTCTCAGGATGGAAAATGCTTGGATGGAAAATACATGGTCCCATTATTCCATTTACTTGGAAACTAAAAACATGCAGGCCTTTCATGAATGGCAGAGCATTCTTTCAAGACTCCTTTTCCCTTTCTTTCATCAAAGCTCTAATTGAGCTCAAATTCAGAGCTGGATTAGATACCAATAACATGCATCTCAATAGATTTTAAATAACATGATCTTTTTTCCCTTCCAGGCAGCAGAAGGGAACATCCTTATTCTCATGGATTTGCTCAAACTGCCTTTCTTCAAAAGTAATAGAATTCAAATACAGTCATTTGTTATTTATAACTTCTTCTAATTTTTAAATTCAAAAAGAGCAAGATCTCTGTGATAAAAAGCCATGGTCTCCAGAACTAGTCCAATGGGTTTTTATCAACCACGCAGGAAGCCTTGCCAGATTAGAGACAGGAAGTGGGAACTCTGTGGCTCACCGGGAGGTAATACACATGGGTGTTTCATTGAAGAACTCCAAGTCCTCTCCCTTCTTCACAACCACACCGTTTCAACATTCGGTGTTTGGATCTTTAAGACCCGACTAATTTAAGAGACTCAGTACAGACCTCAAAAACTGACATCTAAAATCAGTCACACAGAGCTTTTCTTTCTTCTCCCTTCCCCACTCTTTCACAGAGGTGTGAGGACCAAACTGACCGAAAGCTGAAGGTGGATTATTGCAGTGGAAAAGAGGCCCTGGAAAATTCCTAAGTGATTAGGCTTCTCAACAATAGTGATTGAATAGTATGAGATCAACTTTGCTCAAGTTATGGATTTACCACCAGGCTTAAAACGAAAACTATATCCAACCCCCTTTAGTAAAAAGGAGCCACCATCATCCATTCGGGTCAGAGAAATTGAGAAGTGCATTGGGGACCCTGGATCGATAACCTGTGGACAGTCTACCTGTACATAATCTGAGGAGATTCAAGTTCACACCCATAAGGCAGGTTGATAAGAATGCAAAGAACCCCCAATCTGCACATGCGTCAAGTAGAGCAACAATAGCTCCTGGCTCCCTCCGCTGGGTGTGATGAGGATCAGACTGAGATACATGGTAAAGCACTGCACGTCTACCTGACCACATTACCTTCTGCCGTCATGGGAGGCGTAATGCATCTAGGCTGGTGTAGCACAGTACCAGTGCAGAGTTCCTCCAGGGCAAAATGTGGAAGCATCTTTTACACCATGAAGACCTGGCATTTCAAAAAGTCCTCAGACACCATCCCAATTATAAGAGATTCCTATCACTTGAAGATGGATGTGACAAGAATAACAAGAAGGAAAAGAGAGGAACATAGAGAAGCACAGAAGCCCCGAATCATTTTGGACTTTCTCACTGGTCAACTCAGTACCTACTGAAGATAATGGATAAAATATTGTGGTACTCAGAGGAATCGGGTGGAGAGGGAGGCGGGAGGGGGGATCGGGATGGGGAATATATGTAACTCCATGGCTGATTCATGTCAATGTATGACAAAACCCACTGAAATGTTGTGAAGTAATTAGCCTCCAGCTAATAAAAAAAAGACAAAATACTGTGGTACTCAATAGAGACAGTCCTTTACATAGTTTGTGTATTTCCAGAACATTTCTGATGGATGAATCCCCACAAATTAAGGCATAATACCAAGAAGTGTTATGCAACAGCATGAAAGAAAGAGGAAACACAAGTAGTTTGTGGTCGCTTATTGTAAAGTCAGAAGCAGAAGTACCAGAAGAGAAGATGTTCAAGATCATATAGAGCCTGGCAAAGACATTTGAGGTTTTTCTAGCACTAACTCTCAGAATAGCCACATACTATAATATGTGGCAGCAGAACACATAAGAAATACTTCATCTACCTTATGAGATTTTAACTTCATCAGCCTCATTGGCCAGAATCTGGTTTAATATACAACACTGAAATAGAAAGGAAGAAAAAAACGATCGAGATAAAGATAAAAGCAAAACCAGGTATTTCCAAATCCTAGAGGAGAAATAAGAAGGGCCTGAACAGAGGCAGTGGCAATGAGAGAAGAGAAATATGAAAAGACTGGCAAAGTATTTTAGAGATGAGTTGAGAATGATTTCTAGATTTTCCATTTGGGAGAAGGAAGGATGGTGCTATCTTCCACTGAAGGAGGAAACACAGAAGAAAGTGTTGGCTGGTGTTTTCTGAGGGGAGGTGAGGAGAATGTAGATGATGCCCTCGATTCTTATTTAGCTTTAGCTTGAGGAAACTGCATAAGTTCAGATGGGAGATGCCCTGAAGACATCCTGATGGGCTCATGGCAATTTGAGCCCTCAAAGACTCTCTCCGTGGGCTGAACAAGAGCGGTTACATTCTGCACAATTTGCCAATATTACAAGTAACATGGGGAGAAGACTACTCAAAATATATTGTGGGTTGGAATAAATAGCAGAGCAAGCTTCATTCCTTTCTTCTGCATCTGTCAAATCGATCTGTGAAGGCCCCGGTGCCCACAAAGATGGAAGGAGAGGTGCTGGAATGTAGAAGCAAAAAACAGGGAGGAAAGAGGCTGTTTTAGAACAAGAGGTCACAGCTGCAGAACCAGATCAGATTACCACACCTTCCCTGAAATCTACACACCCCCATCAGCTGAATAATGCTTACCATCTGGTCTCACAATTAGAGGCTTTTTTTTTCTAGAGGGACTTTTTCCTAACTAGTTGAACTTTGTTTATATATGGAACTTAAGAACTAAAGTTAAAGAGAAAAAAAATGTCTGAGAGAGAAGATCTTGTGGGAGGGAGTCCAAGGTTTTTGATGAAAAAAACAGAAAACACTTCCAGTCTGGTGGGCAAATTTGTGCTTTTACAAAAAATCAGACATCCACAGATCTAAAAGCAGTCAAGGCAAGTCCATTCTATACCACTGCTGTGTCCAAGTTAACCTTTCCTTGGTCACGCTTTTCATGTTCCTCAAATGAGGATCTCTGAAACAGTCTCCCCACCTTAGAGACGTGTGGTAGAGATCAAAAGGGGAAAAAAGCGTTCAAACAAACACATAAACTACTCTCTCTAGTTGCCACTAAAGTGTGTATTCTTTCAGAGCAGACATCTGGATATCCCAGAATCCAATCAATTTTCGTTTATTTCTGTAGTTATAGTCTGATTTCTGCTCTTAAGGTGCACATATGGCTAGCTAGGAAATCATTCTAAATTATAAATCTTAAAGGAGACTGTTAGGTAAGAGACTACAGATACAAAGCTTATTGCTAGGTCTAACAGTAAAGGAGTCTTTGCAGGAGAAGTATATGGATGGCTTTTAAAGAAAAAAGTTTTTCCAAAAGAGTAAACTATGTTCATTATAAAATCTTTTCTAGAACACAGAAAATGATATTAATGCAAATGAGATATCTCCAAAAATAAGTCATTTCTATCTTAATACCAATGTTACTTCATTTAGTATAATGCCTACCACTTCTATTTCTTTATGGTCTTAATGTTTCATGCATTTAAAGTTTCATGATTTCATTCATTGTGTGATATATTCTAGTGTTTCTTTCCCTTGTTCCTGAGAGCAACATTTATCTTTTAGAGAAGGACGTTAACAACACACAGATCTTCAAATCATAGGAGAATACTCATTATGTTCTCTCTTTTTTTTTTAATATTCCTGTGCATAAGTTTCGCCCCATAATACTGTCCTGCTCAACATGATGCTGGCTTCCGTATACACAGAAGAAGGCCAACAGTGCCTTCCTTCTGGCATTTTATATATACTCTCCTACACATTAACCAGTGAGAAGCATATACATATATGCTCCATAATCTACAACAGACTCTAAATCTTGTCCTACAACCATACTTTGGAAAGCACAGGCTAAAAGTGGCATGCATACTAGGACTAGCTCTTAAAGAAGACCATCTGTGCTTGAGAACAGCCAGTAGAAACCACTTCTCCACAGTTACAGATCGAGCCAAGTAAGCAATACCTTTTATCTGCCTGTTGCTATAGGCCCCTAACCAATTCCTCTTCCTCCATGCTTCTTCCCTAAAGTCCAGCTTGAACAGAACAGTCAGAGTGATCTTTCAAAAGCATAGATCAGTTCACATGACATCACTTTCCTACTTAAGACTCTGCAAAGCTTCCAACTCGAAATCCTTCCTGTGGTCCATAATGTCCGACACTACTAGCACCCGTCAGACCCTTCAGCCTCATCTCTTTCCACTCACCCCTCATTTGCTGGGTTCTAGCCACACACATACCAAGCTTATTTCTGTGTCAGGATCTTTGCATACATGTGTTTTCATCTTGGAATATTCTTTCTGTAGATCTTCATGTCTTCTTACTATTAAGTATCACTTCCTCAAAAGCCAAACCTGACTATCCTAGGTAAAGCAGCATCTTTTCCCCACTAATTATCTCATGTTATCATCTTCATTTCCCTTACCCATACCCAAAAATATCTTATATATTGGTTCATATGTTTCACAAAGGAAGGAAAGGTATCTCTTGCATGTCACTATCTCTGGCATCTAGAACAGTGGCTGGCAAACAGTGGCTACTCAATATATCTTCTGCTGAACAGAGTGGCAAATCACAGCTAACTACCTAATAAAAAGTGAAAAGTGAAGTTGCTCAGTCGTGTCCAACTCTTTGCAACCCCATGGACTGTAGCCCACCAGGCTCCTCCATCCATTGAATTTTCTAGGCAAGAGTACTGGAGTGGGTTGGCATTTCCTTCTCTAACTACCTAATAGACATAGCCAAAACAAGGAAAATTAATTAGAAAAGTCACGTAGCTCTGTTTGGAAAACAAACAGTAACACATACAGTGTACACGGTCTTTAAGTGGGCACTATGAGACATTCAAAGGAGCATGAGATGGATCTGACAATGTAGGTCTCTTTATATATGCATTTGTTACTCTACCAAAAACTAGCCTGTTGCTTCTAATTCTGATGGGTGTCCAATTACCTACGGAATCTACTGAGCTTTAGGGAAGCAGGTCGGGTCAGGCAAGAAGGGAAACCAGCATCAGCCAAGTTACTGCTAAAGGAATGTTTCAACAGGACGAGGTTGCCCCATTAGACCCTGGATTTTGAGGTCGCTTCCTGGAAACAATCACTAATTGACCCAACATACCTCTCCGTTAATCCCTCAAGCTTCAAAATTCCCCGCAGGGAACTTTCACCTTGCCACTGTTTACTTAGTCTCATATCCATGCTCTAGCTATCAGGAAGTAGGGAAAAAGAATACATCCTACCCCAACAAATACATATTTTACCATTTTAAAAAATATAAATTACAGTTCTGACCAATGTCCATCTATAATATTAAGCTTAAATATTCACAAGATTTTTTCAAGTGTCATACTTGGATTTTTTTGCAGAGACTAAAATTGGCAAGTTGTTTTCACGTATTTACGGCCATAATTTGTACTACTGTTTCCTGAACTCAAGGAACACTTATAATTTATGCAAAGATGATAAGGATAAGTCTCATTAGTCTAATTTTTCTTCCTAGAATGGTATATCAGCTGTTTTTCATTTCCTGATAGATGTCTAAATAACGGTATGAAGCTAATTCCTTGAATTATATTTTTCCTATAGAAAAGTTTGAAAATACAAAAAATATAAATAGGAAATGTAAACATAATCCTGCAGTCTCAAGCGACTTTAGTACATGACCCTGCACACTTTTTAAATGTTTCTTTTAATTCTAAATGTGGGATCTTTTTTTGAATTGCAAATGAAATTAACATAAAAAGATGGTTGGTTTATTAGTGGTGGGTAAGGGATGGCAGGCAATCAGATGTTATATTTTCAGAAAGATCCCCTGGAGAAGGGAATGGCTACCCACTCTAGTATTCTTGCCTAGAGAATTCCATGGACAGAGAAGCCTGGGGGTGCTACAGTCCATGGAATTGCAAAGAGTTGGACACAGCTGAGGGACTAACACTTTCACACTTTTGTTTCCCTGTAAGATACTTCAGACACACAAATGCACTGGTGGGGGGCAGGGGGCACCATGTGTCAGAGACTGTCCACTGTGCGGGAGATTCTCCTATATGGGGGATCTCCTGGGAAGGCAGTACAGTGAACTGCCACTGACGTCAGTTTTTTTCATACCTAAAGCATCCAGTGATGCCATCTAATGAACAGGCCAAATGGCTATATTAGACAATCACGTGAGGAAAGAGGTGTTTCTCTGAAACTTTCTATGAATAGTGAAATGAAGTTGCAGTAACATTCAGTACACAATTAGTATGGCCATTCTCATTAGCTCCAAATTCTAAGAAATCAAGAGATAGCTGGCAAACTAAAGATGCACTACGTTATACGTACTTACAAACACACACCCATACCACTAGCAACAGTGGCCCATGTTCTCCTGGAGATATGACTCCTGAAGTCTCTGTGCAAGCGGACAAACAGGAAATGCATTAATTTACTGTCAACAAAACCAATGCGTGTTAAACCATGGGTCACCACTCTTCTCTTCCTCTCTAAACATGTTCTCTGACTTCTGCACAGCACTGTCTTAAGAGTGGACTAACTCGAGTAAGACTGGCTCACCAGAGTGTTACTACCCACTAATAACTAAAAAACAGTGCTACTCCAAATGCTTAGCAAAGGCTTTTCTTGTAAGCCCTTATCATTTTTAAATCAGATATATCTTAAACCTAAAAAATACATACACATATACTATATAGTGAAAGTTGCTCAGTCGTGTCCAACTCTTTGTGACCCCATGACTATACAATCCATGGAATTCTCCAGGCCAGAATACTGGAGTGGGCAGCCTTTCCCTTCTCCAGGGGATCTTCCCAACCCAGGAAGTGAACCCAGGTCTCCTGTATTACAGGTGGGTTCTTTACCAGCTGAGCCACAAGGGCAAGCCCAAGAATACTGGAGTGGGTAGCCTATCCCTTCTCCAGCAGATCTTCCTGACCCGGGAATCAAACTGGGGTCTCCTGTACTGCAGACAGATTCTTTACCAACTGAGCTATCAGGGAAGTCCTATATTATATATACTATATAAATGTGTGTATGGATTTATATACCTATGCAGATTCACAACAGTCACTGCATCTTAGTAGCTTAAAAAAGACAATGAGATTTGGGACTTCCCTGGTGATCCAGTGGCTAACACTGAGCTCCTATGCAGGGGACCTGGGTTCAATCTCTGGTCAGGGAACTAGATCCCACATGCCACAACTAAAAGATTCCAACAAAGATCATGCTGCAGTGAGACTGAAGACCCCTCGTGCCACAACTGACATCTGACACAACCAATATAAATAAATATTTTTTTTTAAAAAGACAACAAGATTTCTTTTCTTTCACAAAAGAACCAACAAAAAAGGATAATGTCACTTACATATTCTTCACATAGGAGATAATTCACCATTCTCAGAAAAATGAAATTAGTTTTGCCAGCTAAACATAGTGATTACAAAAATTTCCAAAACACATTTCCCTCCCTTATTTTAAAAATGGTCAGTCTCAAATCTCACAGAAAATCAGTGTTGTCAACCACTGTTCAGCACTGTCTAACTCAGAAAGTGATACCAAACATATTGCATGACTGTGGTCTAGCTGTTACCAAGGTGATGTAAATAATATTTATCCCTTAAAGAGTAAATGAAATTCCCCCCATCCAGAATATTTCCCTAGGAAAAGTTCTACATAAACAGGGAATTTGCAACTGGTTTTACGACATACTTAATTTTTCAGCTATGAATTTAGATTCCCCCCAAAATGGTACAAGTCTAAACAAGTACCAATATCTGGCTGAAAATACAGAATATAACTGATGACAGAATCCTATGAATTTTATTCTTTGCAGTTCATGAACTACTGGTACGGATCAGCAAGATATGTGTCACTCAGAAGACAAAATTCAAGGACAAAAAATATAATGGAAGTTTAACTTATAATTCATAATTTTACTAATGAAATGAGGGAAAAAGTAAACATTTAATCCAAAAGAAAATTCAGAAATATTCTTGCAACCTAAAAATGTTTATTTAAAAATTACATTTATTTTATTTATTTATGTATTTAATAGCTGAAAGACCCAGAAAGGCAGAAATTGTAAATATGATCATTCATTTTGAGATTGGCTATGTCTCTTACAGTTGCTGAGTGTTCTGGATTGAGGCTTATGAAGTACAGATTCTTGACAGAGTAGGAAGGAGGTACAGTCTGTTCTACTCTAGTAAAGAGCTATGTGCCTAAGATATCTCCTGTTATTAAAAACTTTTATTAGAAAGTTTAAGTTGTAAAAATGATTGGGAAGTGGGTATTGAGACTAAAGATTTCCAAATTCAAATCATAAACATATTTTTCTACATAAATTTCAGTTTAAGTACATGTTCAGGGTAAAGTGGTCAAAACTAAGACAAAATATCACAAAGCAAATTCTAACACATAAATCATGAACAAAAATCAATCAGTTCTAAAGCCATCAAAATAGACTACAATAAGGTCATTTCTCAGAATTTATCCTATAGATGTATTTACATACATTACAATTACATATGTGCCAGGAATTCTTTGCAGCATTTTTTTTAAAAGTGGAAATAATCTAAGTAATCACTAGTATAGAAGTAAAATAAGCTAAGATGCTATGCAACTTTCTAAAGTTCTTAAGAAATTCTATCCTTACCAGATGATCTCCAAGATACACTGTTAAGCAAGAAGAACAGATATTAAAACATATGTATAAAATGGTATCATCATGCTTTGATCACCACAAAACAGAAAAGTGTGTATACACACACAGATACCCTCTAATAAGCTTTAGGGGAGGCTAACAATCAATTGATTTTTAAAATGTTTATAACATAAAATTATAAAAATGATACCTTCAATATTTTACTTGAATTTAAAATGCCAACTTGTGTTCATTTGCCAATCCTTTAACCTAGAGCCAAGGCTTTATATCTGAACATGGATCTGTTAACTGGAGCTCTGCATCATCTTCCAAGCAAAGCCACACCAATAAAGCGTCACATACTAAAAACTCCCTCCAAATTGGCTTCTTCAGAGTGAAGTCAGAACTTAAAATTCTTGCAAAGCAACCTGAGTACAAAAAACCCTTGCTGATTTTTTATGGTTTTCCCCCACATTTACAGTTGTTCTCCTCAGCAAATTTCAAGCAATTTCTTTTTGCAACTTGCCTCCACTGAATGTTAACAAAGCCTTCCCCTCAGCTTTCCCAGAAACATTTTCTGATTGCCCTCATTTTTATTAAATGATAATGTGGTATTTACCTAGTTACATTTTTGTTATAATAATCTGGCACAAATAACTTTCAGTTCAGTTCACTTCAGTCACTCAGTCGTGTCCGCCTCTTTGCGACCCCATGAATCGCAGCACGCCAGGCCTCCCTGTCCATCATCAACTCCCGGAGTTTACTCAAACCCATGTCCATCGAGTCAGTGATGCCATCCAACCATCTCATCATCTGTTGTCCCCTTCTCCTCCTGCCCCCAATCTGTCCCAGCAAAAAAACCATTGATTCTTCATAACCGCCAGAAGCTGAGTGAGTGACTTGGCCTGAAGGCCATAGTTGACTAACTTTTAAAAAAATTCTCATGTGTATACTACAAGTCAGGTCCTACACGTCCAAACACTAAGGATGCCACAGTGAATGAAACCGAAAACTACCGTCCCTCATTTGCATTTAGGCTCTAGGAAGGCTGTGAGAGACAACTAACAAAATAAATCAGTCCGGTTTCTTTCAGAGAGGGACAGTATTTGGAGAGGATGGGAACGCAAGTGAGGAAGGAGGAAGGCAGCTAGAGAATCACACAGTGTTCCACGGAAGAGCAGAGGGCAGCTTTGACCATGAGAAGATGGCGACCACAGACACAGGCTGATGGTAAAACTGACACGATTGGCTAACAGACTGAGTGCTGGGAAGAGGGAAAGGAGGGGAGGAAACCTGTGAGCTACGCGAAGAAAAGGCTTAGCGACAAGCAGGTCACTGAGGACAGTTCAGTGAGTCTTGGGGAGGAAGGCTGACTGGAGTAGACTCAGGAGTGAACAGGACAGAAGCTGGACACTCCAAGTACAGACAAAGCTTTTAGGCAGTTTTCCTGTGAAGCGATTTAGAGAGAAGTGGCTTAGGGTATAAATTACGATGCTTTACAAAGTTTTTGTTAATAGTCAGTTAAGAGAAAGCTAAGACTAGGTCCACACTCTGTGTGTGTATATATCATACATCCTCCACATATATGTTCATTTTTGTTCAGATTTTTAGATTGCTAAACCAGAAGTTGATAATTAACAATTATATGTAAACTGTACACTTTCAGTTCAGTTAAGTCGCTCAGTCGTGTCCGACTCTTTGCGACCCTATGGACTGCAGCACACCAAGTCTCCCTGTCCATCACCAACTCCTGGAGTCCACCCAAACCCATGTCCATTGAGTCGGTGATGCCATCCAACCATCTCATCCTCTGTCGTCTCCTTCTCCTCCTGCCTCCAATCTTTCTAAGCATCAGGGTCTTCTCCAATGAGTCAGCTCTACGCATCAGGTGGCCAAAGTATTGGAGTTTCAGCTTCAACATCAATTCTTCCAATGAACACCCAGGAATGATCTCCTTTAGGATGGACTGGTTGGATCTCCTTGCAGTCCAGGGGACTCTCAAGAGTCTTCTCCAACACCACAGTTCAAAAGCATCAATTCTTCAGCACTCAGCTTATATGTACTTTGACATATGTTATATGTCAATTATATGTCAACAAAGTGGGGGAGGGGAGGAATGGAGGTGGGAAGGGAGAAGAAGGAGAGGGAGAGGGAGAGATTGAGATTGAGATAACAGAGTGAACTAGCACCAAATCATCTTTAGTCTCTTTCCCCTATCTGTTGGTAGGAAGCATCTGTCTGGCCTGCTCAGAACCACAGAGGAAGCTTAGTGGCACAGGTTGTGTGTTTGGGGTGGGGTTCAGCAATGTCCATGGCTGGGTGGTTGAGCTTTTCGATCTAGAATGAAATGTTACCAAGCTCTTTTGGCTTTAGATCTAAAGCTCACCTGTATTAAATATTATATTCTTATCTTAAAAAGAACAGCTAACAGACTGGGGAAGATTTATAATCCGATTAATGACAAAATAAGTAATAAATCCACAGACTCACCCATATACTTTTGACAGAAGAGTCATCTAACAATTTTTGGAGGCAATTTGGCAATGTCTAAACTTAAAATGGGCTTACTTCATGGCTCAGACTGTAAAGAACCTGCCTTCAATGCAGGAGACCCGGGTTCGATCCCTGGTTGGGAAGATCCCCTGGAAAAGGGAATGGCAACCCAGTCCAGTATTCTTGCCTGGAAAATTCCATGGACAGAGGAGCCTGGTATGCTAAAGTCCATGAGGTTGCAAAGCGTTGGACACGACCGAGTGACTAACACACAAACTTATAATGTTCCATCTATCAGTTAAGGATCCACCTTGCAATGCAAGGGACGCCAGTTCAATCCCTGGTCCCGAAAGATTGCACATACTGTGAAGCCACTAAACCCATACGCCGCAACTACGGAGCCTGTGCTCTAGAGCCTACATGCTGCAGCTCCTGAAGCCTGCGTGTCTAAAGCCCAAGCTCTGCAACAAGAGAAGCCCCTGCAACGAGAAGCCTGAGCACCACGACTAGAGTGGAGCCCCTGCTCTAGAGAAAGTCTGCGAGCAACAACGAAGAAACACCACAGCCGAAAAATAAAATAAATCTTCAGGAAAAAAAAGAAATGCATCACATTCATAAATACTAGAAACAACATATAAAGGTATAAATACAGGATGTCTGATGAAGCAATATCTGTACCAGTGTAGAACTGTAAATCTAAATATTCATTGATGTTATATATAAGTGGAGTAGTAAGCAGCCATCACATAGACTAACACGGCTCTACTGCACTGACCTACATCAGAAGATACACAAATTATATATTAAGTCTGTGAAGTTATACCATGCACAATATTACATTTATTATAAAATATCATAAGTTCTTATATACATATATACCCCACATGTACTACAAAAAGTCTAGGAGAGTAGGCACCAAATTGTTGACAGGAGTTACCTCGAGGAAGCAGGGGTGATAGGACAGACTTCAAATTTTAATGTAAATATTTTTGTAATTTTTGCTTGTTTGTTGTTTTTACAAAGAGCACGTTTGTTTTTAATAATTAAGGAAACAGTTGACAAAGTTCAGGCGTTATTCCTACAGGCACTCAAGAAGCTAGCTGGTGGGAAAGAAAATGGACTGGGGCTCCTTGGAGATAAAACTTCTTTTAATTTCCTGGGCTGTGTGGCTGGAGGGTTTTATTTATTTTATTTTATTTTTATTTTTTGGAGGGTTTTAAAGATCCCAAACTCTCACATGCTTCAGGCAGAGGGGAGAGCAAGGGGCCACCTCAGCTTGTGCTGCGGCTCTCGTGTTCTGGAAAAGGAGGACATCCTTCTGGCTTTGGAGACAGCCTGGGAACACAGGGGACTGGAGAGGCTCTTTTCTGAGCCTGTGCAGAGCTGGCAGCCAGTGGGGTTTCTGGGCAGCTTGCTCCAAGTGTCTCTGGGGCGGACACTGGGGACTGGCCACGCAGCAGTGTGGGCCTCTCTATTAAGAAATGGCAGGACTGAGTCCCCAGGTCAAGGCCCAAGGTGGAGGCCAGATCTTCCTCCTAACTGGGAACGAGGGGGGTGCTGATGAGTTTTCAACGACGGGGCCAGACCCAGCTGAGACATCTGGGGAAAACAGATGAGGCAGGGAAGGGACCTCTTCAGGGATGGACTCAGGCGTCACGTTCCTGCTGCTCACAGGTCACGGCTGAGGAGGGGGGTGTGGGGGCAGGTCAGGCCTCGAAAGCACCGAGGGTGGGTGGTCAGCATCCGATGCCCTCCCGCCAACTCAGTAGGACTGGGCCCCACCCTCTTGAAACAGTGGGGCCCCTGGGAAAGGGCCAGCTTTGAGAGAATTCCATCACAACCTAGTTTTGGCAAAAGGGGAAAAGAAAACAGATAAAACAAAAAATAATTTCCCAAAGAACAAGTGAAGTCTACAGGGTTGCACATTTGCTTTTGTAAGGAAAGGGAAGGAACATTTTGGACCACCCCTGGACACTTATTTCTCTGGCTTTTCTCACTATATTCACCCACCCACTTCGTATATTAATACATTTCTTAGTCAAAGATCTTAATCAGATCGGGCTTACAGAGAGAAAAATCCTGTTAAGGAAGAGATAAGCTGTGGCGATTCATTTGCCAACCTTTTGCTCCAAGTTGTCAATGAAATATCTGCTTCCAGTTCAGACTGGAGAGAGAATGGACTTTTGTTGATTTCATCTAGGGCTATGACACCAATGAACAACTTCAAGTCGGATTTGTAATTAATCTTGTTACCTCTTAAGATTTTAAACTCTGCTGATACTTTCCAGGGCTCTCATGTTTCAAAAATTACTACTGATGGTTTCCTTTTAATAAACCTTTATTTTTCAGACTTCCTGCTATTTCTTCCAGTCTTCTGTGGCTTTTTGACTTTAACTATGTAAAGTTTTAAAGTGCAGTTATCCCTTTCAAACGCATTTCTACAATATATCTTTTATAATGCTCAGCTGAACCTATCAGGGGCAACCCACACATGGAACATACACAAGGCATCTCAAAGTATGAAATGTAGTTGCTTGGTCTGATTACTGACAGCTTATTTTGCAGTCTGCACTTAAATATTTGATTTTTTAGAATTCAGCATTGTGCTCCATGGTACAATGTGGAAAGTAACCCTACACTTAAGTTGGTAGGAAAAATGAAGCAAAGGATCAGCAAAAATAGATGGAATGGTACAGTAAGATTAGAAAGTTCCAGTAAGATGGAACTATCATTATTATAATGTTATAATAAGAGTGAGGCTGCTTGATTAAAGGTTTCTGAAGACTCTACTACCACATGAAAATTTATCAAATAAATAATACATTTAAGCATGGCTTAAAAGTTGGGGCTGAGAGTGAGTAACTTGTATACGGACATACAACTTTTTAATCAGGGAGAACTTTTTTCCTGTATCCTGCCTTCCCATCAACCAACTCTATTAGCATGTTGGCAAAGCTTCAACAGATCAGACCTGCAGACAGAGCATACAGGGAGAAACCTTTGTGTTAGTGCCAACTCTTGCTTAATTTATAGGCATCTATGTTCTTCAAATGAGAGCATCCCCGTCAGCTTCTTTGATAATCACAGACCTAGAGTAGATAAAAACAGACAACTAGAAAGATGGGGAGAAAGACAGGATAAGTAGAAAGAAAAAGAACTGGGGATTAACTAAAATGAGCTCTTTAAAAAATTTTCAACTAAGCAAATACCCACACTACTCGTGTTAATTACCATCATCTCTACACCACTGTTGTCAAATTTTCATCATTTGGGGATTATTTCATAAAAGGTACATGAAGTTGTCAACTGTAGAAATTTCAGAGGAAGAAAGAAAACATTTAATAGAAAAATAGGGGATTCAAGAAATCCTACTAATAAAACTTGCTATCTTGCACAGGTCATGTTCTCAGAGGCCCTCAGATTTTATATATATATTCATATATATAAAAAATTTCAGGGGTTGAAAAGACTGATGGTTCTTAGTCATTTCTCTGACATCAGCCCCTCTCAGAGTTCAGTGAAAGCCAATGCTCTACTCTGAGGGGAAAAAAGCATCCTAAAACAACTTTTTGCTTACAATTCTAGGCACTCTACACCAAAATTTCTGGACTAAATTATTCTTTTCCAGTGCTAGTGTGTTTTCAGGAATTTTTTAAAAAGTCTGTTTGACTTTGTCTAGTAGTTTGGAATTGCAGAACTATAACCAAGAATTTATACAATTTGGCACTTTTATTCATCTATATATGAAATTAAAACTTTTTAAACATAGATTAATATGTGCAAAGAAACATGAATTTAAATCTAACTTCAATACTAGTGTTGTGTTGAGGGTTTGAACCCCAGATAGAAATAGTCTACAGAGAGGCAGTGTGAAACCATAAAAACAACATTACTTTTAAAATAAGGAGAACTGGATGAAAAATATTTTCAAAGTTCCTAGGGGCACTCAAGGATCTTTGGGTTCATTCCATGTTTCACACATTTACAAGATGAAGACACGAGGTCTAAAAGAAAGGTCTCCCATGTTGCTCGCTCCACAAAATCTAACAACGGGACCATCTTTATCCCCACATTGACTTCTCTGGACTCAGTTTCCTTACTTGCAAAATGAAACAGATCCCTTACCATCCCAACAGTCCATAGCCTCTACACCTAATCCTCTTAGGTGTAATTAAACTATTTAATTTGCTCCTTCGCTACAACAGTTAATTCTTATGCATGCTAAAAGCTGAAGCACTTATAAATCAAGCCATTCATGGAGTCTATGTCACCTTAACTCCAAAACATCTGATGAATGTTTTCATTGCACTGGTGCAAAGAAAGAGTAAGTTAATTCCTTGCAGTAGTATTTGTTGTTCAGATGCTCAGTTGTGTCCAACTCTGCGACCCCATGGACTGTAGCCTGCCAGGCTCCTCTGTCCATGAAATTTCTCAGGTAAGAATATTGGAGTGGGTTGCCATTTTCTTCTCCAGGGCATCTTCCCAACCCAGGAACTGAATCCATGTCTCCTGTACTGACAGGCAGATTCTTTACCACTGTGCCACAGTGGTTAACTATCACATAAAGTAACAAATTTTGACCGATACTTAAAAAAAAAATGAAAACACTGATAATCCTTTTAGGTGACTCAAACATTAGGCATTTATTTTGTAATGAAATAAATCATTCTATTAGATATATGGATGTTGGTAATATGAAGAATAAAGATGTTGCTATATATTGTTACACAGAGAAGAATCTGAATACAGCATACTATTATGCATTCTCTTCTTCACATTGTGGAATCACTAGGAACCTTTGGTGGTGGTGCTGAGTCATGTCTGACTCTTTGCAACCCCATGGATTGTAACCCACTAGGCTCCTCTGTCCATGGAATTTTTCAGAAATACTGGACTGGGTTGCCATTTCCTGCTCTGTGAGATCTTCCCAACCCAGGGATCAAACCCACGTCTCCTGCATCTCCAGCACTGGCAGACCACTGTGCCACCTAGAAAGCCCAAGGAACCTTTAATTCACAACATTTGAGAACTTTTTTTTCCTAATCAAAACTCTAGGAAATACTCTAATTAAATTATAAAGTAAAAGGTACAAATGGCCATCCTTTAGGTTAAAAGAAAAAGGACCTATACTAAGATTTTTTCAGAAGTTCAGTTCAGTTCAGTCTCTCAATCATGTCCAACTCTTTGAGACCCCATGGACTGCAGCATGCCAGGTTTCCCTGTCTGTCACCAACTGCCGAAGCTTGCTCAAACTCATGTCCATCAAGTCGGTGATGCCATCCAACAATCTCATCCTCTGTTGTCTCCTTCTCCTCCTGCCTTCAATCTTTCCCAGCATCAGGGTCTTTTCCAATGAGTCAGTTCTTTGCATCAGGTGGCCAAAGTATTGGAGTTTCAGCTTTAGCATCAGTCCTTCCAATGAATATTTGGAGATTTCCTTTAGGATGGACTGGTTTGATCTCCTTGCAGTCCAGGGGATTCTCAAGAGTCCTCTCCAACACCACAGTTCAAAAGCATCAATTCTTCCGCGCTCAGCTTTCTTTATAGTCCAACTCTCACATCCATAATGACTACTGGAAAAATCATAGTTTTGGCTAGATGGACCTTTGTCAGCAAAGTAATGTCTCTGCTTTTTAATGTGCTATCAAGGTTGGTGATAGCTTTTCTTCCAAGGAGCAGGCGTCTTTTAATTTCATGGCTGCAGTCACCATCTGCAGTGACTTTGGAGCTCAAAAAAACAAAGTCTGTCACTGTTTGCATTGTTTCCCCATGTATTTGCCATGAAGTGATGGGACCAGGTTCCATGATCTTTGTTTTCTGAATGTTGAGTTTTAAGCCAACTTTTTCACTTTCATCAAGAGGCTCTTTAGTTCCTCTTCACTTTCTCCCATAAGGGTGGTGTCATCTGTGTATCTGAGTTTATCCAATATAATTCAGCCCAGAAACAGTAATACCAAGAAACCATTTTGTGCAAAACTATGTGTTAAATGTCTTTGGGGGGGCTGGGTTGCGGGGGCTGGATACAGAGATAAAATAAGACACAATTCTGGCTTAAAGAGCCTAGAACTAATGTTGGGAAGAAAGGCCTTTGTGCAGCTAAAAGGGAAACAGAAGAGGAAGGAGCACAAGAGCAGAGGAGAAAGAAAACAAGGCAAGAGAAAGTCATTGAGACGTTTCAAACTTGAATGTGAACATGAATCATCTAGAGATCTTATTAAAATATAGATTCTGATTTAACAGATCTGGGTGGGATCTGAGAGTCTGCATTGCTAACAAGCTTCTAGAGAATGCTTACATTATTTGTCCATTCATAACACTCCATGCAGCAAGGGTATGAAAGACTAGTGCAACCCAACAGAACTTTCTGCAATGATAGAATGTTCTCATCAGAATTACCCAGGACGGTAGTAGCCACAAGGCACTGTGACCAGTGAGCTCTTGAAATCCAACAAGTATGACAGAGAAACTTCATTTTAAAATTATTTAATTTTAACGAATTTAAATTTAAATAGTCATATATCTAATAGCCATCCTTGTGGAGAGAGCAGGTCTAGATTATGCAGTTAAGTTAGAGCAAAATGCATGGTAGGCCTCAACTTTCTGCATACTTATGAAAATCAGCTTAGTTCAGGATTTCTCAACCTGGGACTGGACATTTTGGACTGGATAATGCTTTCTTGTCAAGATGTTGGTCTTTCCATTGCATGATGTTTAGCAGTATCCTTCGGCCTCTACCCACTAGATGACGGTGGTACCCATGCTAATCATGAAATAAAAAATGTCTCCAGACTTTGTCCAACGTGGGGGAGGGTGAAGTCAGTGGTTGACAAAAGCTTTTATATAGAAAAGCATGTGAGATGAACAATGACCTCCTTAAGCACAACCTAGGTGTTTGCATTAGTTTTCTACTGCTGCCATAACCAATTATCACAAACTTTTTTAGATTTTGACCAAGGAATGGGTCATTTTCAGATATGAAATAATTAGTGATTGTGTTAATTAAATCAAATTATTGTTCAAAAATTTAAAAACAAATCCTTGAATCTGTTCCTATAAACTGCTCTTAAAGAGTAAAAGCCTGTATCTGCTTAGCTTTTTCTAAGAGGTGGGTGATGAAGAGTAAATAAAGCCAGGTGGCATTTACACTTAAGGTTTCTTTCTCTTTTTGAGTCTGATGTACAAGATGTGACAAATTGTCTTTAAAAGCCCATTTTTCCAGGCTTGGGAAGTGAGGCTTGGTGACGTTGACAAGGAGGAAGGTGTAGGGAGAAGTGGTGGCCCAAGGATGGAGTATTTGCTGACTCACTTTCCCACCACAGAGGGTGGTGAACTGAAACCAGGCTTTAACTCTTTTTTTGCACTTTCAAAAATACAAGCACTTCCATTCATTGAAATCTACGGTGGTAACATGATTAGAGAAGTAGGAGGAGGAGCAGGGGAAGAAAGAGTAGGTAAATTGTGTACTGGTTTGGTTTACAGGGAATTATGAGAGATAGAAATGTACCAGAATAGAGTATTTTCTGCTGAAATAAAGCCACTGACCAAATTCGTATTTTTGTATTACGGGCAGTCTGAAAGGTGTCCCTCCCACAAAGTCCATGAATAAGACTTCTGATCCAGACAAGACAGTACAAACAGCTTTCTCCCTGTGCCTCCCAGCTAAGTATAAACACAAATCCTGGGAAAAAACACAAGAGACAACCAAAGAGAACTCTGAAATGCAGAAAGGAAGCTGAACTTCCCAGGGCTAAATGGTCTTGCAATCTCAGACCTAACAGAAGATCAGCCAAGCTCAAGATTTTCCAGATTCCCAACCAAAGGCAGCCCAGGTGGGCTCATTCCTCCCCCAGGTCAAATGCGGTATCACCAACACCACCAGGCTAGCCTGCAGCACTGGCAAAAAGGACGGGGTCAGGATCACCCCTGACAGTAAGTGGCCAGGGGAAACACTCTCCTTACTCACCAGGCCTAAGACTCCCTTGGCCCAGGGAGGGATAGCGCGCACCAGAAACGGAGATTCTGATAGGAAAAAGTCCCCCCTGGGAAGTGCTGTTCTTCCCTACAACATGGGGGGAGGAGAGAGGAAAAGAGGATCATTTTGGCACAGCAAGAGCCAGGAAGTATGTTCACGCCAAAGAATTCTTCTCTCCACCCCAACCAGAGACACTGGGAGGTCATACCCAGGGAAACTCTTCCACCCCTCAGGTGGAACCAACAGGGACTCTGGGAACCTGAGCTGCCCCAAATAGCCCAAATCAACCAAAATAGCACCACAAAGTCCCTGAAAATGCTAAGCCTAAATGGGATGACTGACTGATAAAAGAAAAAAATTAAAATAGGACCTTGAGTCTCCAAATATAATAGCTAAAATGTCTAGTTTACAATGGAAAATCATCCATCACATAAAAAATCAGGAAAATCACTACTTGACTGAGAAAAGAATCAGCTGATGTGCTAACACTGAGCTGGATCAGATATTAAATTATTGACAAGAATTTTAAAGCAGCCATCATAAAAATGCTTCAACACACAACTGCAAATTCTTCAGAACAAATAAGTATCTCAGCAAAGGGCTAGAAGTTTTAAAAAATAACCAAATGGAAGCTTGAAATTAAAATATGCAATAACAAGAATAAAGAGTGGGTTAAATAGTAGAAAGCAGATAACAGATATCAATTCATCTGAAGACAGATCAATAGAATCTACTCAGTCTGAATAAGAGCAATAAAATAGACTTAAACAAAAGAAGAAATCCACAGAGGCAGGGACCAGGATGATAACAAAAGATTCAATATTTATATACATCATCAAAGTGCCAGAGGACATGAAAATGGAAGCAAACTTAAAAGAATATTAGAAGAGACAATGGTTTAAAATGTCCAAATCTGGCATATATAGATATATTCATACACACCCTATATATATAAGCCTACAGATTCAAGAAACAGTATGAAACTTAAAGAGGATAAACACAAAGAAATCCACATCAAGACATTTCATAATCAAATTTTGAGAAATGAAGCAAAAAAAAAAAAAAAAAACCTTGACAGCATTCAGACAGAAATGACACAATACCCATAAGGGAACACCAGTTCAAATAAGAGCAAATTTCCCATCTAAAATCATGACAGCCAGCAGTAAGCGGGGTATTTTTCAAGTGTTGGGTAGAGGGGAAAAAGAAATGGTCATCTTCAAATTCTATAGCCAGCAAAAGTATTCTTCAGGAATGAAAGGAAAACAAAGACATACTCAAATGAAGGAGAAATAAAAGAATCTGTTGCTAGCAGAACTACCTTTAAAAAACAGCTGAAAGAAGTTTTTCAAAAGAAAGAAATGGTAAAAGAAGGAATTTTGGAACATCAGGGAGAAAAAGGAAAAACAACAAAAGGAACAGAATACAGCTATGTAAAATAGACAATTTCCCTCAAAGGTTTTATAAAACAGGTCACTGAAACAAACACTAAATAATCATCTGATTCTCAAGTGGGAAAAGTAAAGGGATTTAAATGGAAATAAAATAAGGCTTCCATACTTCAATGTGGTAAAATACTGATATTAGTAGATGATGGTAACTCATATATATATATATATATATATCATGAAATACTCAGAGCAATCATTAAGAAAATACAAAGAGACACTCAAAAACACTGTAAATCAAGATGCAATCCTAAAAGTCCTGAATGCCCTACTTGGGATTTTGCATATTAGACGGCTAAATGTATACGAAAGCATACAGTCATTCAGGGAAAAGTTCTGGACTAGGACCTACCTCACTGTGGGATGGATCTAGAACAGAGTAAGATCTGAATCTACCTGGAAATGTACATCATCAGAACTTACTGGGCCTCACTTTTCATAGCTTTGGAATAGAAAGGGTTGGAGAAATAGGTCTGTGAGACAACCTGGGCCTTTTTCAGGGTTAACTATGTGATTACTCTATAAATTATGGGTTCCCATTCTTCTCACCCACCCTATGAATCATATTCCTTATAACTCAGATGTCTCTAAAAGTGCCTTGAAAACTAAGAGAAAATCTACAATCAAAAAGGCATTTATTGGTAAGCACACTCAAGCCTCTCAGATCTCAGTAGAGAGAAGTAAGAGAAGGAAAAGACTCAGATGTAACATTGAGCATGGACCATTTTCACTTAGAGGAATTATTCATTCTTTTTCCACCATTGGTAGGAAATGAAAGTAAGTAAAGTATTTGTTCCTGTTCACTTTGCATTCCTCTTAGGTCAACCTATATCTAATCTCTGAAACTAAAGGGATTATAGGAAAATTGGCTGATTCCCATCACAGTATCTCAGCTCTACATGCTTTCACTTCTTCCTCAGCTGGCCATGCTACCATAGTCCAAGTCTGCATCAGTGGTCCCCAAAATAATTTACCTTTGAGAAGAGCTAGTCATATATGGATGGTTTGGTAACATTAGACAAATAAATAGATTTAATACAATGTCTTATAAACAAGTATAAACATCTTAACTTTATCACAAAGCTTGAGAGACTTCTGTTTTCTTATCAGTAATGTGTAAAGGTTAAAAAGACTCTATGTAAGAAATTCCCTGATGATCCACTGGTTAGGACTCTGCGCTTTCATGGCCCACAGCTTGAGTTCAATCCCTGGTCAGGGAACTAAGATCCTGCAAGTCACATAGTGAAGCAAAAAAAAAAAAAAAAAAAAGACTATAAACTTCTGTCAATCTCTTAAAGTTTTGTGACCAGATAAACAGAATTAGATGGAATCACTCAACATGGCAATCTAGCTTTGTGGTTAAGAGCTTGGGCTTTGATGTCAGATGTACCCGGACTAGAAAACACCCTGGTCTGTGTTCTTGCTGGCTCAGTGTTCTAGTTTAATATCCTGGGTCTCAATTTATTCATTTGTAAAAAAGATATGGTAGTATCTACTCTACAGGACTGCTGTAGGCTATACACAAATAAGCCTACACACATCAAGCGCTTGGTATATACTAAGCATTATACTATAGAAACTTTGTTGTCTGAAGCACGCATAACTTTGGAAACAAATGAAGCATTTTAAAAGGTCAGATCAGTAAGGGTGATGGCACAAAAATACAAGTCCTTAGAGATGTTACCTCTGAAGCCAAACTTCTCCTGTGTTAACATTTGAAACCCTGAGATCGTTTACCACCTGACTACAATGCCGGACTACTTCCTACATGAGGATAGGGGTAACTCCTTCCATACCTGGTGCAACATACTCCATAAAATAGGGGAAAATTCTACCTCATTTGTATACTATAACTACTGGTGGTTTCTTTAAAAAAAGCTTATGTTTTTTTAACATGAATCCATGTGTTCTTTTCTTTGAGAGAAAACTAAGTATCAAGACATGTATTCATTAAAAACAGCACCTTCATAATTTTAGCCTGTACTAGAAATGTAAGCTTATCTTCTCCTTTTTTTAACACTAACCCAATAGATGCCAAATGGTCACCTCAAAAAATGATCTAATAAAAGCATACATTCCAATCATTCTGTGGTAGAATTTTTTTCATATTTGAATATTTTCCTTGGATTTGACTCTCATAACCATTAGAGTTGATAATCAGTTATCAAAGTATTTTAAAAACAGCTAGTTTTCTTCAAGGCTTCTTCTAGGATAAGACTTTTTAAATTAAACTGATTTCTATGTAAAAAATATAAATGCACTTAGCAAATATAAAATAAAATAGACATATCATACAAAATATAAGTAAGATCCAAGCGTCTATAGTGATATTGGATACACTTTAAGGGGCCGACTTATGGATCAAGGAAGTTTTTGAAAGTTACTATGTGGAAATATCCTTCATTGATGCAAAATAGACTTGGAATAATAATTAAATTTTGTAATTTTTTTTTAAAAAACCTAAAATTAAGAATAAAACAACTTTTATCAATGTCTATACAGTTTCTATTATTACAGTGTAGATACTTCATCACAAAAGCTAATGCATGCCTGAAAATATTAAAAATGTATTCATCATATCAGCTTAACAAAGAGGAGAAAAGGATAATACTGTATGAGAAGAGGTCAAGTCTTATTGTAGAATTTGATGGCAATAATGTCACGGACAATCAATATTGATAATGTACTGACTAGGGAATAGCATCACAGAACCATCAAGGGAGGGGTAGAAAGAAACTAAGACTAACAGACATGGGTGGAAGATAATCTAGATGCCTTAGAGATCTGACAGGCTTCTGAGGCACAGATAGCTCCAGCCCCCTTAGCTAAAGGCAGGGGGAGCTTCCCAGGTGGCGCCAGTGGTAAAGAACCCTCCTGCCAATGTCGGAGACATAAGAGATGTGGGTTCGATCCCTGGGTCAGGAGGATCCCCTGGAGGAGGGAACGGCAACCCATTCCAGTAGTCTTGCCTGGAGAATCCCCATGGAATGAGGAGCCTGGCGGGCCACAGTTCATAGGGTCACAAAGAATCGCACACGACTGAAGCGACTTGGCATAAAGGTTCCAGGCCTCCAGTGGAACAGCTCTTTGGTGGAAGAGAAGGCAGAGATAGACGTATAAAGATAATGGAAGAACCATACCTGAAAATAAACAGGTTACCCATAAAGCGAGAATAATCAGACTGACCTCAGAGTCTAAATCTATGTTGACCCATTAATTCTATATTTTTTCCCATCATTTATGTGTCAGGACAACAGAAAGATGCTCTCAGATAAAAGATGTGTTACTATCTGTGTGATGGGACTATGTGGGTGACTATTAATATTTTCTTTCTTTTCCAATATTTCCCAATTTATCTGTGATCATATACTATGATAGAAGAAAAATAAACATCATTCATTTAAAAAACTTAGCCATTAAAGCAGAATAAGAAGAATCACAGAGGATAGAAAGATGGCTTGCTATGCAAAGAATATTTGAATTGTCTGATTTATATCAGTTTAATCATCCCAAAGTTTTCTACCAAAAAAGAAAGATATCCTTAAAACACACACACACACACACACACACCACATTCACATACCCCTTTTCTGATTTCAGAATGAATTCATTTAAAAATTATAGTAGAAAAAGTTTAAGCTCTTTCCCAATCCAAACAGGTCAGCCTCTCATCAACTGCCCTTTATCTGTTCCTAGGAAACAACTAACCACTGTTTTTCTTTTTTCCCCTTAAGCTTATTTTAAGAACATTTTCCACTTAAATTAGTAATTAAAATGCTATTAATTATAAATTATTTTATTTAAATATTTAGAAATACTTAGCTGTCTTAAAATATTTTTATTTTTTCTACTTTAAAATTATTTAGACATTTTAAATAATTTTACAATGATCTATTAGCACTTAATAAAACATTCATAAATTATTATTTAGATGGGTATTTTTACTATTAACTATTAAAATACCTTAAATATAAGTTTAAGTGTAATGATTAAAATCTTAAAATTGGACTCCTATGTAAATGAATGCCTGATCACATAATATCTTTAAAAGAAACTCAGAGAAAAAAATGTAAACTAAAATAATAATCTAAGAGGATAAACACATTTTAGTAACTGCAGTGAACAAAACATTCCAGACTCTAAGAGAGAAATTCATTAGGTAGTTGTGTTAACTATATACAGTAAAGAAATGCCTTTTCCTCTGTGGACTAGAAACTCCCTCACATGTGCACAACTGCCCGGGAAGCTTTATGAAACTTAGACCCAGCTCTGCAGGGTGCTGGGAAGCCCATGGTGCAGGCAAAACCCTTGCTGAAGGAAAGGACAGGCAGATCCAGCAACCCTTCAGCACAGTTGGTATGCTCCAAGCACAGGAAAAGCTCAATGGAAGTTTTAGTTTCCATTTCAGAAGGGACAAGGGAACTAGAGAGGAGACCCCAGAGTGGTAAAGATCTGTATGATCTGACCTCTTTTGTACCTTCTTCACATTCCTATTACCTTCTGCTTCTCAGTTGAGACTGGAATTCAACACTTAATAATATACAAAAGTTCTAGATGTTTGTGTAAGGGTCACAAGACTCTTCAGAGACCTGTGGACTGCAAGGAGATCAAACCAGTCAATCCTAAAGGAAATCAACTCTGAATATTCACTGGAAGAACCGATGCTGAAGCTCCAATACTTTGGCCACCTGATGCGAAGAGCTGACTGACTGGAAAAGTCACTGATGCTGGGAAAGATTGAGGGCAAAAGGAGAAGGGAGAGGCAGAGGATGAGATGGTTAGATAGCATCACTGACTCAATGGACATGAGTTTGAGCAAACTCTGGGAGACAGGGCAAGACAGAAGAGCCTGGTGTACCAGAGTCCACGGGGAGGCAAAGAGTCAGACACGACTTAGTGACCTAACAACAACGGCCAGCAAGAAAGCAGAGAGGCCAGGGAAGATACTATCTCAGTCTAAACTAAACCTCAGAGCAGAAAACCCCAAGTGAGACAGGAAGTGGATGGACAGATACAAAACCATCTGGGTCACCGAGGACCAGGGAAGGGGGAGAAGCAAGCACAAAGGCAGCGCAGAAACAAAACAGCTAAATCACAGGTTTTCAATCCGTCATAGCAGAAAATGGAAAGAAAAACACAATGTCTTTCCAAGCACACCCAGTTTCGACCACCCATAATGCCAGATCTCTTTGCTCTGACCCTCTGCCCCTGCAGAACTTGGGAGGAGGGACACTGCCAAGAATCTCCCTCCCTCAAAACCAATTCTGACCTCTTTGCAGATGCAAATGTCTGATCCAAGACCCAGGGATAGAATATAAAACTTCGAAAAAGGAAAACCCTTGTCTTTTAATGACTGTTGATAAAGAAAGAGAATTAATAGAGGTTAAACATCTTTTTGCTGACTAAAGAGTTATTTAATTGTTTTTACTCCTAAAAGCAAAGAGAGAAGAGGCAAGATCAAACGAGCTTCTCCAATAAAACCTATTTTTTCATCCTTCAGACAGCACTGATATGCTGTTAATGAAGTTACTGTTTGGATGTTCACGTTTTCCCCAACCACTGGCAATGTCTAAATCTGAACTATTACAATATAACCCTATGTCTCCTGCTGAAGACAGCGTCTTAAACATCAGCTTTTTCATTACTCAGGAAATGTGCCCAGAGGACTAGAGATTACATTCCAAATGTCACCAGGACACTGCCCTTTTTCCTTCAACCTGCAGATGAAACTGGTCCCTTTTAGTTCACAAGGTTCTTGCTAATCATGCCTCTCTCAGGATGCCCCAGCTAGTGAAAAGGTTGATCTCAACTGGACTAAGCAACTGGTCAACCTTATGAAGGTCAGACTTCTAGCCACAAGAAGGACTGGCACACGAACAAGAACTCCATGGCAAGAATGTTTTACATTTACTCTTCAACACAGTGTATTCAGTTGGATCAATTGTCTTATTTCCAATGAGGAACTTAAAAGTTGAATTCAACTGACTTGTCAAGCTACCATTCCAATTGAAATCTGTGTTCAAATCCAGATATACTATTATATTCCCAGACCCAGTAATTCACCTGGCACACAACAGGTACTATCAATCTATTTGCCTGCCTACCTACCTACCTGTCTTTATGAAAATAAACTGTTGAACTGATTCCAAGGCAATTTTCCACCACATGGAACTACAGACTTTTAGAGCAGTCATTACATTAGGTACAGATTTGCAAAAGTAGTATTTACCACTAATACAAGTCAGTCTTAGAGCTAAATCAGAACGGTTCATCTTCCTGAGAGAAATGAAAATTAGCACCAACTTGTCATTTTACACACACACATATATACACAAACACATCTGATTCTAAGAATCTCTTCGTCAAAGTTTTACGGAAGTATTATGAAAGGTGTTTTAAATATATTTTAAGTATATTCATTTTTAGCTTTAGACATTACAAACCCATGTGATAACCAGACTAGATCAGCAGATAAGAAAGAGTATGAGACTCCCAAGAAACAATAGCCTATTTCGGATGAAATAAAGCAAGCGAAGGAAAGTAAGTCTGAGGAACAGGTTGCAAAGTGACTTTTGGAAGGATGAGATTATTAGGGTAAGAGATTCAGCTTTCCCTCTTAGGCCGTGGGGATGACCCTTTGCATTACTGATTATGAAGATCTAAGCACCTATTCTGCAGGAAGTACAGAAAGAGTGAGATGCTGAAAATGGAGAGAATGGGTAAGAAGTTCAGTTGGGTACTTGTTACATTCTTCCACAGAAACGCTGTTATTGGATTGCATTAATGGGACATGTGCAAGCTTGACGAGTATCACTGACCTTTATCTCTGGCAGGAGATGAGAAACAAAAAGAAGTTTTCCACTGCTTGTTTTCCCCTAGGTTCCTGCCCACAAAGGATGCCATCATCTTAAAAGGTAGCTCTTCCCAGGGGAAAGCAAGCTCCACACCCAAGAATTTACAAACTCCCACTGGATTCTAAACATATCTCTCTCTTTCTCTTCTTATGTGGCTGCCTAACTTTTAAACTGCTTTATCGAGTATGAAAATGTCTTTAATAAACATGTTTCTACCAAACATCTAGAAGAATCCTGGCTCAGAGAATAACTCATGGCCATCTTTCTTTACAAATTGCAGGCTAAGATGGATATTCCGAGATAATTACATGGAAGATGTCTGACACAGTATGAATACTAAAGTCTTTCCACTTCTTTCCTCATTAAATACTCAAAAAGAAGCTTGCTTTATTCTGCTTGCTGAGATGCTACTTCTGGCTTTCACTTCTCCTTCAAATAGGTCATTTTACCTTCTCAGCTCCGTCTTTGCTAATCCTTAAAAATGGAATCTGTCCTTAGTTCTAATAACCACCTGGTTTGCATAGGAACTTGGGTGAAACCGATTTCACAAGTTAAAAATAAAAGTCTGAATTCAGAGACGGTAACGAGGATGTGTGTCACACGTTTAACACAGACATTGTCCTCAAGGATACTTTGGTCTGTTCCTAAACTCTGTGTAACTGTACTCTTAAACAACTATATTCAGCATTTTATAGCTTTTCTTCACGTTTCATTAAAAAAATATTATTGCTATTTTGCGATCACAAGAGTCCTATACGATGTAGAATCCTTGAAAATGAAATACACAACAAAATTTATAATTCCATCTTTGAAATCAAACCTGTGAACAGCATTTCTGTATCTACGTACATGCATACATATACAACCACCACACATATCTTGGTACACATTTTTCTCCTCAGAATAAATTCCTAGAAGTACAAAGACATAAAAGGATACAAATTGTTTAAAATCTTTAGATGTAGCTTTTAGCTTATTTTCTGTACTTCCTATCATGGACAAGGAAACAGTCACTGACTTTCCTAAGAAGAGAAATTGAACAAGTGTGCTTTCTTTTAGCTATTCCTGTTTACCTTCCGAGTATCAGTCAACATAATCATTTAATAAATTATCAAACCATGGTAACAACATGAATAACCAAAATAAAGCAAAAGCAAACAGGTAAGTTGAGAATGAAATAACCCCGTGATAAAATATTAGGCAGACTTTAAATATTAAAGGCAGCTGTATGAAGCATGGTATCAATTATATAACACAACTGTATCTACTTACACGCACGCTCACACACACGATAGCTGCTGACGGCGTCTGCCACATCCCCTGTGGGGACCTAAGCTCTTCATATGCACCTTCTCATGTAGTTCTTTCAATAACCTCAGGAGACAGACACTCCTACTGTCTCTATCTTACAAATGAGAAACTGAGGTTCAGAGAGTTCAAGCGGCTTTTGTGGGCCACATACCTGAGAAATCATCGATGGAGTTGGGATACGAGTCCCGGTCTGACTCCCTCCAGAAGCCTTTGTTCTGAGCCACAAGACTACACTGCAATAGGCAAACACACTGGATGGAAATACACCCAAATGGTGGTGGTCAAATGCAGGGTGGCTTTTTATTCTTATTTAAATGTTTGTCCTTTACGAAACACTGCCACTGAATATGATTTACTTTGCTAGGCAGGCGTAAATCAGCAAAGAGGAAATAAAGATCATATACAGCCCCTATGAGTCAGGGCCATCATTACTGATGATCCCAGGACATCACTATTATTATGAGGAGATCCTTTGCTTGAAATGGTTCTCCTCCTCCTTTCCTTGCAAATGAGGTGGTACAGTTTTCTAAGGAGGCAGGTAGCTCTTCAAGCTCCACAGGTTTTCTCTAAAAGAATGTTAATTACCACCCCCCACTTCCCAGCCCTGCCAAAAAAATCCTCTACTAACTTCACAAATATTCTATACTTAACTCAAAATGTAAAAATAACAGTAGTCCAGATGTTACCAGGAAATATCATTTGGAAACTAGATCCTTGAAAAAAAGAACTATAACATAATATGCATGATGAACTTGTTCTTCTAAATTAGGTAAAATAAAGATTCTTAAAGGCTATTGAGAGAAGATAAAGCAGAATTCTGAGTGCTGGGCATATTCACCTTTTATGCTGTAGCAACTCTATAGTTGGAGAATAAAACAGCTTCTTTTCAAAACATAATCCAAGGTATGGAAAGTAAAATTTTCCTCACACTTTGGGAACAGGACAGTAAGTTTTTAAGACTAAGGAGCACTCTAATAAACCTCACTCTAGACTGAATTAACCAATACATTAGTAAACCAAGCCCAGAAATGTCTTCATTGCACTGCACTCTTAAAGCAGACTCCCAGCTTCTTTAAGGAATATTATAAAAATGTTTTCATGGGATGTGGTACTGCATGGATGTGGTGCTGACTACGGTGAACTGTCTTAGTACTTCACACCATGACCTATGCATCCATCACAGACTAAGGAGACCCGTAAGAGCAATTTCCCTCTGGGCTGAGTATTCACGAGTGCCACTTCTCCTCATATCTTATAGTCACAAAATCATCAATCTAATTGTGTTTACATCTGCATTAATTGCTAGAAAGTATATTCTTACATGGCACTTTCTCACATTTATTTTTCCCTTTTTCTTCTTTTCCTCACTTATTTTTAACTTTGTCCTCTGAACTGTATACATCTTTCTAAGCTGACTTAAATCCTTTTTTTTATACAAGGTTAAATATAAACAAACACAGACAGATACTCTGCACACATCTGTAAGACTAGTTATGTCATACTACCATTGAGACATAAAAATCATGCAACATGAATGGTATCAGCATGTCTCCTACAAACCAAAAAGGAGCAAAAATTTTCACCTCTATTCTAACAGTGAGGTCCAGTCTAAATTCTGTCCTGGGCCATTCACCAGGCACTCAGATGACAACTGACCCCAACACAGTCGCTGGCTTATCTGCAGAGTCACAACTATATCCTGATTACGTGTTTCCAAGCCACTATGCTCAGGAAGTAAGTGGTCAGGGATGTAACACTTCTGCTATCCTTGAGGTGAGTAGACAAAGGAAACTGTCAGGCTGGAGATGTGACATTTTAAAAACAAACAGTGCATGGAGGAAGAGCAAGTGAAGGGATGAGGCAAAAGATAGGAGAAGCAGCAAAGAGTAACGTCTCAGCAGCCAAAAGAAGAAAAAATTCAAGACAGATGTGTTCAATGATACATTCTTTCAGGAAGAACAAATATTTATGAAGCAGATATTTTTAAAAGTAGAATTAAATACATAATATGGCATCCTTAATCTTCCATCAAATAACATTAATTTCTTTTAAACTGGTGCTTTTCAGAAGTCAATTCTTCTTCCAACTGTGCTCATTTTAAAACACATGGCACATGTCCGGTGGGCACACTCTCCAATGTCCCTTTCCTGAGTCACAGCCTTGTACAGTCCCCTCCCTCATGTAACTTGCTTCTAAGAAACAGAATACAGCAAAGGTTATGCATCAATTTCCCTGGTGGTTTGGTTATACGGCAAAGGTGAAAGGATTTTGTATATGTAATTAAACTGACTTTAAGTGGAGCAAAGCATAAATTATTCTGGGTCTGCTGGACTTAATCAAGTAAAGCTCTTTTAAAAAGAATCTAGAGGTCAGACACTGGAAAACTGTGAAGACTCTGTTGCTTTTTCCAATTTATTATTTTTTTTTTAATTGAAGTATAGTTGGTTTACAATGCTGTATTAGTTCCAGGCGCACAGCAAAGTGATTCAGTCAAACACATGCGTATGTAGATGTGTGTGTGTGTGTGCTCAGTCGTGTCCGACTCTCTGTGACCCCATGGACTGTAGACAACCAGGCCCCTCTGTCCGTGGGATTTCCCAGGCAAGAATACTGGTGTGGATTTCCATTTCCTTCTCTGCTACAAAGTCCACAATGCTAGGCTGGAGGACCACCGATGCTGTCACTGAGGGGGTTCATCGTTGGCCTGCCCAAAGAGACTCGCCTCTGATAGGCCAGGAAATGTTTAGCTTGCTAGCCTGTGACTTCCATAATCTTCTAAGAAGCCAAGAGGGAATCAAGCTACATCTTTACATTGTTACAATGACTCAGCACACGGGATTCAATGCCTTCCACCCTGAAGCTACAAAACCACTGGTTCTCCCTTCACCTTCTATTAGAGTTTGAAAACTACATAAGTATGGGGCCAGCAAACTCCCTACAGACCTGAAAGGAGAGCCAAGGTTTCATTTCCATTTTTACACTCATATGAAAACACAAGTCTAAGGCCAGGCTATTCAGCTAAGACTTGGTTCCATAATAGCATGTTCTCTCTGCTGTGTGTAAAATTATACAGTGATGATGTATTTCCACGCCTCTGTGCCCAGAAAGTGGCTAGGCAGTCATGGCTGTAGCGTGGGTGAAAGGGTTAGGCATGTGAACACTTGGGAAAAGGGAGAATGGGGGAAGGGACGTTTGTCTTTCTGAAGCACTTTTCTGTCAATTGGATATTAAACTTAAACATGCTTGCATTATATTGTTTGAGAGATGAATACAATGTTTTTGACATGCAGTCTGACTAAGACCACAAGACACTGTCTCTCTTGGAATTATTTCTTTTTTAAAAAAATCTATTTATTTATTTTAATTGGAGGCTAATTACTTTACAACATTGTAGTGGTTTCGCCATACAGTGACATGAATCAGCCACGGGTGTACATGTGTCCCCATCCTGAACCCCTGTCCCACCGCCCTCCCCTTCCCATCCCTCTGGGTCATCCCAGGGCACCAGCCCTGAGCACCCTGTCTCATGCATCCAACCTGCACTGGCGATCTGTTTCACATAGGATAATATACATGTTTCAGTGCTATTCTCTCAAATCATCCCACCCTCGCCTTCTCCCACAGAGTCCAAAAGACTGTTCTATACATCTGTGTCTCTTTTGCTGTCTCACATATAGGGTCATCGTTACCATCTTTCTAAATTTCTCAGAATTGTTTCTAATGAAGCACTGGCAATATTTTTTTTCCCCAAACTTGTGATTCTTCTACACTAAATTAACTACTGTAATAAATGTACTAGAAAACAGCAAAAACAGCAAATTTTCATTGCTTAGAAAAATCAGAGAGAATAACAGTCTTTTCCTTTGCTTTCCTTTCCTTCCTTCCTTCCTCTCTGGTTTTTAACATTTTAAATATTAAAGGAAACAATAAAGGAAGGAGCACTGGCACTGAAATTACAAATCTGGAGTTTGGGTGTGGGTACCAGCAAATGTTGGATTATCTTCAGCAATTCACATAATCTCTTAAGCCTCAGTTTTATCATTTCTAAAACAGGCAAAATGTCAAATGCATAAAGTATAAACCTATTATGTCATGAAAATCTTTAGATTACTATTTAGAGTACTTTATATAAATCAAATGTTATAAGATTATTTTTTCATTTTAATATGGACTTCCCTCTCATTAACTGGCAAAAAGATATTAAATTTTAAAAATGAATGGTTTGTTTATTCCTAACAAAAGTCAGAATACTTGAAAGTAAATTTTATAGTTACTGTCAGAGAAAAAAATAGTAACAGTTAACATTTATTAAGTGCTTTAATAACACTTATTAAGGTCAAGCATAGTGCTAAGAGGCACCGGATCTTACTTTACTTCATTTTCTCATTTTTCATACAAAGTAAGACCTATTATTAATCTCCATTTTACAGATGAGGAATCTAAAGTTTCAGGAAGCTGAGTAGTAAGTGGTAACCTAGAATACAAAAGCAAGAGGTCTAATCCAGAGACCACAGTTAACCACTCATTCGCGTCAGATGCATTTTCTGGATTGACATGCCGATAACAGGGACAACGAGATGTGGCCTGGCCAGGCCTCTGTTGCTATAAGGATTGGGAGGTCTGGACAGGAGAGCGTGCCCATCCACACCACAGGGAGACGGCCACAGAGGGACCCCCAAAGACACGGCCCAACGCTGGCACTCCACTTGTACGGCCTGCGGAGGAAATGAAGCTCCCTGAAATTGCGAAATGAAGAAGTCCCGTAAGATCTCAAGCATGGTGACTGGTCCACAGCCAGAGCAAAACCACATGAGGACTGCCCAGGCCACCTCGAGGACGGCAAAGGTTTGCAAGTAGCTCCAGGGACTGCTGCTGCTTCATGGAGACTAGGTGGAGAGAAGCTCTGGGCAAACAGGAAGGAAATGGGGCAACCAAGAACCAACTAGAAACAGGAACCAGAGAACAAGAGAAAGTGAGTAGCAAAACAAAACAAAACAAAACAAAATAAAACTGAAGTAAATACAGAAAGTAGGAATACAGCAGGGCCCTGGGCTTCCCTAGTAGCTCAGACGGTAAACTATCTGCAACACGGGGGACACGGGTTCGATCCCTGAGTCGGGAAGATCCTCCAGAGAAGGAAATGGCAACCCACTTCGGTATTCTGGCCTGGAGAATTCCATGGAGAGAGGAGCCTGGCGGGCTATAGTTCATGGGGTCACAGAGAGTTAGACACGACTGAGTGACTAACACACACACTGTTTCCCAAACTGTGCCCAGAGGCACCTTAGGGTTCCAGTTGATTTAGAAGAACACAGCCCGGTAGACAGACAGGCAGACAGACAGATATAGAAACATGTCAAATGTCACTGTTTCCCTCCCCTTTATAGATAGATAGAGGGATATAGAGAGTCAGAAACCATGTGAACTGCTAGCTGGAAGTAGTTCACAGTTTCAGCATTAGATGGCATTACATTTCTTTCTGTGACATCATGTCTCTGCAGCTTGTGTGCTATGTTAAAAATCAAGTCTTGCCCCAAACTCAGTGTGGAACAAGAAATGGGGATGGCAGCGGACGACACCAGTCAGATTCTGATGAGCTGCACAGTGCCCAACAAAGCTGTCACATCTCTCAGTCACCGCTGTTAAGAATGAATGAAAAATCATTTTCTTCTTGTCAGAGTATGTGTCTTTGCTTTGATTGATGAAATGGCTACTAATTTATCAGGACCGACCTACTTATTGCAGACTTCCCTGGTGGCTCAGACGGTAAAGCGTCTGCCTACAATGCGGGAGACCCGGGTTCAATCCCTGGGTCGGGAAGATCTCCTGGAGAAGGAAATGGCAACCCACTCCAGTATCCTTGCCTGGAAAATCCCATGGACGGAGAAGCCTGGTAGGCCCCAGTTCATGGGGTCACCAAGAGTTGGACACGACTGAGCGACTTCACTTTCACCTACTTATTAAGTGGATTAAACCACTTAATAAATGTACTTCTTTTGGCCTAAAAGCACTATGAAAAAAATAACGAAGACAAGAAGGGCACTGAGGGATTATGGGAGCATCTGCAAAAGGGATTAGAGTTGTGCAGGGAAGACAGAAACGTGGGGGAGCTCAGAAGAAAGCCATGTGTCTGTCTGCAGAGTCATTCAGGATCCCCTGACAAGGAAAACCTGTCCCCCTGAATCCTGAAAGCATGATGGGTCTTGATCCTTCTGGGCTGCCCTTTCTTCTCACATCAGAATGAAGATTTACAACGTGAGGATTAATCCAGGGATTTTAGGTTTCAACACAGCAATATTCAATGAAAACACCATGTTATGTATTTCATAACAGTATCTACCAAGTCCTTACACGCCTGGCGTCTTCTATAATAATCTTACTTAATTATTTTGAGGTTTTACCGTTTCTGCCCTGCCTCTCGTCATACAGACAAGGAAATGGAAACTTGGAGCAACTGAATATAAGTGAACTCTGCTGGCACATAGGAGGGTCAGGATTAGAACCCAGGCAGTGCACTCCAGAGATACCACTTGTTATCCCCTGTGCTATACTGTTCAGCTGTCAGACCTTTCGGTTTCTAAAGAAATAAATACGTTTTAGACTTTTACACAGGATGAAGTACTTCAAAGTAGTGCATATATTTAAATAGAGCTAAAGGCATTTCTTGGAGAAGGAAATGGCAACCCACTCCAGTGTTCTTGCCTGGAGAATCCCAGGGACGGGGGAGCCTGGTGGGCTACCGTCTATGGGGTCGCACAGAGTTGGATATGACTGAAGCGACTTAGCAGCAGCAGCAGCAGCAGCAAAGGCATTTCTATTTTTGTTTATTCTTAGTTTCTAAATCCCAGAAAAAGCTTCCATCTCTTTTAGAGGTTTGTTAATATCCAACCTCACAAATAGAAACACTGTCAATGGTAAAAATATATAATACCATTAAGAGAGAAAACAAGTCACCCAATATTGGCATGAATGGAACAAAATAGTCTTATCCCCTTGTGTTAAAGAGTATAAATTGGTACAAACTTTCTAGAGAACATTAAACAGCAGAGTCTCAGTGAAGAAAGCAGAGATTTATATCAGATAATATTTATCTCAATGTCATTTACAATAGGAAAAAAAGAGAAGAAAACCTAAATACCCAATGATTATATCATTTGGATGTACTTAAATTTGTGAAGAAAATTCATTCTTTCAAAGATTACTTATTGGCATGGTAACACGCACATTACTTTTAAAAATCATAGAACAAATTGTATGTACCATATGATTTCAATTATACAGTATTCATCAGAACAAAGGACTGGAAAGAAACAGCATATTCATTTTAATATTTTGGTTCTCTGAATAGTTTAGAATTCTAAATTTTCTTAATTTTTATTACTTAACTTTAAGTTCTTAATTTTGCCTTTTTCCCCCTTAATAAGCGTACTACTATGGTAAACAAGATTATTATTAAAACAGGATTCAGTTCTTAAGAGGGTGAAAAGTGAAAGTGTTAGTCGCGTCCGACTCTTTGCAACCCCATGCACTGTAGCCTGCCAGACTCCTCTGTCTATGGAATTCTCCAGGCATGAATACTGGCGTGCGTAGCCATTCCCTCTTCCAGCGGATCTTCCTGACCCAAGGACTGAAACCCAGGTCTCCTGCATTGCAGCGGATTCTTTACCGTCTGAGCCACCAGGGAAGCCCACTTAAGAGGGTAAATGCAGTCTAACAGACCACCTCACTCCTCGAACATCACCCACGATTCAACACTCAATTCAAAAAAAATCATTTATATAGTTTTCCTGATTATACTACTGATGGGATTCTCTCTCTCTACATTGCCTAAAAGCTTTATTCAAACTTAGTTTTGGGGTATTCTTGTCATCTCTTGCCTTTTATAATAATTATTTACGTACATGTGGCATCTTTCCTATCAGATTGCAGCCTTTAGGATGGCTGGGCCACATTTGCTTTGTAACTGTATCTGTCTTAAGCCTTATTCCCATTCTGCCTTGTAATTTAGTCATATTTGTAAATGAGTAAGGATTATACATTTTGGTATTTGTTTTCCCAACACATAAGAGGCAATGGATGTCACCTGAACTGAATTGGTTTGCACATAGATACAATGTTCTTTATGGAACCAAAGGGAAAAGAACTAGATATGGTGGGTGGCACCCTAAAATATAGCTCTTTACGAGACTTTGGCTCAATTTATGTAACAGTCCATCTATATGTCCTCTTGGGAGATAAGAATGTTCCCTGCTGAAAGACGACATATCATTACCACTGTACAGACAAGCCAACTCTGGCTTTGGAAGAGGCTATGATGCCATAATTTATAATCTCACCCCACACCAGGATTCTACATCCATTGGTTAAATGAGCAATTAAGAGATGAATGGATGGATGAATAAACAAACCACAGTAATGGGTTGAGTTCCCATATAGGATACTCAGTTTCATTTCTATGGGCAGACAGTGGGAAAATGCCACTAGTGATTATTTATGTCAATAAAAGAGGGCAAATGGCTCCAAGGAATGACCATTCCAGGAAAAATTTCAAAAGACCAACTACTACTGGTCAAAGGTGGCACTTTGATGAAAGCAGAACAACAGGTAAGGCATGAGAACTTTATGTTCACTGTAACACGTGCCAGCAAGCATTTTCTAGGCACTTTAACATCTACTTAACTCACAGCAATGTCCCCAATTCAGGGGAGGCAGTGATAAGTAATGCTCTCCCCAATCATCAATGGGAAACAGAGCTCAGATGGTAAAGAATCTGCCTGCAATGTGGGAGCTCCAGGTTTGATCCCTGGGTTGGGAAGATGCCCTGGAGAAGGAAATGGCAACCCATTCCAGTATTCTTGCCTAGAGAATTCCATGGACAGAGCAGCCTTGCAGGCTACAGTACATGGAGTCACAAAGAGTCAGCCATGACTGAGGGACTTTCACTTCACTCACTCATGACTGAACTATGGATGCCTGGAAACCAACACAAAGATTATGCTTCAAGTCCAAGAACCAGCTTATTACATAAGCCACCCAGGTGATTCAGACGCAGGTGGTCCTTGGACCATACCTGGAGAAACACAGATGCAGCAAAGCTCTTCATGGTACAGATGAAGAATCTGTCATAAAGGTTAAATGGGTTGCCCAAAGTCACACCAATCAGTGAGTGGCAAATCCAGAGTAAGAATATACTCAATGCCTTTCCAACCACACTCCATCACATTTCATGCTTAGCAGTCCAAACTTTTCTTTTCCTTCATCAGTGCTCTAAAAGCAGCAGCTACAAAAACATTCATAGCTAACAATTATGTGACATTTCCATGGGCACTATCATATATGATTATCAGAACAATATACTATTTGTACCTGGGGTAAGAGGGAACAGAAATTCAGAGTTTAAGATGCTTCCTTAAATTTTTATATAATATAGATTTGAGGCAAAGTAGACCACCTGACCTGCCTTTTGAGAAACCGGTATGCAGGTCAGGAAGCAACAGTTGGAACTGGACATGGAACAACAGACTGGTTCCAAATAGGAAAAGGAGTATGTCAAGGCTGTATATTGCCACCCTGCTTACTTAACTTATATGCAGAGTACATCATGAGAAACGCTGGGCTGGAGGAAGCACAAGCTGGAATCAAGATTGCTGGAAGAAATATCAATAACTACAGATAATGCAGATGACACCACACCTATGGTGGAAAGCAAAGAACTAAAGAGCCTCTTGATGAAAGTGAAAGAGTGAAAAAGTTGGCTTAAAGCTCAACATTCAGAAAACTAAGATCATGGCATCTGGTCCCATCACTTCATGGCAAATAGATGGGCAAACAGTGAAACAGTGACAGGCTTTATTTTTGGCGACTCCAAAATCACTGCAGATGGTGACTTGCAGCCATGAAATTAAAAGATGCTTGCTCCTTGGAAGAAAAGTTATGATCAACCTAGACAGCATATTAAAAAGCAGAGACATTACTTTGCAAACAAAAGCCCATTAGTCAAAGCTATGGCTTTTCCAGTAGTCATGTATGGATGTGAGAGTTGAACTATAAAGAAAGCTGAGCACTGAAGAATTGATGCTTTTGAACTGTGGTGTTGGAGAAGACTCTCAAGGGTCCCTTGGAATGCAAGGAGATCCAACCGGCCCATCCTAAAGGAAATCAGTCCTGAATATTCATTGGAAGGACTGATGCTAAAGCTGAAACTCCAATACTTTGGCCACCTGATGCAAAGAACTGACCCATTTGAAAAGACCCTGATGCTGGGAAAGATTGAGGGCAGGAGGAGAAGGGGACAACAGAGGATGAGATGGTTGGATGGCATCACTGACTCAATGGACATGAGTTTGAGTAAACTCCAGGAGTTGGTGATGGACAGGGAGGCCTGGCGTGCTGTAGTCCATGGGGTCACAAAGAGTTGGATACGACTGAGCGACTGAACTGAACTGAGTTGGACTTAATCAGTCAATGACTAGTAAGCGCTCAAATGTTAACCATTATTATTATCCCCATTTTTTTAGAAACTGTCAAAACTACAAATATTGACCTTTGAAAATTTTAAATTGGTATAAAAATTAATTAAAAATAAAATGAACAGCCAAACTACACAAAATTTACTACATTTTAAAACCGAAAAATATCAGTTTTTTAAAATAAAACTTAGCTATAAAATAATGCCAAAGAAAAGTAAATGTGAGAGGAAGAATGAAAACTCACAATGGTAGGAAGTTTGTTATAATCTAGTTTGTTCCCCCAAAACCAATAGGTAAGTTTTCATTCTAAAATCTATATAAAAACATTTCTCATGAAAACTTCAGTTAAACTAAATCTGGAAAAATGTAACAAACTAGAAATGTTTTACTGTGCTATATATTAAATTGTTGAAGGGATTAAAGCAGACTAACACATGGTCTAGAAAATATTTTCTCAATCAAAATTGAATGTCACTCTAATTCTGATTTAAGTATCTATAGTCACAAAGACAGGATGAAAATGTCAAGACTGGAGCAAAACAATGGGTAAAGCTACCTAGAAATAAACCTACACACAGCATTATTAATCTTGTAAGTCAACAGTTGCAAAGGGACAGTACATTGACCATACATCACATTGTAATGTAACAGCAATAAATAATTTACTATTGATACATTATAGACAAATCAAGATATATAAATGAATGCATTTTCAAATTCTATTTTCAATTTTATTCTGTTCCTGCTTCTCATGTCTTTCAAATGTATGTATGCTTCAGTGGTAGATTTCTGGCCTTAAAAGCTGTATAACCAATTCAGATTAAACTAAAATATTAAGAAGTTTCACTATGAAATTATATCAACTATACTATCTTAACACAGCAATATAAGTTATCTATACTACAGTCAGACTTAGTATTCTAATTTGATGTATATGGCATTTAGTACTTGTAGATACATTAGAGTACCTTAGAGTTAGCAAGGGGCTTAGAAATAGTGCTTTTTTAATGAAAACATCTTCATTTTTCCCAAGAGATAAGAATTTGCCACATTAAATAAAGCTAGTGCTCTAATCTCTACAACTCTTGTTTATTTGATCATTATATATGGCTTTTGCAGGATGTCCAAATACAGGCTTCCCCTGTTTTTGTTCAGAAACTCAGATTCCAGCACTTCGATTTATGGCTAGGCTTCTCCTCTAGGTCTGGAGCATACAAAGGAGCATTCCCGGGCATCACGTGCTCCGCAAGGTTAGCAAAGCAAATCCCTTCAGCAAAACATGGATGAATCACTCGCTGGCCACAGCAAACGCAAACGCTTGTCAGCTTTCCACCTCGTCAGTTTCCTGGGCAGGTCCTGTAAGGCTGGACTCCTGAGCGACTATCTTCTCTAACCCCGCCTCCCCCAAGAAAGGAAAATAACTCAAGCAAATGAATCCCTGCCTGCCACATGAAGAGAAGCTTTCTGAAGTGGAGAAATACCCATTTAGAATGAACTCATGGAAAACCCTACTTAAAATGCAGTGATCTCTGTGTCAACAAAAAGTCTACTTGGGCAGGATAAATAGGTGAAGCCATGAATTTCCAGTCTCCAGATGCCAGACTAAATCCCACTTCTTCAAAAAGACCCTGTTATTGCTCTGACACCCTCTTAGAACTTCGTATTTGCTTTGGATCATTATAATAACTCCTCTATGGGCGGAGAAGACCGGCCAGGGTTTAAGTAAAGCCATGACCACACTTGGTCAAGACAGTATCATCTTCACTAAAATACAGGAATAAAAAGTAACTTCTTGGAGCATAGGGCTCTAGCTTAGGGCTTAAAGAAAAAAATATCAAAGGTACAGACACAAGAAAATAAAGACTATTTCTATGGAAAAACACATTGCTAAAATATTTTTTTTCAAAGAACATGACAAAGTATATGTAAAAGGAGAGACGAGTTTAATTTTGAACTGGAGGTATACATTACCTTTTCATAAACATAATTTCAGAGAAACAAGTATAAGATTCTATAAACCAAATATGTCCCTTTATTTCCAGACAACTCAAAACAAAAATCAGAAATATCAGAAATATTAAATATGTGAAATCCCTGTGTACTTAAACTGACCTCCAGGGTACAGGTAAACCTGCAGTACAAAGCAAAAAACAAAACAAAACAAAACACCTATGTATAGAGGGTTGATTGCCATCTAAAACACTTTATTTCCCATTGAATGCTGTGTGTATTGGGATTGCCAGATAAAATACAAAATGCCAACTGAATTTCAGACAAACAGTGAATACTTTTGTTAGCATAAGTATGCCCGTGCAATTATTTTTATTTGCTAAATTTGGCAATTTTCATTCCTACACTTATCATAAGTGTAGGGGTCCACATCTCCAGGCAATGACCTTTCAAGTTCTAAAACATACATGTCACTACAGAGCCCTTCTTTCTTTATACAAAGTGTTAATTTGCATACACAGAAACAGCCCTTTCCTTATAGGTTAGTAACCATTCAAACTTATTTACTTCATAATCAATTTAATGTGCATATGATTAACTACAGTCAACTCAAAAAATGAATTATATAGTGCAAAATGCAGGGAATAAAATTATAAGCACAATGTTGTCTTAAAATCAAACAAGCTTCCCCTCCCACAAAAGCTGAACAGGGGTTATTTCCATATCTAAGCAACGTATTAATTGCAATATAAGGAAGTAATAACACTTAATTCAATTCAGAGTGCACAGAATACCTAATAGAAGTAATTCCTTTGCTGGGTTCACATGGAGAACTTGAATAACATCACCAAAGATGTTACTGCTCTAACCTCTTCATCATAAAGTTTCCTGATCTTGCCTAATGAGACAACAGCACTCCCACAGCACTTTTCATATTTTATTTACCAAATTATATTGTCTTTATTTATTTAAATGATCTATTATTAGCTCCTAAAATGAGAGTCCCTTGAGAACAGAATCCATATTTTCATTGACCTCTGCATCCCTACTACTTAACAAAGGCCCAAGGAGACATTCCATATATGTTTATTAACAAAATAAACTATTATTTACGAGCTCATACTAGAACTTAACCTAAAGAAATGTCGTGGACAGGCAGGATGTGGAACTGCCTAATTATAACTATCTTTTAACAAATATTCTTTTCAATGAGACTCAGTATTAAATTCCATTAAATTTCAAGGAACAGGCTTCCCTGGTGGCTCAGACAGTAAAGAATCTGCTTTCAGTGCAGGAGACCCAGGTTCGATCCCTGGGTGGGGAAGATCCTCTGGAGAAGTGAATGGCAACCCACTCTGTATTCTTGCCTGGAGACTTCCATGGACAGAGGATCCTGGCAGATGTCCATGGGGTCACAAAGAGTAGGACATGACTGAGCGACTAATACTTTCACTTTCAAGCAACACAGGTTTATTCCTATTGTTACTAGGGAACCTATAAAACTCTACCCAGAATAAAAGATACAGTTTATTTATTCATTCAATAAATTTTTAGGCTTTTCCAAGTGCTAGACTCTGTTCCAGAGATGGGAAATAAGATAAAGCCTTGTGATCACTGAATTCCCATATCAATATTCCAGAAATGGATGAAGTAGCAGTGAGAGATTAGAAAGGGAGATAAATATCTTTTCCTTTTTAGGTGGACAGTCATGGGACCCAGACTAAAGGAATCGGAAGTGGTCACACGTTAAGCTGGGGACCAGCAATAAGGACTCATGACCCTGTCCACGTGCATTTCTTTCATTTATGCCAGACATGGCCTTTCACTGTGGATCAGAAGAAAACAGAACAGGGCCCTCAATGATGGATGGTTGCCTGCTGTGCCCTAAGCATGACAGGTCCACCGGAGCTGACGACCCTTCTTAAGAGACGTTGACACAACGGCCTGTTCTATTTAAACACTCATTTTAATAGTCAACACTATTTAACTATTTGATCTGGAGATATCCAGAGGGCTACCAGGGCAAAACTGTCATTTCTTCTGGGGTTAGCAGGACTTTTCATACATAGGGCCTGAGGCTCAACAAATAAGATGCAGGCAACTCCGAAGTATAGATGTATCTTTGGAAAAGCAAAGGCCACTTAGAATAAAATTTACAGTCTGTTATTAGAGCTAACAGCTGCTAAACCATAACAGTATTCTTATACCATGTCATAGAAATGAAGCACCATCACAGCCACCAAATCCACTGTTGTGTGTATGCTGGTGTGTAGGTGAGAGGGGTACATCAGAGAGAAGAGGGAAATGGCAGGGCGGGGTGGGGGGGTGGGGGGAGAAAATACACGTGCAGACCAGACCTCATGTTTATGACAATGCAGCGTTGTACATTAGCCAGATCCTGTGCTAAGCGTGCTTTACAGAAATTACCACATTCTAGTGCTCATGGTCGCCTGATTATAGAAAGGTCCTACTGCCCCTATGTTAATCAGTTCTGAAACTGAGGCTCAGAGACGTTCAGTCATTTCCACAAGGCCATGAAACTAAAAAGTGAGGAGTGAGGATTCAAATTCTAAACTCTGGCCTATTTTATTCCAAAACAAAGCTCTCAAGCCCTAAGCAAGAGTGATTCCCAGGGGCGACCACAGTTCCTTCAGGAAACCTTTGCATCTTTTATGACCTTTAAGGATAAGGACAAATGACTGGGTAACCTTCATTCTGGACTGACAGGCGTCTCAGCCAGATGAGGTCTGAATCACTCTCATCACACCTAAAATAAGAAAGAGCTTCATGTTCTGTCTGCTGTGTCCACACCTCAGAAGGAACTCTGTTAGGTTCATGTGGTATTTTTGTTTTCTGTTTCTGTTTTAAAAGTTTCTTATGAGTAAAAATATTTGAATGGATTTGGGCAACAAAAGGGTACAAAGAGCTGGTATTTGAAAGTTGTTTTCTTGTTTGCCCGGGCCCAGGATTTGGGGTCTGGGCAGCGCTGTGGGGCTTCCGCGGGGACTCTCTCCTGACCACACCCATGGTGCCAGCCAGCCCGTGGCTGACCCAACAACAGAGGCTCTCATGAATGGCCTCCCAGGCCCTTCCTCAAAGGGGCCTTAACGGGGACGCCACAGCGACCTGAGGAGACTCAGGGTAGCTCTGGTTCCTCTTCAGAGCAACAGGATGTGCAGTTCGTCACCTGTGGCCAGGGAATAAGAGGCTCCTGTGTCCAGCCCCTTCCCTGACAGGACTAACTGGGGAACCTTCCCTCGTTGCGCACAGCTCTCTACTGCAGTCACGTTTTAAAAAATCATTTCTTTGAGACTCTCCCCTATAGACGTACCATCCCCTTTAATGGGGGAAAGTGAAAGTGAAGTCGCTCAGTCATGTCGGACTCTTCGCGACCCCATGGACTGCAGCCCACCAGGCTCCTCCGTCCATGGGATTTTCCAGGCAGGAGTACTGGAGTGGGGTGCCATTGCCTTCTCCTTAATGGGGGAGAGTACACCTAAAGCTAATTACTCTAAAATTGATATGCTGCTGCTGCTGCTAAGTCGCTTCAGTCATGTCCGACTCTGTGCGACCCCATAGACGGCAGCCCACCAGGCTCCCCCGTCCCTGGGATTCTCCAGGCAAGAACACTGGAGTGGGTTGCCATTTCCTTCTCCAATGCATGAAAGCGAAAAGTGAAAGTGAAGTCTCTCAGTCATGTCCAACTCCTAGCGACCCCATGGACTGCAGCCCACCAGGCTCCTCCGTCCATGGGATTTTCCAGGCAGGAGTACTGGAGTGGGGTGCCATTGCCTTCTCTGAAGCGGATATGAAGAAAAGTCATAATTCCTTGCTTTTACATCAATTCTAGTTCTGTGTTTTCCAACAGAAAATTCTACATGGCCGATCCACAGTAGTTATGTCCTTATCATTTGAATGTATATTTCTAAGTAGAACTATAAATTACCTTGGAAATCAAATCAGCCAACTCCATCCCACAGATGAAGATACAAAGAAATGACTGCATAAAGTGACCTGCCCAGAATCACCCAGGTAATGACTAGAGTCAGGATCGGATTCCAGAGGCATCCTGCCTCCATGAATATAAGTGGGGAAACACACACACAGAGTAAAATATAAACAATAAAAACCAAGATAAATGAGAAACTAATACAATGCTCTCCTTAACAAAGAAACAGGAGGGTAATATGTGTAAAAACTACATAAAGTGCCAGTAATTCAGTTTCCAATGACTCTTGTTAACACTTCATTTCAGAGATCACCAGTTGTTTATAATTAAAGCCAAATTCAAGAGGACCCTTTCTGTGGGTTCCAGGTACCTTTATAGCCACACTGTTTACACCTAACCTTGGGTAGCCACATAAATACATGCTGATGTTCACAAGCAAGAAAATGATGGAAAGTGTGGGTGGAACTGAACAAGCTGGAGGCCTCGGCAGGGGGAACAGTACCTAACTAGGAGTGAACCCAGTTCTTGGTTTGAGCCACCAGCTAACACAGACTGAAATTTCTCAATTAACTTGGGAGCTTCAGTCTCTTTATTTATAAGATTAGGAAGTTGGATAGTGTGATTTTTAAAAGACATAGTGTGATTTTTGTTTTCAGCTCTATTAATTCTAAATCTGGACAGTCCTTGCTATATTAAAAAAAAAAAAAACGTGAGAAGTTGTTCTTTACTATCCTTACACAGTGGAACAAGTCCAATGTCAAGCTCTACATTTAAAAAGCCAAAAGAAAACCTACAAGGAATATAAACAAACAGAAGGCATGGTCTGGAAAGAGGGCCACCATAGTCTGGGTTGACCAGACTAGTCTCGGTTTCTGCCTGGTGTCCCAGTTTCCCAGTTGGTGCCTCTTCTCACTACCAAAAGGGTCACAGTTTGGACGAAAAATTATATGGTTATGCCTACAAGGAACTGGTGTTCTTTATCTCAGGGACTCCTTCAGCACCCCTGATCACCTAAAGGCTGAAACTCAAACTCCTTAGTACATTATGCAGACTCTGAGTCAAAAGTCTATGCAGCACCCCCACCACATGGTAATCACACCCAACAACTTCCAGTTCCCCAGAGGTGAGTTTTTGCTGAGCTTCTCCTCGACCCCCACCTTAACAGAAAGACAAACTCCTCCACGTACATCAAGATTGAACTCAATACTGCCTCCTCTGGGAGCCCTCCTTTCCCTCCACTCTGCCCAGACATCAGCTGGCATGTGGGTCCCACTGCTTTTGCAACTCTTTCTTAGTCTCCTCTAAGAATGGATTGTAAAAGCAAAAATAAACAAGTAGGCTTACATCAAACTAAAAAGGAGGATTAGATTAAACCAACAAGCTTCTGCACAGCAAAGGAAACCATCAACAATACAAAAAGACAACCTACTGAATGACAGAAAGAAAAAGAAAGAAAGAAAGTGAAGTCGCTCAGTCATGTCTGACTCTTTGTGACCCCGTGGACTGCAGCCTTCCAGGCTCCTCCATCCATGGGATTCTCCAGGCAAGAGTACTGGAGTGGGTTGCCATTTCCTTCTCCAGGGGATCTTCCTGATCCAGGGATTGAACCCAGGTCTCCCGTATTGCAGGTAGACACTTAACCCTCTGAGCCACCAGGGGTGAAAACATTTTACTGAATGGTAGAAGATACTTGTAAATGATAAATCTGATAAGGAGTGAATACCCAAAATATATAAAAAATACTCACACAACTCAACAACAAAGTCTGATTTAAAAGTGGGCAGAGGAGCTGAACAGACATTCTTCCAGAAGACAGTCAACAGACACATGAAAAGATGTTCAGATCACTAATTATTAGAGAAATGCAATCAAAACCACAATAAGGTATTACCTTTTGCCTGTTAGAGTGACTATTATCAAAAAGGAAAGATATAACAAGTATTGGAGAAGATGTGGAGAAAAGGGAACCCTCCTACACTGTTGATGGGAATAGAAATTGGTTCAGTCACTATGAAAAACAGTGTGGAGATTCCTCAAAAAATTAAAAGTAGAACTACCATATGATGCAGTTATCTGACTGCAGGGTGTTTATCCAAAGAATAAAAAAACACTAATTTTAAAAGATATGTGTACCTCTATGTTCAACACAGCATTATTTACATAGCCAAGATATGAAAACAATCTAAGTGCCCATCAACAGATGAATGGATAAAGAAGATGTAATATCAGACACAATGGAATACCACTCTGCTATAAAAAAGATGAAATTTTGTCATTGACAACATGGATGAACCTTGAGGGTATTAGTCTAAGTGGAGTAAGCCAGAGAAAGACAAATATATGATTTCACTTATTGTGGAATTAAAGTAATGGTTACTGGGGGAAGGAGTGGGGAGGAGGGTGAAATGGATAAGAGAGATCAACAGTATGGTGATAGATGGTAACTAAATTTTTGGTAGTGAGCATGCTGTAGAAATATACTGTCGTACACATGAAACTTACATAATATAAACCAATGTTGTCTCAATTTTTAAAAAATGGTGTTTACATTATTCATCTTTTTATCCCTTAGTACATATTTAACAACTCAACAATATGTTTATTGAATTAAATTGAACACAGAAGTACAGAACGATTTGCTTATAGGGTATTTGCTGAATTATCTTTCATCACAGTAACAAGAAAACAATGAGCTCTCCTTGGTGTAAGGCACAGGGTACGTCAGGAATAAGCAGTCGTTTGGCTTCAGTGGTGATCACTTCCAGCCAGAAGGGATCCAACTAGAAAAACAGTGTCTCTCTCTTCTTCCCCAAAGAGACAGGCTCCACCTGTATTTATTTTTGCTTTATGCTCCTCATTCTCTCTCACGATAACAATGCAAAAACCTCCACACCATAACCATTATTTTCTCTTTCCAAATCCTGGTTTCCCTCTTCTCTAATTATCCCCAACAGAAGTGTCCCCATCACAAAGAACAGAGCGAGAAAGGCAAGGACTTACAACTCAAGATAGACTGTGGTCAAATAAGGAAGAACTTGACTGCCATTCTCAACCAACTGTGGAACAGATTCAAAACGAATTCTTGGTAAAATGTCAAGTGGGGAGAATTCAAGCCTGGGGAAAGGATAACATGACCTCACGCTAGGACAATGAACCTTCAAGTTAACTACACCTTGAACTAAACACTCCCTTAATCAGAAGCAGTGGTGACTGGTGCTCCAACACCAAACAATGAAAAAGAGCCTAAGAGAGGAGAGTCATAAGCATCATCAGAAGAAGAAAAAGGAGGAAAGGCATGCTCCCTGAAAGCTTTCTTCTGCCCAGGAAATAGAGCACAGGCAACTAGGCAGTATCAACAGAAACAAATGGGATTACAATGTTTCAATTTACCAGGGCAGTGTTGCTCAAGCTTTATACCTCAATATAGCATGTCCCAGGAGTTGTTTGTATTACAGAGGCAGGAATAGAATGGAGGTGAAAAACACATGGGCTCTGGAAACAGACTGCCAGAGACATATCCTAGTTCCTGTACTTAACTAGCTGTGTGACCTTGGGCAAGTTACCTAACGTCCCTGGGCCTCAGTTTTCACATCTGGAAAATGAAGCTAACAAACAAGATAATGGTACCTGGAAAACCCTCAGGGATGCTCTTCACAAAAAGTCATTTCTAAGGCAGAGTATAGCTTGGCCCATGATTTAAATGCTATGTGTGTTTTACAAATAAAACTATCAAGATCCAGTACTCACTTCATAAATCTCAAAGACCCTTTTATATTGACCCCTAGAAATCTGACTTGTTGACCAACAAATCCTTTAAACTGAAGGATAAATAACCAATAAACATTGGTTTACTGAACTGAATAAGTCTAAAACCCAGAGGTCACCCTATGACATGGTGAAATACAAACTGAAGGTTTGACACCGTTAAATCAAACCATAGTCATCACCAGAATAAATGAATAAGGTAAGCATTATTTATTGGGCAGCCACTGTGGTCACTTTCCAAGCTGTAGTAAATATTTGATGGGAAGGCATAAAATGTGACAGGGATGTACCCAGGCTTGGCTTCTGCCACACGACTGAACAAAATGGCATCAACTTAGTGAATTCATTCTGGCTTTTCCTGGTCCTCAGTTCTGAAGGCTCGGAAATTTGGTTTTGTCACCACATTCATTTATTCAACAGTTACTTGACAAGCACCTACTTTGCGCCAGATCCTGCAAGAGGAAACGTGGAGAAAGTGGACAACACATCATTACAATCCTTGCCCAAAGTTGCAAAGTTGACAGTTTGGCAGAGAAGACATATTAAAAACCCAAACGTGCACGGCAAAAATACCTGATTGTCAACAACCTAATTTACAATGAGAAGAGCTTCAAGTAGACTAGAATTTTTTGTTCCTACAGACCAACTCATCTCTTGGCAATCATGACTACATAAAATTCAAACAGGGGAGTATGTTGTATGAATGGGACCCAGGCACCACATTGATAAAAAACCCCGGAATGTTTAGGGTTGTGAGTTACCTATTCTGAGCCCTGCCTATTCTCCCATTCTCACCCCTTTTCTCCAAAAGTCTAAAGTCCACTTTTCAAATTTCTCCTTCCTCTACTACAATCCCATACATTATCTTGTCTCACCAAATTTCTTCACCTATCACCCTGATTGACGTTTTCCATGTTCTAAAACTTCCTCCATCACATACCTAAAGAAATAGTGCCACTTATTTCAGAGGCAGCTACATATATTCAATCTTTGTAGAGGTCACAAGTTTAACCTTAAAGGGCATAATAGTATCTGTTACTTTCACATTAAGGGTTGGTGTGGTGGGGCAGAAGGGCCACTTAGGGCCATTGTGCCCTGAAACTGTTGCTCCATAAACCCTCAAAATAGTTCTTATTTAAACTGCAAAATCACCCAATCAGGCCCAAAAGTTAACTTTATATGAATCACTAAGCATATTATACACACTGGAAAATGCCAGGCATTATACAAAGGTCAAAATTAAAGCAAGAACTTGGCAGGTTCATAGTTCAAGTTCAATAGTCATTTTCTGTTGGTCATTCTTTGAACTATGAGCAGTACCTGAGATAACAGTAGAAAAAGTGCACCCATATGAAAAGTTTCAACCAACACTCAGATCAGCAGTAAACGGATACTTGAGTCAATACAGAAGTGAAATATCTCAAGTTATTTAATAATTTAAAAAAAAGAAAGCGTCCATGGTAAATGAAGACATGTTTCATCCCTACCATGGAGGCTGTATATCTGGAGCACAGGAAAGCACAGGGCTTTTGTTGATAATTAAACATAGATGGAAACCATTTTTGTACTTCAATTGAACATTGTTTGATGGGAAAAGATCGTTTTACATCTGAGGTGATGGGGGCCTCGGTAGGTCATGTATACCACCTACATGTGCCAGTTAGTCATAGTGTCAGGCCTTTGAGTCGAGAATCCCAAGACCTGGTCTTTATCCTGAGAGCCATAATTAGGGCTCTCTTTCCCATGGCTAAAATTAACGTAGCTCCCAGCATTTCAGAGGATCCACACAATCCCAGGTTCCAGCCACTCAACCCTGCTTTACAAACTGGAACAAAGAACAATAGAGGAACTTTCCACTGAATTTTCATGGAGAAAGATGAAAAGCTTACTATTAAAAAAACTTTTTTAATGTGATGAAACAGCAACTTGAATACAGTCTATGGAGAAAATGTAATTCCAGAGGGTACTTATTTAAAATGCTCAGCGGATGAACTTTTAAAATAGGCCCTCTAAGTTTCAAAAGAAATGTTCTGTGTGTTTCTTCTTCATAGACACATTTCCAGGAGTCAGCACAAGGCCTGGAAGTTATGAGGTGTTCTTTAACTCTTTTCTGAATACATAAATGAGTAAATATATTCCTCTGGATCACTAACCATGAATTTTTCATCTAGGAAAAATAAGTTATTTAAAGACAAAAATTATTCTAGTATACATCACATAAAAGAATAAAACTTTGTTTTTCACTTTGAAAGATGAATTAATTTTTACCACGAAAAACAGGCTCAATGGACATGAGTTTGATCAAACTCTGGGAAATAGTGAAGGACAGGGAAGCCTTCATGGGGTCGCAGAGTTGGACATGACTTAGCAACTAAACAACAATTAAAAACAGACAATTAATGGAAAAAAATAAGTGTTCATAAAGATGACTGTCACAGATGACATTAATTCTAAACCATTTTGTGCAATAAATATATAAAAAATCTTGATATACTTACCTATATGCATGCAGTAGCAATGACTGAATGTGAAAGATATCTTATTAGGAAATAGACTCATAAAAATGACTATATATGAAAGAATATTCATAAGAGACTAAAAATACTTTCTGGGAATTTGTAATAAACACACTATGGACAAAAGTTCCATAATTTGGGCTGTAATAAAATCTTTCAAAAGCAGGGATTTGTCAATACTTGATAGCCAAACTTGTTAATAAGATCTTCCCCATCATCATCATTTGTATCACATCACTAAGACATTACTTCCCTGAGACCAATTCTGTAATTATAGGAAGACTGGGATGCTGACTTTATCATAAACATTTTATGGATGTTCACACTGTTGTTTTATCACTACCGTAAACTCATCTGGTTTGTTGATGGTAACTCACCAAGCACAATGACCACGGTCTTCAGAAGACTCATCATGGTATCCCGATTCCGTCGGGGTCCAGAACTATGCCGAGACATCCTCATAGTCCTCTGGCGAACATAGCCAAAGATATGAGCATACAGAACCACCATGACAACAAAGGTCACCAAGTTGAAAATGGCCCAGAAGACCAAGTAAGAGTCGCTGTAGAGGGGTGCCATGTTGGAACAATTTTCAATATCACAGATGCAGTTCCAGCCCACACTGGGTATGGCCCCCATAACAATGGCCATGGTCCAGATGACCACAATCACCACCACCACCCGCCGATTGCTCATCCGCGTGTGGAGCTGCATCCGGAAAACCGTGATGTGCCTCTCAATTGCGATGGCCAGTAGGTTGGCCACGGAAGCCGTCAGGCTGGTGTCAATGAGGCCCTGTCGCAGGAGCCACGTGCTGACAGTCAGTCTCCGAGTATTGGGTCCTGTGTTGAACATTAGGTAGAAGTAGGCCAACCCAGCAAAGAAGTCCGCAGCAGCCAGATTCGCCATTAAGTAATAAATAGGAAAATGGAAGCGGCGGTTGACATAGATCGCCACCATGACCAGGAGGTTAGCCAACATGATGAAAATACAGACGGTGATTCCAAGTCCCATCACCAGCTTGCTGACTGTGTTCCATTCTGTGGCAAGATACTTTCCACTCCGGTTATAAAAGAAGGCGATGGACTCATTGTAGAAGCACTGTGGTTCATTCATGGCTGTGAACTAAAACAGAAAGGAAGAAAGATGAGAAAAAGCGAAAAACCACAGATCCAAATTTAAAGATGTATAGATAAATCAAGGCTTCTATGGTAAATGTGGCCCCCAAAAAGCCATAAGCAAAGAATTTGAAAATCTGACTCTGTGTAATGTTCTATGATTATACTGAAACCCCAAGATTTCTTACAGTTTTACTGTCCTCAAGATTAAAGAGAGCTGGAGTTAAATAAATGACAAGGTCTGTGCTTGGTGGTTGCACATCATTGAAGTCTACTAGAAAAGCCACACGACCCAGAAATCGTGCTTAAAATACATGAGACAGATGAGAATTTTGCAAGAGGGTTGCAACTGGAATATTTACCATAGTGCAATCTATTTTGACCTGTTATTTAGGGAATCTGTAAACACAGTTGGTTTATAGATAGGGTATCATTGCCCTATTATTCTGCATTTCTGTTCTCACATAGCATGTTCAATCCGTGTCAGGCATCTTGTAACGTTAAGTCCCCACAGGAATTATCAGCGCCAACATCTCAAAGAGGTCACTATGCATCAAAGCTCCTTTGCCCAAAGCCAGCGTTTGCTGTTCAACATTCCTGTGGTCAGCACTGTCTATCCCCACAACTACTTACCCCAGAATAGCATTCATCAACGCATCTATGATGTTTGAGAACTTTTTTCTTTTTGGAGGACATAAGAAAATATGTTACCTAGTGTAACCTTCAAAGAGCAGTTGCTATTTGGACACTTTTCTAAAGTATATCTTTTAAAATGATAATGAGTGATTTAGTTCAGTTCAGTCGCTCGGTCATGTCCAACTCTTTGCAACCCCATGAACCGCAGCATGCCAGGCCTCCCTGTCCATCACCAACTCCCAGAGTCCACCCAAACTCATGTCCATTGAGTCGGTGATGCCATCCAACCATCTCATCCTCCGTCGTCCCCTTCTCCTCCTGCTCTCAATCGTTCCCAGCAACAGGGTCTTTTCAAGTGAGTCAGCTCTGCACAACAGGTGGCCAAAGTATTGGAGTTTCAGCTTCAACATCAGTCCTTCCAATGAACACCCAGGACTGATCTCCTAATGTTTTATTATGTGTTTTTATATTTTTAACATTCTCAATTGGAATATATTTGCTTATTAACTACTTCAGCTCTTACTTGAATCCAAAAAGGATTGAGGAGGTTTATAACAGAGTGACATAGGCAGTCAATAAAACTATTACAACAAAATTAGAGAGTAAGAAGTAACATGAAGGAGAAACTAGAAAATTACACACCAAATCAACTTTCCTAAAGACTTAAGTTTACCTGTGACTCCTAAAATTGAAGAATATTTTTTGAAGACAGCTCACAACCAACCTTTTTATCTTGCATTGCATTTGATAAATAATCTAGCAAATCCAGTTTTTTTTAAAGCAAATACAGTTTTAACCACTAGTTTTGATCAAATATTCTACTGAATATCCGTGGACTGTGCATAAATGTTTACCAATCACAGAAACCTCCAAAACAGTGTGTGAGATTCTTCTTGAATGCTTAGTCTCCTCACTTGTCCAGAAATCTAGGGTCTCTTTCCTCATTTATACTCAACAGACTTTAGATCATGCTTCTATAATCATCACTCTTACTAGGCTGTATGATTATTTATCACTTTGTTTCTTAAAAAGATGACACTCCAGGGGAAGAGTTGGGACCTTGCCCTACACATCTTGGTATTTCATGTACCTTCCACAGAGAACCCCTTATTGGAGATCTGAGAATTTATGCTTCATTCCACTTCCAATCTTGCCATTACTCTGGGTAACTCATCTAATATTCTAGCTTCTCAGTTTCTTGATCTCATCACTCATGCCTTTCTATTCCTATAACTCAGCTGCCCACTCCCCTGGCCATACCCTGAACTTGGTAATCGTTCAAAACTGTCTCCCTTTGGAAATAATCAATTGATACATTCAATACTGTTTACATTTTAATTACTCTTCCCATTCTTTCCAGTTTATACATTCTAGTTACTCACTTCCCATTCTTCACAATTTTTCATTTGATCCCCAATACAGCAGTTTTTTGAAGCCATCTATTTCCTTAAGCATCCTATTTTTTCCCAGTAGATTACCTCTCTCTCTTACCCCTTTTTCTTATCCATCTCAGGTTCCATAGTGTATCATTTCAACCACTTTTTTTTGGCTAACACAGGAACACATTCTCTTCTTGAAGACTCTGAGGTCAGGTTTCCTTCAGAATTTAAACATTTTCTGGTTTTGTTTTTGCTTTTGACCACCAGGACGTCGGATCTTAGTCCCCCAATCAAAAATGGAACCCACACCCCCTGCAGTGGAAGCACAGAGTCTCAATCACTGGATTGCCAAGGAAGTTCCCCTGAATTTGCTGGTTTTAAGCACAATTATAGAGGACATAATCCTTATCTGATGTAACAGCCCCATCAAAATTTAGGGCAGCACACCATAATGATACACATTACTTTCTAAACTAAAACATGAATGTTGTGTTGTGTGCTTAGTCACTCAGTCGTGTCAGACTCTTTGAGACTCCCTGGACTGTAGTCTGCAAGGCTCCTCTCTCCATGGAATTTTCCAGGCAAGAATATTGGAGTGGGTTGCCATTTCTTACTCCAGGGGATCTTCCCAACCCAGGGATCGAACCACATCTCTTGTGTCTCCTGCATTGGCAGGTGAATTCTTTACTACTTGATCCACCTTGGAAGTCCTAAAATACGAGTATATACACTAAATTTGATAAATAAAAGTTGTAAGTAGCCTCATATTGATTCATTTAGAGCAAATTTTGCCACTGAGTTAAGAAAAAAAAATCTTCCATTTTCAGACCTTCTTGAATTTTATAATTTCAAGTTAGGAAGCAGAGACCTTTACCTTTTAATCAACTTGCTCCACTGTACTCTTGCAACCATTTCTTAGAGTAACAGCAGTCTTGGATGAAAACAACTGGTTCCTGTAATGGTAAAGAAGCCACCTGACACTGCAGGAGACAAAAGATGCAGGTTCAATTCCTGGGTCGGAATACCCCCTGGAGGAGGGCATGGCAGCCCACTCCAGTATTCTTGCCTGGAGAATCCCATGGCCAGAGGAGCCTGGTGGACTATAGTCCATGGGGTTGCAAAGAGTCAGACATGACTGAGCAACTAACACTACTCCATACTTATGCCAAGGATTCTGAGAAATGTTAGAGGAAATCTAAAATACCTGGCAGGCTTCCCAGATAGCTCAGTTGGTAAAGAATCCACCTGCAATGCAAGGTTCTGGTTCTATTCCTGGGTTGGGAAGACCAGCTGCAGAATGGATAGATTACCCACTCCAGTATTCTTGAGCTTCCCTTGTGGCTTAGGTGGTAAAGAATCAGCCTCAATAGAGACTTTAATGCCATAAGAAACCTGATTTTCGCCATAATTATTATTCTGTGTCTTCTTCACAGTAGCTATTTAAAACTTATCTATTATTCTCTCGAGTCCCACCTTCCATCTCTGCATCAGCAGTTGCCAACAGGGGAACTTAAAAATCATCAGCTTGGAACTCTTACCTTTAAAATTACTACTCAAGAATCTATCCTTCCTTCTCCTCCTGTTACAATGGAAAAGGCATACCCTTTGTCTTCAAGTGTTATGAATCCCATTCATCCCTACTATTTCCAGAACCTTGTTCTATAAATTGCTTCCTTTCTCTTCTTCAGACCTTCAATTCTCCTCCTCACTCATTCTTCTGTCCCATGAATCTTTCCTATCCATAATCAAGCTGGTTTAATCTCTACCAAAGACAGAAAGAAAGCCTTACAATAACCTCATGTTCACTTTCAGGTTTGATGATTCTTTCCCATTCATGGCCAATTGCTCTCTCTTATGTCTCACTGGGGATGAGATGGTTGGATGGCATCACCGACTCGATGGACATGAGTCTGAGTAAACTCTGGGAGTTGGTGACGGACAGGGAGGCCTGGTGTGCTGCAATTCACGGGGTTGCAAAGAGTCAGACACGACTGAGTGACTGAACTGACTGACTGATGTCTCACTGGGCACACACTGGTTTCTCAATTACCTGTCATATGGCTTCTCCTCCTACCCCTCCATGAAAACCACTCTAGCCAATCCTTGAGTTTCACATAACTTCCCAAAGTCACACCAATCTGGTGGCTGGTCCAATGGGAACTTATCAGCCCTCACCATACTAACCCCTCAGAGCATTAGACACATGACTGGAAGCCTCTTTTTAAGAAAATCCTCTTTCTTTGACTCTTGTGACATCATATTCTCCTGGGTGCTGATCTCTCTCTTGGGCTGGTCCTCCACAGTCATTTCCAAGGTTTCCCATCCTCTGTGCAATGTTACTATTTCTACCCTATATTCTCATTTAGCACACGTGTACTGATTTTTCAAAAATGTCCTCCAAGATTTCAGTTATCTTATATATCTCAAATATTCCCATGCCCAGTCATTCAGTCGTGTCCAACTTTTTGTGACCCCAAGGACTGTAGCCTGGCAGGCTCCTCTATCCATGAGATTTTCAGGCAAGAACACTGGCATGAGCTGCCATTTATTTCTCCAGGGGCTCTCCTGACGCAGGGATCAAACCCCACATTTCCTGCCTCTCTTGGATTGGCAGGCTGATTCTTTACCACTCACCCACCTGGGAAGCCCAAATACTCCCACACCTATACATTTAATCCCTATTCCTTTCCTGTGCTTTAAGCAAATATCAAACTGCCCACCATTATCTCTATTGCATAGTCTCTGTGTTCAAAACTAAGCTCAAACTTTAAATCTTCCCCAGCTTGCTCCTCCTGTGGTCTCTATTGCTAAGGCTAGAGAACCACTAGCTTTCCAGTGGCCTGAGTGCTAAACCTGGGAAATTCCTTTTTCTCTCATCCTCATCATTCAGACAGTAACCATATTCTCTAAATTCTCCTTCCTCAGTATCTGTTCCACCTGTTTACTCATCCTCATGGCCACCAGCAATACTAATATACTGGTTTCCTCGGTGTTCTTTCCACCTAGCACTAACCTCTTCTCTAGTGATCTTTCTAAAAGACAAAACTGCTCAAACTGTTTCTCTACTGAAAATGTTTCAGTGGCTTACAAGTGCACATAAGCTAAAGATCTAAACTCTTCAACCACTTTATCAGACCTCTCTAGCCTCTCCTGCCTCAACTCAAGCTATTAATGACTTCAAGCTCTCTGCTTCACCTGTTTAATGTACTGGAATCTCTTTCACCTCTGGTTCTCAGCATCACTGAGAACGGATATTTTCTGCACCAGCATCCAGAACGTTTGTAAAACACAGCTTGATGTCCACATCCCAAGAATTTCTGATTTAGCAGAGCTGAGAATGGGCCCAGGTGATACTGATGCTGCTAGTCTAAGGACCACACTTTGAGTACCATTGGCCTAGAACAATCTTTCCCCCATTTTCACCTTATACTCATTCTTCATGTACCAGTTGAATACTATTCTTTCTAGTTGTTCTCCTAAGATCTTCCCACGTCTCAGCAACATGCTTCCTCCACAGTTCCCTGCATTATACCTATAACAACACACAATGTACAATAACGGCTTAATTATCTATTGACATGTCCCCACACTGGACTAAATATTATGAGGGCAGAGGGTCTTTCTTGTTAGTTGTATAGTGTCCAACTATTAGACTAGATGCTAAATGTATACTGATTGCTTCTAAAGCTAATTCCAAAAATGTTTACACTTCATGAGTTTCCTTTCTGCAAAGGATATTTTTTAAAATGTAAAGATAAATGTTGTATTTCACAGCATTCCAACTTCTGAATGCCAACTGCCAACAAAGTCAAGCAATGATATGTACAGCCTCATTGCTTTTCTCACAGAAAAACTGTGTCATTAATAATTACAATGCAAAGTATAAATTGTCTTTTTAAGGCACAGTACACTAAGATGAATAAAACTGACAAATTTCTTCTAAGGGATTCCAGTGTTTACTCAGCAAATGGCATGTGACCTGTTTTATGCCATCTCTTATCTCTTAAAAATTGAGTAGTGATACCATAAAAAGCATACCATATTTAATGACATAAGTTACATGACTTTTTTGAACCTTGGTTTTATCATGTTAAATCAGAAAATTGGGCTAAATTATACATAAGGTCTATTTCAGATTTAAAATTCTATACTAAGAATATTTTGGGTAAGAATTCAATATTTAATAAAATCACCAGCTAAATATTAAAGCAGTAGAAAATATGCCAGGAATTAAAAATAGTAAAGGTAGATAACTCCTGTGGAGAAGGAAATGACAGCCCACTCCAGTACTCTTGCCTGGAGAATCCCGTGAACAGAAGAGCCTGGAGGGCTACAGTCCACAGGGTCACAAAGAATTGGCTATGACTGAAGCAACTTAGCACAGATAATGCCAGAGGGGAAAAATACTGGGATTTTAGCTCAATTTAGTACAACAGAACTGAAGTGAAAGAAGCATTAAATCTTTTCTCCTGTCATCTACAAAAATCAGCAGATCTAGAGAATAAGTGAAAGAGACTTTGGTAGCATCTTCAATGGTATTCAGAAGGGTAGTGTGAAAGTACTTCTTTACTTTTCCAGGACCTGATGGATTTAGGCAAAGACCCATATCAAGCTCTGGGAGTATCCAATTCAACTATGACTGGGTGGACTATAAGCCATTAGGTAGTCATGGTTATAAGGATAAAGCAAACAGGAAAAAATTTAGCAAACACATGGGGAGAAAGCAACTCAGAGGAGATGGCCATCCTGAAGAATAACATAGAATGCCTCCCCTTGAAGCAGATATATGGAAAAAAGGGGGGGGGGGGGCGGGGGGCAGAGGAAGAAGGGATTAAATGCCAGGATTTGTATTTCTAATTTTTATTCTCAAAGTGCTTTGTTAGGATACAAGCACTGAAAATAGAGAAAGTCATTGTAAAGACAGAAAAAAAATATTCCAGAAAAAACTCCATAGAGATTATATTAGCTTCCTATTGCTAACATAACAAATTGCCACAAATTTAGTAGCTTCAAGAGACAAATTTATTATCTTACAGTCCTGAAGGTCAGAAGTCCAAAGTGGGTCTCACTGGGCTAAATCAAGGTGTTGGCAAGACTGTGTTCCTTTCCAGAGGCTCTAGAGAATTTTTCATGTCTTTTCCAATTTGCAGATATGGCCCACATTCTTTGTCTCCTGGCCCCATTCCAGCTTCAAAGCCAACAATGACCGGTCAAGTCAAGCCCTTTTCACACTGACATTATTCCTACACTGAATCTTCTTTCTCCATCTTCCACATTTAAAGATCCTTGTCCACCCAGAAAACCTAGGATAATCTCCCCAACACAAAATATGGAACTTCATCACATATGAAAAGTCCCCTTTGCCAGGTAAAGTAGCATATGCACTGGTTCTGGAATTAAGTACACAGTGGACATCATAAGAACTCCATCACTGTGGCCACCAAAGAGATGAAAAGCCATTTCTGAATTAAAAGCAGTAATTCAGGCGGTGAAGTATAAAAATTTCAGAAAACTGAAATGACAAGTAGAAAACATACTTAGGAAAGTTACTCAGTGCTCAGAGAAGAAGGTCTGAGAAAAGAGTAAAAGGAAAGAAGGCACATACAAGAAAAAATTCCTACCATTACTCCTCCAACTAAGACTAGGACAAAGCTTAAGTAACACAGCTTGAAGTATATGAAAAGTTACTGCTTAAAAAGAAAGACCTCAAGTTACTGATGTAAGTTTACATAAACTATAAAGGATTTAATTAAAATCAACTAAAATTCAGATATAGCTAGGTTAGATTTTGGAATCTCAGGGTTAAAATTCTAAAAATATAAAAAGTAAACAAAAAGCAAACAAATATTGAGAGAAAGAGAGAAAATACAGTATTTTCAAACTTCTGCTGTAGAATTCCAAAGGACAGAATACAACCAATCAAAATCTCCATTAGTCAATTTCAATTTGGGAAAAAAACCTCCATTATATGGAGACAGTGTTTGAGAGCCATAAAGTCTACAACCAACTATACTTAAATTCTCATAAGGGGATAATGAAAAACAGTTCCGAGATGTGAGAGCTCAGAACGATCATCATATACATTTCCTTCCTAAAGAAAATATAAATGCAAGTAAGCCATGAAAAAAGTAAAAATAAAAACCACAATAGAATAAAAAGACTAGCAGCACACATTAAAAATACACAAAACATAACTGAGTCTAAGTAACTGCTCTTCATATGGTTATAAAACAAAGCATACATCAAAAATAACTTGAATGTATACTTATTGTGAAAACAATAATAATCTGGAATTAAAATCATTGTATTGATAATAAAAGAGAAAAACCATTTAACACTAAAATATCAATAAATATACATGTATATATATAGTGAGCACATAAGAATGATTGTGTTCATAATGAATGTTTTCATAATAAAAATGACAGCACTGCCCCCAAAATCACTGCATTGATAAGACTTAAAAATGGGAGAAGAGAAGTATGTAAACATCTGTTTTATTACTTAGGCACAAATCAAAGCGTACTAAGTTGTAACAATAATTTTCAAAAATAAGTTTAAATATGATTCAAAAACCATCAAATTGAGTAGTTAACATACTAAAAATAAGATGACAACTTTTCATATTACTGGTGAAAACAGAGAAAAACAGGGGGGAAACAAACTATGTAAAGAATGACAATTTTGTGAAATTTAGATATTTGTGAAATTTATATAGATAAAACTATAAATGATTTCCCTTTCTTCTTTACAAAAGTAATATGTGTTGCAAGAAGTTAGGGGAAAACAAGAATATAGTCAAACAAAACTCAAATACTTTTTAAAGTTCATTATTCCAAAATCTCAATCACTATAATTAGAAATTTCTCTGTAGTGAGTTACAGAATTCCACCCTGCCTAAGAAACAAAGACATAAATAAGATAGAATAATTCCAAAAATAAACTGTCCTCAAAGCTAAAAAGAGAAGTCCACATTCATGCCCTTTTCACATCTACCAATTACATCACAGGATGATCGGGTGGAGGGAGGAGGCCTCACTGGCTGCTCTACAGAACAGATGTTCCAAATCTCAGAAATTTACCTCACCCTATCATGTGATCTCAAAAGAAGTCATAACAAATCTGCCAAGCCTGAGCTCTGATGAGGCAGGGAGGGTGTTCATCTTCATTAGGCACTTCATTTGTTCATTGGCACATTCACAGACATTACTGGAATGCCAGGTACAGGCAAGGCACTGCGCTGGGCTACGCCTTCCAGGGGTACCAAAATGATACACCTGGGTGCCTGCTGTGGGCCACTCCCATTCCATCCAGTGTGGTCTTTAATCTCTTGAAAGACAGCTACATCTTCATTAGCCAAGTGAAGGGAATGCTTAGCACAGCTCACAGACTGGTTATTAAGTCTATATGATTTAGTAAGTATTTAGATAAGAATGTAAATATGCACTCTGACAGAATAAAAAGAGATTTTAATCTATGCAGAATAAAGGACCAGTAATAAGACCTAAATCAAGCCAGTCTGGTTTCCCACTTCTGTTAAAGTAAAACAATGGAGTGGGTGAGGGCTTCTTCCTGATTCTGATGCTCACCAGCTAATCTGGTCTCCAGTAAAGTCTCACAACATCTTTAAGTGTCGATTTCTCATCTATAAAATGAGACATCTCTAGTGAAAGTGTTAGTTGCTCAGTCGTGTCCCACTCTCTGCGATTGCATGGACTGTAGCCCATCTGGCCCCTCTGTTCATGGGATTCTCCAGGCAAGAATGCTGGCTTGGGCAGCCATTTCCTTCTCCAGGGGATCTTCGCAACCCAGGGATCAAACCCAGGTTTCCCACACTGCAGGCAGATTCCTTACTGTCTGAGCCACCAGCGAAGCCATGAATACTGGAGTGGGTAGCCTATCCCTCTCCAGGTGTCTACCTGACCCAGGAATCAAACCAGGGTCTCCTGCATTGCAGGCAGACACTTTACCAGCTGAGCTATCAGAGAATTCAATTCTAGTTCTTAAAGCTAAAATACTCAGACTTTCCACACATTTCCTCCCTCATTCCCTTCCACCCACAAAAAAAAGATTGAAAAGGGACAGCACAGAATTTAATAAATATCATTAAGTCTCTATTTACAATAAAAATATTTCTCACACTTTTTAGAGCCTCAAATGAGAAACAATAAAAAGAAAAAAACGAATGATCCACCACTAGAATCAGAAAACAGGCCACAAAATAATGCTGATGTAAACCAAAAATGTTTTAAGTTAGAAAGTTATATTCCAAGTAGTTTAAGAACATGCAATTACTAGGTTTTTTTAAAGTTTACCCGAAAAAGTATATAAAATGCTACCTCTTATATGGTAAAAATGTATGCGAATATGATGTACAGACATGTAAAAAAGAAAACTATGGAAAACAAACAATAAATCAATGAAAACACTGTGTATCTGTTATTCGCTGTGACAGGCTGCGTGAGTGACATCATATTAGCTGAATTTTCAGAGAGAATTTTGAGTCAGGCCCAAGAGGAAGAAATGGAAAAAAACAAGACAAAAAACCAAAACAAACACTACGACATGCTAGAGAAAAATATAAGCAGTGTTTTAGATGCGCTGCTGAGCTCTGAGGGGACAGCAGACTGAGGTGATAGGATGCCCTGGTGGCAGACTGTCAACATTATGGAGACAAGGCATTAAATATTACTGGGAAAAAGATGAGCCCTTGGCCTTAACTGAGGCAGTGACTTAGAACTGAGACCAAGAGCTAAGCTAGGAGTCTTGAAGATCTCCCTATTAGTAAAAGAGTGAACCAGAAAACACAATCTACTTACGTGCACTGGGGAAAACAATTAAGTTTGTCTGTCTCACTTAGGCTCCTGGTTGGGAAATAAATAAATTAAAAGACTCCCTTCAGAAATTAAGACCCCGAGCCTATAAATCACACACAGATGGGATTTGAAGTTAGACCTGTTGCCAAGTCTGAGAATCCACAGAAGGAGAAATTAACAAAAGCCACAGCCCTTAAGCTTGTGATATCTCCACCCACCCTCCAAACTCCACATCCACGTGCCTAGCAAGCATCAGACCACTCCAGAGGGTCAGACATCAATACAGCCACACAGGATTCTCTCTGGTCAGCCCCACTGATGAATTCATCATCCCAAAGAATAAAAACACACAAGACGGATACCATGTGTGAGAATCAGCAGAACAGTACACAGTAGGATCAGATCCAAGAATATCAGACTAAAGACAAAACTGAACCAATTGAGTTTTTGCATTCTCCCTTCTCTACTTCAATTGGTTCCAGTTACATTTCCATTTCTATTCTTTAATGCTTATTTTTAACATGAAAATGCATGTTGAACATGCATCCTTGACGTCTACAGGTAATCCTCTTCCCTTGGTGAGCACTCAGTCCAAGGCCTCCAGCTCCCTGTGGTTCAGCATTACTTCCATTTGTTTTGAAACCTACCTAAAATCACTTGATATTACATTCTCAGTTTATTTGGTTACCTTTGTATGATGCCAGCACACCCATGTTATGAGCACAAAAGGAAGATTAAGAGCGAAATAAATTGCCAGCCAGTATTATTTGAGAAAAAAAATAAAAAGTTCCTAAATAAAATAATTATCTATATTTATATATCTAGATCTATATAGGAAAAGAGAGAGACGTGACTAAACAGAGTTTATTCCAGAATGCAAAGATGATTTAACATTTAAAAAATCTGGTAATAGAAATCACGACGTGAACAAACTCAAGGAAAGAAAAAAGGCCAATGATCATCTCATTAGACATGCAAATATGTGTTTGGTAAATAAATAACTTCCATGATAATTTGCCAGTCTAGGGTTAGAAGGAAACTTCCTTAACTTGGTAAAAGGTATAAGTATGGCAATTGTCATGTTTGATGGAAATATTAATATTCCCTTTTAAGAAACAAAGCTGATTCAATCACCAATTGCCTTTAGCATGTATTAGTGATTATAGCCAAAACAATAAGAAAAAAAAAGAACTGGAAAAGAAAAACTTAAGTCTTTATCACAAATGATTAATTATTTACATATAAAAAACAATATGATCTATAAACTGTATTAACAGAGTTTAGCAAATTTGCTGAGTTAAATATCAAGCCCCATGAATTAACTGTGTTCATACAGAAATATCAGAAAAATATTTTAAATTATTATTTCAAGGACAACACATAATAAAAAAAGGTTTACTGATTCTAGGAATAAGTGTAAATATTCAAAAGCTTACAAGGAAACCTAAATAATTGAAGAGATAGCATTTCATGGGCAGAGAAAGATATTAAGATGTCAGTTTTCCAAAACAGTAATATATAAGTTCAGTGCAATAAAATGAAAATGCCAAAGGGTTTTTCACGAAGCTTGACAGACGGTCCGAATACTGTTGCAGAAGTACAAAACAGCCAGAGTACACAAGATAACTTGGAAGTCAAAGAACTGGATGCCCTACGGAAAACCATATTTTATTTCAAAGTGAGAGTAGTAAGACATGATACTGGCACAGAAAAACAACCAACCAATGACATAAGGAACCAGAAACACACACTTTCATGGCAACTTGATATAAGAGACATGGCTTTACCTACCAATGGGGAAAACAGCATTAACTGTTCATCTGTATGAAAAAATAAAAGTAAAACAAACTGTCTTTTCCATATCACACACAGAAATCAATTTCAGGTGATAGAAAGACATGTGTAAAAAAGGAAATAAAAAATATATTTATAATTTGCAACTAGGGGGATTTTTCTAAACAAGACCAAAACATTGACAAAATTCAAAACTTCCATGCAGCAAAAGACTTTCTAATTGATAAAAAGAAAAGTTAAAAAATAGTAAAATTTTGGCAATGCACATAATAAAGGTTTAGTTCACAAATCTAAATAGAAAAGCCAAACAATACAACAGCAAAATAGGCAAATGTGGGGACAGGCAATTCATTAAAGAGGAAAACTAAATGGCCAATCATCACATGAAAAGATAATTATTTTCCAGGGAATCAGAGATAATTAAATAAAAACTGCAGTCAGATCCAATTAACCAATCATTCCATCAGGTGGTTAAAATTTAACAAGTCTGAAGATATCAAGAGTTGAAGAAGACTGCCATACAGTTATTGTGGGAATAAAATTTTAGTACAACAGCTTTGCAAAACAGTTTGGCAAAAACCTCTTAAATTAGATACATTCATACACATGATTGTATGATTCTAATCCTAGAAAACCTCACACATGCGCCTGAGGAGACATACTCAAGAATTTTCATTGCTACTCTTTTCTAATATCAAAATAATAGAAGTAACATAAATATTCATCAAATGGAGAATGGACAAATTGTGAAATAACCAGAAAGATATGCTATAAAGCAGCCAAAATGAACAAAGTATAGCTTTACACATGCTGATGACTAAAGCAACTTGCAAAGTATACATGCACTACGTCACTCTTAGAAATGTCAAAAAAAAAAAAAACTTACAGAAAATACTATACATAGTTTAAACATTTTCCTCACATATGTATACATCACAAATATATGGGAGGAGATGATAAGTATGAATTTATGCTATGAGCCATGGGGGAGGTTAATAGATTTGGGAAAGAGTATAAGGGGCTCAACTTTATCTATAATGGCTCATTTGTTTATTTATTAAAGCACAAAATATTTTCTTCAGTTCAGTTGAGCTGCTCAGTCATGTCTATGTCATGTCTTTGCAACCGCATGGACTGCAGCACGCCAGGCCTCCCTGTCCATCACCAACTCTCAGAGCTTGCTCAAACTCATGTCCACTGAGTCACTGATGCCATCCAACCATCTCATCCTCTGTCATCCCCTTCTCCTCCTGCCCTCAATCTTTCCCAGCTTCAGGGTCTTTTCAAGTGAGTCAGCTCTTTGCATCAGGTGGCCAAAGTATTGGAGTTTCAGCCTCTGCATCAGTCCTTCCAATGAATATTCAGGATTGATTTCCTTTAGGATGGACTGGTTGGATCTCCTTGCAGTCCAAGGGACTCTCAAGAGTCTTCTCCAACACCACAGTTCAAAAGCTTCAATTCTTTGGTGCTCACCTTTCTTTACGGTCCAACTCTCACATCCATACATGGCTACTAGAAAAACCATAGCCTTAACTAGACGGACCTTTGTTGGCAAAGTAACGTCTCTGCTTTTTAATATGCTGTCTAGGTTGGTCATAACTTTCCTTCCAAGGAGTAAGCGTCTTTTAATTTCCTGGTTGCAGTCACCATCTGCAGTGATTTTGAAGCCCAAGAAGATAACGTCTGTCACTGTTTCCACCATTTCCTCATCTCTTTGCCATGAAGTGATGGGGCCAGATGCCATGATCTTAGTTTTCTGAATGTTGAGCTTTCAGCCAGCTTTTTCACTCTCCTCTTTCACTTTCATCAAGAGGATTTTTAGTTCTTCTTCACTTTCTGCCATGAGGGTCGTGTCGTCTGCATATCTGAGGTTATTGTTATTTCTCCCGGCAATCTTGATTCCAGCTTCTGCTTCATCCAGCCCAGTGTTTCTCATGATGTATTCTGCATATAAGTTAAATAAGCAAGGTGACAATTGCTTGAGGTACACCTTTTCCTATTTGGAATCAGTCTGTTGTTCCATGTCCAGTTCTGTTACTTCCTGACCTGCATACAGATATCTCAAGAGGCAGGTCAGGTGGTCTGGTATTCTCATCTCTTTCAAAATTTTCCCCAGTTGATTGCGATCCACACAGTCAAAGGCTTTGGCATAGTCAATACAGCAGAAATAGATGTTTTTCTGGAACTCTCTTGCTTTTTCAATGATCTAGAGGATGTTGGCAATTTGATCTCTAGTTCCTCTGCCTTTTCTAAATCCAGCTTGAATATCTGAGGTTCACAGTTCATGTATTGTTGAAGCCTGGCTTGGAGAATTTTGAGCATTACTTTGCTAGTGTGTGAGATGAGTGCAATTGTGCAGTAGTTTGAGCATTCTTTGTCATTGCCTTTCTTTGGGATTGGAATGAAAACCGACCTTTTCCAGTCCTGTGGCCACTGCTGAGCTTTCCAAATTTACTGGCATATTGAGTGCAGCACTTTCACAGCATCATCTTTTAGGATTTGAAATAGCCCAACTGGAATTCCATCACCTCCACTAGCTTTGTTCGTAGTGATGCTTCCTAAGGCCCACTTTACTTCACATTCCAGAATGTCTGGCTCTAGGTGAGCAATCACACCACCGTGAATATCTGGGTCATGAAGATCTTTTCTGTACAGTTCTTCTGTGTATTCTTGCCACCTCTTCTTAATATCTTCTGCTTCTGTCAGGTCCATACTATTTCTGTCTTTTATTGAGCCCATCTTTGCACGAAATGTTCCCTTGGTATCTCTAATTTTCTTGAAGAGATCTCTAGTCTTTCCCATTCTACTGTTTTCCTCTATTTCTTTGCACTGATCACTGAGGAAGGCTTTCTTATCTGTCCTTGCTATTCTTTGGAACTCTGCATTCTAATGGGTATATCTTTCCTTTTCTCCCTTGCTTTTGGCCTCTCTTCTTTTCACAGCTATTTGTAAGGCCTCCTCAGACAGCCATTTTGCGTTTTTGCATTTCTTTTTCTTGGGGATGGTCTTTCTCCCTGTCTCCTGTACAATGTGACGAACCTCCATCCATAGACTGACTAGCTTAGAGGAAAGCAATAAGATGTGAGGCTCAAAAGAGGCAGTTTCTAATATTTATTATTTAATGCAATTTTTAAAATATTTTTCAGGAAAAAAATCACGCAAAAAGCATTCTCATAAGAATAAATGTACATTGATACATCATTTGAGTTACATCTTGGGGTAACTAGCACTACAGTCTCACAGATTCCCTATCATTCACCACCTTACTCTTCCTGTCTTGTCTTTCTCCACCAATACAGAGTTGGATTTCCAGCTATAATACAGGCTGCGTGGCCCTAATACAGACCTCCCCTCCAACAGGAGGTGACTTCAGTAACCTGATGAACCATAATTAAGGTAATGCTAAACAGAGCTTATTTAACTTCTATGCAGAGTACATCATGAGACACGCTGGGCTGGATGAAGCAGAAGCTGGAATCAAGATTGACGGGAGAAATATCAATAACCTCAGATATGCAGACAACACCACCCTTACGGCAGAAAGTGAACAGGCACTAAAAAGCCTCTTGATGAAAGTGAAAGAGGAGAGTGAAAAAGTTGGCTTAAAGCTCAACATTCAGAAAACTAAGATCATGGCATCTGGTCCAACACTTCATGGGAAATAGACGGGAAACAGTGGAAACAGTGTCAGACTTTATTTTGGGGGGCTCCAAAATCACTACAGATGGTGATTGCAGTCATGAAATTAAAAGACACTTACTCTTTGGAAGGGAAGTTATAACCAACCTAGACAGCATATTAAAAAGAAGAGACATTACTTTGTCAACAAAGGTCCATCTAGTCAAGGTTATGGTTTTTCCAGTGGTCATGTATGGATGTGAGGGTTGGACTGTGAAGAAAGCTGAGCGCCGATGCTTTTGAACTGTGGTGTTGGAGAAGACTCTTGAGAGTCCCTTGGATTGCAAGGAGATCCAACCAGTCCATCCTAAAGGAAATCAATCCTGAATATTCATTGGTAGGACTGATGCTGAAGCTGAAACTCCAATACTTTGGCCACCTCATGCGAAGAGTTGACTCCTTGGAAAAGACCCTGATTCTGGGAGGGATTGAGGGCAGGAGGAGAAGGGGACGACAGAGGATGAGATGGCTGGATGGCATCACATTCTAGAGGGACGTGAGTTTGAGTAAACTCCGGGAGTTGGTGATGGACAGTGAGGCCTGGCGTGCTGCGATTCACGGGGTCGCAAAGAGTCCGACACAACTGAGTGACTGAACTGAGCTGAACTGAAACAGCTTTTTAGAGAATGCAAAGCCTTTGGAGTTGGGGCTCAAACCTGAATCCAGATGAACGACTCTTCTTTTCAGGCTTCAACTAAAGCTTCAAACCTCCTTCTGCTGGCTGGTGGAAGCTCATATCAGTGCAGATACTTTTAAATCAGGCAGCTATCTTGTCTACCAATAACCACACCCTTACCAAACTGAATGCAGAGTTCCAAAGAATAGTAAGGAGAGATAAGAAAGCCTTCCTAAGTGATCAATGCAAAGAAATAGAGGAAAACAATAGAATGGGAAAGACTAGAGATCTCTTCAAGAAAATTACAGATACCAAGGGAGCATTTCATGCAAAGATGGGCACACTAACGGACAGAAATGGTAAGGACCTAACAGAAGCAGAAGATATTAAGAGAAGGTAGCAAGAATACACAGAAGAACTGTACAAAAAAGATGTTATGACCCAGATAACCATGACACTGTGATCACTCACCTAGAGCCAGATATCCTGGAGTGCAAAGTCGAGTGGGCCTTAGGAAGCATCACTACGAACAAAGCTAGTGGAGTTGATGGAATTCCAGCTGAGCTATTTCAAATTCTAAAAGATGATATTGTGAAAGTGCTGCACTCAATATGCCAGTAAATTTGGAAAGCTCTGCACTGGCCACAGGACTGGAAATGGTCAGTTTTGTTCCAATCCTAAAGGGCAATGCCAAAGACTGCTCAAAACTACTACATAATTACACTCATTTAACATGTTAGCAAGGTAATGCTCAAAATTCTTCAAGCTAGGCTTCAAGAGTATGTGAACCAAGAACTTCCAGATGTACAAGCTGGATTTAGAAAAGGCAGAGGAACCAGAGACTAAATTGCCAACATCCGTTGGATCATCTAAAAAGCAACAGAATTCCAGAAAAACATCTACTTCTTTTTCACTGACTACTCTAAAGACTTTTTGTGATCACAACAAACTGTGGGAAATTCTTAAAGAGATGGGACTATCAGACCACCTTACATGCCTCCTACAAAACCTGTATGCAGGTCAAGAAGCAACAGTTAGAACCAGACATGGAACAATGGACTGGTTCAAAACTGGAAAGGAGTACATCAAGGCTGTATATTGTTACTCTGCTTATTTAATTTCTATGCAGGGTACACCATGCAGAATGCAGGGCTGGATGAATCACAAGCTGTAATCAAGATTGCTGGAAGAAATTTCAATAACTTCAGATATGTAGATGACACCACCTTAATGGCAGAAAGCAAAGAGGAACTATAGAGCGTCGTGATGAAAGTGAAAGAGGAGAATGAAAAAGTTGGCTTGAAAACTAACATTCAAAAAACTAAGATCAAAAAAAAAAAAACAAAAAAACTAAGATCATGGCATCGGGTCCCATCACTTCATGACAAATAGTTGGGGGGGAAATGGATACAGTGACAGGCTATTTTCTTGGGCTCCAAAGTCACGGTGGACAGTGACCGCAACCATGAAATTAAAAGATGCTTGCTCCTTGGAAGAAAAGCTATGACAAACCTAGACAGTGTATCAAAAAACAGAAACATCACTTTGCTGACAAAGGTCTATATAGTCCAAGCTATGGTTTTTCCAGTAGTCATGTACAGATGTTTGAGAGTTGGACCATAAAGAAGACTGAGTGCCAAAGAAATGATGCTTTCGAACTGTGGTGTTGGAGAAAACTCTTGAGAGTCCCTTGGACAGCAAGATCAAACTAGTCAATCCTAAAGGAAATCAATCCTGAATATTCATTCAGAGGACTGATGCTTAAGCTGAAGCTCCAATACTTTGGCCACCTGATGCGAAGAGCTGACTCACTGGAAAAGACCCTGATGCTGGGAAAGATTAATGGCATGAGGAGAAGGGTACAAGAGAGGATGAGATGATTGGATGGCATCATCAACTCAATCGACATTAGTCTGAACAAACCCTGGGAGAAGGTGATGAACAGGGAAGCCTGGCGTGCTGCAGTCCACAGCGTCGCAAAGAGCTGGACAGGCCTGAGCAACTGAACAATAACACACCCTCCTCCTCCTCCTACAGGACAGGAGCTCTGGCTCCCAAAGCTTGCCTTGATCTTCGAAAGTTGCTTGATAGCTAATCTCACCTTTCAGGAATTCATCTCCTTCATGGCCCTTTCAGAAATATTTTATCTGATGCTAAGGGACAAGTAACAACTGCTTCTCACTTCTCTCCCAGCCTGAGCCTGCCTAGGATAATCATTTACAAAATGGACTTAAGTCTCACTTGCCGGCAGCTCTTACAGGATGCTGTGTGATTACCAAATGGCAGTACCAGTACCATCATGCGGCAAATGAAGGTAGAATTTGTAAATAGCGGTTTTATGACAGTGAGGCACAGTTCTCCAAAGACAAATTCCCAGACCCTATGATTACCATCTCCTCAGCTGGTGAAAACAGCAGGATGTTATCCCACCTTAGCATATATTTATGGAATAGCTATAACTAAAGTTCAAAGAAAAATAACTGGAGACAGCTATGAGAGTAAAAAGGAACATTGGCTAAGAGCACCATCATGGGTTGTAAGAGGGAGGAAGCCTCACCCCTTTGAAGGATAAAGAATTGACTCCATTAATCATTAAAGACTAAACCAATTAGAGAAGATGTATTAGAAAAAGAAACAAATATTAATGTCTCATTTGTGGTTTATCCTAGGTATCCCAGTACAATTTTGTCTTATGAACTGAAAACCAAACGTGCCCTCAGATTGCGAAATAAGATATCCTCTCAAACTTTATCTGTGTTTATAAACACAAAAGGGGGCAGAGATGAATTCAAATTGCAATATGAGAACAAATTTAACTTCTAACAGAAACATGGTTCAAGATGGAGTAAGTCAGAAATCTCAATGTTTATCTCCACATGCATTTATTCCTGGCAATACATTGGAGTTTTCCATAGAGTGTTTATCTAACTTGGCTTTCCTGTGATGGATCTTCTGGCATATTACATAAGTGCGTCATACACGCAGACCATATGTAGAGGTAACCACTCTCCCCCTGTTAAAAAAAGAAGAAAAAAAAAACTCCCAGAATAATTACAGGGGAAAAGGAAGGAACTAACGTATGTATGTCAGCGATCTGTTGAAAGATGCTGATGCTGTACAAAGCATCTAACATATTTTGCCATTTAAATCTGTGAGCACAGTGTCTATTATCAGAATTCTGATATAAGTGAGTTCTTTCATAGAGATGCATATTGAGGTATGAACATGAGATAAAATAACAGGATGCCAAGGATTTGCTTTAAAATATTTCATCCCCCCAAAATGAAAGTAAGTGAATCAAGTTTGGCCAAATGCTAATAACTGTTGGATCTGAGTGATGGCTATCCTGGGATTCACTCTATTATTCTGACTTTGTGTGTGTGTGTGTGATATTTGAAAACTGCATAATACAAAATTCCCCAAAAATGGAATTCTTTCAATCTCAAAAAACACAACCCATTGAACACAGAATTCAACTGCTTTAATCTAGAATTATCCACTCTCTAATATCAGAAATAAACCTCTAAAAACCTATAAGTAATGAAGTTCAAAAATACCTGTCTTCCAACAGACACCAAGTAGATACCTACTTGTTAGTTAACTTAGAGCACTGGGTAAGAACTAGGGGAACAAATATTTTGAAAACATTGAGCATCTACCCAAATTCATGTCTTTAAAGAAAGCTACTGCAAATCACTTGAAGGGATCAAAATATCTTTGTTTCCTTGTCTTAAAACCAAGAGAGCCACTTAGCAAATGAGACAGAATACCCTGTAAAATACTGACGGCAAATATTCCTTCCTTGCTGGAATCACGGGTGTGAGATCTGAACGCCTTCGAAGTTCTCAAATACCTCTTCTGGTCTCTAATACCTGGGTTTGAGAAAGACTGAACCACCCATACATGGATTGAACTATTGACCCTTCCATTCAAAAGTAAAATAAAGCTTTTAATCCATACTCCACCCACAGTAAAGAGATGAACCATCATTAAAGTTCTGCTAATAGAGTTCTAGATACAGAAAACGGTCATTAAGAGTGGCAAGCTTTTTGCTTACCCATTCTACCTCTATCCCCTCCATCCTCCCATCCCTGCAGGGTAGGAGCGCGTTCATTAATTTAACCAAAGCATGAGCATGCTCCTGTCTGCAGACATCTCCAGAGCTTCCTTCAGTTCTTTATTCTGAACTAGCTGAACTATTCAACATAAAGCAGCTACGCACAGAGTCTGCCTGCTGCTGCTAGTCCGGTTTCGCCTCGGGATCCATCCAGCTTCAGAACAAGGTGCTGTCTTTCTCAGCCTGAGCAAACAAAAATCCATCTTACAGTCTGGGCAGGAGTCAAGCAGGAATACAAACTGTCCCACTTCAAAGCACCAGGCGTATCTTTCACTGACTAAACAGCAATTCCAGCATGAGTGACAATGAAAGCTTTCTTCCCTATTATTGTTGGAAACAATCACCAGCTATTTTGCTCATATTAATTAGTTTATATCTAGTATTAGGCAGCCTTGATTAGAAAAATGCTCTTTGTTACCAAGTGAATAGAGAGTAACAAAACTGAAAGCTTTTTTTTTTTTCTTTTCAATTGTTTTTGTCTTAAGAAAGGACTGTCAGGCCTTTCACACTTGAATGTGGGTTTATCTCTGCACAGGTCCCTGAATTCACCCTGAAAGAATTCGAGTTGATGTGCCAGACAATACCAGGCAAAGCTGATTGAGTGAATGGCTTATTACGCCTTGCCTAAGGAGATCTGTATTTAAATTGCTTTTACCTTCTCTGAACCTGGGGAAAACTTGGTAATAGAGAATACATGAATACAAGCTCGGGGGCAAGGGCGAATCAGCCTTGGATTAAAAGCTGACTGCACAAATGACATGGGAAGGGCTGACATACAATCATGAGGTTCATCATGGATGAGAGGATCCTGGGAACCAAGTGACCCGCTGATCTGCATCCCTGCAGAAGGGTAAGCTGCCTCTCTCTGTGACCTAACACCTCGGCTTACAGCTGACTCCTTCCAAAGGGCTTGAGTTCCCCCAACTATCAGAGGCTGTGACTGTTCCCAACATATGGTGAGAATCATGGGACTCACTTCCCTGGTTATGATTCATTAATAAATTGGTTCAGCACAACTGTCAAAAGTAAGGTTTGAACCCAGGTCTAAGACTCATGAGCTACATAAGTTTCCTTGAGATTAATGTTAAAAATCTTCACGTGGCTTCCAAGGCCCTGCAAAATCTTCTCTAACTCTATAACCTAACCCACCTACCTTTTCTACAACCTGAAGTATGCTGATCGGTACTTAACAATGGGCTGTTAGGTACCAGGGCCTGTGTTTGCCAATTTCCATGATGTAAATATTCCACCCTGGCTGATTTCAAGCCACAAACATGAAGTCAATCAGCTTATGAAATTCCTTTGAAAGCTGAACAGTCAGATCTTGTGAGCTGGTACAGCTGGCTCCAGACATCACTGCTCACAACTTCACACCCCACTCTACTATGACCAAAAGCTGTGAGCTCTCCCACCTTCGGCACCTGACATTCACACAGGCTATGTCCTCTCCCTTACCAGAATAACTTACACTCATTCCTAAGCTGGTAGTCTTCCTTTGAGACGTCTTCCCTAACCCTACACATCATTCCACTTTACCCCAAAGAGCACCCATACTTCCCATATTATAGCATTTGAGACACAGCACTCTAATTTTTTGTTTCCTTATCTGGGTATTTCCCATTATATTTCTAAACTCTGACAGGGCAAAGGCTGTATCTTTATCTTGCATCCCCAGACCTGCCACAGTGCTTGCCGAACAATACTGAGATGTACCAAGAAATATATTAAATACTCTTCTAAATTCTACACACATGACCTCATTTCCACCTTAAAACCACCCTACGAATTTGGCTTGTTCATGATGATGCTCATTTTCCAGATGACAAAATGGAGGCGCTGACAGAGTGAATACTTTTTCTCCCCTCCCACCATGGGCTCAGTTAGTAAATGTTGGAACCAGGATTTGAATTGAGGCAGTGTGACTGCAGAGTCTTGTGCATCCTTCTAGACCAGCGTTTCCTTTTTTTTTTTTTTTTCCTATTGGTGACTCTCAAGGAAGAAATTTTAATTAAATTCAAGTTCTCCCTAAGGAGAAATTAAGTACTTAGGAATAGGTTTTCATCAGGCAGGGTTAAGCTCTGGAGGGATTTCTCATCTCCCAAGATCCATTTTTTGCCCTCTTGGGGGCAATTTTGTTCCTGTGGACAATGTGTACTACAGACTTTTCATTATATGCATTTATATTAATGTACCATATGTTTATCCCTAAGAACATATGGTCTTGTTTTACAGTTTTAATTACATTTTTCTGTAAGTATTATTCTGCATCTTGCTTTCTTTTCCCTCCATTAGATATCTTGAGGAGACAGAGCTGTTCTGAGATAGACAGATATCCTCATTTAATTGCTGTATTTAAATCATATCAACATGACTGACTTTATTAAGTCCTTCTACTATTGAAAATTAGAAAGTTTTCTACTGCTTGGTCTTCAACTAACGCTTCAGTGACTATCTCCCTGCACAAATCCTTGGAATTGTGTTTTTCTAACATAAGTATCTAGACGGGAACAGAGGATGCACGAAGGTCTATAATTTTAACAGATGCTGTCAAATTACCTTCCAGAGTGACTGGACCAATTTACTTCCCCACAGACTTTACAAGAATACACATTTCCTCAAGTGTTTATGTTAAATATGACCTCCTTCTACATAGGATGGGTGCTAAACATTTTCATTAAATGAGTCATTTAAAAATATTTATATCACTCACCGGCTGATAGTAGCTTGTGTGAGAGCAAAGATGTGTAGGTAAGATGATGCTGTTGGAAACACGGACAAAGGAGAGCAGCAAGACTAGGGTGCTGAAATGTCCTGCCCAGGAAACCTGTGCCGGGGCCTAACTTACTCCACAAAGGCCAAGAATAGTCATTGCAAGGGAACAACTCCAGTGGACTTTGAAATGTTGACCTTAGGTAACAGGCACTAAATCTTTTCACCCACTTACCACATCTCTCGGGTACCAAGAACACTATTGAGGGGAATGGAAATCAAACACCCAAAGTAAATGAAGTGTTGAAAAGGCAATGATCCGTTTACCAGAAAGGGAAATACACATGACGGTGATAACGCTAAGCATTCTGGAAAATGACACTACAAACTTCATAATGCTCAGAAACAGCAATGACTACACCCATGTGATAAAATCCCAAGTCTTTTAGAGAAGAAGAAAAACATTTACAGTAAATAAAGTAGAAGAGCTCCTTTTTCTTCTTTCTCCCTCCCTCCTTTTCTTTGCACACACACACAGACACACACACCCCTACCTAAAATAGGGGCCTACTCTATAGCACAAGCAACTACACTCAGTATTTTGTAATAAGGTATAAGGGAAAGGAATATGAAAAAAGATTATATATATATATATATACACATATCTGAATCACTTGGATGTACAATTGAAACTAATACAACATGTAAATCTATTTAAATTAAAAAAAAAAATTCTTCTAGAAATCAGACCAAAAAAAAAAATACACCAGCATAAAAATACATAGTTTTGTTTATTCAGATCTTCATTTTCTTATGAAGGCTCCATATCATATAAAATTTATATTCAATTAAATAAATATATACAAAATTTAGTAGCCTGCAAAATGATACAAAGAAAAAAAAGTGTAGAAAAGTATTTTGTATCATAAAGATTCAAATTTCAATCAATATGACTTTTCTCAAAAGCATGCTTTTTCTTCAACCTTGGCCCTAAAAGTGATTCTCATGAATGTGATTGGAGGTTACAGTCTAAAAGGAAGAGAAGAGACTTCCCTGCTGGTCCAGTGATTAAAATTTCATGCTTCTAATGCAGGGGAAACAGATTCAATTCTTGGTCAGGAAACTAAGATCCCACATGTGTGCGGTGCAGCCAAAAAATAACAGGAGGAGAGGACAGTGCAAGAAGAGCATATGGGAAATCACACTTGTTGATGTGCACTTTGCATAGATCCTCTCCTTTAATCCCTATAACCACGCTCTGAGGGATGACTACATGAGAAGACATGGAAGTTGAGTGAGGTCAGCATGACTAAGGCCCTTTACCCAACAATCGAGATGTGAACCCATGTCTAATGACTCCAAAGTCTGTTTCACTGTGCCAGGCTGCCTCCTGAAACTGAAAGGGTTCAGTCAGTATTTCAGTAGATCAGATTGTAGAACAGTGAAAACAATGTTCCTGTTGTGTGACTGTTCTTCTCTGGACAGTAAAAGTAACTCACATTACTGTGGTTCAGAAGTTTCTGGAATTGTATTTTCTTCTCAAAGTTACTAGAATGGGTCAAGGTAAAATAATCATCATTAGAGGAGGAGGACACCAAGACAACACTCAGAAAACTTGTTATATACAAGATGAGATCAGTTCTGAGATAAACCCTAAAAAAAACAACAGGGGGATTTGCTACTGACTGTCTTGATTTGGAGTTGGATGCCTCCAGTAGCAGCCAGGCATCCTAGGTGCCGAAAACAAGCACCTCCCTCACAAAACACTCATCCCAAATCCCCACCAAACGAGAGCTCAGAGGAGACTCGTGTGATCTCCAGAGTCAAACACGGGTTTTGAAACTCAACTGAAACAGTCCACAAAACTATGATTAGCCCGGACCTATGCGTGTCTGAATCACGTACCTGGGGCTGTGAAGCGACAGGGCTGGACGTAAAGGCAGCAGCCATGGCAGCGCTGGCGGCGTGGGCGGTGAGCAGGCCCCAGCCCTGACGCGCACAACACGGGGGTCAGATGCTCCTGGCTGCTGATCAGACTGTGGTCATGCTAGGAGCAACCGTGGACCTGGAAAAGGGCAGGAAAATCCACGTTAACCTCAGAGGCTCAGCGCCTGTGAGTGAAGCACTTGTGGCCACGGGCAGCGAAACACACAAACAAAAACCCCATCTCAAAACCCAGCTACCAGCTGAACGCAAAGAGGAACCCAGGGAGGAGTGTCTTACAGAGCAGCTAACGTCTCAGTGCCAGGACCTCTGTACCAGGGTCAGCGGATACGTTTTCATGAATCTAACGCCAACTTGGCATGCGAGCCAGATGTCTGCGGCAGGTGATTTCAAGTTGTGAAGACGGGGAGAGTAGGAAGGGCGAAGGGCCATCTTGTCCTTAAATAAGAAACTGAGTAACTCACAATTAAGAGCCTTCAGTACACAGGCAAAGAACAAATAGAATAACAGTATCAAGTGTCTTAGAGACCCACCCAGTTGACAACCTGAGGGCGGATGAAGAGAGATGAGTGGAATCATACTTTTTGTTCATGGAGAATCAGTCCTAGAGCACCAAGTCCCAGTCCCAGATGAGATTTCAGTGAATGTGTTCCACGTCTACATTTCCTTAGGGAACTTGTTACCACTTTCAGAATTAAAGAAAGGCAAGATACCCCAAAGTTAAAGGAGTCGGTCACAAGAATAAGTACTTGGATGGGCAGTGGGGAAGGGGGCTTCGTAAATCAAACTTCCACAGGTGTGAGGAAGAGTCCATTTCTCAGTTCCTCTCAACATTCTTAGAGGATGCTAGATGGATGTGACTTATTTCCACATCTCAATCTAGTACAGAGGAGGACAAATTTTCATTTTAAGACCTTAAGATGGGAGGGAGGGTGAAAAGGGAGGGAATGTATGTGTATCTATGGCTGATTCATGTTGAGGTGTGACAGAAAACAACAAAATTCTGTAAAGCAGTTATCCTTCAATTAATTTAAAAAAAAACTTTAAGAAAATACTTTCATTTTAAGTCAATTTTTCACTTTTAGGTTGCTTTCATACCACCTAACAATATCCTTTCTCTTACTCAAAACATATTTATGGAGCATCCATAGTGAACTAAGGGCATAATGAATAAAACTGAGCTGACCCCTGCCTCAAAAAAGCAGCATTTGTCTGTAAATACACTTTCTGGTTTCCCCAGCATGCAATGACACCAGAACACTTTCATACTATGGGAAATGATACTCTCCATAACAGTAAAAGTCATGAACCAGGATCACAAAATCCAAGTCAGTAATCTTGAGCAGTTAGTAACGGTGGAGTTGGATATCTAAGCCAAGTCTCTGCAACTCCTCTGACACTATTCTCTATTAGCTGGATGACGCTGGGCAAGTCACATAACCTCAGAAGAACTGTTTCCTAAGAAACAATCTAGGTTTGGCAGCAACTTCTTTGAACCCGCTATTCTGATTGTTATCCTGTCTTCGGGTATTATCCTTCATACTACCGTTTTAATCACTTTAGGTTTTCATTGTTGAGAATTGTGGCACCTTCCTATTTTCTTCCTCTAATGTTCTGTCAGTGACTATTTTTTAATTAACAAATAAGTAAAGCTGCCAAGACGTTTTGGTCTAACGATCCACACAAAATTCCACAGCTACCCTGAGACCACAGTGATGTTCTCTTCAGTCCCAGTTTTAGGGGGGAAAGATCTGCTGTTCATCACACTGCGAAGTTAAATAAATAGCCCAGGAGGAAGGCACACATCCGCAGAGTGCCTCTCCTCTTCTGTGAGGGCTGTCGGAAAGCCAACCCTACCCTGGGAAAGTTATAGGGCCCCATGATGCACTGTTCTGTACTGAACTTATTCCTGGCATCATTTTGTGCCACCCTTACTTCTTCCCCCTTTTTTCCTTCTCACATATTTACAGTTCACACCATCTTGTTCTATGAATATATGAACAGCATGATAACCAAAAAGAAATATGGAAGGCAAGTGAGATTCTATTCTTAAATATTCATGTGGGTCCAATATCATTTTTGCTGAGTTACATCATTAAGCAATATAACCTTAAAATATTTTCCATATTCAGGTACAAAGAGTTGCCCAAAATGTGAATGCTGGTACCCAGCTTACAGTCCGAAAAAGGATAAAGAAATGGGTGTAACAAATGCCATATGGCATCACTGCTGGTAGCAAAAGGGGAAAGGGTAGGAGACTGGGATTTAATGAACACCTACTAGATGCTGAGCGTGGGTGCAGTCATTTCACGTACAATTTGAGGTAGATATTGTCAACTCATTTCACAGATAAGAAACTTGAGGCTTTGAAGGGTTTATGTGTCATTCCCAGTCATGAGGCCAGGAAATAACAGAGCTGAGACCTGAATGGGGACCCACCACAGGGCCTTTCCATTGATGAACCTTCCACGTGAATGAAAATTAACCAAGAGAAACAGCTTGGAGATTTTCTAAACAAACATTTCAGAAAGTTCTGAAGGAAGTAAGACGCAAGTCACATGTCCTGCAAAGTACCTATTTCCCCAAACCCTGCTCTCATCCACATAAATGTTAATGATGTACCCCTAGTTTTGATTTATGTGACACGTCCCTGAGCTACACAGTGGACAATACAGATTGTTAGTTTCCTTTTTGAAGAAGAATATCAAGTTTAGACGTTTTTTTGTTGAACCTTTCCTTTTTTCACACAAAGAGATTTTTATTTCTGGGATAGTAGGAAATGGCAACCCACCCCAGTATTCTTGCCTGGAAAATCCCATGGACTGAGGATCCTGGTAGGCTACAGTCCGTGGGGTCGCAAAGAGTCGGACACGACTGAGCGACTTCACTTCACTTCACTTCAGTGTGGATCACTAGAGGATTCATGAAAGTGTATGTTGAACCTGTTCTTACACTATGAGAAGCCCTTTATAAATAAGATGGGGTATGGTTACTTAACTCTGAAAATGTAAGAGCAGGGCAATACTACCTCAAAGAGTATAAAATAGCTCTCTTGGAAAGCAACGTCTGAAAATTACATTCATGGAACCTATGTACTGCTCAGCTTACAGAACTGCACAAACCATGGGGAAGAGATGTGATGACATCAAAGACAATCTCCTAAGTAATGATGCCATTCAGTCTCTGGCCAAGCAGGCTAGATTACTTTGATATATCAGAGCCCCAGACTGACAGCTACAGAGCTGCACAGGAATTTTTTTAAAAACTCATCCCTCTTTGAACTCTTCCAAGTACTTAGATATCTGTCTTGAAGTTCTTATAACCAGCCCTTAGCCTAACCCTCTATTTTCTTTGAGTTCTCGATAACAGGAAACCACCAAGCAGTGTGAGTTGGCTCCATCAACCCCAGGTACCCTTGGCCATCACTATTTTCCCTTCTCTTCCTCCCTAGTTGTCCCCATTTTCCACTCTAGGCATGACTTGTAATCTCTATCATCCTTCTCAAAACCACAAAACCACACCTAATGCTACTAGCAGAACATGAGCTTTGTCACCGACTGACATGCCTATTCATCCATTTTACAGCCATTGGCTATGAATCACCTCAAAATCCCTCCCCACAGCTCAAAATTCACACACACACACTATATAGTCAACAAGGACCTACTATACGGCACAGGGAACTATACTCAATATTTTGAAATAACTCACAAGGGAAAAGAATCTGAAAAAAAAAACCAGATATGTATGTATGTCTAACTAAATCACTTTGTTGTACACCTGAAACTGAAACATTGTAAATCAACTATATTTCAATTAAAAAAAATATTTAGATAAAATACAATTTACAAGTAAGAAAGCCACATAGGCTCATGGTTCTGTGCTAGATTAACAGAAAATAACCAACTGAATATAAGAAAAAGAAATATCCTGACTCAATCCTAGAAGCCACAGATGGATCCTACCTATTGCTCAGACTTTCAGAAATATCTACTGGCAAGAATCAACATGGAAGGTTGGAGAACATTTAAAGCTCAACATGCTTTCATGTGAAACTATAATTACATGGACAGAAAATAAGTAAATGAGACCCCAATAGACTCGCAATGATGTTCCCTGCTAAGAGGGATGAGGGCAGGAGTGAACTAAGCCAGGGAGTGTTGGAGTACATTTAAAATACATTCAGCTCCTTAAAAGGGGTTCCTGGCTCCGACTGAGCAAGTAATCTGTGGCTGTATTTACTTCTAATTTACATGTGGCCATAATGACTGGCCCAGAAAATATGTGGGAAGAAAGCACTACCAACTGGCTTCTGATACGGGCAGGCATGCCAAGTGACAATGATCTTTCTAATTACTGAATGTAACACCAAATACCTTTAAAAAAAAGTCTCTGGTTCTGAGGCAACTGTTCCCTTTGATTACTTCTGGAGCTGATGCTGGCTCTTTTCCGAGGCCTCATAGGAAGATGAATTTCTAACTTGGCAAATTTATCTACTATAAATCTAACCTTTTTCCTTCATCTGGACTTAAGTCAAATAATGACTCATTTCAGCCCCATAAAAGAATACAGGGCAATACCTGATACTGAATATACACAGACTTCCCTCTCTAAGGATAAGACACAGAAAAATTCATATCCACCAGACAAATGAAAAATATTGTGCAGCTCAAGAGAAGGAAGACTCTAGAGTCAGAGCAAATATTTACTTAAGAAATAGGTATACAACATAAAAGGTAACTTTAGGAAAATATGAGATCAAACATGAGTCAACATTAACCAAAAAATTATGAATTTCAGACCTGAATGAAGGCAGTCAATAAAGTAGAAAACAGAATAAAAAAGCAGAAAATGGTATTAGTGAAGCAGAAGATAAACCACAGCTTTGGGTGGGGCCTACATGACTAAAGATTTCAAAATTTCCATTCCCCAAATAAGTAGATGAACATAAAGTACCAAAGGAGGAAAGAAGTCATCAATGCTGAAACCAGGAATGATACATTTATCCTTCAAATTTTAGAAAAGTATTACACATAGAGCCAGTTAAATCAGGGAGGAAAAAAATTCAGATTTCATGTATCTTTCTTCAGAGAGCTCTATACTCTTTAGTCCAGCAGAAACCAGACAAGAAACTCTTAACCTCAAACCTGGGTGAACAAGATGAACAAGAGGAAGGTCAGGGCTATAGCTTGTCTTGCTCAGTTCAGTTCAGTTCAGTCGCTCAGTCGTGTCAGTATTTATGACTAACTCTTGCTCAGTATTTATCTATTTATTTATCTTAAGCATCTGAAACCAGCCTTATATCTAAAGGCTAAGACTGGAAGAGTCTTCTCTGGAATCTGAGCAGATGAGAAGATCTTAACAGTAACATCAGGAAGAAGATGCTGCGCCCATTCAAACAAAATAGAAGACTTAAAAACTCGTAACTGGAAATGTAGAAGGACTTTTATCAATTTTAATATGCCCACTTTAAGCACATGATCATGATTTTTTTTAAAAACAAAAAGATTTTTTTTTAATTCCTATTAACTGATCAGAAAGTGATAGAGGGAGCTCATGGACAAAGGATTAGGAATCAAAAAGTCTGCATTTCTCAACATGCAGACATAGACAATGAAGAAAGTGATTTACAATCTACAGTCTCATGGCAGGATGTCCTTCGCAAAGTAGGGAGGAAACTAGTCAAAACGAAGGAGTGAGATATGGGGACAAAAGTTCAATTCAGGAGAAAAATAAAGGGAATTCCTGGCCTGCTTGTGAAAGGACATTGCGAGATGACAAAGTAGACTGGACAGACTGTCTGTCTGAGTATGTTGAGAGATTTCTAGAACTGATAGTTTGGGATTGAAAGAGCACACAGAATACTAAGTATATAGAACAGAATAACCAGCACACAGAAAAGTAAGCACACACAAGAAGAAAAATGAAAATTTAAAAGAGAATGAAGAATTTACAGAAGAAGAAAAGGATTCATAGAGTTCTAGATGGCTCAGCTGTGAATGATATTAACAAGGTCATAATAACGTTAACACTGAAAACTGACATGATCAGAAACACAACCTGATGTATTAGGATGGAGAGGTTCAGAAGGGGAGTAGGCATGCAACACATCTTCCACAGGGATGTCGATCAATACTTGAAACTGACAGACCCAGTAGTACAAGGATAAATCTTGGTGATGCAATGCAAATACCCAATGAAGCAACTAAACCAACTGAAAATGGTAGTTATGGGGAAGATAAAAGGCAGGAAGGGAGAAAAGAACTCCTTTTTCTTAGAAATCCTCATATAGCTATTTGACTCTTTATAACACTGATTAAAAAAATAAAAACAAAAAAGGAAAAAGAAAAGAAAACTGTTGAAACTAAAAGTGTATTTAAAACTACAACAGGCAGAAGTGCCACTATAGAAGACCAAGTTGATGCCACAGAAGACAAGTTTAAGAAAAATCACACATGCTTTAATAGTTACTAGAATGATTAGAAATTATGGCTCTGGAGCATAGAAAATACAGATTCAATAGAAGAAGAATTGGTACACCCAGAAAGAACAAATAGAACGTAAGTTATTTAACAATAAAAGTAAGTTTTTCCTAAAAGACGTTAAGTTCTTAAGCTTAAAGAACACAAAGAAAAAAGATAAAATGCACTAAATCAAAATTTAAAACTTCTGTGCAAAAAAACATAATTGAGAATGAAAAGACAATCCATGGAACAAGATAAAATATTTGTAAATCATATAGCTAGAAAGCAATTGATATCCAGAATATATAAAGAAACTCAACAAGAAGAAAATCAAACTGAACTAAACAATAAGACTTGAATAAACATTTCTTGAATAAACAGAGACATTCATATGGTCAAAAAACACCTGACAAGATAGTCAACAGCACAAATTGTTAGGGAAATGCAAATCAAAACCACAATGCATAAGAACACCTCACATCAATTAGAATTGTTGCTAACAAAATAAGCAAGGTTGTGGTGAAATTGGAACCTTTATGTATTGCTCAGGGGAATGCAAAATAGTTCAGCCGCTATAGAAATCAGAATGGCAGGTTCTTAAAACATTAAACATAGAATTTTTTTGAGCCCACAATTCCACTGCTGGGTATATACACACAAAATAATTGAAAGCAGGGTCTCAAAAAGATACCTGAACACCCATGTCCATGGCAGTGTTATTCACAATAATAGAGAAAAAGGTGAAAGCGACTCAAGTGTCCATGGACAAATACATGGATAAACAAAATGCAGTACTTTAAAAACATACAATGGAATATCATTCAGCCTTAAAGAAGGAAATTCTGGCACATAGTACAACATGGGTGAACCCTGAGGACATTATGCTAAGTGAAATAAGCTTGTAACAAAAAGACAAATATTTTGTGATTCCACTTATATGAGGTACCTAGAGCAGTCAAATTCATGGAGACAGTATTGTAAAACGGTGGTTGCCAGGGGCTGGGGAGGGAGAAGAGGAGGAGTTGTTTTTTAATAGGCAGAGAGATTCAGTTTTGTAAGACAAAGAGAGTTCTAAAGATCTGTTTCACAACAATGTAAATATACTTAGCTCTACTGAACTTGAAAATGTAAATTATATGCCATTTATATGTTACGACAATTAAAAGAAAGAGCTCATTCCAGGAAAAATATGAAGTGCATGATCTACAACTGAAATGCAGGTTTGTTAAATAAATAAACTTCAAGAGTTAAAAGAATTCACATGAAAAAACAAAATGGGGAAAAATTCAAAATCACAAAGGGAAAAATTTAGGCTGAACACAGTCATCAACTCAGCCACAACAGTTGACAAGACATAGAAGCAACATTTCATTTTGTCAAAAATGCAGCATGACTCAGACTATACATTCAGCCCTGGCATGATTTATCTGCAATAGCAAGAACAAGGCACTTGTATTAAATGTAATCAGGATATACTGCACCCTGAAATTTCCACAGATGACATAATACAGGTGATGAATCAAAATAATGTGCTCAGGAGAGCTTCAGCATGAGCTTCTCATCAATCCACGTAAACAAGGAATATCTGTGATAACAATGCTGACCAAAAAATGCAGCTATTATAACTATTAAAAGAAACTGTCCAACTGAAATGCATATAACTGTGATGAACTAAGATTAAAAACTCCAGGAAATCACAAGAAAAAGGAAAACATTCTTCACATTTTGAGTCATACAATACTACATTTTGTTGTTTAGTCATTAACTCGTGTCTGAGTCTCTCTGTGACCCCATGGACTATAGCCTGCCAGGCTCCCCGTCCCAGGCAAGAACACTGGAGTGGGATGCCATTTCCTTCTCCAGGGGATCTTCCCAACCCAAGGCTGGAACCTGCATCTCCTGCATTGGCAGGTGGGTTCTTTACCACTGAGCCACCAGGGAAGTCCTCAGTTTACACACTGCAGACAATATTTCATGCTCTTAAATCTTCCCTTTTTCACAAAACTGATAGGATCAGTTTTTCCATTTGCTTTTCCAGCTTTTCAATCAGACTTACACTTGCCCTAAAAGTCTACCATTCTTTCCACATGGCAATGGGCTCCTGTGTTCAAGTGCAGGAATACAGCGAGCCCATCCTGCTCACCAGATCTGCACAAAAGAAACCCAAGCACCACAACTGCACTGCTTCCTGGGCACTCCGGCAGAGTTTAGGATTCTACAGACTAGAGAACTGGCCAGAAAGTATTTAAACAAACTCACAGTTCTGATTTCAAAGACTGTATTGACAGGTATACAGCTTTCCCTTTTGGAAAGTGCTCCTGCTGGGGAGAGATGCTATCCTGAAACTTGTCAAAATAACCAGGTATTGTAAAAAACGCATTGAAAAAAAATCTTGGCATGGTTGTCACTACTAGGGCCAAGGATGAATTAGTCAAACTCTGTTTACATGTCAAGCTAGTTTGTATGATATTATTTAGAAAATGGGGGTAACCCGAAGTTGAGGAATAACAGGTCAGAAACTGGCCAAAAGAGAAACATATCCTCTAAGTTAAAAAAAAAAAGAAAGAAAGAAACTCATGAGCATGCTAAATCATAAAGGGAGAGAGCAAGAAGAAAGGGATGAGAGAAAAGGGAGAGAAGTCAACTGAAAGGACAAAAAACCCTCCTGAAAGGGCAACGAAATGAATTACTCTTTGAATAAGAAACAGGCTTACAACCCCCCTATTTCTTTCCATTACCCAAGGCCACAATGTCCAAACTCCCGAACTCTTTGTTATCTGCATGCCTCGACCCAGCCATCTGCACAGGGACCCAGAGCCTGCAAAGACTTTAGGCAATCAAGAGTTCCACCCAAAAAAGTAAATATCCCAAAGCATAGATAGGGTGGGTACATTTCTATTGAGGGATGTTTATGGAGAGAGCCTCTGAGCTATGTTGGAATGTCTGTAGTCCACAGGTTTCAGGACAAAGAGATTACAACTATATAATCAACCCTCAGGATGAGCTAGATTCTTCCAACCAGAGCCAATGGAGGAGTCTTGAGGGATATTTTCTTCTAAGAGCAAATGCAGGTTTCTAAAATCAGAAGTAATTCCCAAATTACTTAGAATAGAAGGGTGTGAGGGAAAGGAAAAGAAGGAAAAAGGGAAAGCAAATGGGGGTGGAGGCATACTGTCAAAATAGCTGGCCAAAATATAGAAGTCTGCAGCTGTGATAAGAAAAGCATTCAGCCCAGAATAACAGCAAAGGATTCTGTGGACAGAGGCATCTTCCATTACTTAAGGTTTCCAGTAGCTTAAACTTCAAGTACTTTTCAAAAAATAAGTCAAAATAAATCCTGAGTGCCTGAATTGAAGAACAGTGGTTTAAAACTGTACCTCATTATTTGTGGTTGCTCAGGGGGGAACAGGGGCAGGGGGAAAAGATGGATTGGGAGGTTGGAGTTAGCAAATGCAAAGTATTATATGTAGAATGGATAAACAACATAGTCCTAGTGTATAGCACAGGGAACTATATTCACTATCCTGTAATAAACCATAATAGAAAAGAATATGAAAAAGAATACACCTGTGTCTACATATCTGAACCACTTTGCTGGACAGCAGGAACTAACACATTCTAAATCAACTCTACTTCAATAAAATAAATTTAAATTTTTAAAACTACAGCTGCACCTCAACATATCTTCCAATATGCCTGGAAGATAGTTTTCTGATGTGTTTCCCACAGTGTAAGAAAATAGATACATTTCTTTCTGGTGTAGACAAACTATATAATCCTTTTGGAATACAATATGGATAAGTGCATGTGTTTGTGTGGTTTGCATCAAGATTCTAAAAAGTACAATGGGTCAGAGACTATGTAACTCTACAACTACAAATTTGTACTGTGGAAAGAGTTCATTAAGGAGGAAGATTTTACTACAAGAGGGCTTAATACAATAGCATATAAGACTAGAAAACTTCAGAAAGTAATAATACAGTGCTCGCCAACTGAGTTATTAAAACTATGTTCCCATGCAATGCAATTTATACAGCCAATAAAAATTAAATTGTATTGAAATTAGGTGTCTATATATTTATCCCATCTGGGAAACATATCTACATGTAAGATTATATATTTATATACTTTGGATACTTTGATTTTCTACAGAAAAATAATATACAGGGCTAAGATAAGAGTAACAGACCAGACGATTGCCTGTCTTAAAAAAGAAAAATAATAAAATATACAAAATACTGAACATGTCAGAGTGGGAAAAGAACAGGTAAGCACTATGACTGACCCAGACTTCCCTGATAGCTCAGTTGGTAAAGAATCCATCTGTAATGCAGAAGACCCCAGTTCGATTCCTGGATCAGGCAGATCTGCTGGAGAAGCAATAGGCTACCCACTCCAGTATTCTTGGGCTCAGCTGGTAAAGAATCTGCCTGCAATGCGGGAGGCCTGGGCTTAATCCCTGGGTTGGGAAGATCTCCTGGAGAAGAGAAAGGCTACCCACTCCAGTATTCTGGCCTGGAGAATTCCATGGACTGTGTAGTCCATGGAGTTGCAAAGAGTCAGACATGACTGAGCGACTTTCACTTTCACTTCACGATTGACCCGGCTTCCTGCCTCAAGAGTATCCAGCAACCATACAGTGGAAATCTAGGTGGAACCCAGAGAACTTACTGAGTTAAAGAAGCATATCTGGGAACCCAAGAAGCTCAAAGCAGCTAGAGTTACCAGAACAGAATACCATAGAGAAGAGAACCAAAAAGAAAACCCCGGAGATCTGCAGCTCCTCCATCCGCTGCCTTGAGGACTCACCAGAGAACAGCTCAGAAAAGCACACAGGGATCCGTGAAGAGACTGGAGTGCTATCTATTAGAACAGTCTCCGTTTCCACTAGCAAGACTGGACAACCTCATAATTCACAGAACCAGGGTCAGGCCTGGGTGCGGATGTCAGGGCGGTGGGCGTCCCGTGCGCCTGGCCCGGGGGGACACTCACTCATGTTGTGTCTCTCAGCTCCTCTCCTAAGGAGAAGCTGGTGTTTTCTCAGAAGGAGTTGAAACCATCGTCTGTAATTTTAAGATTTTAAATTAAAAGGCCTGTCTCTGGAAAAAAAAAAAAAAAAATTCACAGAACCTTGGCTAGAGCACTCAGAAACATCTTGCCCCAGTAGTGAGGAATAATCAGTCCTAGAACTAAACACTGAGTTGATCCCACCTAACACATTTTAAAAGCAAGACCTAAAAAGATCAAATTCTTTCCAAGTAGTTAACTACAACCCAGAACAAAGCCTGAGAATATTTATGGGAACACAAATATGTAGTACCCAACAAGGTAAAATTCACATAGTCTGGCATCCAGTCAGTGATTACTAGTCCTGCAACGAAGTAGGAAAATATGACCAACATAAGGAGAAGATAGTTTCACAACTGAAGCAGAAACAAAACTGAAATAGATGTGAGAATTAACAGGTAAGTAGATTAGAGCAGCTCTTACAACCATATTCCACATGTTAAAAAAAGTAGAGACATAAAAGATTTTTAAAGAGACCAAAGTCAAATTTTTAGAGATGAAAAATACAATGCATAAAATGAGAAATATAGTGGATGGGATTAACAAAAATCTGGCATTGCAGAAGAAAGGATTAGCAAAGTGAGAGAAATAGACACTATCCAAAATGAAACACTGAGAAAAACGAGAGAGCAAGAAAAATTAAAAGAACATCAGTGAGTTGTGGGAAAATTTCAAGCAGACCACCATACATGTAACTGGAGTTCCCAAAGGACAGAGAGAGGGCTTCCCTGGTGGCTCAGATGATAATGAGTCTGCCAGCAATGAGGCAGACCTGGGTTCGATCCCTGGGTCGGGAAGATCCCCTAGAGAAGCAAATGGCAATCCCCTCCAGTATTCTTGCCTGGGAAATACCATGGACAAAGGAGCCTGTGGGCTACAGTCCACGGGGTCACAAAGAGTCGGACATAACTGAGTGACTAACACTTTTAAATGAAAGAGGAGGATATCTGAAAAACAAAGGCCAAAAAGTTCCAAACTTGAATGAAAACTACAAACTTACATATTCAACAAGTTTAATAAACTATGAACATAAAAAACAAAGAAAATGCATAAAGGCACACTTAATCAAATTTATCAAACATAATGATAACAAGAAAATCTTTAAAGCCACCAGATAAAAAAAGACTGGCACAGAGAGGAATTAGGATAAGGAGGACAGCAGATTTTTCACCAGAAATATGGCAAGCAAGGAGACAGTGATAAACGTCTTTAAAGTACTGAAAAAAATAACCCTATCAATATAAAAGTCTGTCCATGGAAAATGCTTTTCAAAAAGGAGAATTAAGCAAAAACATTTTAAAACAAAACAGATGAAAGGATTCACTGTAAGCAGATCATGGACTATAAGAAATGTTAGAAAGGAATTCCATCAGACAGAGGAAACTTATATCACGAGGATAGATGAATTTTCACAAAGAAACAGAGAACACTAAAACTAGTAATTAAATGGATAAATGTAAAAGACAGTTCTCTTATATGTCTCTTTAAATTATAATTGAAAATAACTCACAAAATGAGAGAAGTATCTACAAAACATATCTGATAAAGGACTCGTATACAGAGTATATAAAGAACTTTTACAACTCGATAATAAAGACACAAGCCAATTTTAAAAGGAGAAAAAATCTGAACAGACATTTCCCAAAAGAAATAAATAAATGGCTGGTAAGTATATAAAAAGATACTCAACAGCACTAGCCATTGGGGGGAAAAAAAGCAAATTCGCAATGAGATACCACTTCAAACTCACCAGGAAAGCTATAATCAAAATAACAGGTAATAACAAGAATTGGTGAGGATATGGAGAAATTAGAACCCTCAAACATTGCTGGTGGCAGTGTAAAATGGTAGAGTCACTGTGGAAAACAGCCTGGTAGTCCTTCAGAACATTAAACAGTGTTACCATGCAAGTACAGTCCTAGGTATATACCCAAGGGAAGTGAAAATATGTATCAATACAAAAGCTTATAGAAGAATGTTCCTAGAAACATTATTCATAATAGTAAAAAAAAAAAAAAAGAAAACAACCCAATGTCTATCAACTGATAAACAGACTAAAAAATAAGTATCCTACAGTAAGTCCCCTACATATGAATCTTCAAGCTGTGAACTTTCAAAGATGAGAACGTGCACTCATTCGCATGTACAATCATGTAAGTTACTTCACATGTTTGTCATGAACTACTGTACTTCTGTACTTCCCAAGGTACTACTGCACTGTAAGATTTAAAATGTTTTCTTTTTTGTTTTTTTTTAATGTTTTATTTGTGTGAAAAGTGTTATAAGTTTATTACAGTACAGTATTATATAGTCAATTGCATTGGGTTACTAGACTAATTTTGTTGGGACTTACAAATAAGACTTATGAACATGCTCTCAAAATGGAAATCATTCATATGTAGGGAACTTACTGTATGTCCAAACAATAGAATATTAATGCACAAGGGAAAAAATGATAATAAATGCTATCATAGCATGCATGAACCTTAAAAAACATTATGCTGTGTGAAAGAAGCCAGTCATACAAGACCTAATACTATGACTCTATTTATATGAAATGTTCAGGATAGGCAAATCTCTGAGATGGAAGAGTAGATTGGTGTTTGCCAGGGGTTTGGAAAAGGATAAATACAGAATGATGCTTTTGAATAGTGGTGCTGGAGAAGACTCTTGAAAGTCCCTTGGACTGCAAGGAGGTCAAACCAGGAAACGTAAAGGAAATCAGCCCTGAATATTCACTTGAAGGACTGATGTTAAAGCTGAAGCTCCAATACTTTGGCCACCTGGTGCAAAGAGCCAACTCACCCGGTGCGAAGAACCAACTCTGATGCTGGAAAAGATTAAAGGCAAAAGGAGAAGAGGGTGGCAGAGGATGAGATAATTGGATAGCATCACTGACTCAATGGACATGAATCTGAACAAACTCTGGGAGTCTGGCATGCTGCAACCCATGGGGTTGCAAAGAGTTGGACACGACTTAGCAGCTGAACAACAACAAATAGGGAATGACTGGTAACAGATGCGGGGTTTCCTTTGCGGATGGAGAAAATTTTCTAACATTGTGGTAATAGTTCCACAACACTGAGTATATTAAAAAAAACTCATTGAACTGTATTTCTTAAATAGCTGAATTATATGTGAATTATATCCATAAAGCTACTAAAAAAGATACCTGACAAAAGTAATAATGATGGGATTTATTATAGAAATAAAATTTTAGAAAAGTTAGGCAGAAAATATATTGTAAGATTTTTATATTATAAAGAGGGATAATGTCACTTAAAAATATCATTTAATATAGTTAATTTAATTAAATAAATATAACTTAAAGCCTATTACAAATGCTGAAATCAACCACTAAAAATAAAACAAGAAATTATAGCTAATATGCCAAAGAAGAAATAAAGTTATAAAAATCACCAAATGCAAAAAAAAAAAAAGAGAGAAACAAAGAATAAACAGGACAAATAAGCAATCATCATCAGATGAGCAAGATGATATACTTAGATATAACCATAACAAAATACATACACACACACACACACACACACACACACACACACACACACACACTCAGAGGAAGTGGTCTAAACACCACCAATGAAATGGCAGAGGTTGTCAGGCTGGATAAAAAAGCAAGAGTTAACTCCATACAAGATACATTTCCTACATGAACCATACTTTAAATATGAAGACACAAGTAGTTTAATAGGAAAAGGAAAAAGATCTGTTCAAGATGACACTAAAAATGAAACTGGAGTGCTATACTAATATCTGGCAGAGTAGATTTTAGAGCAAAATCTATTATCAAGAACAAAGAAAGCCATTTACTACTGAAAAGGGGTCAATTCATCAAGATGACACAACAATAATTAAAGTCTATACATCTAATAAAGTGGAGACGGAACTGGCAATCCACTCCAGTATTCTTGCCTGGAGAATCCCATGGACAGAGGAACTTGGCAGGCTACAGTCCATGTGGTCGCAAAGAGTCAAACATGACTGAGCAACTAACATACACACACATACATATAATAAGGGAACTTCCAATGATATGGAGTAAAAACTGATGATTAAGAGCAACGAAAATCTGAAATCATAGCCAAAATTTCAATACCCCTCTATAATTAATTGATAAAACAGAAAATCAATAAGTATAACAAGAACTTCACGTAATTATCAACTTGATTCTGACTGACATTTTTAGAACACTTTATTGATTACCAGCAGAATACACATTTTCCTCAAGTGCAAAATGAACTGGTACCAAGACAGACTCTATCCTGGGCCATAAAACAAGTCTCAATAAATTTAAAAGGATTCAAGTCATACAAAGTATGGTCTCTGACCATAACTGAATTAAACTAAAAGTCAGTAACAGAAAGACCTTTGGAAGATTACCACATGATGAACAACTATCATCTCTTTAAATACCTTATGCAATAAAGAAACTGCCGGGGGAAATCTGAAAGTGCTTTGAACTGAATTAATATTCTGAATGTTTTGAATTGAATGAAGACAAAAACAAAGCATCAGTACTTGCGGGGTGTCACTAAAGCAGTACCTAAGAGGAAAATTATAGCATTAAACACTCGCAGTAGAAAATAAGTCTGACATAAATGACTATCAGAAGCCAGAAAAAGATGATCTAATTAACGCCAAAGCAAGCAGAAAAAAGAGGAAACAATGAATAATTCAGATAATAATATAACAGTGTGTGTGTGTGTGCTCAACTGCGTCTGACTCTTTGCAACCCCATGAACTGTAGCCTGCCAGGCTCCTCTGTCCATGGAATTTTCCAGGCAAGAATACTGGAGTGGGTTGCCATTTCCTAATCCAGAGGATCTTCCAGATTCAGGGATAAAACTCACGTCTCCTGCATCTCCTGCATCAGCAGGCAGACTCTTTAAGACTGGGCCACCTAAGAAGCCCATTAGTAAAAGCAATAAACTCAAAAGCTATTTCTTTGAGAAAATCAATACAGTTGTTAGGGGGGAAAAGATAACAGAAATTACTAATGGCAGAAACCAAAAGAGGGGTGGTCACTACTAACCCCATAGACATTAAAGGATATAAAGAAAACAGATAGAATGGGGACTTCCTAGGTGGTCCAGCGGTTAAGAATCCGCATTGCAGTGCAGCGGGAGGGGGGCTCCATCCCTGGTAAAGGAACTAAGATCCCATGCGCTCTGCATCTAAGCCTACGTGCTGCAACCACTGAGCCCGTGAGCTCTGGAGCCCACGTCACACAGCTAGACAGCCCACAAGACACAACAACCGAAGCCTGCACACTCCGGAGCCTGCCTGTCACAACGGGAGAGTCCAAGTGCTGCAAGAAAAGATCTCACATGAAAAACTGAAGATCCTGCATGCTGCAAGTAAGACTCAATGCAGCCAATTAACAGATTTTTTTTTTTAAAGAATAAAGACAGTGTGGTATGGGCCTAAAAAAGATAAACAGATTAATGAAATATAACAGAAAGTAGATCTATACTTACATAAGAAAGTTTTCACAAAGGTAAACAGGTGACACAGTGGAGAAAGAAGAGCCTTTCCAATAAATTCTGCTAAACTACTGGATATCTCAGCAGTGGCCACAGGACTGGAAAAGGTCAGTTTTCATTCCAATCCCAAAGAAAGGCAATGCCAAAGAATGCTCAAACTACCACACAATTGCACTTCTCTCACACGCTAGTAAAGTAATGCTCAAAATTCTCCAAACCAGGCTTCAGCAATATGTGAACTGTGAACTTCCAGATGTTCAACCTGGTTTTAGAAAAGGCAGAGGAACCAGAGATCAAATTGCCAACATCCTCTGGATCATCAAAAAAGCAAGACAGTTCCAGAAAAACATCTATTTCTGCTTTATTGACTATGCCAAAGCCTTTGATTGTGTGGATCAAAATCAACTGTCGAAAATTCTGAAAGAGATGGGCATACCAGACCACCTGACCTGCCTCTTAAGAAACCTGTATACAGGTCAGGAAGCAACAGTTCAAACTGGACATGGAACAACAGACTGGCTCCAAATAGGAAAAGGAGTATGTCAAGGCTGTATATTGTCACCCTGCTTATTTAACTTATATGCAGAGTACATCATGAGAAACGTTGGGCTGGAGGAAGCAGAAGCTGGAATCAAGATTGCTGGGAGAAATATCAATAACCTCAGATATGCAGATGACACCACCCTCATGGCAGAAAGTGAAGAAGAACTAAAGAGCCTCTTGATGAAAGTGAAAGAGGATAGTCAAAAAGTTTGCTTAAAGTTCAGCATTCAGAAAACTAAGATCATGGTATGGGGTCCCATCACTTCATGGCAAATAGATGGGGAAACAGGGGAAACCGTGGCTGACTTTATTTTTCTAGGTTCCAAAATCACCACAGATGGTGATTGCAGCCATGAAATTAAAAGATGCTTACTCCTTGGAAGGAAGGTTATGACCAACCTAGACAGCATATTAAAAAGCAGAGACATTACTTTGCCAACAAAGGTATGTCTGGTCAAGGCTACAGTTTTTCCAGTGGTCATGTATGGATGTGAGAGTTGGAATATAAAGAAAGCTGAGCGCTGAAGAATTGATGCTTTTGAACTGTGGTGTTGGAGACGACTCTTGAGAGTCCCCTGGACTGCAAGGCGATCCAACCAGTCCATCCTAAAGGAGATCAGTCCTGGGTATTCATTGGTAGGACTGATTTTGAAGCTGCAACTCCAATACTTTGGCCACCTGATGAGAAGAACTGACTCATTGGAAAAGACCTGATGCTGGGAAAGATTGAGGACAGGAGGAGAAGGGGACGACAGAAGATGAGGTGGTTGGATGGCATCAGCGACTCAATGGACACGGGTTTGGGTGGACTCCAGGAGTTGGTGATGGACAGGGGGCCTGGTGTTCTGCAGTTCACGGAGTTGCAAAGAGTCAGACACAACTAAGCGACTGAACTGAACTAAACTGGATATCTGAATGCAAAACAACATAAAAAACAACTTTTACTCACATTTCAAACCACATATGAAAATCAACTTAAATGGATCATAGACCTAAATGTAAAACTTAGAACTAAAACTGCTAGAGGAAAACAAAAGAGAAAATCTCTATACAATTGGGTCATGCAAAGTTTTCTTAGGTAAGATATCAAAAGTATGATCCATAAAAGAACAAACTGAAACACTAGTCTTCATCAAAAGCTCTTCTGCTCTTCAAAGGACACTAAGTAAATTTTAAAAGCCACAAACTTGGTTAAAAAAACTTTAAAATCATATCTAATAGAAGACTTGCATCCAAAATGTATTTTTAAAATTTCAAAGTTCAGGAAGAAACCACTCATTTTTTAAAGTAGGCAAAAGATCTAGACACTTCATGGAAAATAATATACAGACAGCAAATAAGCACAGAAGAGCAAGTATGAAAACCCAAATTAAAACCACAACAAAATGCCACCAGATATTAACAGAATAACCAAAATTAAAAAGACTGACCATACCAAGTGTTGGTGAGAATATGAATCAACTGTAACTCTCACACTGCTGTGGGAACAGAAGATAGGATCAATTTGGGAAACGATTAGGCCATTTTTTAAAATTAAATATGCACTTACTGTCTAATCTAGACATTTCACTCACTAGGTATTTACTCAAGAGTAAAGAAAGCATATCAACACAAAGACTTGAGCACAAGTGTTTATAGTAGCTTTATCTTTAATAGACAAAAACTGGAAACAGATCAAACATCAATTCACAAATAGATAAATTGCTATAATGTCCATACAATGGAATTACTACTCAGTAATTAAAACAAATGAATGAGTCATAGACATAATAGCATGTATCAACTCAAAATAATTATACTGAGTGAAAGAATCCAAACAAAATTCAGCATTTACTGTATGATTCCAGTTATATAAAACTATAGAAAAATAAAACTAGTCTATAGTGACCAAAAGCAGACCAGTAATAGTTGGGAGAACAGGAGGGGAGGGTAAGACAACAGAAGGAAGGACTTCAAAGGGAAGCAGAAAATTTGAGGGGTGATAGGTTTGTTCATTCTTTTGATGGTGATGATTATTTCAAGGGTATTACACACATCAAAACAAATCAAACTATACATTTTAAATATGTGCAATTCACATTATGTCCTCAATAAAAATATTAATAGAAAGTCTATGTCTTATAATAATAAGGAAAATGCCACATTATAGATTTCCAAAATACAATTTTTAAAGAATATTTTACTTGGAGGGAAAACACTGGATTATAAGAAAATCTGAGCACCAACTATAATGTATACATGTATCAGTAACAACGCAAGAGCAACCCAATGCAGTGTCAGAGACTAAATGAGGTGAGGAGGATGTCCTGGGAAGGCAGCTGAGATCACCTGTCAGAGTCTAAAAGGTAAGAGAGCTTCCAGGAGAGGAGGGGACAGAGGTACAGAGTCATGGTTTTCAAGAGCTATAGAACTAAAAACAGAAGTTTAAGAGTATGTGTGGTGAGGTGTAACATGTGTGTGCATACAAGTGAGAGGACTTGGAGCAGTGACATCCCAAAAACTATGAGTATGCCAGGACTTAGATCTTGGTCTCTAAATACCATTCTCTACTGAAAGGAGCCAGGCTCTTGGGAGAAACGCTCGAGTCCAGGGCTGGGGGCCAGGGAAGTACATGATGATTTGGAACACGTTCTTGTGCCAGAAAGACAGATAGCATTCAAAGAATTATGAAGATATGTTAAAAAAAAAAATTATATTGAAGGGTTCCTTCCTGGCCTAAAATGTACATATTTGAGCTTCAGAATGAATGTCAGATCAGATTTATAACACTTTGAATAAAATAGGAATTTATAAGTTCATTATAATACAAATTAACTAATAAAAGCTTGACAAGAAATAGGAAGTTTACATAGACCCAAATACTTTCCCACAAAATTCTTATTGCTTACAAAGTAAAAACAGTAACTTTACAGTGAAGAAATCTAGAAGACACTACCTTTATCAAATGATCAAAGTAAACATCACCAGAAACTGGGATAAATACCAAAATCACTGCAGACAGTGACTGCAGCCATGAAATTAAAAGACGCTTGCTCCTTGGAAGAAAAGCTGTGATAAACCTAGACAGCATATTAAAAAGCACAGACATCACTTTAGTGATGAAGGTCCATATAGTCAAAGCTATGGTTTTTCCAGTAGCCATGCATGGATGTGAGAGTTGGACTATAAAGAAGGCTGAGTGCCAAAGAACTGATCTTTCAAATTGTGGTTCTGAAGAAGACTCTTGAGAGTCCCTTGGACTGCAAAGTGATCAAACCAGTCAATCCTAAAGGAAATCAACCCTGAATATTCATTGGAAGGACTGATGCTGAAGCTCCAATACTTTGGTCACCTGATGCAAAGAGCCAACTCATTAGAAAAGACCCCGATGCTGGGAAAGACTGAAGACAAAAGGAGAAGGGGACAGCAGAGGAAGAGATGGTTGGATGGCATCACCAACTCAAAGGATATTCAGTTCAGTTCAGTCACTCAGTCGTGTCCAACTCTGTGACTCCATGAACCGCAGCACACCAGGCCTCCCTGTCCATCACCAACTCCCAGAGTCTACCCAAACCCATGTCCATCGAGCCAGTGATGCCAGTGAGACAACTTATACAACTGGGGAAAACTTCAATGGATTTGAAAATTAGCTGACAGTAATTGTGTTAATTTCCAAAATCAAATGATTGTTTTGTGACTATGTGAAAGAACGTCCTTGTTTTTAAGAAATACATTATAAAGTACTGAAGGATGTTAGGACATCATGTCAGTAATTCATTCCTAATGGACTTGGCAAGATAAAGGGTTCTTTGCAATTTTGTACTGCACTTGCCACTTTTCTGTAAGTTTGAGAGAGAAGGAAGTAGGAAGGGAGGAGCAGGGGGAGGAGGTGGAAAAGCCCCATGATCTAAATAAAATAAAATGTGTTTAATTGAAAGAGCGTATTCATGTGTCACTACTAACCATAAGACTAGGCATGCGCAGAAGAAACTGAATTAAGAAACATTTTTTTAAATCTGGTTAGAAGTTACTGTTACAAATTACATGACTATTCCAGACACACATGTGCCTGATTTTAGAGACGACAGGAAGAGATGTCTCAGACAAATGGCAGAGTATAAAAGGCATGCTGCCAAAAGTCAAATAGGTCTTTTGAAAAACGAGAAGTCTAGACCACAGTAAACAGCGCAGGCAGAGTCATCCCACCAAGTTTTGCTGTATTTCCAAAAGCTAAAGAAATATTATACAGAATTAGAAAGACACATTTACATTCAACGCAAAACAAAGAAAGGGCAGACACCCCACAAAGTGGTCCAAAGAATGTCTTCTGTTTCCAGGATACAGGGAAAATGTGACAAGGTACCATGCTCTTTGAAGACGATGGATTATGAAATTCCTTCTGCCAGCTAGTGAGAATAATCTCTTCCAGATGTTGTTTGGCCCGCAATGTGTTATTCAAAATATGAAAGTTTTGTTTATTTTCAGAGTTCAACAGCCAAATAAGAAATCTCCTTTCCTTCACTAACTTCTAATTAAATCAGAGATTAACAGGTTTGTTTGTCTTTTTTAAATCAGCGTATATCCTAAGTCTAGACTTATACAACCTACTCAAAGTTTTAAGGGTGAAAAAAATCAAACCTGTTGAATACAACCCTAGTATCTTCTACTTCACGATGGGGGAAAAATGAGGTACTTCATCTCATTTCCTTTCTTGCTACAATAGAACATCACTTTTCTTCAGTGAAGTCCCTCCTGGCAATAACTTTTTAAAACAGTAGGAAATAGAGGGAAATCTAAAGGAAACTAGTATTGTGCTGCACGATGAGTTATTCCCAGCTGGGCTAAGGAGATGGGAAGACTGTAGGTTTTCCTGAGAATTCACATATACACTTTTGAGAGATAAGGAAAGGCTGGCCTCGTTCATTAGTATCAGACTGCTGTGAGTAACGTTTCAAACACTATCACCCTGTGGATGAAATCAGGAATGTGAAGCAAGGGGAATCAAATGACTCTTCTCTGTTCACAATAATTCAGTAACCATGGTAACAAATAAACAACAAAAATAGGGGACTCCTCCCTAACTTTAACGTCAATGGTATTCGAACTCTTGTTTTCCTTTTATGAACGAGTTTTCAAATGTAACACAGGGTATCTTTTTAAATTATTACTGAAGCTGTTTATCTCAAATGCAGCAGAATATGAAAAGGAAAAGAAGTCTTTTTATAAGCTGTGAGAAGATAATAAAACCACAAAGTAGCCACAAGTTCCTCTGCTTGAGATACGACCTAAAAACCAACTGGAGGCCTAAATACAGCTGTGAGGCACACTTTAAATTAGACTTCTAACCATCTAACCATCGGCCTGAACGATGCTGTCCTGAATGTCCAGAAAAAATCATGGGGAAATCCAAACATGTGGAGAATAAAGAGGGTCACACAGAAAGCTTCTAACTAGTGTGAAAGGGATTATATGGCCACTCCAAAGAAAATATAAGGCATTAGAACGTGAAATTCCAATTATGAAAGGCATCAGGAGAAAAAAAAAAAAAAAGCTTCACTAAACTGTTATTACCTAAAAAATCTTGGGAGATGAAGAAACCAAACAGACTCAGGGTCAGCAGTCTCTACCTGACCAAGCACTTCCTGAGGCTTGAAAAGGAGTGTACTCTACGATCAGACTTGGTATGACTGCTGTTTTAAGCCAAGTCATGGAAATAAAATAAGCACACAACACATCTATAAATCCTTTGTGTTCCAGGATGTCGCCATTTTACACTACTGTAGTTGTGGGTTCCAAGAAGCTGAATGTAGAATTCACCCTGCTGCAGAGAAGTGGGTCCAGAGGGAAACGGAAAAGGTCACCTCAAACCACGCCAGTTTCTTCGGGTGATGGCTGTGGAGGTGACCAGGACAACAAGTAAGGACTCTTCTCCTGCTGGGGCCTGACGGTTTTCTTTTGGAGCCTAATCTCAGATCCATGTTACATGAACTCCTCGCAGTTGGAGTTCAGAACACCACACGGATTTCTTTTGGCCTCCATCCCATGATTGCAGCTGTTTGTACTTATTTGAGGTATGGTGTATTTTGAAACAAAATGAGCCAGACTTCCCCTACTGCCTATGTCAGTGCCTGGTACTAGGAAACATTAACTGTTTCACAGCCAGGCAACTGATGATTGTAGTGCATCCGCCAACTGGAGGAAACATAAATACTGACCAAGATATGGGGAAGGTTCTCCAAATAGGAAGCTCATTTCAAAGCAAAGGCAAATATTCCATCGTTTACTTAGTTTCTGGCTTCCCCGGTACCTTAGTGGGTAAAGTATCTGCCTGCAATGCAGGAGACATAGGAGATGGGAGTTCAATCCCTGGGTCGGGAAGATGCCCTGCAGAAGGAAATGGCAACCCACTCCAGTATTCTTACCTGGAAAACCCCGTGGACAGAGGAGTCTGGTGGGCTACAGTCCATGGGGTCACAAAGAGTCAGACACGACTGAGCGACTAAACCACCACCAGTTAGTTTCTGAACCCCATCTATCTCCAAACACGTTTCAATCAGGGTATAAGAGGCTATAGAAGAACAATAGTCATTACTATGAACAAATAGGTGCCAACAAATTGGATAACCCAGAAGAAATAAAAACATACATTAGAAATGTACATTAGAAACATACAATCCACCAGGAAAGAATTATGAAGAAACAGAAAAATTAAACAGATCAATAAGGAGATTGAAAAAGTAAACAACACCCCCCAAAAAAGGAAAGACTAGGACCAGATGGTTTCACTGGTGAATTTTATCAAATATGTAAAGAAGAATTAATAACAATCTTTCTCAAACTCTTCCAAAAAACTGAACAGGAGGGAACACTCCCAAACTCACTTTACAAGACCAGCAGACCCTGATACCAAAGTCAAATAAGAATATTACAAGAAAAGCAAACTACTGTATGATGTAGAAGCAAAAATTCTCAACAAAATTCTAGCACACCAAATTCAACAACACATTACAAGAATCAGATGCCATGATCAAGTGGGATTTATTTCTAAGATAGAAGAGTGGGTCAACATAATGCAAAATCTATTAGCACAATATACCGTTATTAACAAAATAATGGCTAAAAATCATATGATCCTCTCAATACATGCAAAAAAAGCATTCGACAAAATTTAACATACATTCATAATTGAAAAAAAAACTCAAAAATGGATAGAGCAGGAACATATCTCAACAAAATAAAAGGTATACACGATAAACTGACAGCTAATATCATACTCACTGGTAAAAAAAAAAAAAAAAAAGATAAAAATTTTCCCACCAAGATCAGGAACAAGACAAGAATGCCCACTCTTACCACCTCTATTCAACATAGACCTGTAAATCCTAACCAGAGGATTACACAATAAAAATAAAAGACATTCAAATCAAAAGAAAGCAGTAAAGATGTCTCTGTTTGCAGATGATATGCTCTTATATAAAGAAAATCCTAAAGACTCCATCAATAAACTTCTAGGTGTAATAAACTAATTCAGTAAAATTGCAGTACATAAAAATCAACATACAAAAATCAGTTGTTTCTGTACTCTAAAAATGAATATATGAAAAATAAAGAAAAGTCCATTTAAATAGCATCTAAAACAGTAAAATTCTTAGGAGTAAATTTAACAAAGGAAGTGAAAGATCTGTACACTGAAAATCACAAGACACTGATGAGGAAAAACTGGAGACAGACAAACAGAAGGATATCCTGTGCTCATGGATCAGAAGAATTAATATGGTTGTGATATGGGCTTCCCAGGTGGCACAGTGGTGAAGAATATGCCTGCAATGCAGGAGACTCGGGTTCGATCCCTGGGTTGGGAAGATCCCCTGGAGGAGGAAATGACAACCCACTGCAGTATTCTTGCCTGGAAAATTCCATGGACGGAAGAGCCTGACATGCTATAGTCCATGGGATCTCAAAGAGGGATACAACTGAGCAACTAACACACACTATCCATACTACTCAAAGCCACCTACAGATTCAACGCAGTCCAAATCAAAATTCCAATGGCATTTTTCACAGAAACAGAACAAACAATCCTTAAATTGATATGGAATCACAAAAGACCTCACACAACCAAAGCAATCCTGAGAAAGAAGAATGAAGCTGAAAGCATCACAATTCCTGACTTCAAGCTTCATTACAAAGCTATGGTAATCAAAATAGTATGGTGAACAAGATCAAGATGGCCAAGCAAGAGGATATGAAGTTCACTGTCCCCCACAAACACTTAAAAAATACACTTAACATGTAGGACAATCCTCACTGAAACCTGGAAACTGGCAGAAGGACTCCTGTACATCCAAAGTTATAAGAAAGATACAAAAGTAATCAGGAAGGGAAGAAAAATCAGGTTGGGACCTGTGCGCCCCTGGGAGTGGATCCAGAGAAAGGGAGATTATAAAAGTGGACACCTGCCCTGGGGAGTAAGCAGGTCAGAGCTAATATGAGGTCACCCCTCAGGGTTTCTGTGCCAGCAACTTGGGTTAAGACATCATCCCCAACAGGTCAGTGACAGCCACTGAGCAGAGAGGAAGTCCTATGTCATATCTAGCTTGGCTCTAGACCCTCGATTTCCAGCCCCACCCCCTATCAAGGTGAAAGCTACCAGCATACCCTCAGAGGAAGTACAAACATGTTGTCCATGGAATTCTCCAGGCCACAATACTGGTGTGGGTAGCTTTTCCCTTCTCAATGAGATCTTCCCAACCCAGGGATTAAACTCAGGTCTCTCACATTGCAGGCAGATTCTTTACCAGCTGAGTCACAAGGGAAGCCCAAGAATACTGGAGTGGTAGCCTACCCTTTCTCCAGGGGATCTTCCCAACCCAGGAATCGAACTGGGGTCTCCTGCATTGCAGGCATATTCTTTACTAACTGAGCTATCAGGGAAGCCCCAGGAGACTAAACAACCTGCTACTAAAAAACCAATGGGTCAATGTGGAAATCAGAAAATATGAAAACAACACTGCAAAATCTATGGGATGGGACAAAAGCAGCTCTGAGGGAAGTTTACAGTAATACAGACTTGCCTCAAGAAACAAGAAAAATCTCAAATACACAACCTAACATAACCACATATAGCATAAAGAAAAGAAGAACAAATAAAGTACAAATTCAGCAGAAGAGAATAATAAAGATTAGAGAAGAAATAAGTAAACCACATATCAAAATGCAATATAAAAGGTCAATAAAACCAAGAGTGGTTTTTTTGAAAGGATAAACAAAATCAATAAATCTCTATCCAGGCTCACCAAGAAGAAAAAAGGGAGGACTTGAATAAGCAAATTAAGAAATGAAAGAGGAGAACAACCAACCAATACCACAAAGATACAAAAATCGTAAGAGAATATTACAACAATGATACACCAACAAACTGGACAACCTAGAAGAAATGGACAAATTTATATAATATACAACTTACCAAGAGTGAATCAAGAAGGAACAGACAACCTGAACGGACCTATCACTAAAAGTGAAATTGAATTTGTAATTAAAAAAAAAAAAAAAACTAAACTAAAAATCTCCCAACAAACACAAGTCCAGAACCAGATGGCTTCACAAGGAAATTCTATCAAACATATAAAGAAAAACTAGTACCTATCCTTCCCCAATTATTCCAAAAAACTGAAGAGGATAGAACACTCTTATTCATTCTACCAGGCCATTTGATTCTTATATCAAAATCAGACAAAGGCACTACAAAAAAAGAATATTAGAAGCCAATATCTTTGATGAATATAGACACAAAAATCTTCAACAAAATATTAGCAAACCAATCCAATAAAATTTAAAAAGGATTATACATAATGATCAAGCTAAATTTATTAAAAGGACACAAGAATGGATCAACATTTGCAAATCAGTGTGGTACATCACATTAACAAAAGTAATAATAAAAATCATATGATCATTTCAACAGATGCCAAGAAAGCATATGACAAAACACAACATCCATTCATGATACAAACTTTCATCAAAGTGAGTATAGAAGAAACATCTCTCATCTTAATGAAGGCCATTTATGATAAACCCATAGCTAACATCATATTCAAATAGTTTAAAGTCTTTCCTCTAAATTCAGGAGCAAGACAAGATGCCCACTCTTACCACTTCTATTTAACACAGTATTGTAAGTTCTAGCCATAGGAATCAGACAAGAAAAAGAAATAAATGGCATCCAAACTGGATGAGAAGAAATAGAACTGTCATATTTGCAGATGACATGATACCTTATACAGAGAATCTTAAAGTCTCCACTGAAAAACGATTAGAATAAATGAATACAGCAAAGTTGGAGGATACAAGATTAACGTGCACAAATCTGTTGATTTTCTATACACTAGTAATTAACCCTCACAAAGAGAAAGCTAAAAAAAAAAATCCTGTTTAAAATCACATCAAAAAGAATAAAATGCTTAAGAATAAACTTAACCAATAAGGTTAAAGACCTATACTCTGAAAACTATAAAACAGTGATAAAGGAAACTGGAGATGACATAAAGAAACAGAAAGATATCTCTTGCTCTTGGATTAAAAGATTGTTAAAATTGTTAAAATTGCTATGCTACCCAAAGCAATCCATCCCTAACAAAATGCCCAGGCCATTTTTCATAGAACTAGAATAATCTGAAAAGTCATATAGAATCACAAAAGACCCCAAATTGCCAAAGTAATCTTGAGATAAAAGAACAAAGCTGGAGGTATCAGGCTCCCAGACTTCAGACCTACAATAATTAAACTAGACACATAGGTCAATGGAACTGAAGAGAAAGCAAGTTCAGTTCAGTTCAGTCACTCAGTCATGTCCAACTCTTTGCGACCCCATGAACATGGGAGGCATGCCAGGCCTCCCTCTCCATCACCAACTCCCACAGTTCACCCAAACCCATGTCCATCGAGTCGGTGATGCCATCCAACCATCTCATCCTCTGTCACCCCCTTCTCCTCCTGCCCTCAGTCTTTCCCAGCATCAGGGTCTTTTCAAATGAGTCAGCTCTTCAAATCAGGTGGCCAAAGTATTGGAGTTTCAGCTTCAACATCAGTCCTTCCAATAAACACCCAGGACTGATTTCCTTTAGGATGGACTGGTTGGATTGCCTTGCAGTCCAAGGGACTCTCAAGAGTCTTCTCCAACACCATAGTTCAAAAGGATCAATTCTTCAGCACTCAGCTTTCTTTATAGTCCAATTCTGACATCCATACATGACTACTGGAAAAACCATAGCCTTGACTAGACGGACCTTTGTTGACAAAGTAATATCTCTGCTTTTTAAAATGCTGTCTTGGTTGGTCATAACTTTCCTTTCAAGGAGTAAGTGTCTTTTAATTTCATGGCTGCAGTCACCATCTGCAGTAATTTTGGAGCCCCCCAAAATAAAGTCAGCCACTGTTTCCACTGTTTCCCCATCTATTTCCCATGAAATGATGGGACTGAATGCCATGACCTTAGTTTTAAAGTAGGAGTCCACAAATAAACCCACGGGGGTTCAATTCTTGGGTCGAGAAGATCCCCTGGAGAAACAATTTCCCACTATTCTTGACTGGGAAATCCCATGGACAGGGGAGCCTGACAGGCTACAGTCCATGGGGTTGCAGAGAGTTGGACATGACTGAGTGATTGACACTTTAACTTATGTCAATTAACCTAAAACAAAGCAGGCAAGAATATACAATGGAAAAAAGACAGTCTCTTTAATAAGTGGCGCTGGGAAAACTGGAAAACTATACATATATATATATATATATACACACACACATACACATATTGTATATTTATATTATATAATATATATAATAAAACAATAAAATTAGAACATTTCCTCATACCATATACAAAAATCAACCCAATATGGAATAAAGACCTAAATTAAGACCTGAAAATGGCTATAAGAGAACACAGAAACACTGATCTAAATCATTGCAATATTTTTTGCATCCGTTTCCTAAGGCAAAAGAAATAAAAGCAAAAATAAACAAATGAGGTCTAATTAAACTTTTCTAAATTTATTTATTCAAGTATAGGTGAATTACAATGTTGTATTAATTTCGGCTGTATAGCAAAGTGACTCAATTATACATATACATTCTTTTTCATATTCTTTTCCATTATGGTTTATCGCAGGATATTGAATATAGTTCCTTGTGTTATACAGTAGGACCTTGATGTTTATCCATTCTATATATACCAGTCTGTATCTGATAATCCCAAATTCCCAACCCAACTCTTTCCCACCCTCCACCCCTTTTGGCAACCACCAGTCTATTCTCTATGGAGCCTAATTAAACTTAAATACCTTTTTACAGCAAAGGAAACCATTAGCAAAACAAAAAAGACAACCTACAAGAGAAAATATTTGCAAATGATACTGCCAATAAGGACTTAATGTTCAAAATACATAAACAGCTCCTACAACTCAATATAAAAAAAAAAAACAACCCAATCAAAATATAGACAGACGACCTGAATAGACATTTTTCCAAAGAAGACACACAGATGGTGAAAGGCACATAAAAAGATGCTCAACATCATTAACTATTAGAGAAATGCAAATCAAAATATCAATGAGACATCACCCCACACCTGTCAGAATGGCTATCATTAAAATGAAAATAACAAAAGTTGGGAGGATGGGGAGAAAAGAGAACTCTTCTACAACAACTGTTAGTGAGAATGCAAACAGGTGCAGCCACTGTGGAAAACAGTATAGAGGTTTCCCAAAAAACTAACAACAGAACTACCATATGATCTGGCAATTCCACTTCTGGACATATGTGTAGATAAAATGAAAACACTAATTTGAAAAGATACAGGCACCCCACTTTTCATAGCAGCACTATTTATAAATATAAATTTATATTTATATAAATATATTCCATGCCAAGGCATGGAAGCAACCCAAGTAGCCATCAACAGATGGATGAATGGATAAAGAAAAAGATCTGCAAAAGATATGACACTGTATGCACATACAAACTATAAAAGACACCAAACTATAAAGCTACCAGAAAAAAACATCAGGAAGAAGCTCCTAGACACACTGGTCTTGGCAATGATATTTCAGATATAGCACCAAAAGCACAAACAATGAAAGCAAAAACAAGCGGAACTACATCAAACTAAAAATATTTGCATACTGAATGAAACTATCAACAAAATGCAAAGGCCATACGGAATGGGAGAAAAAACTGCAAACCATCTATCTGATCAAGGGTTAACAGGAACTCACACAACCATGTCAAAACAACAAACAATTAATAATGGGCAAAAGCCCTGAATAGACATTTTTCCACAGAAGACATGCAAATGGACAATAGATACATGCAAAGGTGCATCGCTAGTCCTCAGAGAAATGCAAATCCGAACAACAACGATGTATCAACTCACACCTCTTAGAACAGCTATTATCAAAAACAGACAAGTTTTGGCAACATGGTGGAGAAAAAAGAACCCTTGTACCCTGCTGACAGGAATGTAAACTGCTTCAGCCACTACAGGAAACAATATGAAGTTTCCTCAAAAAATTAAAAATAGACCTACCATATGATCCACCAATCCTACTTCTGGGTATACAGCCAAAGGAAATAAAATCGCTATCTCAAAGAGATAACCATACACCCATGTCTCCTGCAGCATTATTTATAAGAGCCAAGACATGGAAACAACCTAAGTCTGTATCACTGGAAGACTGGATAAAAAGAATATGGCATATATAATATATATACAATGGAACATTATTCAGTCACAAAAGAGAAAGCAATCCTGCCATTTGCCACACCACAGATGAACCCAGAATGCACTATGCAAAGTGAAGTAAGTCAGGAACAGAAAGATAAAATACTATGTGATCTCATTTAATGTGTGAAATCTAAAAAAGCGAACTCATAGAAATAGTAGAATTAGTGGTTATCAGTGGCAAGTGGGTGGGGGATACAGGGAGACATTGGTCAAAAGGTACAATTTTCCAGCTATAAAATGAGTTAAGTTCTGGGGATCTAATGTACAGCATCTAATGTACAGACAGTAATTAACATACTACATTATATACTTGAAAGTTGATGAGAGCAAATCTTAAATGTTATCACCGCCCCCCAAAAGCTGATTTTTTGAGATAATGGATGTGTTAACTAACCTTATTGTAATAATGATTTTGCAACCTATTCATGTGTCTGCTCATCATGCTATATACCTTAAGCTTACACAATGTATCAATAATACTACAAAGAAATGGGAAAAAATGAGTCATGGACTGAAGTGGACAAAAGAAATAGATTATTTCAAAATGTTGTACAAAACTTTACTCTAAGCTCTCTGTTAATTAAAGCAAAAGAAAAAAGAAGAACTGCACATTAACTATCAGGAGAGAGACACAATTCTCTTCTACTAAATACTAGTAATAGTTTTATAGTAAAAAATTCACAGAAATATAAATGATATGATAACTTCTATCAATTTCAATGAAATCTGAAAACAAAAATCGATGTTTCTCAGGGGGCATTTCACCCATGAACTTAAAAATACACACAAAAGCAAGCACTTCCCACTCCTAACCAGACCTCCTGATATAGTAGAATCCAGTCTCCTGTATTTTTTTAGGTCTCCTTAAGTAATTCAGAAGCAACCTCTGATTATACGCCACTGTCTTAAATTAAGAGTTCTATAAAGCCTTTTACAAAGGAACCAGAGTACTGTATTCTCTACGTAGAGTGATCGACTAATCTGACACAAAGGGAAAGCAGAGGTCCCCGGAGCAGGCTTTGCCACTAAACATAGAAGCACTGATTCCTGGGCCCCAGCTGAGGCCTGCGGACTCAGACTCTGTACAGGTGGGAACCAAGAATTTTCATTTTAACAATTACCCAAAATGACCCTAGGATGAAAGCCAGATGTGTTAACTCCTATATTAAGACTAGCGATTCTCAAACTGTAGCATGCAGCCTCCAGAATTCACTGGAGATCTTGTTCCAACAATCAGTATTTGGGCTCCACCCTCTAAGTCTCTGAGGCAGTAGGTCTGAGATGGGCCTGAGAATTTGTACTTACTAACTAGTCCTGGGGCCACACTTTGAGAACTACTCACTGGACTGTCCATTTAATACTATGCGATAATATTATCAGTTGCTTCAAATGGCCTTAGAGAGAACTAGAAAAGTTGATGACTCAAGACTGAAGTCTCTGATAAGTGTCTGAAGTTTCAGAGGTCGGTCTGTTAATCAAAAACCACTTCCAAGTACTTTTGACACCAGGCATTTGGAACTTTCTTTAACAAAATCAATTGGATTACAATCCAAATTGAGGGTCATTTCACCTATTCAAGGATGAGGATAGCTACGGATTTTCTCAGGAAGGAGTTTTTGGATTATTCAATAAAGACTTTTAACTGAAACATCACAGAAAAATGCAGGGCAGGTATATAATCCTTGGACACTTTTCTTTTAAAACACACTTAGTGAAGATGCTAAGAACATGTTGTATTTGAGCAGGACTTGATCCCAGTGTGTGTCCATAGGAATAAAAGAGCTGCAATATACCCATCACATCATCACACGAAGTGACCTGTGGAGTGAAACTCTTTAATGCTGTCCATCTGAATGGTGAAGCATGTCTGCCAAAAGCAACTGCTTTAAGTTTCGACAAAGTCCACACCAAGCTCTCGTTTAGCAGAGGACTGGACAACACATCTGAGGTTTCTTGAATTCATTTCCTGTTCATGAGCATAAGATTATATTATAGCTCTACTGGAAAGGCAATATCTAACTCATATAGAGGGTTCTTTTAAGCTATTAAACTATAAATTTGAAAAAAGGCAGGGGGGTGTGGACACGTGTTTTATATCATTTGGAAATGGAATCTGATCTGTTAAAAGGTAATTCCTGTATACCACGTGACCCTCAGGGCCTTTCTGTCAATCCTCTTAAAAACATTAATGTCCAAAATCTTTGAGATCTGCCAATTCAACCCAGAGGCATTTCCTTATAGATCAAAAGCTATGATTAAAGAACTCTTGGTGTAAATGGTCATAAACTGACTTCTGAATAAAAATGCTATCACCCCAAATTTCCTGCTGTGTTCCCACACAGTTTCCAGTTGAAACGCATGTAAATAAAGACAAAAGGGCAAAACCTCAAAATGGCTCCGAAATCAAGAAGAGTAGCCAGCCATTTACAAGAACCTGGGAATAATATATATTAAGTACAGTGTAATATCTATGATGTGCAGTGAAGATGGAGCAGAACTGAAGCAATCAGTGTCCAACGAATGCTTTGCGAGCTGAAAACAAACAGGAAGCAGTAAGTTAGAAGGATCAGGCCTTCCCCACTCTACCTCATTTTCCAGAAAAAAGGGTTGGGGACCAAACAGAGCAGCAGGGACCAACCCCTTACCATGCAGCTCTGCTTTCTGAAATGCAGCAATGGCCAGACAGTCATCCACTATTCTCCTTTTCTCCCATCACTAAGTTCTATGCTAAGACACTTGTTCATAAATCAGTTGGTAGTGGTGGTGGTGTTTAGTCACTAAGTTGTGTCCAACTCTGCGACCCATGGACTGTAATCCACTATTCTCCTTTTCTCCCATCACTAAGTTCTACGCTAAGACATTTGTTCATAAATCAGTTGGTAGTGGTGATGTTGTTTAGTCACTAAGTTGTGTCCAACTCTGCGACCCATGGACTGTAGCCCCCCAGGCTCTTCTGTTCCTGGGATTTTCCAGGCAAGAATATTGGAATGGGTTGCCATTTCCTACTCAAGGGGATCTTCCCGAACCAGGGCTCAAACCCATGATTCCTCCACTGGCAGGCAGATTCTTTACTGCTAAGTCACCAGGGAAACCCTCATAAATCAGTAAGTACAATAAATAATCCATTGTCTGGTTAGTGGCCTCCTAAATACAAGAGAACAGAATTGTAACATGAAAATTTTCCTTGTCCTTAGCCAGGCCCCTCAGCATTGATTTATAACTCAGGAAAGAATGGGAACCCCCTTCCTCGGAAAGAATTCTTGGGGATATGGGGCCAGGGTTTTCTCCTGTTTCAGCAGTCAAGGTGCAGAACCTCTGGGGTAGTCAGGAGGATGGTCCTTGTCACTTCACAAGGGCATATGGCTAAGTGGGAGAGTTAGGTCTGCAATGCAGCCAGTGATGGACCACTTGCCCAGCTATGTGCCTTGGTGTGCAGCTGTGTCTGTCCCAAAGAAGAACCTTTCTGAGACTAGTCAGGAGATACACAGCTAGCAAATGAGGAGTGGTTTTAACTCCAAAGTCAAGGCCTGCACTATTCAATATGATAGTCACTTGCCAGATGCAGACCATACAGAGACAGAACATTTCTATCTCTGCAAAAACTTCTATTGGGCTGTGCAGACATACTGTGCCCAAGAACTATGATGTAGAAAGAAATGTTGTCACTTTTCAATTAAAATGGAAGAAGCTTTATTCTACCAAATGGGCTCTCCAGAGAGTTCTGTCATTTTGGAGTCAGCATGAAACCTAACTAGATGCATCAAGAAAAATGTAAACATTAAGACAAGTAATTATAATAAGCTCATAGCTAACCCTTCTTGTTCACCATGTTTTCTAACTTTTAATACATTAAAACCAAACACATGGAAACACTGAGATGCCCTATGTTCCTTAAAGAGGAAGAGAGTTCTAATTACATATTCATCTATTATCCTTTCCTCAGAAAATTACCTTGAGAAATCAATTTTCAACTTTATTTCTAATCCATCTCAATCTGTACCCTAATCAGTAAATCAGTATGTATTGTAGTTATTATAAGGCAAAATAAGCAATTAATTTTGCCAGTCAACACTTACTGTGTATCAAAGTTAATCACACAAAACCAAAAGAAAGTAAGAACATATTTCAGAAAGAATTTATTTTTTAAAATAGGGGAAAGCGTCACATGATGTAAACTAACAATGGGTGGGGATGGAATCTAAATAAAACAAACAAAAAAAACATACAAATGAACTTATTTGCAAAAGACAAACAGACTCACCGGCTTCAAAAACAAATTTATGGTTACCAAAAGGGAAAGGTTGAGGGGAGGGATAAATTAGGAGTTTGGGATTCACACATACACACTACTATATATAAAACAGATAATCAATAAGGACATAAGAAGCTCTACTCAATATTCTGTAATAACCTATACGGGAAAAGAACCTGAAAAAGAATGGACATATGTATATGTATAACCAAACCACTTTCCTATATACCTGACACTAACACAACATCGTAAATCAACTTTACTGCGGCATAATATAAAGATTAAATAAATAAAGAAGTGGATATTGCTATTAAAATTTTTTTAATTAAGTTGGCTGAAAAGCAAAAAACTAAAGTAAAAAATGTAAACTATATCACATACTGAACTGTTATGTTGTAACCTGAAACTAACATAATGTTATACATCAATTAAATCTCAATCTTAAAAATTAAACTATTTTAAAAAAAGGATAGGGAATAGTAAGGGTGAGTGTAAAGCAATATTCATTGTCTTGAGAGAGCTAGACAGGAAGGCATTCTTTTATCCCTAATCAAAGTCAGATAAACCAGAGGATCTAAAGCCACAAATAGAGATAGGATGTTTCCCGCCAAGGCCAAAAGAACAAAGAACTATCAGTAAAAGAGGAATACAAAAGACAGGCTCTAGGAATATGTGGTTTTTCCAAACTTCAAAGTTCTAGGGTTGTTAAGTGCTGGTTATAAGAAGCTAATTTGCATACCTAAATCAGGAACTCTGAGAATCCCGGTCATTTAGAATGGAAATCCCTAAGTCCTGTGGTTCTACAGGAAAGTATTTAAACCACAGATACACATTCTCAAACAGAGAAGGAGACTATGGCTGCCCCAATGCCTGGATTTTAGTAGGCAATCCAGAACACTCCACTGTAGGAGACGGTTAGCTCACAGGGCACACAGGGCTTGTTCAGCTAAAGGCTGGCAAGCGTGACACCAGCATGGAGGCTCACAATCACCCAGAGCCCCTCCTCTGGGGTAACCTAATGTAATCTGCTTAAAGGAAGGACCACTGACTGAAAGAGAAAGGCTGTCTTTGGCACTAAACAGAGACATAAACACGCAGACATCTCTGAAAATAGCTTAAAGAGTTTTCCTACTTTAAAAGAAAACTTCTGTTTCAAGGTGTTTCAATAGAGTAAGGTGAACTGTTATTCAAGGTGCAATAACTAAAAAGTGGTGGCAGAAATCACAGAATGGACAGCGTCATCCAGGTACCCATGCAACTTGACGGGGTTAGGAGTTTCCTTCCTTCCCAGAAGCACCATCCCATAGAGCTGCCGCATGAAAACTAAACAGTCTTTGTGGAGGTGAAGACAAGATACTGGAGCCACATATCTTAGCAATCATCCCCCAAAACTTCGACTGTACTTCAGATTCTTGTGGTTCAAAGAAACAAGAATGTAATAGAAATCAGAATTGGGCTCTTTAGCAATAAACCAAATGTAACCAAATTTACTTACAAACACCTTTGAATATTACTCCAAAATTCCAAAATTTAACATTCTTATGCTGTTTGTGGGCTTCCCTGGTGGCTCAGACGGTAAAGCGTCTGCTTGCAATGCAGGAGACCCGGGTTCGATCCCTGGGTTGGGAAGATCCCCTGGAGAAGGAAATGGCAACCCACTCCACTACTCTTGCCTGGAAAATCCAATGGACCATGGAGCCTGGTAGGCTACCGTCCATGGGGTCGCAAAGAGTCGGACACGACTTAGTTACTTCATTTTCACTTTCATACTGTTTGTAGTGTTAAAGACATATCAATGATCCAATAAAGGTTATTCCAACTAGTCAGACTTAGGGGAAAACATCCGACTAATTTTTCCATGAGGACATAATCAAGGCTGCATGTAGCAGACACCAGTAGATGGCTACCAGTTACCAATGTTTATGCCCATATGCACTGGTGAAATGCTTGCCTGAAAACCTGTATCTTCCAATGATAGGAACTTTCACCAATTTTGGCCAATGCTGACTTTGTAAGACATTTCTCCCACCCATCCCTGTCCCCAGTTGGCCATGTCGAGTTTAGAACCAAAGTTGATTTCATTCAATTATTCAGTCTTCTGGACCTTCAGCTTTGCTCTCTCTTCAGTTCCTAGCCCTCAGAATAAATACATGCTATAACCCCCCTTTAAAAGAACACAGAAAGAAATACCCCTAACCCCAATGACCACTACTTCTTCCCCAGCTCCTTGCCCCCTCCCCAACCTGCTCCCTTTTCAAGGCCAAGGATTCTGAAGGAACAGTCTGTGCTCACTTCTTCTGCATCCCCTTATGATGGACCACGGCTTCTGCCCTCATTGCTTAAAATTTTGAGCGAAGATCCTTTTCCTCTAAATAAGGACATTTTTGTGTCCTTATCTTACTGGTGTCTTTAATGACATTTTTACATTGTTAATCACTGTCTTAAAAACTTGCCCTACTTAACGACTGCACGCTCCTTTGATTCCTATCCAACTTTTTGCTAGCTTTTTCTCAGGCCTCTTTGCAGGATGCTCTTCCTCTGAGAGTCCAGAAATGTTGGTGCACCTCCAAGTCTTTTGCTTAGCCCTTTTCTACTGGTGCTAACTCTCCCTAGGCCATCTTATTCATAGCAATGGATCCCACAAACACTTGCAGGTTGATGGTTCTTAAATATGCGTCCCTAGTCCAGAACATGATCTCCCACACTCTAACTGACCCGTCTATAATTTTAAAACCTCCAATGCAAAAATATCCCAAACACAACTTATTTTCCTACACTAAGCATGTCGCTAAATCCTGCTGACTACACTTTTCAATGAATTCAAATCCATTCTTTCTCCTCCAGCCCCCACCTTCACTTTACTTAGTTCAGGTCATCTCCCTAGGACAATTGTAAGGGTCTCTATCTCTAATCTTAGTTCACTTCTCTGTCTCTCTCCAATTTAACCTCCCATAATGATCTGACCAGGAAAAAAAGAAGAAACTGTGGAAATCCTTTCAATTGTTAACAATCAGACACACCACAAGACCTCCCACGATCTGACCTCTGCCTCATCGTCCATTATTCACCACCCAAACCACCTGGAGTTCCTAGAAAACACCATGTTATTTCATACCTTTTCATGGTCTATTTTCACGGATTGGAATGCCCTCTTCCACTGCCTATCCACAAGGTAAACTCTCCTTTTTTTTTTCAATCTTTCATTATCAAGTCTCAGAAACCTCCTTCTTAGTCACCCCCTGCCATACACATCAGCAGTCCTCTTATATCACGTTAGTCATGCCCTCTTATAGAACACCATCTCTGCACCAGGCACATGAGAGACAGCTTCATCGCACTAAACTCTATCCATTTGTGAAGCAACTACTAGACTCTGAGCTCCCTGAGGACAAAGTCAGCACCATAATTACTTTTTTTTATCCTAACGTCCAGTGTGTCTGGCAGACAGTCCTCATAAAAGGCATGGTGGACAAAAGAAGAAATGAACGCAGAGAGCCACTAAAAATAAAAAATGAACCAAAAGATTGGTTTACTCCAAAATACACAGTGTATTTAAACATGGCTCTATTTCCTAACCAGGGAATCTCCATTCATTCATGCGACAAATACTGATTGAGCACCCACTGCATACAAAAAAGCCATATCACACAAAAAACAAAGTGTGGGTAATATAAAGTCTTCCCAGCTTTTTCAAATCATTGCAAACCCTGACAATTCAAGGGCCTTTCTGGTCCATCCCACACATTCTATTTCCAAAGGCAATTAGGACAACAGAAAACACGGAGAACCGGGTGGGAAGATGACCCCATGATGGTTAAGCCTGAGAGTTAACCTTCGTCTTTGTGTTGTGTGCTCAGTCGTCGTGTCCAACTCTCAGCGACCTCATGAACTGTAGTCTGCCAGGCTCCTCTCTCTGTCAATGGGATTTTCCAGGCAAGAATACTGGAGTGGGTTGCCATTTCCTCCTCCAGGGGATCTACCCAGCCCAGAGATCAAACCCACATCTCCTGCGTTGGCAGGAAGATTCTTTACCATTGAACCACTGGGAAGCAATCTTCTTCTTTACCACATCCCTTAACTCATTCCCTTTATGAACACATTCCCCTGCTTTTCTCATCATGGATTTGGAGGTCACCACTGCCTACATAAACATCTACATTCCCAATTTCATATCATGCCAATTCTATACTATGTCATTTCCATTTTCAGAAGTTACGGCCTCAACATGAAGAAATTCCCAAATGATTTGGCTTTATCTAAATCATACCACCAAACAGGACAGGCAAATCAACCTGAATGAGAAATCCACAATGGCAAAAAGTTAGAGACAGACCTTCCCATTACGTAAGCAAATAAATCTTCAATGAAAAACAAAGCCTTAACATAACTAGGGAAATCATAATAGAACATTTATATAATCCTAGAGTAGGGGGAGGAGAAGGAAATGGCAACCCACTCCAGTATTCTTGCCTGGAGAATCCCAGGGACAGGGGAGCCTGATGGGCTGCTGTCTATGGGGTCGCACAGAGTCGGACACGACTGAAGTGACTTAGCAGCAGCAGCAGCAGAGTAGGGGGAGGCTATTTTAGCATAATGCCAAAATAAGAAGCCTAAAAGATGGATAAAGTGGACTAACATTTAAAGCTTCTTTATATTTAAGAAAAATAAATGCACACTGAAAAAAAGTCTTATGAAAAGCCATTAATATCTTAAAATTTTTAAAGAATAATTCTATATATTAAGTATATAATTTAAACAAATAAAAAGTCTGCACATAAGCATCCTAGAAGAAAAATGATTATAAACATGAACTCAAACTTTATAGGAAATACAAATATTCAAAGCTAAGAAAAAGTTATGCTTAACCTCTCCAATGATGAAAGAAATCTGAATTTTAAAAACAAAATGCCATCTTACCTGGAATGTCGATGATTTAAGTGTGTAAAACTCAGTGGTTAAAGAAGTATGGCATTTGCAAGTGCTGTGTTAGGAAGTTTCAGTGTGACTTCAGGGTGACTCTGGTAATATCTATCAAGACCCAGACAAGTATACCCTCTGACCCAGCGATTTTGCTTCAAGGTATTTATCCTGAGGAAATATCAGCAACTTATGCTAAGATATCTAAATGAGGGCATCCTTTGCAACAGAAATTGAAATCAACCTAAGGTTCCAAGGAAGACGATTATTTAAGTAAATAAAAATATAATTGAGGGATGAATTATGCCCTACTGTTAAAAAGTCATACTGTAAACTCCCTTTCCAGGAATACTGAAGACAAAATACCCTGAAAACTCTCCCAGTACAAAAACATGTAAAATGGCTGGGTGTGTAAACATATGAAAATGTGTACATACACACACACACACACACACACACACACACATATAACACATACATCCCTACCTATCTTTTCAAATGCTTAGCCAAGTTGGCCAAAAAGTAACAAACCTCCAGAGAAGCCAATATATGTGAAGACATCAGTCAAGGTAGAACATATAACCTAGCAAGCAGGTGTATCCCAATCCCACTTGAGCCCTAGTTTTGACGTTTACAAGCAGAAATCAAGTGGGAAGTTAAAGTCAGATTAAAAATCTGGGACATTTCACCCTCAATACGTGTAAAGTGGGAAAAGTACTAACCCATGTCACATAAGGAGAGGATAAAGAAACACGACTGTCTCAGATTTGGATCTAGGCAGGAAGGCGCCTCCTTTGAGGATTTATACCCAGACACCTGCCCCTAATAATACACTGGAGGCCTGAATTCATACAATTGCTATGGCCACCAAAAAAACTCAACTGATATTTAAACTGATGTGGACATGAATTGATAGTGCCCTTAAGGCATCAGTAGAAGCAAATAGAAGTTTTTTATATTTCACCTTAAGTTCTCAAAGAATTACTAGAGGAAAAGTTCCTAGAAACATGAGCTTATGTACAAAAAGGAAAAAAAAAAATTTACAGAACACATGAAGGAAGCAAGCCAGAACATACCAGACACACAAAAAACAACAAATAGCAGAATCAGACCTATAAAGTCTACAGAAAATGGAATTATCAGATACAGACTATAAAATAAAAATGTTTAATATGTTTAACAGGAGAATGTAGTGAAAGAATGGCAAATTTTTTAAGACCACACAAATTTGAAAAAGATTAAAATAGAGTTTGTAGGAATGAAAACCACAGTATTTCAAATTAGTGCATGAAATAAATATCTGATTAAGTGCAACTGGTGAGAAAATTAGTAAATGAGACTATTACTACCAAAAAAAAAATCACACAGAACAGAGGACAGAGCCTCAGAGATAAGAATTTGAAAGTGAGGTTCAGAGGCAGGAATGATACTGAAAAGGTCTCAGAATCATCTAAATGGAGAGTCAGAACCACAAACCTGTCAGAAGTATTACTCTAAGAACTTAATGAATAAAAATGTCCCAGAACTGGTGGTAGATATGAATCCTCAGATATAAGAAACAGCAAGATCAATAAGAAGAAATTCACACTAAAACAAACTTAATAGTGCAATTATTACCAAAAAAAAAAAGTTATATACATTTCTAAGTTTTTTTAACCATAAAAAACCTACACAGAAACTATATACTCTAGTATTAATAATTTTTTTAAAAGTATGCATTTATAGATGCACATACTTGAAAAGGGCTTCCCTGATAGCTCAGTTAGTAAAGAATCCGCCTGCAATGCAGGAGACCCCGGTTCGATTTCTGGGGTCGGGAAGATTCCCTGGAGAAGGGATAGGCTACCCACTCCAGTATTCTGGCCTAGAGAATTCCATGGAATTACATATACATATATACACATGCATAGTCCATGGGGTTGCAAAGAGTCTGACACAACCGAGTGACTTTCGCTTTCATACTTGGAAAAAAAAGTTTAAAAATGGTTAATGCTTATTTTTAAGTGGAAAGACTTCTGTCAATTTTTTATTTATGTTTTTTATCTTTTCAAAGGTTCTGAATTGTATATGTATCACTTTTAAAATAAGAAAATTACTAAAAATTAAAATTTTAACAATATGAAATACATCAATACATTTAAATATATGAAGAGACATATACCAAAAATATTAAGAGTTAATATTCCTAGTTTGTAAGAATTTGGATTTTCCCCTATAGTTTCTAATCAATGACTAAATCATATGTACAAATACAGAGGGGGAAGGAATTGATATTTAAAAACATTAAAAGTGGTTTTATTGTGGATGCTTAGCATGCTTTATAATTTTTATATTTCACAAAATTTTATTTGTTGTTTCTGTTGCTTACATTTTATACATTTTCATTTATTGTTTCACTGTTAAAACAACTGTTAACATATGCATGTAGATACATAGGTGAGTCATTTAGCCTTAGATTCTGGGTAAAATGTTATACAAGAAAACCTCAATTTAAAATAGTCAAAATTTTATAAATCATCTGTACTCCAATAGGGTTTCTCTCATAGCCCAGTCGGTAAAGAAACTGCCTGCAGTGCAGGAGACCCGGGTTTGAGCCCTGGGTTGGGAAGATCCTTTGGAGAAGGAAAAAGCAACCCACTCCAGTATCCTTGCCTGAAAAATCCCACAGACAGAGGAGCCTGGTGGGCTGCAGTCCATGGGGCTGCAAAGAGTTGGGCACAACTGAGTGACTAACACTTTCATATGCCAATAAAGAAATAAAAATAAAAACATTCAACCCTCCTCCCAAAATAAAATAATCAAAATTTAAAATGTGCAGCATATCCATATATTTACATATAATGTTTTCAGAGACTTACGATGTTATCAGAAAGTACTGCTTTAAATATTCAAATTTTAGAGCACACAACAAAAATACATGCCAATCTCATTTAGAACCTGCAAGAGAACAACAGGCAGAAATAACAACACTAGCAGAGGCCTGGGGTTGCAATTCCCTTCGTGCATTAATATCAAGGAGGCAAAGAACAAGAGAGCCAGTCAGGGTTTCTCAGTGTTGACACACATCTGGCCTCAATTTTGAGTCTCAGGAACAAGAGCAGTGAAAGCAAGAGAACCAGGAAAAAAGATATGGGCTAAAACTACCTATCTAAAAACATTTCAAATTTTACAATTATTGGCAGTTAGAGGAGGAAGGTCAACATCTACTGTGGTCTTTCAACATAAAGGCAAAAGACCGATGCAACTAAGAAAAAGGGAGGAAAGCTAATAATGCCTGGCTGCTGCCACTTCTCTTTAATGACATCAAAATCCACATCAGATACATGATTTGTGTGTTTATGCACAATATCCTTGAACTAGAAACCACAGATTTTAATCTCTAATTTATTCAGAAATAAAATTTCAAACCATAGGCAACACACTTTTATGTGATTTTAAATATATGTTATTAGCTAATGATAGGAAAACCTCACATTGGCTCACGAGTTCACACGAAATGCCATGACTCCCTCTTTCCATAAAAGCAGCTCTCTGAAGGCAGATCTCTAGGCAAAGAATAAGAATCTACAAAATATCAAGAAAAAACTCAATTTATTTCATCCAGCCTTCCTCTGATCTTTAAAAGAGTGACTCTGCAGTGCCTTCCAAATTCACAGCAGACCTTATGTATAAACATCAAATCATCAAAGACAGTTCAAGACAGCACTTCATGTCTCGAAACGTTACAAGCTAAAACTAAGAGCTTCTACACCTGCAAATAATAAACTTCAAAGACAACCCAAAACTGGCCTGGCATTTATCATTTGTGAGTCTCAGATGGTGTGGGGTGTGTGTGTGTGGTGTGTGTATAATCCATCGACCAACTACAGTTTACTAGATTTATTTTAGCTTTGGATTCCTGAACAGTGTCCTAAAATTTTTAAGTGTGTTGTTCATAAAATAAGTAGCATCTCACAACTGGAAGGAAACCGCTGAGCTTCACCTCTTCCCCAGTGCTCTCATCTCATCTACATTCTCCAGTATCGGCTGGAGCACTTACAATGACAGGAAGCTCACTCCCTTCCAAGGCCAGCCATGAAGTCCTTGGGCAGATTGTTCACTAGAAATTCTCTTAAATGAGGTTCAAGTCACCTAGCTGAAAAGCCCATCAAGGGGACCCAGCTACTCTTCTGTAATCAAACTGAATTTCATCTTTCCAACACCTGAAGGTGGATCAGGCAGATGAAGGTAGAGATCAAGTCACCCATTTATCCCTTTCCTTTCTCATAAATTCTTGTCTCTCAGATCCTTGACCAGCTCCTTCCACTCTCCACTAAGATACACATATTCTTTAAAAGACAACGTCTAAAACACAATACGATACCGTTGCTGTGTGCTTCTGGCCAACCCAGACATGGTAAAACCAACATCTCACTTGCTTTCATGTTAATTTTCAGAAATGACATGTTTAGAGAACACACTATCATGAAATAAAGTCTACAGTTGGAGTTAACAGTCATCTCAAATGGGTCCAGCCTTGAAAAATGCTATTACTGTGCAACTGAGAATTCTAAAATTTAAAGTCCCTACAAGTCTCTCAGTTGAGTTCATTAAAAATACAGAATCCTGAGTTCTTCCCAGATTGCCTGAATCAGAATCTCTGTGAGAGGGCCCAAGACAGAATTTTAAACCTGCTCCCTGGTGATTCTGATGCAAAGTAAAAGGTGAGAACCAACACCCTACCTTCGTGGTTGCCAAAATGGTTACCACTTCACCAGACACAAATCCATTCATTCTCTCTCATCCTCTCCTTCTCCTGTAGGTCCACAAAGGCAGGCTCAAAATGACTAGTAGGATGTGGGCTGGTTTCAATTGATGGTTAAAGCGGGATTAGAACCAAATCCTGATAATCCCTTCTTTTAGTTCCAGTCCAAACTTGTCCCTGAAGGGAGAACAGCATATGTGACGTAGTAGGAGAATGAGGCAGAGTGTGAGACAGGGCTGACTTTAGGGAAACAAATATCCTAAAGCAATTATTCCCCAGCACTTGGTCATTAAAGGTGGGTGGTAAAAAGCTGAGAAACTGTTCGATGTGGATGACCTTGCTAGAACAAAGAAGAAAAGGAAGGTAAGGAGCAAGAGGAGAGAAAGAATAAAACCCCAAGCAACAGATGAGCGGGATTTCTGTGACTGTACAGGACACATCAGTTGAATTCAGCCCATAGCCTTGTGAAAGCTCTGGAGTTTCACTCTTGGGTTTCTGTATGGATACTAAGCCTGATGTGATTTAGAAACTGTTTTTCCCCAAATGAGCAAACTCAAAATCAAAGCTGTTGACATCTGCCTTTGCTGCAACAACAACAATTATGAGTCATTTTTATATGCCAGGATGAGAATCAAATTTATCTCCTCCAATATCCACGAGAAATTCTACCGCTGAACATAAGATGTGCCCTCACAATTGTTTCCATTGTTTTGGGTCCTGGTTTTAAAAACGATACTTCATTCTCATTCCAAATACAGATGCAAACTGCAGACAAAACATCCTACCGCAAAACTAAAATGCCCAGGACCAAAAAATCCACAATAAGGAGGTTAAACTCCAAACCCGAAATGGTAAATGTAATGACGATGACCTTTACCACGCGGTAAAGAGCGAATCCAACTAATGTTACCTTAAAATAACTTCAGTAACTCCTCCCCTTCCTGTCATAATTCCTCATTACAGGTCCCAGAAGCCAGCTGTTTGGTGGAGACGTTTCTGACCAATGCACTACTTTCACCCTGTATGAACCCTATGACACACGCATGCACAGAATCCAAAGGCAAGCAGAGGCCATGTCCGTCACGTATTTACAATTACGAGGGGATCAATAAAAATATGTGTTAAATGGTTACTTCCAGATCGCTGCAGTCTGATTCCAAAAGAACTAAAGGGAAGAGGAAAAAATGATAGAAGTGGCTCAAAGAAAAAAAAAAAAAAAGACATTTTGTTAAATCATAAAGCTGAAAGAGGCCTTAAAGGCTCTCCGGTAAATCCCTCCTACCCTCCATCCCCTCCTTCAAACAGCTTAGCACGCAAGTCAGTATCAAGGGTAGTTTCAACATATCCCCTAATCTGACCTCTCTGCTTAGTCCCTCATGACCCAGAACTGGGCCCTGACACTCCAAAATCCCCTAACTGGAACTATACATCCGTACAGCTGTGAGCACTCACATACACTCTGTCTGCCCTTGGATGTCAAAATATCCAGCTTCCTGCCCCCTCCATTTTCCCGTTTATCAGCCCATCTCAACCTCAGTTCCCACAACATTTAGCCTAATGTCACAGGCCACCACCCCACCACCAGCCTGCTACCCACCACATTCCCTTCTGCCTTTTAACACCTCAATCTGGATTAAACTCCAAACTGCCCGTTCTGTCCCCATTCACAGCTTCCAGAGGCTCCCATGGAGAAAATGTACAGACAACATGAAGAGGGCTCTGCTCATCACTGTCATCTCAGCAGAGCCCACAATAACAACCATTATGGTGTCACTGTCCTTTGCTCTCTTCCATTTCCCCCAGTATCTCTTCTAAACCCTATACTCTCAAATAAACTCCATAACTTTCATATCCTTCATGGACAAATCAGTGGACATCAGGCCAGAAGCCTTTTATATTCTGCTCTTCTCCCTTCCCACGCATTACTAGAGTGATCCTGGCCATCTCTGACACATCTTCTCTGGCTCACACATCACACTCCCTAGACACTCCTCTCAAACCTGGGATGCACGTTAGAATTACCAGGTGGCTGCTTCAGCTTCCGTCCCTAAGACAGGGTCAATGCATCTCAAGTGGGACCCTACACGGGGTTTATTCTAAAAGCCCCCCTCTTGGGTGATTCTTAAAATAAGACAAAGTTGGGTACCTCGATCCAAGATAACTTTATCCGCTCCCAGGTTTTAACTACCAAATCTGGAGCACTTTCTGAGCTAGGCTCTCACATCTCTAAACACATTTCAGAACCACCACGGCATATCCACAGGGATCTCAAATCCAACATGTGATAACTATGACCCTCATCCTTCCTGTCATGGGCTGAACTGTCCCCAAAGATTCCTATGGTGAAGTCCCAACACTGAGTACCTCAAATTTGGATACAGGGTGTTTAATGAGGTAATCAAGTTAAAATGAGGTCTAATCCAACACAGCTGGTGTCCTTACAAGAAAAGGGTAGTTTCAACATTCCCCCAAAACTGACCTCTCTGCTTAGCCCCTCATTACCCAGAACTGGCCCCTGACACTTCAAAATCCCCTTTCTAACTGGAAGTATACACCCGTACAGCTCTGAGCACTCACAAATCTGGACAAAGACAAGCAGACACAGGGGAAAGATCATATGAAGATACAGGGAAGTGACCCATCTACAAGCCGAGAGATGCCTCAAAAGAAACCAATCCTGCCAACAGCTTGACCTTGGGCTTCTAGCCTCCACAACTGTAAGAATAAACATTCCACTATTTAAGTTACTCTAGTCTGTGGTACTTTGTCCTGGCAGCCCTAGCAAACTCATACACTTCCCATACCCTCCCTACTCTCAACTCCCGCTCCATCTTAGTCAATGGAATCACCGTTCATTCACCATTACTACCCGCCTCCCCAACTCCACCTACATATTTACTCATTCAGTCAATGGCGTCAATTCTTCCTCCTAAACATCTTTCACATCTGCTTCCCTCCCTCTAAACCCACGATCACTGCCTTAATTCAGGCCCTAATTATCTCCCCTAACATATTCTAAGTCCCTTCCACCTGCCACCACTTCCCTTGGTTGTGTGGGAATAATCTTCCCAGAACAGAAATGTAGCATGCCAATGCTCAGTTTTAAACACTCCATAGTTTCCCATTGTTTCAAGTTCAACTCCTTGAGCACAGAATACTGAATCCTCCAGCTACTTCCCACTTCAGCAATACCATACTCTGTTCATGAAGCATCAATTTCTACTTAAAGCTCACCTAACACATAATGCTGACCACACAAGTGTCTTTACACATGTACCTGGCTCTTCCTGGAACACCTTCCCTTGTCTGAATTCCATGCCCAGCAAACACCTCCTCCATCCTTCCAGTCCCAGTCTCAGAACCACCTTTTCAGAAAACCTTTTATGATCCTCCTCCCCACCCAGAGTAATCACTACCTGTTTTATGCTATCTCTGAAAGTTTCACAAACTTCCCTTTATACCATAACTGCAATTTGGCAGGTGTCTCAAACACAAATATCTCTAGGGACCACCCAGGCATCATAAATAAAAGAAGTATCTAGTAAAAACATATCTTAACTTTGCATAATAAGAACCAATCATAATGCCTTCTTGGCTATGTCACCTTTCAAAACCTTATACTGAACAAAGAAAATACATATGGAGCCAAATCCATGTAGCGCACAGACTGCCAGTTTTGCAAACTCCAGCCAAAGGCATAAAATGTCAGGGCCTTCATCTCTCTTCCTTCTACTCCTTGAAGTGAGATTACTGAACATGCCCGTAGTTATTCCCATAGCCTGAGGTCACAGACTGATCCTTGTTTGTGCTATCCAGTGGGGTTGACTCATAAAACACACTTATCTGACTACAAGGAAAGGACGCAGAGTTGAGCTGTATAATCTTGAACTCACTGTTACTCAATATTAGCAAAAATATTCCTTTCAAGGAACGACATTCACAGGCTATCCTGAAAGGTATCTAGCCCATCATTCCACAAGGAATGTGAATAATCCTTGGATAGAGCCACATCAGCCAAGAGCTACTTGTCTGAACTGTCTAGCTTTGGCTCCCACAGAACTGCTTTTCTGAGACAAGCTTTGGCATGATGCCACTGACCTCTGTTGAGCATCGCTGTTGTGTGTTTTTTTTTTCCTTACTCCAACAGTTACATTCATTGTAAAGACTGTGTGTGGAGACATTGCTCATTACATTAACATACTGAATATTTAAAGGACAATTAAAATCCTCTCTCCTCCCAGCACCATGAAGACTTGCGCCCCTCGTTTAGCCCTTATCCTCACAGGCTCTCTGGGTCATATGGCTGATTGTGTTTCCTCTTCATGTCAAGGACAGTGAACTGTGTGGTCTTTTCCAAATGTGTGAATAGGACCCTGAGGCGGCCACTCTGTCTTGGTCTCTGCTGAAACTCACACTCTCACTTTCTTCCTGCATTTCTTTCCTGTGCTTACTAAATTTATTTTCAGTAGGGAAATATACAAGTAACTACCTTCCAGCAATGCATTCATCACACAGTATGTTTCATTCAGTTCGCAGCTCTACTGCTTATGAGTTTTTTCAAGACAAGGCCTCCATCTTACTCACCTTTGTACCTCTGGAGTCTAATAAATGATCATCAATTGAATGGCAAATTGAACTGCACTCCATGTGACTGCTTCTAGTTATGGATGAAACAGTAAATTAACTACGTCTTAAGGAAGTTCACTTAATTTCCCCAAAAGAGCAAAAGTCGTCCCTGGCCTCAAGACCAATGACATCTGGAGAAAAATAAAGTTTATGGAGGCTAATACAAAAAGTACATACCGAACAAGCACAGATATAAATACTATTCAATTTTTAATTCTTTGCTATCCATTGTTTCATTTCCTAGTAGTTAACCATTTCTTCTGCAGAAGCATATTAACCAGGAATATTCCACAATCAGTCAAGAGAGTAAATGCAGTTAAAACCAAAATGTTTTATTGCACATTAAACATCTGTGCACTGGAAGGGAACAGGACTAAGGAAAGCTGGCTAATACAAAACTCTAGAGGAGTGAAGGGTATCACTGCAGTGGAGGGAATCACATCCATCAACAAGTTTGATCAATTTCACTCCATGTCATCCAGGACCGATTAGTACCAAAGCTTCCTGTTGCTCTAATCATTTTCCAAGTTTCACAAACCTACATTTCATTCAGGAAGATTTCTGTTTTTCAAATTTTCTCAAATTCTGCTGAAAAGAATATGAAGTATTACCATTGGTTTCTGGAAATTAATCATTTCTCACCACGAGTCAAAAAATCAGCCCTATCTTTTGAAGCAGTAAATTCTGGAAATGGGAATCTATCCCAAACAAATCCTCTGAAACTCAGACAAAGCCTCACACACACAAAGGTGTTCACTGCAGTGAAGTAAAGCTACTAAACGGAAGTCAGGTCACCTCTAATTATGATATACTGTTAAGACAAAAAACAGGATTCTCAATGTTACTCAGTAGGATTTCAACCAGTTAGCAAAATGTGCAGAGAAAATATGAGAAGGAGGTGTCACATGAAGTTAACAATGGCTACCTCTGGGGGGATTCTAACTACTTTTTTCCTTCTTTTATATTTTTATTTGCCTTGTACAATGAACACATACTAGTTGTGTAATTTAAAAAGTTTTTTGTAATAACCTTTCTAAACATACTTGGAAACCAAATGATACTTATTCTCAAATTAGTGATCTCAGTCTCAGAAAATTATATAGAAAGTTGTTAAGTGTAGTGTTTTTTAAAATAGCAAAGAAATGAGACATAAAATTAAATGTCCCAAAAAAGGACAATGGTTGAATAGTTTAACAACAGAAAGGATTAATATTAAGCTGTTAAAACTATAATGATTCAGACCACATTGCCACATATAACAGTAGTTAGAAAATGGCCAGTAGAAACAAAAACATATTTGTTACCTCTAGGTAGAATGATATCACAAAATAGACCATAATGGGAATAGACTATAAAACTAACATGATTAAATGAAAAATATATTACATTAGGGAATTGCAAATATGAGGTTTGTATAAATGTTGTCATGATGTGGTTTCAAAAATATATTTTAAAACATTTTGAAGAATATTCTAAGCCACTTTTTTACATAGAAATAAACATTTTTAAATTAGTTGGACAGTTTTAAGTACTTTAATATGAAAAAAAAACTTTAATATGTGTTTACTGAAATGTTTTCTACCAGCTGAGTTATTCCACCATCAAAATGGGATGAAAATGAAAAAAGGAAGGGGTTTAGGTAGTTAAAAAGTTCTGTGCATCCTCCCTATGTTACGTTAAGTCCAAACAGTCCACCAACCTCTGTTGTAACAGCTACTGGCCAGGGTTAATACTTATTTTTCCTCAAATTAATGGAATGTTCAATTTGCTTTATAGGAAATCTCTTGTAGAAAGATACAAAACCTGGGCTGCTTTCTGCTCCTGGAGAAGGTATCAATAAGGTACCTAATCCCTGAATCAAACAAGAATTTGTCATCTGTGTCTCTCCACTGTGAGGTGGCCAAACGCTTGGAGGACTGTGGGGATTGTGCTTCCCAAGGTCATCGTGACAAAGCCCTGTTAGAGCATCCAGGTACCCCTGAACAAGCAGAGACGGTCAACAGATGCTCCGATCGTTGAAAATAAAACTCCTCCAGAGAGGCTTAAACTTCTGTCTACACAACTTCTCTCTTAGGGCTATCCAGAATGCCCTGCCTTAAAATGTTAACACTCAGTGGTACAAGAGAGCACTCTGGGCCTCTTCCTGGCTCTGTTGGCCTTGAACCTAACTTAACCTCATGACTCCAACCCCTTCCGATTCAATCTATTTCTTAGCACCAGCCTTGAGCAACACCCATACCTATTACCTGCCTGGACCTACGCCCAACCTGATCCCAAACACGGCAAGAGCCTGAGGTCCCGGCCAGGTTTCTACACAGTGTGAGCTTAAGGAGAAGATATTCAACAACAAATAAAGGCAGATAAGCTGATGAATTAACACCAAAACACACTAAGGAAAATACCCAGTTACCTGGACTTCCTGAATAAATATTTATTATGAATAAGGAATTAAAGTGAAAGTGAAGTTGCTCAGTCGTGTCTGACTCTTTGCGACCCCATCGACTGTAGCTTACCAGGCTCCTCTGTCCATGGGATTTTCCAGGCAAGAGTACTGGAGTGGGTTGCCATTTCCTTCTCCAGGGGATCTTTCCGACCCAGGGATTGAACCCAGGTCTCCCACATTGTAGGCAGAGGCTTTACCATCTGAGCCACTAGGGAAGTCCTATAAGGAATTAGGTAGTGTGGGCTTCCCTTCTGGCTCAGCTGGTAAAGAATCTGCCTGCAATGTGGGAGACCTGGGTTCCATCCCTGGGATGGGAAGACCCCCTGGAGAAGGGAAAGGCTACCCACTCCAGTATTCTGACCTGGAGAATTCCATGGACAGTCCATGGGGTCACAAAGAGTCAGACACGACTGAGCGACCTTCACTTTTCTTTTTACTTTCACAAAAAGAAAAAGCATGCACTTTTGTTTCCTCAAATATATTTTCCTCAGAAATAAGAACAAATGAAATAAAGTACTTGTAAGTAAGACTGGAAGACTGAAAATTATTTTGAAATTACCAAAACTAATATATTTTACTAACGTATTTTAATCAACTGATTTAGTATACTGGTAAGAAAGGCTGAGTTGCCAAGGACCTTTCATTTCCTTCCCCAGAAAACCCATTCTTTACCCAATAGTCCTTAAACGTGGAGTAGTCATTAAAACTGAATTAATAGTCCATGGGATTCCTTAGGCCTCTAAATCTTTCTGAAATAAGATCATTACTGTTCCATGTTTTTATAAAACAAAGATTATATATATAACACCTTAGATATTGCTCACTTCCCCCAAAGCAAGCATCCATCATGAAGCCTAAGATAATGATTTTTTTTCACCTTCACTGAATCTGAAAGGTTAATAAGCAATGTAATTTCAACTAATTTAACTATGATGTCAAAGTCTGAAGACTTTGTTCAGGAAAGTCCTCTTCTTTGCCTTCCATGTTTCCAGAAGTATCAGTGCTGGCGGCCAATGTCAAAGTGTACCACCCGAGTCTCCCTTTACAATACCCATAAGGATGTAAATACCTGGAGTTCTCCCATGTTTAGCTTGAGCTTGTCAGACTATATTAGCTCAACGGCACAAAAACATCAATTCTCTGAAGATGAAACAGAGCAAAGTTGAAAATAAAAGCATGAAGTCACTGCATAATACAATAAGGAGAATGATTTGTGTGCACTGATTTCAAGTCTTCTATTTTAAGATAGGGCTTCCCTGACAGCTCAGTTGGTAAAGAATCCACCTGCAATGCAGGAGACGTGGGTTTGATCCCCGAGTTGTAAAGATCCCTGGAGAAGGGAAAGGCTACCCACTCCAGTATTCTAGCCTGGAGAATTCCAAGGACTGTATAGTCCATGGAGTCACAAGGAGTCAGACACGACCCAGCATGAGTCAGACAAGACTGAGCATCTTATTTCAAGACAAGGACCAGGAGACCTGGAAAGGGTGTGTCCAGTCAAAAGCCCCATGGAGAGCGGTGGGAAAACTGATGCTTGAATCATGGTCACCTGCCACACTTCAGTTCTCAACCAGTCCACTTAATCTATGGATTTACAGTTTAAAATAGCTTCCCAGGTGGTGTAGTGGTAAAGAATCTGCCTGCCAATGCAAAAGATGCAAAAGACACAGGTTCAATCCCTGGGCTGGGACGATCCCCCCGGAGAAGGAAATGGCAACCCACTCCAGTATCCTTGCCTGGAGAAGCCCATGGACAGAGGAGCCTGGTGGGCTACAGTCCATGGGGTCGCAAAGAGCTGGACACGACTGAATGACTGAGGACACATGCGTGCAATTTAAAATATTTTAAAACTCATCACCCAACTTTAAAAGGAGGGGGCAGGGGAAAGAACCCTAAAACCCAATCATGGCAAAATAATAAAAAATAAAAATCCTAATGCAGCAATAATTTCAAACCATTATTTAAAAATCACCAAGCTATGAAATGCTCATTCAATCATCAAATTGACACTTACTGAAACTTAACTAGCAGTCTACTTTCCTACAAATCATGCATAGTTACTAGATTGGTAACTACACTATATAGGAATTTTTTTTTTTAATCCAACAAAAACTACTTCTCCGTAGCAACACAGAGCTACAATTTCTAGTGCAGAGCATAGCTTCAACAAATGCTATTACTGTTTAGCAATACACAAAATAGCTGTAACACAAACTGCTTCAACACACTTGCACCCACCTCCCCCCAAATATCCTTTCTATTCTTCTTTGACTTTTGTTGGGGGCGGGGGGGAAGCCATAAACAGGAAGGCCCACTAAGTATCACAAAAATGCCAACTCATCAACCTAAAAGGTCTGCCTTTCATCTGTCTGTCATTCACTTCCAGTACTCTATTTTGCTTACATTACTCAATTCTTCCATGACTCTATGATCCCGCACACACCCCACTTCGACCTTTCACTGAGTTAATCCCTTCTCATTCTGCAGATTTAATCAAATGTCACTTTCTCAGGGAAATTCTGAATCACCCTAACATCAGATGAGGTTCCCCATTTAATAACTTCTTTTGAAACTCCCTGCGCCTTTTCCCTTGTAACACTCACTGCATCTTGCCCATGACGGGTGCTCGTTTGGTCAATATCTTCCTTCGCACTGGACTGTTTCATGCCTCCTGTGATGACAGCCACTTTATTCCCCACTCTGGTCCAACTATGAGCGTAAGAATTGGTACCATGTATATAATAAAGACTTATAGAATAATGAATAACCCTAATTACACACAAACTAGCAACAAACTCAATCAGTGTTTTTCAAACCACTGTTCACAAACAGATTAGTGTGTTCAAACCTTAGTTATGACCAACACTTCTTTTAAATGAAAATGAAGAGACTACAATACAAATAGAGGTAAAAATCAGTAGCATATGTAGTAATCTGCATGAAACTATCATTTTCTTCATATATGTATGACCTTTCTAACTATGGGGGCATGGTCCAAAAAGTTTGAAAGTCATTGAACTGGATGTCCCAACATGACTCCTCCCAACTTCCCACCAAAATGCTAAGGTGCACAAAATGGCAAAATTGGCAACAGTATTAGAAAGAGGTAAGGAAAAGCCAAAATCAAGGCATTATTTCCACTAACTACACTCTGTGAAGGATGGGTAAAAAGAACGTGTCTGAAAGACTCACATGGCACCTTTGGAAATTCAACAAGTCAGACACTCTGATGAATGCAGAAAAATCCTGAGTATAACTCAGGAATGCAGAAGATACAACTGGCCAGATAAAGATGAGTACATTATCTCAACTACATGGGAGGTACCTTTCAAGTTAGCATAAGCAAGGGGACCCCAAGTGCAAATGAGGGTCAAAACTAACTAGAGACACATACAAAATATTGCTGTAGACTTTATTACAAAATAGAATACAAAAATCTAAAGTCTATACTTGAAATTTAAGTTATACACTGAAATATATATACTGTATATATATGTGTATACATATATATATATTTATATAAAATGGAAATTGAGACGTGGCAAGAAGGCAAAAGATATAAAGGCACAGTAAACTGTACAGAGGAGTGGGATCAGAAGTTATTTAGTTCTCCAGGAGTCAGAGAAACACAGATTTTATGAATGTATTTGAAAAACAAAGATAATCACTAGTAAGCTAAAAACCAGATTTGGCCATTTTAAAATACTCTGGATATATGAAACAAATGATACATAAAAAAGACAGAAAATAAATCCAGAAAGCATGTTAGATCGAACCATAGGAAGCTGCCATTTTTACAGGTCAAAGCGGTAAAATAATTTCATATGGCTCAATACATCAACAGTGATAACGTCAGCTAATCTGCTCAGTGTGCAAGGCCCTTCTAAAGCGTTAACTGAAGATGTGTGTGTGCATGCTGCTTCTTTACAAATAAAAAACTGCAGTCCTAAAGATATTATGTAATTTATCTGAGACAATGCAGCTAAATACTGGTGGGAAAAAGCAAACCGGTGCCTTTTAAAGTACCTCTCAAAACAAAAAACTTAAAGAATTAAGATCAAACTTTTTGGTCTTAACAATAAATATTTAAAAAGTAAGTTTCCCTTTAAGAGGTATGCTAAAATTCAATTAAATGATGCTTACAAGCAAAATTATATGAAAAAAACAACAACATAAAAAAGAAAAAAGAAAAAAAACAACAGATACCAAAAGTTTAAAATCAGGATTAGTGCAGTCATTTTAGACAAAGAATAAAAGAAAACACTGGCAATATTAATATCAGGAAAATAGTAGAATGTAGTTCCAAATGCACAGAGGGTTATTTTATATTGATAAACATAATAAAGGCCTAACAGTAATCTTTATGTATTTAATACTATGTTAACACACAGACATTCCTATAAAGAAACTGACAAAAGCCCATTCATAGAGAGAAACTAAAGAACAATTATTAGTCTATGACAGCTCAAGTATCAAATCAGGACACAGAAGATGTGAATGATATTGCTGAATTAATAAATGCATCTGCACTTGTCACCTATAGAAACCATGTTGTTTTCCATCCTGAGAACAAAGAAACCCTTAAAAGACAATAAGTAAAAACTGTACAGACCTCAATTACCATGAAAAATAAAACCAATAGTTGATGCAAAAGTTCTCTTGTAAACAAAACAATAAAGCAATATTGCTGAATGAGCCACTAGTAGCATTCTCAATAAAGTGAGAATGCTTACTTTCCCTACACTGTTACAAGTTTTTAGTGAGGACATCAGCATAAAACATAGAAATAAAGCTAGTTTTATTATTTTAATCGCCACTTTCAGATTTTTATATGAACATTCCTATTCCTCCTCCCCCAGTAACTACAGATTCAAATTTTTAAAATACTGATTATTTCAAAATCATTGAAAGTAAAGTTGTATACATCAAAAATGACAACAAAGTTGATCAATGTCGAACTTTTCATTTAAAACAAATGACTTAATTTCAACTCAAGAAGTGAGAAAGAGGGACTTTCCTGGTGGCCCAGTGGTTAAAACTCTACAATTCCAATGCAGGGGGCTCAGGTTCCATCCCTGGTGGGGGAACTAAGATTCCATAAACCACACAGCACAGCCAAAAAAAAAAAATTTAATTGTTTTTAAAAATGAAAAAAAAAAAAAGTGAGAACCAGAGTTCCGTCTATTGTCTTGACTTTCCCCCCTCCCCCACCCCTGTCAGATCAGTCCATCGTTTTGTTTAATCAATGTCTCCCTCCTCTTTTATCCTCACCTCCCAGTTTCACTAACCTAACTCATCTTTCAAGCCTCCATATAAATGCCAGTTTCTCAGAGAAATCTTCCTTACCTTTGCAGGCAAGGTCAATCTCCATGTTAGAGTCTTCCAGGACACCCTGCTTTCCTCCTTAATTCCAGTCACAGTTGGTGTTAGTTGTTCTCACTAGACTGTAAATCTCATGCAGTCAAGACCCGTGTCTTATTTACTGTAATACGCTCAGGAGGTGGCAAACATACTGATTTTTGTATTCAAAAAATTTCAGTTCAAACAAAATTTTAATTCAAAAAATTTGAGTTCTACATGCAAGGTATTATACTAAGCACTGGGAAGACAGCAGTAAATAAAATAGCATTTTTTTTTTCAGTTAATCCTTTCCCTTATCTAAGAAGTAAAAAGAAAATGAATGCAATGGAGAAAAAAGTATCAGGCAAGCTGTATAAAAAGCTGTAAAATGGAAATTTTAAATGTAGTGATAATTAGAAAAGGCTGCACTAAGAAGGTGACGTGAATTAAGACACGAAAATGATGATAAAGCAACCACAGGGATACCTGGAGACAGAGAATACCAAGAAGAGGGGACAGTCGGTGGCAAAGGGCTAGAAAACAGTCTGCTCTATAGGTAAGTTCATACTTGGAGCCTGCTTAAAGTAAGGACAGAACTCTGGGAACATCACCACAAGGCCTTAAACAAGTAAAAAAGCCAACAGAGACAGGAAATAATTAAATATGATACATAGTCAATATTGTGACTATCATGTGGTCGATGGAAATTTAAAATGAAAGATTTCAATAGTATGTGTACTTAATATTCAGCATGATCAAATATTTTAAAAACTGCAAGAGTTATCCTGAAATAGAATAAGGGAGTTATCACTGAGCAGTGAAACCATGATGAGTCTCCTGGACTTTTCAAATACCAAAATAAGCATGTACTGCTTTTACAACTTTCAAACGGAAATGAGTATAATTTTAAAGAATCATAATGGCCTAGAGAGCAAAAGGCTGATAACAGATTCCCCTTGCTCTATCTTACTACAAAAAGGCAGGCCAATATAATTCCCTGACATTTTGTTGTTGTTCAGTCTTAAGTCGCGTCTGACTTTTTGCGACCCCATGGACTGCAGCCCGTCAGGCTCCTCTCTCTATGGGATTTTCCAGGCAAGAAAACTGGAGTGGATTGCCATTTCTTTCTCCAGGTCATTTTCCCGACCCAGAGGATCGAACCCACGTCTCCTGCATTGGCAGGCTGATTCTTTACCACTGAGCCACCAGAGAAGGCAAGCCAATATAACTTCTTGAAATGGAAATATTCAACAAATTCTTAATTTAAAATGGGCTTTTTTTTTTTTTAACCAAGTAAAGAGCAAAGTTGTACTATATCCTATTTTTAACCTTCATCAAGCAATTAAAGTTTAAATTTACTTGACCAAAGTTTATAAATCGCCATGACAAACCTGTTGGTGTTTCTCAAAGTCTGCTCTTTAGGCTGAGAGGTTTTTGGCTTGTCTTTTATTACAGTGATGACAGTAATATGCACAACACTTTTGTTATTTCAGCAAGAAACTACAACTATATTTGCAGCTCCTCTCAGGCCCCAAATCACCACCTACCTCCTGATTCTTTTCAGGATTTATTTTCCCTTGCCGGAATGGATTGTTTCAGAGGCTTTTATTCCTCTCAAAGGAACATCAAACTGAAACTCTATCTCCTTTGTATCATCCCAGAACCACCTCAAGAGACGCTCTAGTGGATGTTCAGTAAATGTCTGACAACTGACAAAGCTATCTTAAGCACCTTCCGGAAAGAATTACCTGAAGAATCAAAATATGCCTTATTGCCCTTGTTAAGACACCTAGTATGTATATCAAAGGGGAAGAATCCTTTCACAATGTATACATGTGTCAAATTATCTCACTGTACACTTTAAATGTATTAGTTTTATCAACTACAACTCAAAAAGGCTAGGAGAAAAAATTTAATAATTTTAATTTTTGTTTTTAAAAATTAAAAAAAAAGTGAGAACCAGAGTTCCATCTATTTTCTTGATTTTTACCCCCTCAAACCAGTCCATCATTTTCTTTAATCAATGTCTCCCTCCTGTTTTATCCTCACCTTTTAAAGACAGAGTATCTATCACTCTTCTCGCTCCAAAACTTCTCTCCGGCTTACCACATAAATTTCACTGGTATTTACTCTGACATATAACAATTACTCCTGAATACTGCCATGCTTTGACTTTTCCGCTAAACTTCAAACTCAAATTTCCAGCTGAAAATCTCACTGCCTCACTGGAACAATCCTCACATTCTCATGCCCCTACTCGCTGCTAAAGGCTTTGATGTGCCTTTTTTTGATCCCCAACAGCTCCCTGAACCCTTCTGTTAGTCCTTCAACATGGACCCGAAGCAGACCACCACTGGACCACAAATTGCAACCTGTCACTCACATGCAGCTCCCAGGCCTTCCTTATGACGCTTCCGTGTAGAATGACATTCTCAACCCACTTGCCACTGAGGCCAGAATACTGCTGCAAATCCTTCCTCTCCTCCAAGGCAGTTACTCTCTCTGTCCTCAAATATTCAGATGGCATTTCGTTTAAACCTCGGTTTATAATATTTATCACTGTACGCCTGATCTTAGGCATCTTCATCCATAGCTCTCCATGTTGAGGAGCTACTTGAGAGCAGGGAACCACACTTTCTTAGTGCTTGCTTTTCCTTTAAAAAAATTTTTAACACTGTAATGTCCTCAGCCAAGCATAGCGACTGTTCACAGTAGCGCACAAAGTCTTTTAGCTCATGAAACTGAACTGACAAGGTCCCAGATAAAGGGAGGAGAGCAGAGATCCCACTGAATCTGGAAACCCAAGTCATCCTGCCCTAGACTTTGAACCTTCTGGTCCCTAGGTCTACTCAGAAAGTAAAGCAAGCAGTTCTCTGTGGAATTACAATAAACCCAGAGTACAGAATGAATTTCTCCTTTTCTCCACATGACTATAATCCCTCTCCCAACAAATCACAGCCCAACATGGCAAAGCAGCCGTTAACAAAAAGCAATCCTGTTTCAACTGTGCTGCTCCCTCCGTAGGAGCTCTTCATCCTTATCATCTGCAGATTGCCGGCTTCCAGGGGGCCCTTGTTAAATGCTCGCACAATGAAACCTGCCTATAATAAGTAACTCCCCCTATCTGCTCTGCTCCGGAAGCGGTTGATAGCGCAAAGCATGGAAGCTGGGCAAGGCCTAACAAAAGGTTCAAGGATGCCAAACACGTGCTCCTAAAGGCCCCTCCTTCCCTGCCTGAGGCCCGATGAAACACAGTCCTGGTGGAAATAACATTCCAGGCAATATTTGCTGCCCTGGTTGTCACGCAGCTGAAAATCATTTTGTTGGTTACACTCATAACCTTCCTATTTCTGAGACAAAAATTATTCTTTTTTAATTGGAGTATAGTTGCCTTACACTGCTGTGTCAGCGTCTGCAGCAGATAAAGTGAATCAGACATACACATACATATAATTCCCTTTTTTAATTTCCTTCCCATTTATGTCACCACAGAGCACTGAGTCAGGTTCCCTGTGCTATACAGTAGATTCTCAGATAAATAGTTATGTATTTTATGCATAGCATCTATAGTGTATATATGTTCATCCCAATATCCCAATTCATCCCCCCCACCCCCACTTCCCCCCTTGGTATCCATGTTTGTTCTCGACATCTGTGTCTCTATTTCTGCTTTGCAAATAAGACCACCTATACCATTTTTCTAGATTTCACATATATGCATTATATATGATATTTGCTTTTCTCTTTCTGACTTACTTCACTCTATACGACCAGTCTCTGGGTCCATCCATGTCTCTGCAAATAACACAGTTTCATCCCTTTTCATGGCTGAGTAATACCCCATTGAATAGATATACCACATCTTCTTCACCCATTCCTCTGTTGATAGGCATTTACGCTGCTTCCATGTCCTGGCTATTATAAATAGTGTGGCAATGAACACCGGGGTGCATGTATCTTTCTGAATTACAGTTTTCTCTGGGTATATGCCCAGAGGTGGGATTGCTTGGTCATACAATATCTCTATTTTTAGTTTTTTAAGGAACCCCCATACTATTCTCCATAGTGGCTGTATCCATTTACATCCCCACCAACAGTGTGGGAGGGTTCCCTTTTCTCCACAATCTCTCCAGCATTTATTGTTTGTAGATTTTTTGATGATGGCCATTCTGACAGGTGTGAGATGATACCTCATTGTAGTTTTGATTTGCATTTCTCCAGTAATCAGTGATGTTAACATCTTTTCATGTCTTTGTTGGACATTTCTATGTCTTCTTTGGAGAAATGGTCTATTGAGGTTTTCTGGTGGGGACAAGAATTCTTAATTGAGTCATAGCACACTGTTCCAATTCAGGAAGAGCCATGCAGGTTCCTGGGACCTCAAATGTCTGGCCTGTGATGGCAGCCTCATTCACAGCCTCTCTGAAGCCAACAGAGGCAGGAGGCAGCATGTGCATGCACAGACACACACCCCACATGCATCAATATACTGGATTGGCCCAGAAGTTCATTCGGGTTTTTCTGTATGCTCTTATGAAAAACTCAAATGAACTTTTTGGGCCAAATCCAACAAATAAACACAAACATTTTTGGAGGTTTGTATAAGCAAAAGAACAGGTATGGAAGGCTGTGTAACAAGCTGATAACAGAGGGGTTGGTTACATCAGAAGAGAAAGCTTGAAAGAGCAAAGGGATATTACTTCATTTACGTTAGACACATCCATAGTTTTTGAATTATTACAAAATTCGTATCTTTCTATACATGAACACAGCATCTTATTCTGGTGAGAACACTTTCTATTGTGTTCAGAGCCCTGAGAGACTTAAAACAGGACAAGTAAAAGGCAATTATGAAGCAGAGTCACGGTGATGACTCACTCATCACAGAGTCACTCAAAATAGGTCTGACTTCCTACCAAAGCTAGATATGGATTATTCTAGGAAGCAAGTCATCAACTGAGTAAAGAACCTCAAACACAAACTGGGGCAATATTAAGACTATCCAAAATGAGAAGGAAGCAAGCCAGGGCTATAGATAAGACACAAAGTTATGTCTGTCTCTAGACTTAGCAACTGGTAAATCCAGGTAAAAACAGTTCAAGTTTAAAAACTGAAAATAAGAATACTGGGATCCATCTTGTTCTCATCTTCTCAAGAAAAGCTAACTGATCTGAAAACACTGGGCCTAGTTTGAAGAAAACATTCCTGAAGTTGAAAAATAACTCAACAAACAAGCTCCATATCTGATGTTTCAGAAGAACCTCTGCCATTAACATAATATGATAGAATGCAAGCTCCCTGAGGAAAAGGACTTTGTACGTCTAGTTTCCCACCGTTCGGCTCCCAGTACATGGTAGGTGTGCAATAGATACCTACTGCATCAGGAGTAAATGAACAAATTCAGGATTAAGGAAGAAGTAAACTAATCTAGAATTAGTAACCAGATAGGATCAGTGCCCATTCTTAGCTTACAGGGGCTTCCCTGGGGGCTCAGTGGTAAAGAATCTGCCTGCAATGAAGGAGACGTGGGTTTGATCCCTGGGTCTGCAAGAGCCCCTGGAAAAAGAAATGGCAACCCACTCCAGTATTCTTGCCTAGAGAATCCCATGGACAGAGGAGCCTGGTGGGCTGCAGTCCACGGGGTCACAAAAGAGTCGGACACGACTTAGTGGCTAAAGAACAGCAACGTTCTTATTTTACAGATATAAAAAGAATACAACTTTGACTAACCACACTAGAAATAAAAAGCCCCTTGAGTCCCTCTATGTTGATCTCTTTTTTCTTTTCTGGGTCTCTTGGTTCATCTCTGAGGTTCCTCCCAGATCCTCATCTCCTAGGAGCCTCCCCTCATCCCCAGCCCCACACCCGAGGAGCCAGGGCCCCTGCTTGGCGTTCCCATAGTTCAGTTCAGTTCATCTCAGTCGTGTCCGACTCTTTGCGACCCCATGAACCACTGCACGCCAGGACTCCCTGTCCGTCACCACCTGCTGGAGTCCACCCAAACCCATGTGCATTGAGTCGGTGATGCCATCCAACCATCTCATCCTCTGCCGTCCCCTTCTCCTCCTGCCCTCAATCTTTCCCAGCATCAGGGTCTTTTCCAACGAGTCAGCTCTTCACATCAGGTGGCCAAAGTGTGGAGTTTCAGCTTCAGCATCAGTCCTTCCAATGAACACCCGGGACTGATCTCCTTTAGGATGGACTGGTTGGATCTCCCTGCAGTCCAGGGGACTCTCAAGAGTCTTCTCCCCCTGAGCCTGTCTCCCTCATCACACTTGTTACCCTGAATTGCAATCCTCCTGTTACTATGTCTACAGGCTCAGCTTCTTCTGGAGGGTAGGAACCCTGCTTATTCATCCCCACTCCCTGCCTCTATCTGGTACCTGGCACAATGCTTGCGTTACAGCAGGGTTACAGTTCAGTGCTGCTAGGAGTAGAACAGGACTTGTTTCCTCTGACCCCAGATCATTTCTCCTTCCAAACAGGCAAGGATATCTGTTAGGGCCAAGTTTCAGAATGAAGGCAGCTTGGGTATTGGTCAAGAAGAACCACTGAAAACACGGTCAAGTATAGAGGACTTACATGAAGTCAAATCCAGTCTATTGTTTGAAATTTAAGAAAATGGAAAAAGGAAAGCTTGCTAAGAAGGAATGGTTCACAGTAGCCTTCTCTGTATAATGAATCCTAAACCTTAAGAAGCAAAGGTGCACATGACGGCCATAATGAACAAGATTTCCCTTAACAACAGTTTCAACCTTGGAAATCCCACCCCAGAGAGATCCATAACCAGATTTTATTAGTCCAACTTTCTCTCTTTTAGAGAAAGAGGTGGTTTTGAAATCATTTTCCTTTGTCTCCATTTTAAATAAAGCAAACAACCTGATTTACCTCATTCAGGCTTACACATGTTTGTTTTAGCACTGGACTAAATTTGAGAGTCTGCCCTGTCATTACATCACGTTTTAAAAATAGTACTACAGAAATAAAATTATAACCTAAATCCATGTAGTAGTAAAACAGTCCTCTTATTTCTGGAAGAAATTTGAATGTTACATGAACTTCAAAGTTAAAGTTTCTATAGTAGCTGGTTAGATGACAGGAGCCAACATCCAAGTACTGAGATAATTTTCTTTGCCCCCCCCCCACCCCCAAGTCAATAACAACATTACTTTGAAATCACACTAACCTGCTGGGGGGAAAAAAAGGCCAAGAAATTTAAATAAAATCACCACCATCAGCATTTCCCTTCTCCCTCCCCACCAAAAACAAGAAACTTTGGATTCCTTCAACTTAACTAATCATCTTAATTAATTTAATTGATTAAACTTGCAAACCCAAGTTCCCTTGTGAAAGAAAAAACACACTGTTGGGAGGATCATTCATTCAAACTGTATTCAGAAGACAGTATAAAGCAGCTGACCAAATCTTTCATCATCTTTCTCCTTATTGGCCCAGCACCCCCAAATTCGAAGGCAATTAGAAGAATAACTCCAGTCAGTTCCACCTTGGACATGCACCTGAAAGGCTACCCACTCCCACCTTTGACAGGAGGTACTGGGACGTGAGAGGAAACCTCGAGAGTTGCTGGAAGTCTCTCCCAAAAGAAGCCCACAGAGATTCTTCCTGTCTGAGAGATACTGAACTACACACCTCAGCTCTAGAGATTTAGTGGGAAAAAAAAACAAAAAAAGCAGATGACCAGAAAGAAGGTTCTTAAGTATTCATCTACAGAACCGGTCAAGGCTTCCCTTGTAGCTCAGCTGGTAAAGAATCCGCCTGCAATATGGAAGACCTGAGTTTGATCCCTGGGTTGGGAAGATCTCCTGGAGAAGGGAAAGGCTACCCACTCCAGTATTCTGGCCTGGAGAATCCAAGGACTGTATAGTCCATGGGATCGCAAAGAGTTGGACACAACCGAGCGACTTTCACTTTCACAGAACTGGTCAAGCTCCTTCCATTAGAGGTTAAACTTAATAAAGGCTCTGTGGGGCCTGTGTCAATCCTGAAGGTAACAGCAACGGTGTTTCTCCTCTCCTCTCAACCCTGACCTTTTACAAGGCTGTCAACACCATTTTTATACTAATAATAATTCTCTTCTGTGCTACAAATATTCAACTACTGTGGTTAAACACTATGTATAACATAAACAGGGTTGAGAATGTCAGTTGCCATTAGTCATGTTTAAATTAGTATTGACTAGCAGGCCCCTCCCTAAACAAAAACAGAATGAAACAAAAGGCTTTCTTGGTCAGCTCTGCAATTTTAACCCACGTGCTTCAAGGGACTCACAAGATTCAGGTATAACACAATAACATCATTAATTTTCACTATATTAAAACTCTCAAAAGAGCACTGTCAATTTGGGGACAATATGGGAGGAGAAACTGCATACCCTTTATTCTGTAACCTTTATATAATCTGCGTAAGCTGGCAGCAGTGCCCTAAAACTCACTCGCCATTGAGTTTTACAAAGGAATGGAATGGAATCAGGGCCCAGGCAGCTCTCAATCATTTCAGCCCTCTCTACGCCCAGGATTTGAGACTCAGTGTCTTCCTGCATTACAGGGTTAAATCACACATGCCCCTCCACATCCCTAGGTAGCACAATTCCTTAAAACAATATCCAAGGTCCCCCACAATTATCACCTTATACCTCTCCAGCCTCATTACCCCAGATTCCAACAGTAAGTTCATGCCCCACCATTCATCTTTTAGGGACACATCATTTTCATCTTCAAGCTCCTCTGTGAAGTCTCTCCCAGAGCCAGAATCCAGCTTTCCCTTCCCTGGCATGCCAAGGCTCTTGGACTCTACAGCTGCCACCTAGTTATGCAACCCAGCTGCTATATACTAGAAGCTGGCTGTATCTTTTCCCTCTGTACTGCAGCTCTTTCGAGAGCCTTTTTCTCATCCTTGTCTCTGCCACTGTCAAAGGAATTCAGTAACTACTTATTCAATTAAAATATCCTCCTTTTCTCCCAACCCTCCAAGGCATCCTTAATAGCTCTCGGTGACATCGTTAAATAACACTCTACGGTTGGGAAGGTAATGTGATATGTAAAAATTAGAAACCAAACAAGATGCTGAGTTAGCAAGGCCAGAGCAAGCTCTCAGACTTTAAACCAAGTTTTACGGTATCACAGTTGACTTAAAATATATCATGTCCCTCAAATGTGTATACATATGGGTACCAAAAACAAAGAAAGAAAAGGAAAACAGGCCAGACATCAAACACAGATAATAAAATCGTGACCTCAAACAAAATTCAGGTCTTTATTTGCTGGACACTTCAAGCTTCCCAGTGAAAATGATAACCATATACTCCACACAGGTTGCAACTTCCCTGACTGAGCAGCTGAAATAAGATTCTTGGGCCTAAAAATCATGAACTTCAGACTGACCGCCATTACGTATCAAAAAGGCTTACCAAGTGAGAGTTTTACTTTCTTCGAATTTTTCAGTAAATCTTAACAGAATAGATCCAGTAAAAATTTGCGAAGTTTATGGCAAAGTCTTTCTTTTCTTAATCAAACTACTTTTCAGAAAAGGTTAGCTTAAAATAAAACTAGATGTTTTAAACTGCAGGTGTTAAAAGAGTGGTCACTTACACTCCCATGTCTGATATCTTTCCCCATCACCTGCAGCGATTCTGAAATCCACTGAGTGCCCATAGCTACCGCTCATCTCCAGCTGCTGCTGTTAAGTCGCTCAGCCGTGTCCGACTCTTAGACCCCGTGGACTGCAGCCTACCAGGCTCCTCCGCCCATGGGATTTTCCAGGCAAGAGTACTGGAGTGGGGTGCCATTGCCTTCTCTGCTCATCTCCAGACAATGATGCAAATGGGAAATAAGTCAGGTCAGACTATGGACTCCAGGTCAATTTTATGGTTAAGTAGGCTCACCCACTTTAAATAAAGTGGGTAATGGAAGACTGACTGGAGTGGGAAGGGAGCAGGTATTACTGATGTCCTTGTGGATGAGGAAAACAAAAAAAAACAGAGGAAAAATCAACTCCTAGCTCAGTTTTTTTCCCTCTCCTGGCATCTCCCACTGCTGGTTTCCTTACACCTTCTCAACCTGCTTGCCCTCCCCCATACCTCCCAGACTAACCGGTTTATACTCCCCTTTACTCACTTCCTACTGTTCTAACATGGGATAACACCCTCCAGTTTAGTTATCGGAAGGAGCTGGAAGGAACAGCAAAGATGATCAAACCCTTCCATTTTCCAGATGAGGACAGGGACAGGCAGAAGGACTAGTTGACCCAACTGGCTGAGGTCGCACCGCCAGGGGGCGTGGTGTGCCTGTGGTTCATTGTGATAACCCAGTCCTCCTGCTGGTCCTTCAGCCTGACCTTGCTGCCACACACTACCTCTTTCTCTGGCTACTTGGCTTCTTTATCCTCAAATTAAACCGTATCAAGAAAAACGCAGTCTTAATAACGGTGATCATTATTCACAATTTTGCATTTGGGACAAATATGCTCCAGTCTCTCTGAATTGGAGAATCAAAGGCAGAAACAACCGGATGACATATGCGTGTTAACACAATTTAGTTCCGTCCAAATAAGCATAACTCCAGTACACACCCTTTTTCCTTGGGGCTTTACTACTCTTATCTGTCAAGGGAACAGTTTCTTAGGAGAAGGAACTTTGCAGGTTTTCCAGTGCAGTCTCCCTTTAACCGGAATTGAAAGCCTTGAATCACAGACCTCCTGCTTCACGGTTATAGTAGGCTGGGCAAATGACACTTAAGCAAATAGGTGAAAAACTCGGACTGTTAAAGCCTGAAGGAATAGAGGATTTTGCTCTCCTAACTGCAGTTACCTGTTTCAAGATTCATGTTTGTAAATATGAGTTTATTCAACAGAAAACAATGCATTCACAGTGAAACTTTAACAAGCCAGCGCTCACTGGAAACCCACGTTTACAAAAACTCCATAGATTTCAACAAAAAGGAAAAGAAAGAGAAGTAGCAGCAGAGAGCAGGAATCTCAGGCCCCAGACTGAACCTGGATACCGTCATTCTTACACATCGAAGTCCAAATTGCAGCAAAGAAAAAACAGAATAAATGGTAAGTCCATTCACAACAAACTCGTCCTACACACACACACACACACACACACACACACACACACACACACGGAGCCCGTCGATTTCAAAACCACCAACTCAAAGCCAGGTCCCTCCCTTGCCTTAAGACTTCCCAGTTACTTGATAAACGTGTTTGTTAGGCGGGTGAGCAGAAACTTAAGCTTAAAGTCCTCAGCCGGGAGAGACGGCTGAGTGGGGGTGAGAAGCAAGTGGTGCGGGAGCCCGGCGCTGCGGGGCGCGAGGACCCCCGGGGGCCCACGTCCACCCGGACGCGGCTTGGGGAGGACGTCGAGCGCCCCCCGCCTGCCTTCTTGTGCCCCCACCCAGTCCCAGGTAAGCGGGGACCACCTACGTGTCACTTGGACGGGTCCCGATCGCAGGCACAGCGTGGGCCCCGAGGCGCGCTGAGGACCGGAGGGCGGGGGCCCCGGGCGGCTGCGGCAACTGCTCTCCCCGGGCTCGGTCAACTGGTTGGGGAGGCCGGCAGCGCCTCGCTCCTTCAGGCTGGCCCGCGGGCATGGACACCCACCCACACCCGGCACAGGCGCGCGAGTATACACACACACAAACACACGCACCCACAGCCACAAAGCGCGTCTGCCGCCGGGCAGCGCGATCCCGGGGCGCCCTTTGGCCGCAGAAGGGACCCGGCGGCCGCTGGCTCGGCGTTCAGAGGGTACCGTCTCCCCGCGCCGCGCCCGCGCCTTTACCTGCGCCCGCCGCCGCCGCGCGTCCGGCTCCCGCCGCCCCCAGGCTGGCCTCAGGCTGAGCGGTCAATCCCCGCAGCCCCCGCCCCGCGGCCCGCCGAGCCCGGCCCTCCGCCCGCCCCTCGGCCGTCGCCCGGAGCGGGGCCGCCCCCTGCGCCCACCCCGCCGGGGTCCCGCGCGCGGCCGGGAGGCCGGGAAGGGCTCGGCAGCGCGGGGACCCTGGCCGCCCGAGACCCGGGCGGGCTCCGCTGGGGGACAGGGGCGTCGCGGCTCGGGGAGCGTCTGCCGCCGCTCGGCCGGGAGTGCTCCGGCTTTGGCGCGCTGGCAGGGGCGGCGGGGGAGGGGGCGCCGAGGGAGGGCCAAGGGAGCCGCGCCGACGCCGGCCGCCTTCTTCCTCCGCCTTCTTTTCTGCTGGCTCCACGTAGCACAAGTCAGCAAGTCCTGCACCTCTTGACTCCCTCCCCCTGGCTCATTCCCTTACCTGGCGCGACGCCCCCCGAGCCCCGACCCTCGGCGCTCCTCCTCCCCCATTCAGTTGCTGGACCCCCAGCCCCGTCTGCAGGGCGGGGGCGGAGGGCAGCTCGAGCCTCCCATTCATTATCTTCCCAGCGCCCCCAACCCGGAGAGGACCCACCCGCGGCCCGAGACCCTAGGGCCTCCAGCTCCAGCTCCCCACCCCCGACCCGCTCCCGCGCTCACCTCTGCGACCGGCAGCTGGCGGGACTCGGATGGCTACCCCCACACGTTGCGTTTTCATTTTGTCGCCCCTTTCTTCCCACTTGAAAAGCTCTGGAAGACATCGCCGGGCCCGCGGAACCCCTAACGTCTGGCCTCTGGTGTAGTTCAGTGTCCAAACTTTCCAGCAGGCACAGTTCTCCCAGCGCAGCTTTTAACTCGAAGCTGCGAAGAACGCGGAGTCAATTTTGCTGCCGGGAAGGTGCACACGTTTCCATTTCTGAGTTTGCGACTGACTGGGTCTGCAGACCAAAGCGAGTGTGACTGTGCTCCCCTTGTTCTCCATATCCATGATTATAAATTTCTCTTCCGCTTTCCCAGTTTGCACTTGCACTTCGCCAAGCCAAGTGCAAACTATCAATTTTAGAAGAGTAATTAAGGGCGGGGAATACACACCTGAAGGCGTGGGCGGGAGCGGTGCGGGACTGAGGCCTGGGGATCCCTATCCGGAAAGGGGCAGCCGGAGAGACTCGCCCGGGTTCTGACCACCACCCAGTCCACGGGGCGGGGGCCACGGGTAGCACGCGAGGGCTCTCCAGCCGCGCCACCCCCTACCACCTACCACCCTTGGCTTCCAGGGGTGCTGGCAGTCCTCTGCCTCTGGCTCCACTGCTGAAGCCGCAGCACAACAGAAGTGGCTGCCTACAAGTAAACACTGCAGACTCTGGCCTGAAACGGCACGTGGGGGCCACTCCCGGTGTGGCAGGGAACTTGGCAGGACTGATCCAGCTACCTGTAAGAAAGAAAGGCAGAACCGCGAGGGAGGGCTGCGTTGGTGCCGGTCACTCAGTAACCTAGGGCTTTGCAGAAAAGAGAGGTCACTGGAAACCGCAGCGAGTGGGGAGGGGAAGACTTCTTGGAAGGGATGAGAACTTCTCAAGCTTCCAATAAGGTATAGCTTCGAAAAGAACATGACCATCTCCCGCAAGTGACTGCTGAGAACTTTGGGTGGGTTGGTCTCGTGGTTTTCGCAGGATGCTCAAGGCTAAGAACCAGACTGCTCGGCAATTACTATCTGAGATTGTTTCCTTTTTCAAACAATGTATCAAATCCCCTTTGTTTAAAAAAATTAGCTTTAAATGACTGCCTTCTCCCCTTTCCTACCAATTTATAATTTCTTTTATAATAATGTGAAAAATTAGAGATTTTAATACATGCACAGTGCTAGTATGTTCATTTACAGCATGCAGAAAGTATATAAAAACTCTTATCACACGAACAGTGAGAGCTGATCTTACACCAGGACGAAAATATCCACTATATAATCTAAGTATAATACAAAGTATATACTGGTAAGAAAAGAAAGAATATACTTGAAAGGGACTTTTGTTTTCAACTATATCTCTACCCAACTCAGAAAACTCACTTAGCTAATTTTGTCTTTCTACTACACAGTATTTACTGTTCGGTTTCTCAATACTAAAACTTCTATATCTAGTAAAAAATATACTTTAAAATTGTATTGAATTTTATTAAAAATACTTATATTAATTATAGCAGTAAATAGTGTCAAATAATCATTTAATTAATTTACAAGTTAATTATTTCAATGTTTAGGCCTTCCTCATAAATCAAAGGTAAAGTGTGAATGAGTTTCTTGCTGAGCCCTCAGCTTGAATGTTTTCCAATATATTTATTTTTTTCCAATATATATATTTATTTCACCTCCAATATATTTATTTCAGGAATATGGCTGCTTCTGCTTTGACTACATATTAACTGACCAAACTACTCTCTGATCCTTTCTAACATCAAATGAGGAATTCTGTCCGTACAAGATAAGTATACAAGTATACAAGAGTTTCCAATTTATTTGCTTTAAAAAAATTTATTTCCTCTTTATTGGCCTACTGTCCTACTGTGGTCTAGAATGAATTAGCAAAGTACAAGGTCAGCCTGGACAGACTGGTCTCCCTGACATGTGTAGACCTGCCTGAATGAGACTGCTCTGCACCCGGGTTTCATTCAATAACTTTAAAATCAACTCTAGGTCATATGCCCATTTGTAAACAGAGAGAGAAAATGAAATCCAAGACAGAATCCAGTTCATTACAGAGATTAATCCATCAAAACAAGTATTACATTCCAAACAAGTCAGTTTTCTCTTCTGTAAAATGGGATGATAATACTAATTCAGTCTACTCTATTGGGTTCCAAGCTGCCTTTATCAAAGTAAGATAATACATTTGAACAGACTTCAGACACAAAAGTAGGTGATGTGATTTCAACAGAGATGCAGAAGGATATCTTGATGTTCTCTCTTTAATGTTTTTATCTGTCTGTGGCCCTCTTGCCATTCAAACTGATTCCCTTTCTTGGATAGGCAACTTAATGCTTTTTGTCCTAACCTTTCTCTCTCATCCTCTGCCAAGCAATCTTTCTCCAGGTCTGTTTCTTCAAATGACTTCAGCAGACGGAGAGACCCAAAGACAGTGGTGCCGTCAAACATGAGAAAAAATATTTTTAGAAAAATAAAAAGAATCTGAGTGGGGAATACTTCCAGCACAGTTTACGTTAATATCTTAAAGGATAACAGTAGACTTTGTCAGGTTATTGCTGTTATTAGTGGTCCAAGGACTATAATTTGCAAAAAGCATTTAGGACTGAAACACTGGCTGTCACTACTTTGGGCTCTATTATCTGTTCAGAAGGGGCTACTGATCACGCCAGTTCCCTCTGCCTCCCCACATTTCTTCCGTCTGGCCAAAAGCCTTTGAAATTTTTTATTAGAGAGTAATCAAAACTATCAGCAAAAGAGATCTGTTGGAAACTTTCCCTCCAGTCTATGAATGTAGAAAGTATATTCTGGGGAAGCAACACCCTGAGAGAAATCAGCCTGCTTGGGAACATTTTTCAGGTGCCTCTCAGACAGAGGTTTCTTCCTTTTTAAAATGGTATATTTATGCCTCTCTGGTGTTTTTCCCCTTGATCAGAAAGAAATCATTCTCCTTTGGAAACCTTTCTATTTGAAAAGGCCAGTGGCAGAGGAAGGTGAGGCAGCCCAGTGTAGTAACAATAAATAAAACTCTTCAGGGTAGTAGCGACATCTGGAGACTCTCGGAACGGGGAATAGAAGATGGGACTGTGTGTGCAGCAGCCCTGCATGAGGACCAGGCTGCAAGGAAATGAGAGCCCCAAACAGAGTGACTCTCTGCTCACCGTTTTCTTATCACCTATTTCTGCATGAATAATCCGGGCAATGTCTGAAGTAGATCAAGGTCAATCAATCTTTTTCTTGTAGTCTCCTTCACCCAAATTAAAAGCTTTTGATCTAAAATGGTGTTGTGGTTTGGGAATGAAGGAGAAAATATATAGTTGTGTTATATATAATTTTAGAGCTAAAAATAGACCTAAATATTAAAAAAAAATCATACAAAGGGTCACAAAACAAAAAGTTAGTTTTATAAAGCAATAATAAAACTAGTGGATTTATAGGTGGCACCACTGGTGAAGAACCTGCCTGCCAAGGCAAGAGATGTAAGAGACATGGGTTCAATCCCTGGGTCAGGAAGGTCCCCTGGTGGACGGCATGGCAAGTCTGGCATGCCAAGTCCAGCATTCCTGCCTGGAGAATCCCATGGACAGAGGAGTCTGGCGGGCTACAGTCCACAGGGCCGCAGAGTCAGACACGACCAATGCAACTTAGCACACACACAGTAGACTCATAGTGGGAAAGACAGAAAAGAAGCAAGACTATGCATAAGATTATAATTATACTTTTGCCATCACTTCATGGTAAATAAATGGGGAAAAAATGGAAACAGTGAAAGAATTTATTTTCTTGGGCTCCAAAAATCACCATGGAGGGTGACAGCAGCCATGAAATTAAAAAGATGATTGCTTCTTGGAAGAAAAACTATGACAAACCTAGACAGCATACTAAAAAGCAAAGACATCACTTGCCAACAAAGGTCCATCTAGTCAAAGCTATGGTTTTTCCAGTATTCATGTATGGATGTGAGATTTGGACCATGTAAAAGGCTGAGCACCAAAGAACTGATGCTTTTGAACTGTGGTGCTAGAGAATACTCTTGAGAGTCCCTTGAACTGCAAGGAGATAAAACCAGTCAATCCTAAGGGAAATCAACCCTGAATAATCATTGGAAGGACTGATGCTGAAGCTGAAGCTCCAATACTTCGGTCACTTGATGCAAAGAGCTGGCTCATTGGAAAAGACTGTTGCTGGGAAAGATTGAAGGCATGAGGAGAGGGGGTGACAGAGGATGAGATGGTTGGATGGCATCACCAACTCAGTGGACATGACCTTAAGCAAATTCTGGGAGATAGTAGAGGACAGGGAAGCCTGGCATGCTGCAGTCCATGGGGTCACAAAGAGATGGACATGACTTAGCAACTGAACAATAACAACAGTACATATTGTAACCGAGGTAACTACACTATACATTCTTGCCTTTTAGGACACCAGTTAGATTAGATTTCCAGCCTCTTTTGCAGTTAATTAAGCCCACATACCTGAGTTAGCTCCTGTAGAACTTGAGCTTAAGTGACTTCTGTCGATTCTAGGATTGCCAAAGACTCTTCTTATGTGTGCTCCCTCAGGTTCTCTGTCCTTTCTGTTGACGAGGATGGTGATGCCCACGCCAACCTTGGAAACCACCAATCAAAGATGGCAGGCAGCCAAGCTCCTGATGCTTGTGTGTCCACGTGGAGGAGAGCCTCTCTACCAATGTGAACGTCTCTCTGGGTTTTAATATGAAAAAGAAATTTTTTGTTCTTTGAGCCACTATATTTGGGAACTCTGTTACCTTGGCTTAACTGATATACATATATGTATATTATACATATATATATATATATATATATAGTCATAGACATTTTGACTATAATCTCAGGGGTTCAATGATACCCTGTAGCCTAGATTGTGGCTTAATCTGAGAAAAGGAGAGATTTCTGATGACCTGCCCTCTGGAGTGGGCATTTGTCAGAAGTGGACACATTAGAGATGTTACAAACTCTAATGTACAAATTCTTTGTACAAACTCTACCTCAAAGCACTGGTTACATTTAACTGAATGCCTCTACCAATCCCCCTGACTTCTCTGACAGCATTTACTCTTCTAGAAGAACAGGCAGAGTAAATTCCACAGATTAAACAATAATTATGGACATTAATGGAAGACTAGTCAGCAATATCAGGAACAGACTCCTGATATACACAACAATATGGATGAATCTCAAAAACATGCTGAACAAAATCAGACAGATCCATAACAGTGCATACTATATGATTTCATTTCTATGAAGTTCCAAAACAGGTAAAACTCATCTGTGATGTCTGAAACAGAACAATGGTTGTAAGGGACTGGGGACTGACAGAAAAGGCACACAGGAGAATTTCCTGGGGTAGGAGAACTATCCTATATCTTGCTTTGTGTGGTGGTAACATGGGTGTATGTAAGTGAACAATCTCATTGAACTGAACATTTAATGTTGATGCAACTGATTATTTGTAAATTATACCCAAATAAGATACTTTAAAACACAGGTATAATTATCTGGATATATCCATACATTGGTATTTCTAAGGCAAACTATTATGGAATAATACTCAGCCACCACATACCTCCTCTGGGGGATACTGTTATGAATGAACATATATAACCACTATGACATCCTAGAGAATGATTGTACTCCTATATAAAACCGAGACACACTATACACATGTCCTAAGAAAAATTAACTTTATAATAAGCAAGTCAGGATAAACAACAAGTTCCTACTATTCAATATCTGATAATAACCTATAATAAAAAAGAAGATATATACATGTATAACTGAATCACTCGTATACACCAGTATCTTACATGACATTGTAAATCAACTATACGTCAATAAAAAAAAGTTTTTAAATAATAAGCAAGTCAGTAGAGTATTCCTATGTATGAAGCCTGTGATTTTCCATGGCTACTATCCTAATTTTATATAACCATAAAATATATAATTAATAGTATGTATCTTCTGGCTTTAGTAAATATAATTATATGACCAAACGACCAAACATGACCAAAATTTTGAGATTTTTATTCTTCGTTTTCTTCTTCCTGTATTTCCACTTTCGTTCTGTCACTGTTGAATAGCCGTATGTTCTGTGCTCATTGCTCAGGAAAGTATGTAACGAAAGAGAAAACAGAAAAACCGACAATCTTTATAGAAAACCTAAGCTCCTAGGAGAAGGGGATTGAAGGCATAAATGGTACGTACAGACCTGAAGGAAGAACAATACTCTTGGAGTGTGAGAGCGACAGGGAGAGGTCTGTGTATCCTGAGGACAGAGGGCTGCCGCTACAAAGTACTACAGACTGGGTAGTTTAAACAGAAGTCCATTTCCCACTGATCTAAAGGGCAGAAGTCCAAGATCAAGGGTTCTTTCTTCTGAGGCCTCTGTCCTAGGCCTGCAGATGGTGATTTTTCTCCAGATTTCTTTACGTGGTCTCCCCTCAGTCTGTGTGTATCTGTGCCCTAATCTCTTCTTATAAAGACAGTCCAACTGGACTAGCGTCCACCCTTATGACCTCATTTTATCTTAATTACCTCTTTAATGACCCTGCCTGCAAATACAGTCACCTTCTGAGGTGCTGAGGGTTAGGATTTCAAGCTTTGAAATCTTATTCATGATTGCTAAGAACCTTTAGCCACCCTGTATCTGCACCATGGGAAGATTACAAATCTCGAATAGAAATTAACCTGATATAAAATATGGCCACAACCCTGGGGGGACTGCTCTACAGGTAAAAGACATGACCTCATAGAAGTCGCTGCTAATACGCAGAATACAGAGGCACAGAGGCGGGGGGGAAGGCAGATGTGCAGTTGAAACAGTAGCACAGGATACTTTAAAAACCCCTGGGAAGACGCAGTATGATCAGGAGGAAGGAAGGAGTAGCAATTGAGCCTTGATATAATTTGCTGATGAGGTTAATTTATCTCCAATTTCTGAGAAAGTATCTAGAAAAAATACCTCTGAAAAGTTATCTAAAAATCTGTTTCTGAGAGCTTAAGTTTCTAAAAGATGAACAGCAATAGCAATAACTGGACTTCTTCCCAGAGAGAGATCTGAACTGACTTGTAGGAATTTACACTAAGAGGTCATAGATCTGACCCATTAGGGATAGGTTTTGACAAGAATAAATTACATTGAGTATTATAATCTATTCCAAGATGAACTTGAATGAACATGATCCTCTCCCTTCCATAATTCTTCCAACTGGTAAAGGAGAGGGAAGAGGTGGAATTCCTGCTCATCTCCACAAGCAGGAATACTGGGCCCACCTTTGTCAGCAGCACCAAGGACATGTGAATAAAGTGGCCACCATGGCAGAGAGGGAGGCTAAGCATGAGTACAACAGAATTGACTCCACTTTCCAAAGCTGATCTCTCTAATGCTGCTTCTGAATGTCCACACTGCCAGCAAAGGAGACCAAATCAAAGCCTGAAGTATAGACATAGCATGGACCAACTCTGAACCTCTGGTCATAGCTGTTCAATCGCTCAGTCATGACTGACTCTTTGCAACCCCATGGACTGCAGCATGCCAGGCTTCCTTGTCCTTTACCATCTCCTGGAGCCTGACTCATGTTCATTTAGTCAGTGATGCCATCCAACCATCTCATCCTCTGTCATCCCCTTATCCTTCTGCCTTCAATCTTTCCCAGCATCAGGGTCTTTTCTAACGAGTCAGCTCTTCACATCAGGTGATCAAAGTATTGGAGCTTCAGTTTCAGTATCAGTCCTTCCAATGAATATTCACTGATTTCCTTTAGGATTGACTGCTTTGATCTTGTTACAGTCCAAAGGACTCTCAAGAGTCTTCTCCAACACCACAGTTCAAAAGCATCAATTCTTCGGTGCTTAGCCTTCTTTATGGTCCAACTCTCACATCCGTACATCACTAGTTGGAAAACCATAGCTTTGACTATATGGACCTTTGAAGCAAAGTAATGTCTCTGCTTTTTAATATGCTTTCTAGGTTGGTCAAAGCTTTTCTTCCAAGGAGCAAGTGTCTTTTAATTTCATGGCTGCAGTCACCATCCACAGTGATTTTGGAGCCCAAGAAAATAAAGTCTGTTACTCTTTCCATTGTTTCCCCATCTATTTTCCATGAAGTGATGGGGCCAGATGCCATGATCTTAGTTTTTCTGAATATTGAGTTTTAAGCCAGCTTTTTCACTGTCCTCTATCACCTTCATCAAGAGGCTCTTTAATTCTTATTTGCTTTCTGCCATAAGGGTGGTGTCATCTGCCTATCTGAGGTTATTGATACTTCTCCCAGTAATCTTGATTCCAGCTTGTGCTTCATCCAGCCTGGCATTTCGCATGATGTACTCTGCATATAAGTTAAATAAGCAGGGTGACAGTATACTGCCTTGATGTGTACTCCTTTCCCAATTTTGAACCAGTCCATTGTTCCATGTCAGTTCAGTTCAGTTCAGTTCAGTCACTCAGTCGTGTCCGACTCTTTGCGACCCCATGAATCGCAGCATGCCAGGGCTCCCTGTCCATCACCAGCTCCCGGAGATCACTCAAACTCATGCCCATCAAGTCGGTGATGCCATCCAGCCATCTCATCCTCTGTTGTCCCCTTCTCCTCCTGCCACTAATCCCTCCCAGCATCAGGGTCTTTTCCAATGAGTCAACTCTTCGCATGAGGTGGCCAAAGTACTGGAGTTTCAGCTTCAGCATCAGTCCTTCCAATGAACACCCAGGACTGATCTCCTTTAGGATGGACTGGTTGGATCTCCTTGCAGTCCAAGGGACTCTCAAGAGTCTTCTCCAACACCACAGTTCAAAAGCATCAATTTTTTGGTGCTCAGCTTTCTTCACAGTCCAACTCTCACATCCATACATGACCACTGGAAAAACCATAGCCTTGACCAGACGGACCTTTGTTGGCAAAGTAATGTCTCTGCTTTTTAATATGCTATCAAGGTTGGTCATAACTTTCCTTCCAAGGGGTAAGCATCTTTTAATTTCATGGCTGCAGTCACAATCCGCAGTGATTTTGGAGCCCAAAAAAATGAAGTCTGACACTGTTTCCACTGTCTCCCCATCTATTTCCCATGAGGCAACGGGACCAGATGCCATGATCTTAGTTTTCTGAATGTTGAGCTTTAAGCCAACTTTTTCACTCTCCTCTTTCACTTTCATCAAGAGGCTTTTTAGTTCCTCTTCACTTTCTGCCATAAGGGTGGTGTCATCTGCATATCTGAGGTTATTGATATTTCTCCCAGCAATCTTGATTCCAGCTTGTGCTTCTTCCAGCCCAGCATTTCTCATGATGTACTCTGCATATAAGTTAAATAAGTAGGGTGACAATATACAGCCTTGACATACTCCTTTTCTTATTTGGAACCAGTCTGTTGTTCCATGTCCAGTTCTAACTGTTGCTTCCTGACCTGCATACAGGTTTCTCAAGAGGCAGGTCAGGTGGTCTGGTATTCCCATTTCTTTCAGAATTTTCCACAGTTTATTGTGATCCACACAGTCGAAGGCTTTCGCATAGTCAATAAAGCAGAAATAGATGTTTTTCTGGAACTCCCTTGCTTTTTCGATGATCCAGCAGATGTTAGCAATTTGATCTCTGGTTCCTCTGCGTTTTCTAAAACCAGCTTGAACATCTGGAAGTTCTCAGTTCACATATTGCTGAAGCCTGGCTTGGAGAATTTTGAGCATTACTTTGCTAGCGTGTGAGATGAGTGCAATTGTGCGGTAGTTTGAGCATTCTTTGGGATTGCCTTTCTTAGGGATTGGAATGAAAACTGACCTTTTCCAGTCCTGTGGCCACTGCTGAGTTTTCCAAATTTGCTGGCATATTGAGTGCAGCACTTTCACAGCATCATCTTTCAGGATTTGAAATAGCTCAACTGGAATTCCATCACATCCACTAGCTTTGTTCATAGTGATGCTTTCTAAGGCCCACTTGACTTCACGTTCCAGGATGTCTGACTCTAGGTGAGTGATCACACCATTGTGATTATCTGGGTCGTGAAGATCTTTTCTGTACAGTTCTTCTGTGTATTCTTGCCACCTCTTCTTAGTATCTTCTGCTTCTGTTAGGTCCATACCATTTCTGTCCTTTATCGAACCCATCTTTGCTGAAACGTTCCCTTGATATTTCTGATTTTCTTGAAGAGATCTCTAGTCTTTCGCATTCTGTTGTTTTCCTCTATTTCTTTGCATTGATCGCTGAGGAAGGCTTTCTTATCTCTCCTGGCTATTCTTTGGAACTCTGCATTCAAATGGGAATATCTTTCCTTTTCTCCTTTGCTTTTTGCTTCTCTTCTTTTCACAGCTATTTGTAAGGCCTCCTCAGACAACCATTTTCCCTTTTTGCATTTCTTTTCCTTGGGGATGGTCTTGATCCCTGTCTCCTGTACAATGTCACGAACCTCCGTCCATAGTTCATCAGGCTCTCTATCAGATCTAGTCCCTTAAATCTATTTCTTACTTCCACTGTGTAGTCATAAGGGATTTGATTTAGGTCATACCTGAATGGTCTAGTCAGGTTCTGACTATTGCTTCTTGACCTACATACTGGTTTCTCAGGAGACAGGTAAGGTGGTCTGACATTCCCATCTGAACCTTTAGTATGAACTATTTCTTAAGGAGAGCAACTGGTTATTTGGTGAAGGTTGACTAGGTTGGGCCTCTTTCATCCTTGAAGAGTTTGTGGTTCATTTTCACAGGAATAGTCATCTATTCTGGATATGCCTTTCCTGCCCTCAAGGGTAGCTTGCCAGCATCACAATCCAGAGCTTATGGCAATGTCTGATCCACAAGGTTGGAATCCCATACAACATTCAACCAGGGCATTCAGTTTGCAGTGAAGAAGGCAGAAGAATGGATCGTGTAGTCTTATCACATACCACCCTACCCAAAAACTTCCTGTGGAGGGGATGGAATGTCTTGAAGACACAGCTGAATCACCAACTTGGAGACAATAGCCTGCAAGGATGGAAACTATCTTTCAGGATGCACTGTATGCATTGGCGCAGAGACATTTATGTGGTGTTTTATCACCAATTCGGAAAAAAAAAAAAAAAAATTGGTTTGTGAAATTAGAGGGTGGAAGCAGAAGGAACCCCAAGGACCCCACTTACCATCAATCTCAATGACCCACTCTCAGACTTTGTGCTTCTCTTCACACAAGTCTGGGGTCTGCAAGATAGAAGTTCTGAACTCTTACCAGTGTCAAAAGTCTTACAGCAAAAGTCCCATTGAACTACAAGCTATAGCTACTGCCTAAGCAGTTTGGGCTTCTTTTGTCTAAAGTCCAGCAGACATGAAGTATAATCACCATTTTTAAGGGATACTTCACACTGATAATTCACAGGAGAAGATTATTTCTTGTCAGTTACACTTAATAACTACTGTTACTTAACAGGGACAGGGAGGGAAATGTGTGGAATTCACATGACTCAGGTAGGTACCTCTTGGTATACCCTTGCCCGGTTGTGAGTGTGAATGGACAAATACAGCAATTAAAGAAGCGTGTGGTTACTAAGGACACAGGATCACACCATGAAGTAAGTTACTAGGATTACTGGAGATGTCAGCTGAGAGTGAGAGAAATTTAAAATGTTTAATGGGGGGAAGGAAGGTAAACACCAGTGATGGCCCTGAGATGAACTGCAGCGATGAAGGCTATGGTTAATCCCGCTAAGCTCTGTTTTCTAAGTTTTTCCTCAGGAAGAGAAGCCCAACATGTGTGTGGAGGTGCTGCTCCCTTCAACAAGTTTGGAGAAGTAGATCCACGTGGAGCAAGCAGTGGACTATGGCAGACATGGAGATGTACCATTCAAATCCATTCCAAGGAAAAAAAACTCATGAACCAGCTGCAAAGGGTGTGGTTAGTGGATGGTCTATGGCTTTCAGCATTTTAAGGGTCCTCTGTGGCTTTTAAGGTAAGGCCACATTCTTCTTAAGGCATCCCTTTAGCCCATGAGTGAGCAAAATGATAGCCAAAGAGTGAGCAAGATTACACTCTTCTCTTGGTCAACCCTGGCCAATGACTGAGCAATGGTGTGGTACAATGGTGTAGCCATTTTTGTCTAGTGAGGGACTTCTCTAATGGACCATCTTTGTTCTTCAAATCCATATTGGGCTAGTGAGGACATCACTGGGCCTCCATCAGAGCTGGGTAGCTCCCTCTGCCTTCTCCTGGTTTTCTTCCTTTTCCTTTCATGGATGGTACTCTGCAGTAAACACTTTCTTTGTTCTCTTACCTCAGCCTCAGCATCTACATAGAACCCAACCTGCACAGGTATCTTCCACACAGTTACTGTCCTATTTATCTTTAAATGATCACCATATAATAGTCTTCTTGTTGAGATTTTCAAGTTGCTTGAAACAGAATTGTTAGTCTTCACCGTTTATCCTAGTACTATAGATGATGCGTGTGTGTGTGTATGTGTGTCTTTTATTGAGTTGCTTTGCTTAGGGTCCTTTTTGACTCTTTACAAAAAAAGAAACAGATCTAGGGTGGATTTATCATTTCTACTCATTTTCTGTTGTGTATCTCATTAGCTGTTTTGTTCATAGTTAAATTCTCCCTACTGACTTCCTTTGGTTTACTTTGTAAATCTCCTTAATTTCTGGTGCTGAATGTTTAATGAATTTTTTTTTAATTCTTTCTCTTCAATAAAAAATTTTTGATTATAATTTTCTTTTAATTTTATATATTTATCTATTTTGGTTGTGCTGAGTCTTTGCTGCTGCACAGGCTTTTCTCTAGTTGTGCCAAGCGAGAACTGCTCTCTAGTTGCAGTGGGCAGGCTTCTCATCATGGTGGCTTCTCTTATTGTGGAGCACGGGCTTCAGTAGTTCCAGTGCATGGGCTCAGTAACTGTGAGCTCTGTCCCAGGCTCTAGAGGATAGGCTCAATCATTGTGGAACAGGGGATTAGTTGCTCCAAGGCATGTGGGATCTTCCTGGACTAGGGATTGAACCCATGTCTCCTGCATTGGTGGGCGGATTCTTTACCACTGGGCCACCAGGGAAGGCCCAATAATTTTCATCTGCTCTCAACTTGGCACACAACTCAGTCACTTGGACTAATTTTTACATTTCTCAAAAAGGCTTTATGGTAGCATATATTTAGTCTCTGTGTATTTTTGCATATTTTCTGTTCTCTTCAAAAAAAGAAAAAGTAAACTGTTGTAACCTAGAAACTACAAATTTACAGAAATAGGTCTTTATATAATAAATGTATAAGTTGTTTTATAACTTTATACAATAAGTTCAGAAAACTTTCTTCTACTGTATAGTTAATTGTGGCCTTTTCTTTATTTGTTATGTCTCCTTCAGGAATAGCCTTAATATACTGGCTCTTTGGTCTCTATTCAGTTACTCTTGTCATTTTTATCTCTTTGCCTTTTTAAAAAATCTTTTGCCCTCCATCTTAGGAGAGCTTATAAAGTGTGAAATCTACATGATTGACTCTATTATCCATAGTTTATTTTTCTTTCTAGTCATTCCAATGTAGATTTTATTTACATTGAATTTTAAATTTTTGTGCATGTCTCCCTTTTATCCTTATAAAAATCTCTCACGCTGTTAACATTTTATATCAAACTGCCTTTTTATTATACTTGTTTTCACCTCTTAAGACTCATCTTTTTACACTCTATTAAACAGGTATGCTTCATGCAGTATCTAGCACTTAGTAGAGGCTTAGTAAATATTACTGGATTATCAATTTTAAGTGAATGAATGAACATTCAACAGTAGGTCAAGTTCCATAGTAGAATGGAAAGATAATATGCTAACAAAATTGGCAGTTCATTCAAAGAAAAGTGAAATGTCATTATTTATATGTTCCGAGTTTTATTCAAAATCAGTTGTTAAAGTATGATAAGAAGATGATCTAATATTTAATTTAAATCTGTTTAGAAGAGATAAATTATCAGCAAGACTGAATCCAGCCTATGCAACAAGGCACCTCTTTTTGAAAAATTGCCTTCAAGAAAAACTTACTTCTGAGATGCTGAAATCTCCTACCCTCTCTTTTGCACTCTACAAATATATCTCAAGTTCCTTCTTTCTCTGTTCTCTTGGAAAAAAAAAGTTCAAATTTGAAACATTAACAGTGGAACAGTTGAAAAAAAAAAAAAAACCCTCTTCTGGTAATATTAACCAGCCACAAATGGCCAGGGTAAACTTCCTTCATGAAAGCTTCTTGCCTAGAGGTGGGATTGGGTCATTATGGCTGCACAATAACCTCCCTGCAAACATATGAATGCCAGATGGTTGGAACTGTTCCATTAAGAAACTGATGTTTTCATTGTTTGGAATTTGATTTTGTAGCTCTCTCCATACAGTGATTTGACTGCAGCATTTAGAAGCCTAGAGAGCTTTCCCATAAATTATTCCACCTCTCGAATGTGAAACTAGGTTAGGCTTATTAGCCTGTTTTTCCATTAATATGTCATTCCCACTTTCTTGCTCAGATGTGGGTAATTTAGGCAGGATTCATAAAAAGAAAATGTGCGTTTTGTGCTTTAGTTGTTTCTTCAAGGAACTTGCTACTGAATAATACTTCCCTCACTTTGTTTACTTGAATATTTATATATGAACATTCATTAAAAGTAAATAATAAGAGCTAACAAAGTTCTTAACTGTGCACTTACATGGATCTTTACTTTCATAGTTCTCACACTATTCTAAATATTTTATACATATTAACTCATAAAAGCATCACATCAACTCTGTGAGGTCAATGCTATTATTGTTTCTACCTTGTAGATGAAGAAACTAAGGAATAGTTAAGTCAAGTAACTTATCTAAGATCAAACAGGCAGTGAGTGGTAGATGTAGAATTTCAATCCTGGGGGAAAAAGTCTTAGAGTCTTAGCTACCTCACCCTGCACTACATTTACAGTCCCAACTAATCTAGCTTGCTCCACAGAGAACAATGGTGAAATTGGAGTCCCTGCTCAATCCTCCTTAATATGAACAAGATTTTTATATTATTGTAACAAATGCCTTATTGATTCCAAGCCCTTGAGACTATGGCAGGGTATAGAATCAATTGTCAATAGCATCAGCCTCCACTGCATCTTAGGGAGATCTATTATTCTACGTAAGAAATAAAAGAGGTTTTCTTTCTTGAAATCCTCTACAAATTACTCTTGATACAGATGCTTTAGTTTTTGTGTCCCACATATTCAGGTGGGACATGAAGTTTTTTTAAGTAATTCATTTCATTAGGAATAAACATGAAGTTACAGAAAATGGAAGTAGGCTGTAAGATGAAAACTGTAAGAAATTACAGCTGCAAAATGGCAATTATTGTGATGTAACTTGTAATCAGTAGGTCCTTGTAAGAAGGCATATGTCTGCCCTGAAGGTGAAAGGACATGAGGACATGTTAATGACAAATTTACAGTATGGCTGCAGGAGGAAGACTCAGGGAACTAGGCAGTTTAAAGGCCTTTAGAGAATATCCTTATTCAAAGGCAAGTATTTAAGTGTTATCCTATTATAAGACCAGTTTGGATTTGTCAATTTCATAGGCAAGGGGATAGGCAGAGGACATCTGTTGTGGTTTTGTTACCCAGCATCCATGCTCCCTTCTGCTAAGAGCCCTCTGAGATTCCTTTCTACCATTTTGTGTGGACTTAACCTTTTCTGGCACAGTGGTAAAGAACCTGCCTGCCAATGCAGGAGATGCGCGAGATGTGAGGTCGATCCCTGGGTTGGTAAGATCCCCTGGAGTAGGAGATGGTAACCCTCTCCAGTATTCTTGCCTGGAAAATTCCATGGACAGAGGAGCCTGGCGGGCTACAGACCATTGGGTTGCAGAGTTGGACGCAACTGAGCAAAGATGATATGATGAACCTTTTCCTATGATGTAGTGCTGAGCATTCAAAGCACCCAATTCCACAGTCACATTGATTGATTCAAACATGAGCCAGTGACCCTATCAGAGCCACTGATGCACAATCTTGGATACTTTTACTTCAGCTGAGCAGAAAGGGGTATATCCTCTTTTCCTGCTACAATAAGAGCTATGAAACTGAAAGCCTGGAATGTTGGAGGCCGACAAGAATGAGAACTTGCCAGAGGAGTAAGCCAACACTCACAAAAGTAGCACTGAGAGACAGAGAGAGAATGAGATAATATCCTGATGACATAATTTGAACTCCTGGATCAAAGTGTACCTGTAGTCTGTCCCTTGAACTTTCACGTTACATAAGGCAATAAATTCCAATATTTATTTAGGCTTTTTGAGCTACCCAAGAAGTTATGGCAGAAGGAGAGAACTGAGAGTCCTCGGCCCCTTTGGAGGGGGTTTGCCTGTGTTCCTCTGTGAGGAGAAACAATGGAGCACTTGATGAAGGCTCTGGAGCAAACAGAAGGTTGAGATTTGAGGATTTCCCTGAGCAGACCTAATCTTTCAGGGCCTTAAAAGAGAGGATCTAGATTGTGCCTTTTAGAAAAACAAAGAAAATATTCTGGACTTTCACACATAACCCTTGGGGATGAAGGAAAGAAAACATGATTGAAGTTTTATGGTGGTAACTAAAAGGCTCCATTTGCGTTGTTGTACCAGACTCCACAGACTTGCCTTTTGGCTCATAACCCACAAAGATGGCTTTGGGCTCTTAGAGAAAGACATTATTGACCTGGGTTTCCAAACTTTTCAAGAGTTTTAATCCCTAGTATGGATTATCTTGGTGTGGCTTGCTGCTAGTGGTTACCAGAAAGCCTTCTTTGCTTCTTCCTTCAGTTCAGTTGTTCAGTCGTTTCCGACTCTTTGCAACCCCATGGACTGCAGCATGCCAGACCTCCCTGTCCATCACCAACTCCCAGAATTTACTCAAACTCATGTCCATTGAGTCAGTGATGCCATCCAATCATCTCATCCTTTGTCATCCCCTTCTCCTCCTGCCCTCAATCTTTCCCAGCATCAGGGTCTTTTCAAATAAGTCAACTCTTCACATCAGGTGGCCAGGAGTTTTAGCTTCAACATCAGTCATTCTAATGAATATTCAGGACTAACTTCCTTTAGGATGGACTGGTTGGATCTCCTTGCAGTTCAAGGGACTCTCAAGAGTCTTCTCCAACACCATAGTTCAAAAGTATCAATTCTTCAGCACTCAGCTTTCTTTATAGTCCAACTCTCACATCCATACATGACTACTGGAAAAACCATAACTTTGCCTAGATGGAACTTTGTTGGCAAAGTAATGTCTCTGCTTTTTAATATGCTGTCTAGGTTGGTCATGACTTTTCTTCCAAGGAGTAAGCATCTTTTGCTTTCATGGCTGCAATCACCATCTGCAGTGATTTTGGAGCCAGCCCCCCAAAATAAAGCCAGCCACTGTTTCCACTGTTTCTCCATCTATTTGCCATGAATTGATGGGACTGGATGCCATGATCTTTGTTATGTGAATGTTGAACTTTAAGCCAACTTCTTCGCTCTCCTCTTTCACTTTCATCAGAGGCTCTTTAGTTCTTCTTCACTGTCTGCCATAAGGGTGGTGTCATCTGCATATCTGAGGTTATTGATATTTCTCCCGGCAATCTTGATTCCAGCTTGTGCTTCATTGAGGCCAGCGTTTCTCATGATGTACTCTGCATATAAATTAAATAAGCAGGGTGACAATATACAACCTTGACGTACTCCTTTTCCTGTTTGGAACCAGTCTATTGTTCCATGTCCAGTTCTAACTGTTGCTTCCTGATCTGCATACAGATTTCTCAAAAGGCAGGTCACGTGGTCTGGTATTCCCATCTTTTGAAGAATTTTCCATAGTGTGTGATGATCCACACAGTCAAAGGCTTTGGCAGAGTCAATAAAGCAGAAATAGATGTTTCTTGGAACTCTCTTGCTTTTTCAATGACCCAACGGATGTTGGCAATTTGATCTCTGGTTCTTCTGCCTTTTCTAAAACCAGCTTGAACATCTGGAAGTTCTCGGTTCACATATTGTTGAAGCCTGGCTTGGAGAATTTTGAGCATTACTTTACTAGCATGTGAGATGAGTGCAATTGTGTAGTAGTTTGAGCATTCTTTGGCATTGCCTTTTTTAGAGACTGGAATGAAAACTGGCCTTTTCCAGTCTTGTGGCCACTGCTGAGTTTTCCAAATTTGCTGACACATTGAGTGCAGCACTTTCACAGCATCATCTTTCAGGATTTGAAATAGCTCAACTGGGATTCCATCACCTCCATTAGCTTTGTTCATAGTGATGCTTCCTAAGGCCCACTTGACTCCTTAACCAGGGAATTTTATCTGAAATGTGGACATTCAGCTTAGAGCCCCACTTCCCAGCCTACTTTGCAGCCATTATGATCAAATGATTAGTTCTCACCAATGGATGTGGAAGAGTATGAGTGGACAAAATGTAGGCAGCTTTCTATATTATTTGCTTAAAAAGAAATTGCCTGCCCTCCATCTCTTTACTTTCTCCTATCTGGATCCAATTTCAAAGGATTAATGAAGACAACACCCTAGGGATTGAAGAGGCAATAGGATGGAAGAAACAATGTTCCTCTCCCACAAACCTGGACTACTCACCTCTAGACTGTTTCTTGACAGGGAAATAAATGTCTGTTATTTGAGTCCCTATATTTTAGGACTCTTTTCTTATAGCTCCTTAGCATCTATTATAATATTGCTGTTTTATGAGTCTTTCACCATAGCCTTCTCCACTTTTTCAGAGCAGACAGTTTCCATTCTACAGTGTCTCCTTAATTACACTCCATCTTTTAGTATAGGTCAGGGTCTTTTAGTCTTTTTACGTTCTATAGGCTATTGCAGCCATCACCTTATTGCTTTTTCCTCAGACCTTGCTCAGTTGTGTCTGACTCTTTGTGACCCCATGGACTATAGCCCGCCAGGCTTCTCTGTCCATGGAATTTTCCAGGCAAGAATACTGGAGTGAGTTGCCATTTCCTTCTCCAGGAGATCCTCCCAACCCAGGGATCAAACCCATGTCTCTTGTGTTTCCTGCATTTGCAGGTGGATTCTTTACTACTGCACCACTTTGGAAGCCCTCTCCTCTAACAATCAAGCTGAAATTTTTTATCAAACAATATTGAAAACTGTTTCTGCTCAAATGTTGAGAGAAGCCCCTCAAGTATTTGAATTTCATTTGATTCATATCTGAAAGATCTGCCTGCTTGCATTTTGTAAGGGATATGTTTGTGTCATTTTTAATTACCAGGAAGACTTCAACTACACTGCCAGTGATTCTTACTGAGTATTTCAGAACAAAATGCTGTCTCTCTCACTGTAATTTTAAGTGTATCAAGTAGAAGGAAAAAATGAAAGTTGAGAAATTTTTTTTCCCATAGAATATCTGACACTTTTCTATTTTTTCAACTTCTGAAGTGCACATGGCCTGATGAGTAAGAACCCAATCATCTTCTCTCAAAAGTCAGAGGATGTAACTGTTGAATATCAGTCCATGTGCACTCCACTGTTCTGAGTGATCTCACAGAGACTAGCACTGGATCTCGGAGAGCAATAGGTTGGTAATACTTACTGTAAAACATGCCTTTAATGTGACTCCATTGCTATCTCAATCTCTCTTTTCTCTGTGTCTTCTTGCTTCTTATACTATCAACTGAATTAGTCACCCTTGACTGTATATCTTTGATTTAAATGAGATGTTTTCTGCTTCTTCATAACTTTAACTTGATGGTAGTTTCTAAACTACCTCAAGATCCCTCTATATACCCTTTTATCTTCTGTTCTTCCTGCCACTGTCTGATTCTCACCATACTTCCTCATTTGAACTATTCACAGTGAGAATCTAATTGGACCAGCTTATCCCTGTTTGGACAAAACCTTTTGGTTCCAGGTTTCCTTATAGGATTGGCTACCTTTAGGTTAGATGCCCTCTCCCCTCCCTGAGTAAATTTGTAGTACTGTGATGTCATGTTAATTGATATTGTCATGAACCATTATACCACAATAATGAATAGAAACAAATATAATGTTGTACAGAGTGGTCAATTCTGGTGTTTATTTCCATACTTGGCTTGGTGAGAACAGCTCAAATAATTAAAATGGACAATTCTCTGTGGCAGGCTTCTGAAGTAGAGTGAAGTTAAAAAATTCTGCTCAGTAAAAGTTTCCACCACAAAACCACATGGGGGGGTGGGGGTGTGTGGCGGGGACAGCTCAATATTTCAATAAAACCCCACTCATGCTTAGTCATGTAGCCCCTCCTGTTTCCCACTGTGGCCCACATACAGACTGGTTGGCATATCATTCAACCTGAACTTCATTTGGGGCAAGTGAAGTTGAGCAGGAATTTGGCCCCTAAGAACTCACTGAAGGGGCAGTTCTGAGACTGTTCCTCGGGTCTGCTTCTAAGCTTACACATCTGAAAAAAAAAAGAAAAAATTTTGACCCAGCCCAGCCAGCTCAGCTTATCCAGGATCTTTACATCTACCTGCCCTCGACAAGGCAGGAAGAGAAGAGGACTACCAAGGGATGGTCAATACAATCCAACAAGATTTTTAAGGAAACCCATGTTGGCCTCTGGTGCCGGTTATTTTAACCCTTCACTCATAAGTGAGTGGACAGTGAAAAATAACTAGATGAAAGAAGAGACTCTGCCACCAGACAGAAGAGTGGTTCTCTTCTAAAGAGTCAGAGAAAATGACCTCCATTAACACTAGTCATGGGGGGAAACTAAAGAGAACTTTAATTCTAACTGATAACTCCCAATGAGATGTCAAGGATAATGTATAGATAAAATGGGTTTCCATTAGATGGCATTAGAAGGTAATCACTAAAAGAAAGAATGGATTTTTTATAGATTAAAAATATGATTGCAAATAAACAAACAAGAGCAAAATTGACAAGTGGCAGACGAACATTTCTGGAAATAAAATTAGTGGGTTAGATGCACCACTGGACTTCTCCTAGAACAGAGTGTAATGACAGTATGTGTTGTGATGGGGTTGCAGAGGTTGCAGTTATATGATCTGGGCTCAAGTTTAGCTCCACTCCTTTTTAGCTATTTCTTCTTGTGCTGTGAGTTATCTTTTCTAGATGTTGGTTCTAGGTGCCAAGTCCTTATCTATGACATTGAGCAAATAGTGCTTCCTTCATTGGACTGCCATGAGGATTAAATGATTAATTTATGTAAAATCTAAACATTTGATACATAAAACATTTAACAATGTTAGTGATCATGATCAATACCCAGTAAAAAGCAAAGAAATAGAATTTTTAATAGAGGAGATAGTGAAAGGGAGATAATAGGGTGATGAAGAAAACTTTTCCAGTTTTACAAAAATGGGTTACTAAGGCTGGCAGCTAAAAATAAGGAGATTCTGAGTATGTGGTTTCTAAAGAGAAATACTAACAAGTAGGGACAGATGTACATGGTATGAGAGATGGCACAACAGTCCCTAACTGCTAATGGCATCCTGTTCCCCAGCCTCAGTCTATGCCAGGAGAAAGCAGGAAGGTGGGGTTTTCAGGGAGCTCACCTGAATGACTATACATGATTCCCACTGACTGTACATATTGCCCAGTGTAACCACTGTGAGGCTAAAGACACAGCAGGAGCAGCACAGAGAGATACCTGCCCCAGACTCAGTCTAGCATATTTATGAAGCCTGAGAAACGTGAAATAAGTGGGAGGGTACCACTCACTGTCAAGTCCAAGGACTCCCTCTTTTTTAAACTGAAGTGTAGTTGAGTCACAATATTGGTTTCAGGCGTACAGCATAGTGATTCAGTATTTTTGCAGATTATACTCTATTACAGGGTAGGGACTGGAATGAAAAAGTAGGAAGTCAAGAGATACCTGGAAAAACATGCAAGTTTGGCTTTGGAGTGAAAAATGAAGCAGGACAAAGGCTGAGTTTTGCCAAGAGAACACACTGGTCATAGCAAACACCCTCTTCCAACAACACAAGAGACGACGCTACAAATGGACATCACCAGATGGTCAACACCGAAATCAGATTGATTATATTCTTTGTAACCAAAGATGGAAAAGCTCTATACAGAGCTTTTTTTTTTTTTAAAGGCTGAGTGTTTGAGAAAAATAACAATTATCTGCTGCTTAAAAGAAGCAGACCTAAAACAAAAATAAAAGTTTGAAAATAAGCAGAACAGGAAAACACTCGGCAAATGCTAGTTTAAAAACTCAAGAATGGCATTATTAAGATCAGAATAAGCAACAGTCAAGGAAAAACTGAAATGAGATAAAGATGGACAGTTCGGACGAACCAATGGTATAATTTATCAAAAAGATGCAGTAATGCAACTGCATATCAAACAGTACCATGTCATCTTATCTAAAGTAAAAATTATTGGAAGCCCAAGAAGATTTTCAGATAGTGAAAGAAAGTACAAATCAATTTGGACTGACAGCTACAGATAAAAAATAGCAACATTTAAAAATAGATGGCACTACGACCCAGCAATCCCACTTCTGGGCATACACACCGAGGAAACCAGATCTGAAAGAGACATGTGCACCCCAATGTTCATCGCAGCACTGTTTATAATAGCCAGGACATGGAAGCAACCTAGATGCCCATCAGCAGATGAATGGATAAGGAAGCTGTGGTACATATACACCATGGAATATTACTCAGCCATTAAAAAGAATTATTTGAATCAGTTCTAATGAGATGGATGAAACTGGAGCCTATTATACAGAGTGAAGTAAGCCAGAAAGAGAAAGAACACTACAGCATGCTAACAAATATATATGGAATTTAGAAAGATGGTAACGATAACCCTATACGCAAAACAGAAAAAGAGACACAGATGTACAGAACAGAATTTTGGACTCTGTGGGAGAAGGCGAGGGTGGGATGTTTCGAGAGAACAGCATCAAAACATGTATATTATCAAGGGTGAAACAGATCACCAGCCCAGGTTGGATGCATGAGACAAGTGCTCGGGCCTGGTGCACTGGGAAGACTCAGAGGGATCGGGTGGGGAGGGAGATGGGAGGGGGGATCAGGATGGGGAATACATGTAAATCCATGGCTGATTCATGTCAATGTATGACAAAAACCACTACAATATTGTAAAGTAATTAGCCTCCAACTCATAAAAATAAATGAAAAAAAAATAGATGGCAGTATTATAAAATTTCAAAATAAATTAATGAAATTATTTCTGGGAGTTTAAAAGCAACTTGTAATTTCATTAATAAGTCATCTCAAAATGAGGTCAAAAGAGAAAACAAGCTACATCTGAATAAATGCAGAAAAGTCTCATTTTTGGCCTTGCAGACACCACAGTGAGCAAAATATAGGTATCCCTCAAGGAGCTTACAGTCCAATGCGAGGAGACAGAGGGTCAGCCAATGAGCAGATGATGTGTCAGGTAGCAATGAGAGCTCTGAAGGGGATTAGAGAAAAGTGATTAGCCACTGGTCAGCAAAGATCTTTTGTAAAGATGGGACATGAACAGAGATCTGAGGAAAGTAGATCAGGGGGTGACAGAGGGGTGGAGGGCCACATCTCAGATAGAAGAGAAGGTAAATGTAAGTCTTAAGAGGGCAGTTCACTCAGTTTATTCAATAATTGCCTCTAAGTAGAACAAGTGACACTTTTAAAACAATAAACTGGAGAAATATGTGTTAGATGAACTGTTTTTGAAATATTTTAATGTGGTTTGTCCTTTTTGGGCAGCCATCTGATTTGGATGATGGTTAGGGGTAATAAGGACTTCAAACAGCAGGAACGCAGGAGAAAGAAAGGTCAGTGTTCAGTTTCTGTCAAATGGCTTTGCCCAGAGAGAAAACAATTTTCTAAATTCCTTGATCTCACTTTCCTAATCACTAATTTGATCGTAGAGTTCCACTGCAAGTATGAAGCAGGGAGAACTCAGAAAGCAAAGACCATAGCAAGGAGTGAAAAGTCCATCTTTTCTTTTCCTAGTGGAGTCTGGGGAAAAAGAAGGATGAAGCCAGAGCCTGGGAATCTCACTTTTCCTTCTATTAGCATAGGCATCAATAAAAAAAAAAAAATCCAGAAAAGGCATCAGGGAAACTGAGGACCCTGGAGCTAGTGGACTGCTTCCCTGGATCTAGGGAAGCCCTATCTAGACTTGTCCAATGCAAAGTTCATCAGTGTGTGATGTGTGAGGGCTATAACACAGCATCGGCAGAGGAGGCGGCTGGAGAGACGGCTTCCCTGAATGGTGTGCCACTCAGGGGACCAAGACATTCCTATGAGCCCTCACATGAGTGACCCAAGGGCACCGGGTGGACTGGCAGACCAGTGAGCGTCTGCTGAAGTGGGGAAATGCCCACCTTGCTTTCCTTCAGGTGGTAAGCTGTGCATGTGTCATTTCAATGTCTTTGTAGTCAGCTAAGTCCGCTCCAGAATGCAGGTGATTGATTATCATTCTCTTTAAGACCCATGTTTCCATTTTCTCTGTGGTTTCACAGCTATTTTAGTGAGACTTTACGTGAGTCTGCTTCAGGGAATAGCAGCCTCATTACTGGAACTTCAAAAAAAGAGACTGGACTGGGATGGCTTTAGCCACCCCACCTACCATCAATAATCTCCATCACCCCTCACTCTTTTGAGGTGAACAGTTGACTTTCTCAAACTTACATAAAGTGCTATACAAACCCAACTCCAGCTCCTTCCCATACCTATTGCTGCCTCCAAGTCTCTCATACAAAGAAATTTTGTAGTCATCAGTGACTAACCAGATACCATTTTGAACTCTAAACTCTTAAAATGGACACTTAAACTTTTGAAGATTTCTGAGGTGGGCAATAACAGGCTTCCATCTTTCCACTGGCAACTTTAGATCCCATCTCTTCTGGATCCAATTTTCTTCGGTTATTTTAAAATTCCATCTTCCTCTCTAATAAAAGGCAGGCACCTCAGTAGAACTTCTTGGAAAAAGGGCAAAGAATTCAATCAGTCATTTATTTCTAATAATACTTTCTCATGATTTTCCTATGGTATAGTAAGTATCACAAAGGGAAATACTGGGACAGAGGACTTATCAAATGAGCAAGGAATTCAGCCCTAAGTTTTGGTTAATTTTATTAATGCCTTAATAGCAACTTGGTCATCTTCTATGTCTTCTCATTTTCCCATCTTCTATTTCATTTCATCAGGCAAATCTGGATGTTAGAAGGTAAAAAAGAATCTCTGTCGGTACCCACTTTCTCTTTTAACCCTCCTTCTCCCTCATTCCCCTAGTTTCCTCTCAAATGTTGATTCTTCTTTCTGCTTTTGTGACTTAAATTTGTGCCTACAGGCCTGCTTCAGGCAACTTCCGTGGTCACCAATACCTGGGAGGAGCCGCCCTTCAACATTAAGACTATTAGGCTATTTCTTGTTAAAAATTTAGATTGCTGAGCTCTAGATAAATCAGAAACTGTCAAGGAGTCTTAGGATTCTCCATTTTACAAGCTTCCCAGATGATTATGATATGCACCAAAACTTAAGAAGTAGAAGTAGATAAGGCCTTCAGTCCTCTGAATTCCTGATTCCTTGGTTCCTTTCTTTCTCTCCTCCTTTTCTCCTTCTCGGGAAATTAAATGGAATACGGTGGGCTCATTTTCTGGTCTCTAGCCTTTCTTCCTCCCTTTTTTTTCATTCATTCATCTTCTCTCTGTCCCATCCCCCCTCCCTCCCTCTGTCTCCCCAGCCCTGTCCTACCTTGACCTGGCATTTAAGAATATCATAGCAGTATGCAGAACCTTATAAGTATCTAATGCTCTTAATAAAATTTTTAAAAAGGAAAGAAAAGAAAACTAACTTGGGCAAGAGCTGCTGGAACAAAATCTCCCTTGAGTTTCGGACACATAGACTACAACCTAGAAAATGGTAAAGAGCCAGGAAACCCCAAAATAAGCACAGCTGGGATCCATAAAGTCCCCTCCCTCTGATTCAGAGAGAAACACGCAAACAGCTGACCTGCTGCTCCAGCATTTCTGTTCCATCATCTGGAAAGTGTGATAAAGGGCTGTTTAGAAACTAACATTGTCCTGCCTCCTTACCCTTCATGACAATTTCACTAATTATTTTTTGAGAACGCTTCCATCCTATGGCCCCTGAGTAAAAGGCTTAATTCTTCCTCATGGTTTTAGAGGTCTGAGTAGAAAATGAAGCAATCTCTTCAAAATCTGTTGGCTGCAGACGTGGATAACACTGGCAAAGTCTGTGGTGGCTGTTTTATTAAAAACAAAAAGCTAAAAGAAAACTGTTCAGAAATTTACCTTTTTTTTTTTTTTGTAATCGATGTTACTAAAAAGTTGCATGCTAATTAAATTACAGTTAATAAAAGTATACTTAAACTATATTTTATAACTTAAAGGAATTATATAGTAATTTGAGGTTCAAATAATTAATTCTTTTCAACGTGCAAATATTTATTCTATTGTGTTTTATTTTTGCAAAACTCCATTTTCCTTAAAGTGGATGCCTTTCTGTCTCACTGAGTGTTTTGCTTTAAATGTTAGGGGAAACACAAATGCTATAACTGTGTCTATTTGCATAAGAAACAATGGTAATTAAATGTAAGTTAACCAATGAGTATCACAGTTTATAAAAAACATTATGTAGAAAGAGGACTGAAAAATGTTAGTTGGCTCCAGAATCGTCTCAGACGAGCAGGCTTTGTGTCCAGGAACTAGATAACTTCTTTCATCTGAAAACAGATCTATTTTATCATCATCAGTTGGTTTTTAAAATAACACAGTCTGTTTTACTTGCAATAGTTCACAAAGAGACCTATTTGATTTGCTGATTTAAATAATTTATAGCTTTCCTAGAGATAGGAAGGGTAGAAGAGGAACAGCAGTACCCACGGAGAATTATCTCCCAAACACCACCTCTATGTCTGGAGTTCACATCAAGATCTGGCAAGCAGACAGTACTGGAATCGTCAGCTCTCTGAAATAGTCATGTCCGCTGTCAGTCAGAAGTTTTGCAATTGAATAATTGCAAAGTGTCTATGCCTGTGTGTGCTAATTTGCTTCAGTCGTGTGCAACTCTTTCCACCCTCTGGACTGTAGCCTTCCAGGCTCCTCTGTCCACGGGATTCTCCAGGCAAGAATACTGGAGTGGGTTGCCATTTCCTTCTCCAGGGAATCTTCCCGACCCAGGGATGGAACCAGTGTCTCTTATGTCTCCTGCAGTGGCGCTACTGGTAAGGAATCCGCCTGACAATGGAGGAGACATAAGAGTCACTGGTTTGATCCCCGGGTGGGGAAGGTCCCTGGAGAAGGAAATGGCAACCCACTCCAGTGTTCTTGCCTGGAGAAACCCATGGACAGAGGAGCCTCGAGGGTTACAGTCCAGAGGGTCGCAAAGAGCTGGACACAACTGAAGCAAATCAGCATGCACACGCACGCACACTTCTCCCTTACACGAGGGCTTCCCAGGTGACGCTAGTGGTAAAGAACTCAACTGCCAACGCAGAAGAAGTAAGAGACTCGGGTTTGATCCCTGGGTCAGGAAGACCCCCTGGAGGAGGGCATGGCCACCCACTCCAATATTCTTGCCTGGAGAATCCCCATGGACAGAGGAATCTGGCGGGCTACAGTCCATGGGGTCACAAAGAGTCGGACATGACTGAGCGACCAACACACTTTATCCCTTACACAGCAACCCCTCTTGAATTCCTATTCTTCTCACTTTCTTAAAATTCATTTTCATTGGAGTATAGTTGCTTTACAATATTGTGTTAGTGTCTGCTGCATAGCAAAATGAATCAGCCACACATGAGCTTATATCCCTTTCCTTCACGGCTTCTTCCCCATTCAGGTCATCTCAACGCATTGAGTGGAGTTCCTTGGGCTCTATAGCATGTTCTCATTAGTTCTGTTTTTCATGTAGTATCAACAGTGTACACATGTCCATCCCAATCTCTCAACTCCTCCCACCCTCTCCTTTCCCCCTTGGTATCCATACACTAACAACTTTATTAACAACCTCTACTTCCCTCTGTGTGCAAACTCACAACAGGAAGTATAGGCAAGGGACCTAGGCCGATAGGAAAAAAAAACAAAGTGAGTGTGTATGAGAAAAAGAAGAAATGAGGAAAGAAAGCCCCAAGCCCTGAATAGCTTCAATATGCCCATCCCAAGTCTGATAAACATCTCTTTCATATTAAATATTGGCTGGAAGTACTTTTACATAAAGGGAAAAGAAGACCTTTTTATGCCTTTGAAAGGTGAGCACAAGATCAAAGCAGCCAGGATGGAAGTTTCTTAACTGAAATTCCACCAACACAGATGGAAAACCCATTAAAAAAAAAAAATCAAATCTATTCACAAATAAAAATAAGCCACTAGGTTTTAAGAGCTCTGGCCTGTGTTACGTGGGACATCAGGAACCAATTAAATTGCTTTCCCCTTCTTGTTTATCCTAAATAATATGGTCTTTTCCCTCCTCAGATTATACCAGCTCATACCCCTGTGGCCGGGGTCTGTTCTTTCACCTTTTATTAAAGCTCTTTCTCTGTAGCACACAGGAGTCAGTAGAAGACTGAAAGCTTGCATTTTTATCATGCTACAGAAAAACAGTTAAATATCTATCTTCTAGCATGTAATATTTTCTTTTGCCCCCAAAATACAGTTGGCTGAGCACATCAGTATGTTGAATCACGACAGCCAACCATTGACAATGATTCTGTTTTTCATTTGTTTAAACTTTTCACCTCCCTCCTGAGCTTATAATGGAACATATTCTTCATGTTCTGCTTTTAGTTTTCCTTTTTAAGGCTTGGGCACATGGTTCAGTTCTGAGAGGACAGAGAGCCAGGCTTAGAGCCTTATTGTGAAATATGGACTATAAAATGACATCAATCTTTCCAGTTACTGTCTGAGAACAAGCCACTCAGCGTGTCTGTTTCCCGTCTGTCCACCAGGACCGCAGCCCCGGTGGAGGGGACTATGTCTCATGTCTACACATCAACACATCTACATATATGCTCTTAGGGTTTATTCCGAGGAGCAGGGTGGATATTACACATTGGAAAGAGCTACTGGCACAGCTCAGAAAACCACAAGTCACATGGCTCTTGTACGATACGCAGACAGGCTCATCCTTGTACATTTTGCCATAAAAAACAAGTGGGAAGAGAGAAGGAGCCTGAACCAGTGACTTTTTAAATCTACCCAGAGTGACTAAGAGAACACGAGCATCAGTTTGCTTAGGTAAGAGCGTACAACGACCTCACAAACTTTTAGGGAGCTTCTGCTGCCTGTGAATCCCAGTGGGTGAGTTCAAAGTTCAATCACATGTCTTGTTAATGTCTAGGTAATTATGCCAGAGAATGATGGAGGAAATATTATCTCTAAGTTGAAACACAGCTTTCATCTTATATCCATAATAACCCGAAGGCTTAGCTTCCCCATCCCAGGGGCTCACCAAGAAATACTTTTTCCTCAATAAATGCCTTCACCCTTGCATTCAGATCTGCTGTGTGCCGGCCATTTATCATTATACAGTATCTCATACTTTTCTGACTCCACCACTCGACTAAATTCTGTATCGTCAGGAAAGATTTATTGTCTTTTTGCCTTGCTGTCTCCACACAAGTGCTAGTTTGGGGGCTTTTCTAGGAAACAGAAAGTAGTTGCCTTCCCAGAAACTGCCTAGTGATCTGGCGTGACCAGATGTGTCCAGGTCGCCTAGCAGAGGTCATTCAAACTCCAGTGGCAACAAAGTATAACTGGGGAGGAGGAAGGTGGGAATTAGACCAGGTAAAAGGACACCTAAATTTGGCCAAATCTCATTTTCAAAGACAGCACCTAATCTCTAGCCTCAATGTTGTAAATTATTAAAGGGATACAGAAATTAACATTCACATAGTAGATGCAATATTCCATGGACTTCAGAGAATTTCTTTTATATTTCACAAAAAGCCCTTGCATAGGAAGGTTTTCTCTCCCCATGTTATACATGAGGAAACCAGAGCTCAGAAACATTAATTTGCCCAGGGTCACAAAAGGAAAAAAGTAGCAGAGCAGAGATTTGAATCTTTTTCTGGCTTTAGTGCTACTGACTCCCCTAAAAATACATGTGAAAGCATTATGCTCATTATGCGTGAGAAAGGTTCTTTTTCCTTCCATATTTCCTTCTAGCTTTAAAATACAAATTTTATTGTAAATGCCAAGTTTCAGACCTATTCATTTATGCAAATCACATAGCTCACTGCACATTTATCAAGGCAGTATCTACTGAATTCCCCACTTTTCATTCTCACCAGATTACCCTTCCTTAAAACATTTTCATTTCTTTCAAGCTAAATTTCTTGTTACCCTTTTATTCCAATGTTTCCACATGCTCACTTTTGATTCCCTGTCAGGTTATGTGCTCCCCTCCAGTATCATTTGCCAAGTTCTGACCCATTTGCCGAGTTCTGTATGCTAAGGGCTCTTGAAATGTCAACCTTCATTAGAGGTCTTTTCAGAATAAGTTACAGTAAGCATAGTAATTCCCTGACCCCTCACTGACCTACCTGACAATTGATTTTCATTACAAAATTATATTCAAGTGAAAATATACAATATACTATGTGTTACATCCATTAATTGTATTGAGTCAGACACAACTTAGTGACTGAACAACATATTAATAGCATAATGTTATATATAATTATAATGTTATATATAGTTACATATTATAGTATTATATATGGTATATAACATATAAGATATTGTATATTTTATACATACAATATATAAGATGAAATATATAGCATATACTGCATATAAATCAATAAATACATAAAACATATATATTTATTATTTGATACTATATATATATAGCCTGTGGATAACTGTGAAAATATACACACACACAAATACACTTCATAAGAAAAACAGCTCTTCTTTTTCACTTGAAAACATTTTTTTCATTGGAGGATAACTGTTTTACAATGTTGTGTTGGTTTCTGCTGTACAAGGCAATTAGTCAAAAGTATACCTGTGTCCCCTTCTTCCTGGACTTCCCGCCCAGCCCTCACCCCATCCCACCCTCTAAGTTGTTACAGAGCATTGGGTTGAGCTCCCTGCGTTATACTTCCCACTAGCTACCTGTTTTATATTGGTAATGTATATGATTCAAAGCTACTCTCTCCATTCGTCCCACCCTCTCCTTCCCCAGCTGTCCACAAGTCTGTTCTCTATGTCTGCAGCTCTATTCCTGCCCTGAAAATAGTTTCATCAGTGCCATTTTCTAGATTCCACATATATATTAACATATAATATTAAGAAAAACAAATAATTTTTAATATCAGTGCAGTCTAAGTCATACTTAGAAAAGCAGCACTTTCCAAAAGGAAATAAAATCTGCAAAGACTCAACTCTGCCCACAATGAAGTGAACCTTTTATAGGAATAGTGGGGGGTTTTTGTCGTGGAAACCACATGGTCTTCCAGTTCTCCAATCCAAAATGAGATATTTGTGGTGGTCTTACCCTAATAAAGGAATGTCTCCCACAGGCACACACAAACCAAAGCCCTGAGCTCTGAACTGATGTCTGAGTTAGGTAGGAATCAAGCTTCCACACTGTGGGATGCTCTTTCCTCAGCAGCCTTTCAGAGGGAAATAACTTTAGCCAAGTGCCTGGCCTGGAAAGTGGAGCCAGACCCTGAGACTCCCTTCCCTTGGGTAGCAAACCCCAGAGGTTGTGACCTTTTTTCCCTGTTAAAGTTATTCTCATACCGAGACATCTATTTCTCCACAACCTTATACTCCTCTTTTCCCCCCAAACCCATAGAATGTGTGGAAAAGGGTATCTTTTCCAAGACCTTAGTGATGCTGCGGTGCTACTTTTGGTTTTGTATTTGAACACTTTTACTTTGATGTTTTACCACTTATGAGAAGGTAGGTTGGGAGAAGGTAGGAGGGGAATACTCCAGGTAGCACGGAAAAGAAATCCTACAACTATCTCTGTACTTTCCACGAATGAAATTCCCCCAAAGGTGTCTACTTTAGGTTATTTTAATTATTTTTAAAGGTTCCATCTATTGCCCTCAGGGAATAGCACTTGTAGACTTTTAAAATTATTTCCCTCCCACCCTGAGCTGAAGAAAAGAAAGAAAAACACAGGAAATCTGGAACCTGTCACTATTTCTCTGTCCTTGTTGGCTTTTTCTCTTACTCACTTCCTCTTCTTGCTGACCAGGGATCACAGTCCAAACCCTGCTCACAGGGACTGGTCAGTGAGCAACAGAAACCATCTCGGCGCTCTGCACACTCATGCTCTCAACACTAGAGTCTCATTAAACTTTTAGAGTGAGTTATACAAGCCAAACACTCTTCTCAGTTTAAATGCATCCTATTTCCTGGAAAAAAACATGCTAAATCACACATGAGAATGAGCCCTGTCCTAAATATATCTTCAACGTGCTTCCACAAAACTCTTTTGCTGCAGGAAATAAGATCCCAACTTTCTCATCTCCAATTCTATTCTCTTAGAATAGAAAAATTGGGGAAATGCTGCTCCACAAAGGCAAATCAGGACAATCAAAATCCTACTCATAGAAGACTGGGGGCAGGGGAGGGGATGCTAGTCTCTGGATATTTTCCAGCTTCAGATATGGGTTTCCCTGGTGTTTCAGACAGTAAAGAATATGCCTGCAATGTGGGAGGCCTGAGTTCGATCCTTGGGTTGGGAAGATCCCCTGGAGAAGGGAATGGCTACCCACTCCAGTATTCTGGCCTGGAGAATTCCATGGACTGTATAGTCCATGGAGTCACAAAGAGCTGGACACGACTGAGTGGCATTCACTTCACTTCACTTCAGATGTGTTAGGTATCAGGGAAACAGTTATTCAAGAATGTGACCAATAATATCCCACTAGTCAGTAGCTATAGCACTCTTTCTCCTCCACTCTTCCCCTTGTCCTAACTCTGGCAGAGGGTGGGATATTGTGATAATTAATACCCTTGCCCAAGGAAGAAGAAGAACTGCAGAGAATGCCCAGAGCTATCAATAACAGGAACACCCTATTTGGTGATGGCTGGTGGAAAGGGGTGACTGAGAAAGGAGTATTGTCCATCCTGAAATGAATGGTTTGGTTCTAGAACCCAACTCAGAGGGAACTTTCTACTCTAAGAGAATAGGTAAGTTACTTGTCAGTTTAAACATTTATTGAGAGACATAGAAAAACTAAAAAAACAGCTCATTTCATTAGAGGATGGTTCTGGAAACTGATCCAAACAAAGGGCAGATGCTAAACAAATGGAAAAATGAACTTGGTTGAAGGGTAGGGTAACTTTCAAAAAAGAGATGATAGTACATGGCCCATGGCTTCCAGGAAGGTAAAGAGGCAAAGCTGACCTCATCGATAAGAATCTTGTGAGATCAGATGAAAAGGGCCCCTAGAAATCCTCAGAAAGACCTATATAGCCTCTTTTTAGAAGGTAATGACTTTGAGGATTGAATCCTGCTCTTGGGAGGATATTCTGCTGGCCTCACGCCAATTCTGAGGTCACTTTGTCAGGCCAGCAGTCATTTAGAGAATGAGTCAATTAAAAGGACAATCTTAGAGATGGGGGATTCCTCCCAACTTTCCAGAGCACATGGAGGCAAGGGACCTGAAGGCCTTGGCCCAGATATCTCTCTTTGGGCTGGATTTGTTGAGGGAGAAGTTGACTCCCAGGCAATCTAAATATCTGGTTGAATTTTAAAATAGCATTGATGTGCTCTTGATTAACAGGGAGGGAAGAGACTGAGCTCATAGAAGCCACCATATGTGATCAGCAGGAACTCCTTGGGGTTTGGTGGAAAATTCCAAGTGCTCCTCAAACCATATGGTTTCCTTAATAGTTCTAGGAAAACTCCTTAAGCCTAGATTCCTAAGAATACTTATATAGTACAAAGTAGAGAAGTATCAATAACCTCAGATATGCAGATGATACCACCCTTGCGGCAGAAAGCAAAGAGGAGCTAAAGAGCCTCTTGATGAAGGTGAAAGAGGAGAGTGAAAAAGCTGGCTTAAAACTCAACATTCAAAAAACTAAGATCATGGCATCCAGAACCATCACTTCATGGAAAATAGATGGGGAAACAATGGAAACAGTGACAGACTTTATTTTCTTGGGCTCCAAAATCACTGCGGATGGTGACTGCAGCCATGAAATTCAAAGATGCTTGCTCCTTGGAATAAAAGCTATGACCAACCTAGACAGCATATTAAAAAGCAGAGACATTACTTTGCCAACAAAGGTCTGTCTAGTCAAAGCCATGGTTTTTCCAGTAGTCATGTATGGATGTGAGAGTTGGACCATAAAAAAGCTGAGGACCAGAGAATTGATGCTTTTAAACTGTGGTGCTGGAGAAGACTCTTGAGAGTCCCTTGGACTGCAAGGAGATCAAAACAGTCCATCTCGAAAGGAGTCAGTCCTGAATATTTATTGGAAGAACTGATGTTGAAGCTGAAACTCCAATACTGTGGCCACTTGATGCGAAGAACTGACTCATTGGAAAAGACCCTGATGCTGGGAAAGATTGAACACAGGAGGAGAAGGGGATGACAGAGGATGAGATGGTTGGATGGCATCACTGACTCGATGGACATGAGTCTGAGCAAGCTCCAGGAGTTGGTGATGGACAGGGAAGCCTGGCATGCTGCAGGCCATGGGGCTGCAAAGAGTTGGACACAACTGAGTGACTGAACTGAACTGAACTGAATCTAACTTTTGTTTACATAAATTTGTTGTCATCTCCAGTGGATTTATTCCCCAGGTTTTTCAGAAGGCAAAGTAACCATGCTAAACTGAATGATAGAAGATGGGTAGTTCTAATGTTGACTAGTCTCATGCCTTGGGAAAGTTACTGATCTCTATTCAAAATGGATTTGTTAATAGTGCTTGCCCTACAGAGTTGCTGTGGGGATTAACTAACGTGACATATATGTTACTGGTCTATAAGAGCTCTTCAATGAATGAAGTTCCCCTCTGAGATGTTTGCGTGGTGGACCCTCTGGGACTCTTCTGTTTCCCATCTGGCAACATGTTGGGCAGCCACAAGCTTAATATATTATTGGACCTTCTCAAGTTTTTTTATGTACTTCTCCATTCTTAAACCTAGAAATATGCTATGATTCCTCCCCTAAAGCCCGGGGTTACCTTCTCAGCTTCTTCAAACACTTGCTCCTCAGCACTGCACTGAACAGGATTTCCTTCTGGACCCCATTTCATGCCCCTCACCCTCCTGTGCTGGCAGCATTTTCTAACTCTGTAACATTTCTCATCCTCTTTTGGGGGGTCCACAGCCTCTGCCCACAATCAGTCTGCCTATAGTGCATTTACCTATGATGACTTCAGCATCTTTTCTGAGTGAGCAGGTTCCACAGTGAGACAGTCCAGCTCTCAAGAGATTTTAAAAGCAATGGGGAAAAAAAAATAAAGATAGTATACACATTCTGAGGAAGCTAATACATAATTCAGTGCTGGGAGTTAAATGCAGAGTTCATGGAGAAGCAGGAACTGGCTTCACTTCCACTTCACCCCATGTTCTTCTCCAATTTGAGCAGACCTGTTGGAGTTCTTACTGGTATTAGGTCCCTGAGTATTTTACAGAGATTGCCTTACTTTGTTTTAAGCTAAGTCTGTCAGTAGACACACATTTATGATCATCACCTCATTTTGTCAATGTTGAAACTGAAGCTTAGACTGTTATTCAGAGATATTAGACCGTATTCAGCCAGAGAGCAACTTAGATATTCTGACTCCGAGCCTGTCCCCTTAACCATTGCTCTAAACTCAAGGATTCAAGGCTACTCTGGTTTTCAGGCTAAGAGAAAGTAACTATCTCAGCCTAACGAGTTTTTCTAAGACTTTGGACCTTGATTATCTTACTGGAGAAAATCTCTGACAAAGGTAAGAATCTTAGTACACTGCTCTCAGAGCTCCAGAATTTTCCATAGTATTAACATAATAAAAATTATAGCTGCCATGGCGCTACAGTAGCCGTCTTTATGTAATTCTTTTTTTTTTTATGTAATTCTTAAAATGATCCTTCTGAGTACTTATTATCCTCACTTTATAACTGAGAAAACTGAGGTTTAAAATCCTTAAGTAACTAAGTAGCTAAGATGGGATTTAATTCAGGTCTCCCAGTCTCCAAAGCCCTTGTTCCCTCCAAGATACTGTCTTCTAATTATTTTCTTTACTTTTAGAAAAAGCGTGTATTGCAGTCTTCTCCCTCTAGTCTCTGACCTATGACCGTCTTTAATTCTGCATGAAAAGATTTAAATGATAAAGAGATTTAAGTGATTCAAGTAATCAATTTCTGATTATCTCAAGTTGCCGAACAAAGTGAATTTGTCCCATGAGCCAAGACCTTTCACCAAGAAAAGGAATAAAACAAACACATTATTTTATCTTTCATTATGTGGTTTTTGACTCCCAGTGAAAGCACTCAGCTGTAAAATTAAGAAACAAAAACCAAATGGTTCACAATGAAGTTTTGGAATCTATTCTCTTTAACAGGTAAGAGAATGGGGAGAGGGTGAAACTGGGCTAAATAACTAAAGAAATATTGGAAAGATCATAGTCCATGAAAATAGCAGAAGGATTTAAGTTCTAATCCTAGTTCTGCACAAATCATACATTCTTGAATCAATCTGTATCAATCACTTTATTACCCTTATCTGTAAAACAGAGTGAATATCCACCTTGCTTAACCCATTAGATTGAAGAATTAAAACAAATGAAGGTATATGAAAGTTTCTTTTTATAATTTATAAAGTCTATTTTTTATAATTTATAAAGTCCATTTTAATACATTGCTTTTTGCCAGCACCATTGCCTTTAGAGTTAGACAGATCAGTCCTAATTCAGTCACTCACTATATCTGAGATGTTGGTCAGGTCACCTAACCTCTCTGTCTTTCCACTTTCCATTTATAAAATGGAAGTACTGAATATATGTTAGTTACCTACCCCAGAATTTAATCCCTCCTTCTGTCATGTTAGCATTGTCCTGTACTTTTCACTCAAGAATCCACCCCTCCCTCATAGAGTTTAAAATACTTTAGGTCTCATGCATCCAACCTGGGCTGGTGATCTGTTTCACCCTTGGTAGTATACTTGTTTCAATGCTATTCTCTCAGAACATCCCACCCTCGCCTTCTCCCACAGAGTCTAAAAGTCTGTTCTGTACATCTGTGTCTCTTTTTCTGTTTTGCATATAGGGTTATCGTTACCATCTTTCTAAATTCCATATATATGTGTTAGTATACTGTAATGGTCTTTATCTTTCTGGCTTACTTCACTCTGTATAATGGACTCCAGTTTCATCCATCTCATTAGAACTGATTCAAATGAATTCTTTTTAATGGCTGAGTAATATTCCATACTGTATATGTACCACAGCTTCCTTATCCATTCGTCTGCTGATGGGCATCTAGACAAGTGCTCAGGACTGGTGCACTGGGAAGACCCAGAGGGATGGGATGGAGAGGAAGGCGGGAGCGGGGATCGGGAAGGGGAACACATGTAAATCCATGACTGATTCATGTCAATGTATGGCAAAAACCACTACAATATATAAAAAAAAAATAAGTAAAATAAAAAAATAAATAAATAAAATACTTTAGGTCACCTGACTCCACCTTCAGTTTCAAAGGTGAGTCTTCAATAGACCAAGCAAATTAGATAATTAGCATAATCTGATAACCAAAAAGATTGATTCAGAAATAAGCAAATTTAATATCCCCCTCCAAACAATGAAGGGCACTGAAAGTTTGCAGATGAACTAGAGCTTTAGGAAAGAAGCTTTTTAGTTCTTTAGAGATAATTTAAAAAAACCTCTACATTTCCATTTCAGACCATGATAGAATAACAGATACCAGACTAGCCTTCCACAGTAAACAATTAGTAAACTGGACAAAATTTATAAAACAACTATTTCTAGATACCATACAACTGGGCAGCACAGGATTGTGACCCCTGAAAGAAGGAAAGCAAGGGAGTTGAATCCGACGATGACTCCAGCTTTCTACATGGAGACATTTACCTGACGCTGACAAGGAGGAAGAAGGCAAGCAGAGAACAGCAGTCTCCCTGAGCTGAGGTTTCAAAGATCAGAGTTTAGGAGGGCCAGAGTGGCCAGACTGTATGAAGCACCATAAAGGAATGAGGTGCTTAATAAGTTGCTCTGTAAATCTTCATGGGAATCTTGAATGTTTGATGGATAATAAGCAGTGTATTTAGAGGGTGAGAAAATGCAAGAGACAATTACTACAGAAAGAAAACTTATATGGAGCTGTAAGTTAAACAACTACCAGAACTTTTCAGAGTTAAAAATCTTTCAGTCAGACCAATCAAATTGGAGAAACCTCACTGCATACTAAGGGAATCCACTAGAATCTACACTTTAGGAAAGATAGACTGAAGGCTATTTGAGCTTTAAAAAATGCCTTTAACGGATCAAGATCTAGAACTACAGTAACTGCTTTCCAGAGTAAAGTCCAATTCTGATTAAAGGAAGACAACAAAACCCAGACACTTAATAATGCTATCATCACAATGTCTAGAATCCAATAAAAATGATTATACTCAATACCATCAATCATTAGATAAATGAAAATTAAAACTGCAGTGAGATACCACTCCACACTCATTAGAATAGCCATAATAAAAAAAAAAAAAATGGGGGAAAACAGACAAGGATCGGTAAGGATGTGGAGAAATTCCCACATTGCTAACGGAAGTGTAAAATGGTACAACCATTGTGAAAAAGAGTTTGGTGGCTTTTTAAGCACATGCTGTGCTGTGCTTAGCTGCTCAGTCGTGTCCGACTTTTTGCGACTCCATGGACTGTAGCCCACCAGGCTCCCCTGTTCATGGGGATTCTCCAGGCAAGAATACTGGAGTGGGTTGCTAGGCCTTCCTTCAGGGAATTCTCGCAACTCAGGGCTCGAACCCAGGTCTTCCACATTGCAGGCAGATTCTTTACCATCTGAGCCATCAAGAAAGGCCCTGAAATAGCCTACTCTCCTTCAAATGCCTTGAAAAGTTCACATCTTATTGAACCAGTATATATATATTGCCTTGCTTCTCACTGTACACAGTGTCCCTATAGAAATGTGCTACAACTACTGAATCCCACACACCCTAGAGCCCTGTTCTGCAACAGAAGCCCCTGCTCACCACAACTAGAGAAAGCCCGCCCCCAGCAACGAAGACCCATCACAGCCAATAAATAAATAATTACTAAAAAAAACCTAGAAATAAAAGAGATGATAAACTAAGCAAACAAGACCTTTAAAATACTGATTATAATCACTTTATTGTACTAGTTATCTGTTGCTCAACAACTCAAAATTTAGCAAAGTAAATAGCAAAAATATATTAGCTCATAGTTTTAAAGAATCTTAAATTCAGTTATACATTAGCTAGTAGTTCTAGCTGAGAACCTAACGATTCCTTACGCATTTAATATGATAAATTTTGCAGTAATATAAAAGACAATAAAATAGGGCAGTAAAAGTAAACATGATAAATACAGTAATAAAATGGTAAGCATGGCAGTAAATATAAAAGACCTTTTCTGATTTTTTAATTTCTCTCGAAGATAACTGGAGGAATTCTCTCACTGTGACAGACTAAGTCTCCTCCCCTCTGCAGAAATAATATAAAACTTAAATATGATGCAATACTGGAAAAGAAAAAGGTAGAAGGGAGGGAAACTGAATAAAATATGTCATTGCAATAATTAATGGATCATTATGTGCTCATTAATTATGACAATTCGGTAGAAAACTAGAAAGAGAAGAAAAATTAAAGTCAAATAAGAGAAATTTATTATTTCAAGTTGGAAACCTAGAAGAAATTAATGATTTCCTAGTAAAAATACACATGAACAAAATGGACCCCAAAATAAAAACAATGTAAACACTAGTTAGTATAGAAAAGCTTGGAATGGTGCTTAGAAACCTCCCACTGGAAAAGATCCTGGACCACTTGGGTTCACAGTTAATTGCTGAGCGTTAAATGACCTTTAACAAATTCTGATTTTTAACAACAAAGTTTGATATGCTTACATATTTCATTTAGTATAGGATTTCCAAGTTTACAAAACAGACTTTATATAGTATTACAAATAGTCTGCCTGTTAAATGTGACTTTCTCAACAAAAAGTTGTAAATGAGTTTGCTTTTATTAAAGCCAGAAAAGAAAAAAAAATGTTCTTTTTTTTTAAAGGAAGAGTTCCCTGGTGGTCCAGTGGTTAAGAATCTGCCTTGCAATGCAGGGTACATGGGTTCGATATCTGGCAGGTTAACGAAGATCCCACCTGCTGCAGGGCAACTAAGCCCATGCACCACAAGATAAGATCCCACATGATGCAGCGAAGATCCCCATGCTGCAGCTAAGACCTGACCCAGCCAAATACATAAATAAATATTTGAAAAACTTAAATATGAATAGAGTGCTGAGACCTTTACCTAAGACAGAACCCAGAGGACTCAAACAGGCAAGAAAGACAGAAAGCTCACACGTCACCTCCTACAGGAGACACAAAAATCGCTAGGTAAGGCTCGTGTGGTTATGTCATAATCTGGAAGAACCTCAGGAGAATAGCAATAGAAATCATGTAAAAAACTCAGACTAGACCCAACTTAGCACACACTGGGGTAAAAATGAAGTTCAAACCGAACAGTGCTGGTATATGAATTTATTTTTAGGACTTGTTCATAAACCAAAATTCTCTATTAGATCACCAAGGAAAAAGTGAAATATCTGTCCCGATGGAGTTAAACATGAAGTAAAATTCTAAAATTCTGCCTCTATCAGCTCTTCCGTGGCATCAAACTGATGAGCTTCTTGCCAGTTGGGATGCTCCCAGCCCCTGATAACCAAGAGCCATTTGAGAGCTGTGGGAAGTCCTTACAGACAACTTCTTAGACAATGTCACTGAGTTTCTTGTTTCCATGAGCACCAAATTATTTGTTTTAAAAACATTTCCTATGACCTCACATGTTTTTAAATTTGGGGACTTCATGTCTTATTTAGAAAGTCAGCACAGTTCATGTCTGAGCAATGTAACGTGACATGACAGGTTAACTGGGCCTGTAGCTCAGCCCAGTCAGTCTTGGAGCAGAAAACTGCAGAAGCACATGAGTCCTCGCCACGGGCGTGGAAGAAAGGAGTGTGGAGGGGACTGTGGGAATACCAAGGGAGAATGATGTCCCCCTCAACCAAGTGAAACAAATTAAGATGTAAAAACTCAGTGATGCTAGATTTTGACATCATCAGTGAATGGGATCAATCGCTTCTGCTCTTTGGGGTTTCAACATGATTAAAATCTCCTGCCTTCTTTGGGATTTACATAAATTTAGCAACCCTCTCCTGCATTGGTTCCCAGTCCTTGACATACATTGGAGTTAACTGGGGACTTAAAACACTACTCATGGCTGGGTCCCATTTTCAGATATTTCAGTTTAATTGTCTAGAGTGCTGCCTGGGCATCAGCTTACTGTGAAGTTCTCTGATAATTCTAACAGGCAGCAAAGTTTGAGAACAGGGTTTTCGCAGCTTTGTTAGTGAAACTGTGGGCTAAGGGCTTGGGAGCTTATTAGAAATGCAAATCTCAGGCATCATCAGATACACAGAATCAAAACCTCTGCCTTAAAAAGAATCCCAGGTAACTGGTATGCACATCAGAATCGGAAAAGTGCTGCTCTAGTTCTGTGTGTACATGCTAAGTCGCTTCAGGCGTGTCTGACTCTTTGTGACCCTGTGGACTCTAGCCCGCCAGGCTCCTCTGTCCATGGGATTCTCCAGGCAAGAGTACTGGAGTGGGTTGCCATGCCCTCCTCCAGGAGGCCTTCCTGACCCAGGAATTGAGTCCATGTTTCTTAAGTCTCCTGCACTGGCAAGCGGGTTCTTTACCACTAGCACCACCTGGCAAGCCCCTAGTTCTCTGTGAAAGTGAAAGTTGCTCAGTCGTGTCCAACTCTTTGCTACCCATGGACTATACGGTTCATGGAATTCTTCAGGCCAGAATACTGGAGTGGGTAACCTTTCCCTTCTCCAGGGGATCTTCCCAACCCAGGGATGGAACTCAGGTCTCCCGCATTGCAGTCAGATTCTTTACCAGCTGAGCCACAAAGGAAGCCCAAGAATACTGGAGTGGGTAGCCTATCCCTTCTCCAGCAGATCTTCCCAACCTAGGAATCGACGCGGGGTCTCCTGCATTGCAGGTGCAGGGAAGCCTCTGTATCCTTCTATTCTGCAGAGCAAGAGTTTTCATCCTGGCTATACATTAGAATCCTTTGGCGAGCCTTTAAAAAGCACTGATGCCTGGTTCCCTCCAGAGTCTTTGTTAGAGTGTGGCCCAGGCATGCATTTATTTTTATTTTTTAAATCTCCCCAGTGAGTTTTAATAAAAACTCAAGACTGAGAGCCACTGTTATGGAAAGATAGCTTTCTTCTACTAATTTAACAGTCTGGTATAAACGTTGCTTATTTCTGTGGAAAATTAAGGGTATCTAGGAACAGTAACACTTCAGTCTATTTTTGGAAACTGGTTGTCAATTGTTAAAGTGGAAAGGCAACAACTAAGTGCTTGTTAAAATGCAGACTCCCTGTAACAAAAAAGAAGCAGATTCACAGATATACTGTACAACATGGGAAATATGGCCAATATTTTGCAGTAACTATAAATGAAATATTTGTTGTCATTGTCATTGTTGCCCAGTCACCCAGCTGTGTCTGACTCTTTGCAACCCCATAACTGCAGCACGCTAGGCTTGCCTATCCTTCACCATCTTCCAGAGCTTGCTCAAACATATGTGCATTGAGTTGGTGATGCCAACCAACCATCTCGTCCTCCGCTGTTCCATTCTCCTCCTGCCTTCAATCTTTCCCAGCATCAGGGTCTTTTCTAAATGAGTCGGCTCTTCACATCAGGTGGCCAAAGTACTGGAGCTTCAGCTTCAGTATCAGTCCTTCCAATAAATATTAAATATTGATTTCCTTTATGACTGACTGGTTTGATCTCCTTGCAGTTCAAGGAACTCTCAAGAGTCTTCTCCAACACCACAGTTTGAAAGCATCGCTTATTTGGTGCTCAGCCTTCTTTATGGTCCAACTCTCTCAACCATACAAAACAACTGGAAAAACCACAGCTTTGACTATATGGACCTTTGTTGGCAAAGTAATATCTCTGCTTTTTAATATGCCATCTAGGTTTGTCAAAGCTTTTCTTCCAAGGAGCAAGTGTCTTTTAATTTCATGACTGCATTCACCATCAGCAGTGATTTTGGAACCCAAGAAAATAAAGTCTGTCACTGTTTCATTGTTTCCCTACATATTTGCCAGGAAGTGATGGGACCAGATGCCATGATCTTGGTTTTTTGAATGCTGAGTTTTAAGCCAACTTTTTCACTCTCCTCTATCACCTTCATCAAGAGGCTCTTCAGTTCCTCTTCACTTTCTGCCATAAGGGTGGTGTCATCTGCATATCTGAAGTTACTGATATTTCTCCTGGCAATCTTGATTCCAGCTTGTGCTTCATCTAGTCCAGCATTTCTCATGATGTACTCTGCATATGAGTTAAATAAGCAGGGTAACAATATACAGCCTTGACGTACTCCTTTCCCAATCTGGAACCAGTCTGTTGTTCCATGTCCAGTTCTAACTGTTGCTTCCTGATCGGCCTACAGATTTCTCAGGAGGCAAATCAGGTGGTCTGGTCTTCCCATCTCTTGAAGGATTTTCAACAGTTTGTTGTGATCCACACAATCAAAGGCTTTGGCATAGTCAATAAAGCAGAAATAGATGTTTTTCTGGAACTCCCTTGCTTTTTCAACGATCCAATGGATGTTGGCAATTTGATCTCTGGTTCCTCTGCCTTTTCTAAATCCAGCTTGAACATCTGGAAATTCACGGTTCACACACTGTTGAAGCCTGACTTGGAGAATTTTGAGCATTACTTTGCTAGCGTGTGAGATGAGTACAATTGTGCAATAGTTTGAGCATTCTTTGGCACTGCCTTTCTTTGGGATTGGAAAGAAACCTGACCTTTTCCAGTCCTGTGGCCACTGCTGAGTTTTCCAAATTGCTGGTGTATTGAGTGCAGCACTTTCATAGCATCATCTTTTAGGATTTGAAATAGCTCAACTGGAATTCCATCACCTCCACTAGCTTTGTTAGTAGTGATGCTTCCTAAGGCCCATTTGACTTCACATTCCAGGATGTCTGGCTGGTGAGTGATCACACAATCATGATTATCTGAGTCATGAAGATCTTTTTTGTCTAGTTCTTCTGTGTATTCTTGCCACCTCTTTTTAATATCTTCTGCTTCTGTTAGGTCCATACCATTTCTGTTCTTTATTGTGTCCATTTTTCATGAAAAGTTCCCCTGGTATCTCTGATTTTCTTGAAGAGATCTCTAGTATTTTCCATTCTATTGTTTTCCTCTATTTCTTTGCACTAATCGCTTAGGAAGGCTTTCTTATCTCTCCTTATCTATTCTTTGGAACTCTGCATTCAAATGGGTATATCTTTCCTTTTCTCCTTTGCCTTTGGCTTCTCTTCTTTTCATAGCTATTTGTAAGGCCTCCTCAGACAACTATTTTGCCTTTTTGCATTTCTTTTTCTTGGGGATGGTCTTGATCCCTGTCTCCTGTACAATGTCACGAACCTCCATCCATAGTTCTGCAGGCACTCTGTCTTTCAGATCTAATTCCTTGAATCTATTTGTCACTTCCACTGTATAATTGTAAGGAATTTGATTTAGGTCATACCTGAATGGTCTAGTGGTTTTCCCTACTTTCTTCAATTTAAGTCTGAATTTGGCAATAAGGAGTTCATGATCTGAGCCACAGTCAGCTCCTGGTCTTGTTTTTGCTGACTGTATAGAGCTTCTCCATCTTTGGCTACAAAGAATATAATCCATCTGATTTCAGTACTGACCATCTGGTGACGTCCATGTGTAGAGTCTTCTCTTGTGTTGTTGGAAGAGGGTGTTTGCTATGACCAGTGCATTCTCTTGGCAAAACTCTATTAGCCTTTGCCCTACTTCATTCTGTACTCCAAGGCCAAATTTGCCTTTTACTCCAGGTATTTCTTGACTTCCTACTTTTGGATTCCAGTCCCCTGTAATGAAAAGGACATCTTTTTGGGTGTTAGTTCTAGAGGTCTTATAGGTCTTCATAGAACCATTCAACTTCAGCTTCTTCAGCATCACTGGACGGGGCATAGACTTCAATCACTGTGATATTGAGTGGTTTGCCTTGAAAATGAACAGAGATCATTCTGTCGTTTTTGAGATTGCATCCAAGTACCACATTTCAGGCTCTTTTGTTGACTGTGATGGCAACTCCATTTCTTCTAAGGGATTCTTGACCACAATAGTATTTATAATTGTCATATGAGTTAAATTCACCCTCCAGTCCATTTTAGTTCTCTGATTCCTAAAATGTCAATGTTCACTCTTGACATCTCCTGTTTGACCACTCCAATTTGCCTTGATTCATGAACCTAGCATTCCAGGTTCCTATGCAGTATTGCTCTTTACAGCATCAGACTTTACTTCCATCACCAGTCACATCTACAACTGGGTGTTGCTTTTGCTTTGGATCCATCCCTTTATTCTTTCTGGAGTTATTTCTCCACTGATCTCCAGTAGCATATTGGGCACCTACCAACCTGTGAGATCATCTTTCAGTTTCCTATCTTTTTGCCTTTTCAAACTGTTCATGGGTTCTCAAGGCAAGAATACTGAAGTGGTTTGCCATTTCCTCTCCAGTGGACCATGTTTTGTCAGAACTGTCCACCATGACCCGTCCCTCTTGGGTGGCCCTACACAGCATGGCTCATAGTTTCATTGAGTTAGACAAGGCTGTGGTCCATGTGATCAGTTTGATTAGTTTTCTACGATTGTGGTTTTCAGTCTGTCTGTCCTCTGATGGAGAAGGATAAGAGGCTTACGGAAGCTTCCTGATGGGAGAGACTGACTGAGGGGTAACTGGGTCTTGTTCTGATGGGCTGGGCCATGCTCAGTAAATCTTTAATCCAATTTTCTATTGAAGGAAGGGCTGTGCTCCCTCCCTGTTATTTGACCTGAGGCCAAACTATGGTGAAGGTGATGGAGATAATGGTGACCTCCCTCAAAAGGTCCCATGCATCCACTGCTGCACTCAGTGCCCCCAGCCCTGCAGCAGGCCACCACCGACCCACACCTCTGCCGGAGACTCCTGGACACTCTCGGGCATGTCTGGGTAAGTCTCTTGTAGGGTCACTGCTCCTTTCTCCTAAGTGTCACTGGTGAATAAATAAGGAAGATGTGGCACACACACACCCCGAAATATTATTCAGCTGTAAAAAAGGGAAATTCATCCACTTGTGACAACATGGATAAACCTAGAGGATGTTAAGATAGGCTAAGTGAAATAAGCCAGGCCCAGAAAGACAAATACTGTGTTATCTATAGTCTCACTTTTACATGCAATCTAAAAAAGTCAACACATAGAAGCAGAGGCTGGAATGGAGATTCCCAGGGACTGGAGGGAGGTGGAAATGGGAAAAGCTGCTGAGAGTAAATCTTAAGTGTTCTCGCCACACACACACACACACACACACACACACACACATTACTACATAAGTCAATGTCGATGTGTTAATTAGCTTAATTGTTGCAATCATTTCACAATGTCTCATCTTATACACCTTAAATATATACAACTTTTATTTGTCAATTGTACCTTACAAGACAAGAAACACTATAGCAGGGGAAAGGGCTTGCAATTTAAATGAAAAGAGGACGTATGAGTTCATATGATCATTATTGGATTAAATGAGAAAATGTATTTAAACCATTAGGACAGTCCCTGGCACACAGTAATATTCAAAAACTGTTAGGTATTATTTTTCCTATGATGACAGAATCTGCAAAACCTATACCTCAGAAGATCCCTCTGTACCTTCCCAGCTCAGGGTTATAACCAATCCTGGGAGATTTAAATCTATTACATGAGAATTTGCAGATGGACATATTCTCGGGAAAAGTCACAATCTGTCAGTAACTGACCAAATGCTAACCCCCTAGAGAAGACTGGCTCGAGCAGAACAGGGAAATCCAGACCCCAGTCTCCATTGCTAAGGAGCCGTAGTGATTCTTTTTTCCCTAACAAACCCATTCATAAACTAGTTGGTCTCATTCAGTGAGGGTTTATTCTGTAAAGATAACAGGTTTAAGTCTCATTTAACCTCTTGTGGTTATTACTTCCTCTTTACTGATGAGAAAAGGTCTAAACACTGAGAAAGCAACCACTAAGAGCTGGGTCTCTCTGCATGCCTAGCCCTGGTTGTAACCACTCTACCTTGCCCTTCCTCAGGACCTAATGTCCTAACAAATGTTCACTTCGTCACACTATCAAGACAAGCAAACAGAAGTTGTTTGTAAGATGACACTCAGCCATGCTACATGACACTGGAACGATCTCAAATGACAGAATGAAAGACTCTCTCTCTTTAAAAACCAGATTCCACATATGAAGTTGGAAAGATACTGGTATTTGTTCAGGAGCTCAGAAGACCTCTTGACTCAGGTGAGCCTGATTTTCCTCTTTGTAGGTGAAGTGACATTCTTAATGATGATTTGAGATGTCAGGCAGAGCCAGAAGACAGTCACCCACTGGCGGCCTCTATGGAGAATCTGACTCCCTGTCCTACCAGGTGAACTTACACCTGAGCCTGGCCTCCCTCCACCCTTAGCCCACCATGCTGTCTGCAGACCCAGCTCAACAGACTTTGCCCCTGTGCATTCCCTATGGCGGGCAGACAGCTCCACTGTGGTGATTTGACATACATATGCATTGTAAAGTGGGCACCGCAGTCAAGTTCAGTAATACCCATCACCTCACAAAGTTATCATTTTGTGTTTGTGTGGTGAGAACACTTTAAGATCTACTCTCTTAGCAAAGTATGACTATACAACACAGTATTTTTAACTATAGTCGCCATGCTATACATTAGATCCCTGGAACTTACTCACATTATAACCAGAAGTTCATTCCCTTGGACCAGCTTCTCCTCATGTCCCCCATCCCTAGCTCTGGCAACCACCATTCTAAGTCTCTGTTTCGGCTTCTGGGAATGAACATTGTTTAGAATCCACATGAAAGTAAGATCAACTGGTGTCCCGCCTCCTTCTTTGTTGAGGGCTCCATCTGTATTGTCTGGCAGTCCCAGGTTTCAGGTTGGAGATCCCATTACACTATCTGTCCCAGTGGGTTTTCTCAAATGCCGAGGACTGACATTTGGGGGGATTTACACCCACAGTAGGACCACAAGATGACAGCGGCAGGACCCGGCCAGTCCGAGTGTCCGGGGCACTTAAGGAAATGAAATCTCAGCAGGTTTCAGATGTTCCCCTTAATTAGCTTCCTCTGTTCCCTTAGGCATTTGTTCCCTTAGTAGGATCTATTCCCATAAACTTTCCTTTGTCTGGCTGAAGGGTGTTAAGTAAATACCTGGCAGCCATTGCCCACAGCTTTAGAGGGGTTTTTGCAGCCCACAGCAGGGCCCCTGGCCTGACAGCTTCTGCTAATGCTAATTGCAGGGCTTGGATCACACTCTGTCTAGAGGAGAGGGCTTCAACAGCACTGCCCAGCCTGCCTAGATCTCCTGCCAAAGGAGCCCGAGAGTCTCCTGCAAAGAGCTTCTATCATGTGCATTTATTCCTGGCAGTTCTCCCAAAGGGGCAGCAGGTGTTTATTTTATACACTTTAAAGGACTTGTTTTCCCATATTTCTGGTGTTCTGAAATGGAACGGTCAAAGGACAAACAGAATAAACCCAGCCACAGGACTGGAAAAGGTCAGTTTTCTCTCCTATCCCAAAGAAAGGCAGTGCCAAAGAACACTCAAACTACCACACAATTGCACTCATCTTACACGCTAGCAAAGTAATGCTCAAAATTCTCCAATCCAGGCTTCAGCAATACCATGAACTGTGAGCTTCCAGATGTTCAAGCTGGTTTTAGAAAAGGCAGAGGAACCAGATCAAATTGCTAATATCCGTTGGATCATCAAAAAAGCAAGAGAGTTCCAGAAAAACATCTACTTCTGCTTTATTGACTATGCCAAAGCCTTTGACTGTGTGGATCACAACAAACTGAAAAATTCTTCAAGAGATGGGAAGACCAGACCACCTGATTTGCCTCCTGAGAAATGTGTATGCAGGTCAGGAAGCAATAGTTAGAACCGGACGTGGAACAACAGACTGGTTCCAAATTGGGAAAGGAGTACGTCAAGGCTGTATGTTGTCACCCTGTTTATTTAACTTATATGCAGAGTACATCATGAGAAATGCTGGACTGGATAAAGCACAAGCTGGAATCAAGATTGCCAGGAGAAATATAAATAACCTCAGATATGCATATGACACCACCCTTATGGCAGAAAGTGAAGAAGAACTAAAGAACCTCTTGATGAAGGTAAAAGAGGAGAGTGAAAAAGTTGGCTTAAAACTCAACATTCATTATCAGAGAAATGCAATTCAAAACCACAGTGAGGTACCATCTCACACAGGTCAGAATGGCTGCTATCAAAAAGTCTACAAACAATAAATGCTGGAGAGGGTGCAGAGAAAAAGGAACCCTCTTACACTGTTGGTGGAAATACAAACTAGTACAGCCACTATGGAGAACAGTGTGGAGATTCCTTAAAAAACTGGAAATAGAACTGCCATATGACCCAGCAATCCCACTCCTGGGTTACACACTGAAGAAACCAGAACTGAAAGAGACACGTGTACCCCAATGTTCATCGAAGCACTGTTTATAACAGTCAGGACATGGAAGCAACCTAGATGTCCATCAGCAGATGAATGGATAAGAAAGCTGTGGTACATATACACCATGGAATATTACTCAGCCATTAAAAAGAATACATTTGAATCAGTTCTAATGAGATGTATGAACCTGGAGCCCATTATACAGAGTGAAGTAAACCAGAAAGATAAACACCAATACAGTATACTAATGCATATATACAGAATTTAGAAAGATGGTAATGATAACCCTATATGCAAGACAGAAAAAGAGACACAGATGTACAGAACAGACTTTTGGACTCTATGGGAAAAGGCGAGGGTGGGATGATCTGAGAGAATAGCATTGAAACATGTATATTATCAAGTGTGAAACAGATCGCCAGTCCAGGTTGGATGCATGAGACAAGCGCTCAGGGCTGGTGCACTGGGACGACCCAGGGAGGTGGGAGGGGGGTTCAGGATGGGAACACATGTAAATCCATGGCTGATTCATGTCAATGTATGGCAAAAACCACTACAATACTGTAAAGTAATTAGCCTCCAACTAATAAAAATAAATGGAAAAAAAAAAGAAAATAGATAAACAATAAGGTCCTCCTGTATAGCACTGGGAACTATATTCAATATCCTGTGAAAAACCATAAGGAAAAGAATACAAAAAAGAATGTGTGTGTGGGTGTGTGTATAACTGTGTCATTTCATTGGATAGCAGAAATTTAATACAACTATGTAAATCAACTATACTTCAATAAAATAAATTTTAAAAAAGAAGTTCACTTTGGTACATATTTGGTACATATTGGTATACTACATGTAAGAGTGTAAGCTTCCTATAGAGCAGTAAAATGGCAAGACCTAGAGAGAACTGGCAATCAACTTATGAAGCTTAGGGGAAAACTCTAGGTGGTAGATACAGATTTGAGACTCTTCAGTGTGAGGCCAAAAGTAAGGCTAAATAAAAGGCCATTCATTGGACAGGGGAGCAGAAGAATACTTCAACTGGGAAGACAGGGAAGGATTTTTAAATAATGGAAAGTGGTTACCCTGTTTTGTTTTATTACAGAGCTAATCAGTTGGAAATATGTTTTAATTAAACAATATGTAGCAAAAAAATTCCCTCTCACTTTGTTTATTAGGAAATATACATGTACCTCCACAGCCTTTTCCCTTAATAAATGAACTCTGAGTCACACATAAGGAAAAACAAGACTGAAGGGAGCTTTTCTTCCATGATGTCAAACTGATGAATGTGCATCGACCTTTCATAGAGAGTCTTGCACTAAGGAGAAGGAGACATAGTTCTAGAAGTCTCAGAGCACTGACCTCCAAAGTTTTTGTCAGTTTCAACACACCCTCTGAGATCACACCATTTCATTCAGCCTGTCTATGTACTTGTATCTAAACAAATACTTTCAACCTCCACCCACCCATGTTCTCATCCCTTTAAAATATCAGATGTAGAGGTCCCCACGGCCAGCAATAATGCCAAAGAATGACTGAAATCTCTCTCTAGCCCTGGGAAACAGGCCACATAATAAGGAAGCAGGAGGTAACTTCACTAAGTGTCCCACAGTGAAGTCACTTTTGGCTCTGTTCTGATTGTCTGAATGGCCTGAGCAACTGGATCCCATCATCTCAAGAAACGGCTTCCTACAGCGTGAATACGGCTCTGAACTTCGTGATCTTGGACCATACTATGGGCTACCTAAACTGTCCCCTACCTAAATTCATGTTGAAGTCTTAACCCCCAGAACCTCAGAAAGTCAGCGCAAAAGTAATTGTGGTTTTTGCACTGTAGAAATTTGCCTTTTGATTTTGGAATACCTTAAGTAAATGTGGTTATGTTATACATCATTTTAATGTGCATTTCTCACTTTACTTTTTTTTTTGCTAATGACTTACTACTTGCTGTTTATTTTATATTTATTTTAAACTATGGAAATGATGTTAGACAAAAAGCAAATTCAAGCGATTTTCTAATTTGAGTTCAAAATGGATCGTAAAGCAACAGAGACAACTCGCAACATCAACAATGCCTTTGGCCCAGGAACTGCTAACAAACATTCAGCGCAGTGATAGTTCAGGAAGTTTTGCAAAGGAGATGAGAGCCTTGAAGATGAGGCGTGTAGTGGCCAGTCATCGGAAGTTGACAATAACCAATTGAGAGCCATTACCAAAGCTGATCCTCTTACAACTACACAAGCTGCCAAAGAACTCAACATTGACTATTCTACCGTCACTTAGCATTTGAAGCAAATTGGAAAAGTGAAAAAGCTCAATGAGTGCATGCCTTAAGAGCTGACTGAAAAATTTAAAAAAACTGTTGTTTTGAAGTGTCTTCTCTTATTCTACACAGTAACTATGAACCTTTTCTCAATCAGGTTGTAACATGCAATGAAAAGTGGATTTCATTCGACAACCAGTGATGAACAGCTCAGTAGTTGGACTGAGAAGCTCCAAAGCACCTCCCAAAGTCAAACTTGCACCAGAAAAAGTCACTGTCTGGTTGTCTGCTTCCTGCTGGATCCACTACAGCTTTCTGAATCCCAGCGAAACAATCACATGTGAGAAACATGCTCAGCAAATCGATGAGATGCACCAAAAACTACAATGCCTGCAGCCGGCATCAGTCAACAGAATGGGTCCAATTCTTTCCCAAGACAAAGCCTGACCAGACGCTGCACAGCCAACGCTTCAAAAGTTGAACAAATTAGGCTAAAAGTTTTGCTTTATCCACTATATTTACCTGACGTCTTGTGAACAGGCTACCCCTTCTTCAAGCATCTTGACAACTTTTCACAGGTAAAACGCTTCCACAACTAGCAGGATGCAGAAAATGCTTTCCAAGAGTTCGTTGAATCCTGAAGCACGGATTTTTACACTATAAGAATAAACAAATTATTTCTCATTAGCAAAAATGTGTTGATTGTAATGGTTCCTATTTTGATTAATAAAGACGTGTTTGAGTCTAGTTAAAATGATTTAAAAATTCACAGTTTGAAACTGCAATTACTTTTGCACCAACCTAATAACTGAATTTGGAGATAAGGTCTTTAAAGGAATGATTAAGTTAAAATAAGGTCTTTTGGGTGGATCATAATCCAACATGACATTTGTCCTTAAAAGAGAAGGAGATTTGGATACAAAAGCACAGAGAAGAAGGCAAAGACATAGCAGGAAGGCAGCCATCTTCAAGCCAGGGAGAAAGAGATGGAAGAGAATATCAAAAAATATATATAATGTATGACTGAGTCACTTTGCTACATAGCAGAAATTAATACATGGTAAATTAACTGCAACAAAATTTTAAGAAATAAATAAATTTTTTTAAAGGGAGTGAAATATTGGGGAATGGCTAAGGAGTACAGTCACTCGAGTTGAGTCCCATCTCTGCCTAATTGTGTGACTTGACCCAAATCTAAGCCTCAATCATTCATGATTAAAGTAGAAATAATAATAATACTCTCCTCATAGGACTGCTAGAGAATTAAGTGAAATAACAGTTAAAAGCACTTGGTATGGTACATAAATACTCAGAAAATCTGAGGTGTACTGTGGTTAATCTTTCAGAATCCATCACCCTACAACATTTTGTCATGCTATCTTTTGTAGGCTTCCACTACCCAAGGTTTTTCTCATGCTGGGATGGCTTGCCATTTATATTATGAAAACAATAGGCCTGATGAATGTTTCAGACAGGACAGGCCTCTCCTACCCAAGTCTCCTCAATGAAGGGCCCAACACTCCACATTTGAAAACACTGGTCCTAACTACATTTCCCAGGTTCCCCCCAAAATCCCTTCTACCTACTGCCCTCTGCTCCAAGTTCTTTATCCAAAGCACCAAACTCATCTTACAATTCAGAGGCTTGTTCTGGTTCAGGAGATGAAGCCCAAATGCTTTGGCATGGACCACAGCACATGGTCAAGCTGCTCTGCCTCTAAGTTATCATCTCCAACCTCGAGGCCCAGTGCAGTGCCTGATAAATGTCAGGAGCTCAGCAAACATTTGTTTGATGAGAAGAGGACTTGAAAAACTCACACCACACACTCAAAGGCTTGCTTCTCCTTCATCTGCATCTGTGTGCTCTGTTGTTTCCTCTATTGTTTCCTAGGGATGACCACAAATGGGTTCTATCACAGATCCGAGGCCCAGAAGTCCGAGATCAAGGTGTTGGTAGAGCCAAGCTCCCTCTAAGATTTTCTAGGGGAGGATCACCACCCTTGCCTCTTTCAGCTTCTAGTGGCTCCTGGTGCCTTGGATGTGGCTACATCACTCCAATCTCTGCCTCCATCTTCATGTGGCCTTCTTCCCTGTGTCTCTTCTGTGTTTGTGTCTCAAATTTCCCTCTATTTTCTCTTATAGGGTCACTAGTCACTGGACTCAAGACACAGTCTAAAACCAGGATGACTTTATCTTGAGATCATCGACATAATAATACCTGCAAAGCCCTTATTTATGAATAAAGTCACATTTGCAAGTACCTGGGATTAAGAGTTGGACATATCTTTCTGAGGAACACAATTCAACCCACTACAACTGTAAAGGGCTAGGGAGGTCAAGGGGTGAGGTGTGACTGGAACACAGACAGCCCTACCCATGCTCAGGAAGGAAATGGGATGTTCGTTTGCAGTTCACAGATCAAAGCTATGTGAGTATTGAGCACACCATTTGGCAAGAGGCCCTGAACAAGCCCAAGGAAGCAGGGGAGCAATATTTTCTGCCCAGTTATTTTATTTCAGATCCACTTGTCAATGGTCTGGATTTCTGTTTTGAAACTGTGAACAATGTATTAATATGGCAAATTAGAGAAAAGAAAAAAAATCACATAGACTCCTTCATTCTCATATTTCTTCCCATTTTTTAGTTTTAGTTTGGATTTTTTAATGGAAAATTTAAAATTAAACCTGCATATAGAGTTTATAGGGTTTCCCTGGTGGCTCAGATGGTAAAGAATCTGCCTGCAATGCAGGAGACCCAGGTTCAATCCCTGGGTCGGGAAGATCCCTTGGAGAAGGGACTGGCAACCCACTCCAGTATTCTTGCCTGGAGAATCCCATGATCAGAGGAGCCTGGTAGGGTACGTCTATAGGGCTACAAAGAGTCAGACAGGACTGAAGCGACTTTAAGTGAAGTGAAGTGAAGTCGCTCAGTTGTGTCCGACTCTTTGCAATTCCATGGACTGTAGCCTACCAGGCTCCTCTGTCCACGGAATTCTCCAGGCAAGAATACTGGAGTGGGTTGCCATTTCCCTCTCCAGGGGATCTTCCCGACCCAGGGATCGAACCCAAGTGTCCTGCATTGCAGGCAGACGCTTTACCATTTGAGCTACCAGGGAAGCGACTTAGCGTGATTCTATATATATACATCCATATATCTCAGTACCATGCTTATAGCAATTTTTCTTGCCTTGTCACTTTGAGAAGTTATTTATTAGCTGGCTGGTGCCTTGGCCTTGATGGCTCTTCATCTCTTCCCCACTTTCACCATCACCACCACCACTATAACACATACACATATGCATGCACACACACACACACAATCACACACTTCCTATCCCCTGTACTTATATTAATTTTTGTTAGGTTAATAGTATTTATATTATCCACTACTAACCTAGGAAGTATGCCACTTTTTGCTTTGCTTTCTATATATTTATCACTAATGCACTTTCAAATTCTTCTCCATTGTCTAAATCTCTTCTCAAAACTACTCTGTTAAAGCTTTGCTCGGAGCCCTGACCTGTTTTTACCGGTTCAGTTGCTTCCTGTGCTGACCTGGGATCTCTCCCAGTTGTTGCTGGCAGGCGTTCCTTCACCTCTGTCCCCCTCAGGATCCCCTGTTTCCCAGGTCCTATGTCTTCCTTTTCATTTGCTCATTCTCTCATTGTGTAGGGGTACCTCCCCCAGGAGGTTCCTGAGAAATGACGTCAATTCCTAGAGAACCTAAAGGTCTGAAAATATCTTCAGACTATTTAATATTTAACTGATGTCCTCTTTAAACATATGTTTGTTTATTTATTTATTTGGCAGTGCCAGGTCTCTGCAGCGGCATGCAGGATCTTTATTTTTTAGTTGCAGCAGGCGGATCTTTGGTTGTGGCACATGGGGGTCTAGTTCCCTGACCAGTGATTGAACCGGCACCCTGCATTGCAAGCGTGGAGTCTTTTAGCCACTGGACCACTAGGGAAATCCCTTAACTGATGTTCTGACCAGGAATAAAATTCTAGGTGAAAGATAATTTCCCTTCAGAATTGGTAAGAAATTTCTCCACTAATTTCTAACTTCCTTAGTTGTTTTTGAAAAATCCAAAATCACTTCCTGCCAACATCTTCTCCCAACTGCTCACCTCTACCTCCAAGTCTGTTCGAGGTTCTCTTTGTCCCCATGGTTCTGTACTTTCATGATGATCTAAGGACCAACCAGAGACAGAAATTAACCATACTCCAAGATGGAACTTTTAAAGACTTTTTAATAAAGAAACTAGCTACAAGGGCCATGATGAAAAGAACCAGGGTTCCAGAGAAACTTTAGGGCCAGCAAGGACAGAAAGCTCATGGCACCCTTTGACGTGAGGGGCTGGGGAAAAAGAAAGAAATATCTGTATCAGATTCTGTTGTATGCAGCAGTTCTAGACACAGGACTGCCCAACAGAAACTGCAGCAGCAGCAAGAGTAGTCACTTCTAGGACTATGTCTGATGTTGTCATAGTCAGAGTCATCTGTTCATCATGAGAGAAAAACCACATTTTTGTCCTTACTTAAGTGGTCTCCCTCATGGGTGCTTGGTGCTTGCTGGCTGTATATTGGTCCCTGGCTTATCAGATATTCCTTCCTATACTTACATATAACAAAGGCCTCCTTTTTGCTAAGGAAGAGGGTGTGCCTTAGATTGGACACAGGAAGGAGATGAGTTGGTAGAACTTAGTCCTTGCAATTTAGCTGAACAGTCCAGCTGTCCAGCAGGGACAAAGTACTGCTCTTGACCCACTCCCCCAGGACCCTAGGCGAAGGCCAGATTGGGTGGGAAAGAAACAGACAACAGGACTTATATCTGGAAGGCCTTAAAGGCCCTTCTAAGTAAGACACAAATGGTCAAGCCACAAAGCAAAACATCCTTCAAAGGACCCAGGAGGGGCCAAGGTAAGTCCTGATAGAGCCACCTTAAGCCCCTATTGGAAGATTTTGATACAAGCTAAAGAAAGGCACCCCTTCTGTGGAGACAAGAGAAAAAGATGCTCACTCTGGGCACATCTAGCCCTGTGGGAATATAGCTTGATGAGCAGAACAGGGCCAGGTACCAGCCCTCATTCTCCCTCTGAGTCAGGCACCTTTGTCAAATAGATAAACTCTACAATTATGTTAAGAGGCTCTGGGTCCTCTTTTAGAGATTAAATATGGCAAATTTATCAGAGTATGGACCATAACAATAGGGCATGGTGACGCCGGGAAAAGACAGGCCTATTGTCACCAACCCGGAGCTGACTCAGAGTGAAATAATACATTTTGGGAAGTTAAAAATGCAAAGATAAATGATAACCAACTTGTTAGATCCAGAAAAGGTGAATCATACACCAGCAACAGGAAAAGCCAGGATGTCATCAGAAATATATCACAAACAGAACTGCCAGGACACCACCAGAATTCAACCCCAAAGAGGTTCAGACACTGTCCCCCCATTCCCTAAAATGTCATTTTCTTTGAAACAAGCTTCACTTACAATCCCAAGGGTATAGTTCTCGGAGTGAGGCCGCCAGAAGCCTGGAAAGGACCCTGGTAGCCCTGAGCAATAGCTGCAGAGCTGATGGTAAGGATACAGGAAGCCCACCATGCCTTTTGCTCCTGTGGATATCTTGAGCAAAGGTGGGATGGAGGAGGACATTTTGGCAGAACAAAGAGAGGGATGGATCTGTACACCCCAAATGGGGCTGCAAAAGCTAAAAATCCTTAGGTGGAAGAGCTTCAAGGCAAAGTAATGCCTGACATCCCTTGTTTCCAGGTTTTCAGAAACACTGAAATGTACTCCATTACACTGCCCAGGGAGCTTGTGGCTGCAGCGACTCTGGCCAACCACCAGTCCCTGCCTCATGCTGCCCTGCCCCATCTTCCCAGGCCCTGAAAAAATGGTTTTATAAGACGCTCACTTTCCCATTCCAGACAGTTTAGCTCAGCTAGGAATAAAGAACACTCAGAAACGGTAGGTAGGTCGTAAGTCTAAGTTCTATGGGTGCTCCCCTCCCCCGTGACATTGCATTTAACTTCTTGTTGCAGCTCTACATGGACACTGGGGAAGTTTTCAAGAACGTGAAGGCCTTGACCTTCCCTTGTATTGCAACACTGGAATCCTAGAGACCCATTTAGGAAGATCATAGGTCAGAACTATTTTCATAATGATACTAGATATCTTGCCTTTTTCACTGCACTGACATTTAAACAAATGTTACACAAGCAATGGTAGATAAAACTGCTGGCCTCAATCAAGGCAGGGACACCAGCAAGTCCAAGTGGACTAGTATTCAATGTATTCTTAACTGCCACACAATCACAAGGTAGAAAAGCCAGATTCACTGTAAAATGTCTTTGATGAAGCAGTAAGAAATATTAATGTTATTAATTCTTGATTCTTTACAATACTTTAGGTAATGAATTTGGCAGCATGTGTCAGGTCTGGTGAATTCCAAGGTAATATATTTGTCTCTAAGAAAAGCGCTTGTGAAATTTTGCATTTCAAGGAGAGCTAGCTACTTTTATTTTCTCCATGGATCATGATTTTCACTTGAAAGAATAGCTGAAAGACAAATATTCTTATTTAGATTTGGGTGTTTGACAGACATCTTTGTGAAAATTTAAAAAGCAAATCAAGAAAAACAACTGACAGTATTTGTTGCCAATTACAGAATTTGAGCTTTGAAGCAAAAATTACAATTTTGGAAAATTTGTACCTGTACCTTGAAATTGACAGCTTCCCAGTACTTAAAGACTTTTGACTATCTTTAAGTTATTACCATTTTTTTTTCTTCTTCTGAGATTGGTGTTGATGTGAACAGTTGGGATGTTTTGATGTTGTTTAATAAAATGTGTCAACATTTGAAAGGTCTACTCACAAATCAGTGAGGCAATATTGTAAGGTCATGAATGGGTAAAAGATCCATTTAAAGTGCAAAACAGACCAGTAGATTCTTCACGTACCTGAGTATGAAAGTCACTTGATAAAGTTTCAGACTGCACATTGCAACTAACCTTTAAGAAACTATCACTTATATTTGTTGCAGTATCAAAAAAGAATAAAAATTTTTTAAATGACTACTAGAATACTCCTTCCTCTCCCAGCTACTATCTGTATGAGGCTGGTTCTTCCTCACAGACCGCAAGCAAAAGAGTCTATCCCAGCAAAGTTCATGCAGAAGCATATGTGAGAACCCAGCTGTTTTTTTTAAGCCAAACATTAGGTGATTTGAAAAATATAAAACAATTCCCCTCTTCCCACTGACTTTTTTTGTCTAGGAAAATAAAATATTTAAATAAAATATGTTCTTATATTAACATGTACCAGTTTTATTATAATTATTTTAAATGAATTCATACATAGCTTAAATTTTTTAATATGGCTAGTTTTCCTTAAAACATACTTATATGTTAATATGTAATATTATGTTACTATATAATAGGTTTCTTACAGTTAATTTTAAATGACTTGATAAATAATTAACACAATTTTTCTTAGTTCCACTTTTTAAATACAGTAAATCTGCCCATAGAAACAAAAGCTAGTTGGGATTCCTCAATAATTTTTCAGAGTCTGAAGAAGTCCTAAGACCAAAACATTTGAGAAAATCCTGCCCTAGGGAATGACCCAAGGCAGCATGATTGAGGCTAACTCACTGGACAAGTTTGTGGAAAAGAGAAGAAATAAAGGTGACTTTCTTAAACAAAGTCAATTTAGAAGTTGCTATTCCTGCTCACATCCTATCGGTCAACACTTAGTCTCATGGCCATACCCAGCTGCCAGGGAGGCTGCGAAACTTAGTCTCCTGAGCAGCTGCAAGGGAAGAATTGGACGTCACTGCCTTACTCCCAAATCTAGACTTTGTTGGCATTCAAAATAGAATTCTTCTCAGTTGGTTTAAAGGCAGTTGTGTTACAGCGGCCAGCACTGCACCAGCTGAGGCTCACATGCACGACGTTTGGGCAATACAGGAGCTATCAGTTTGCAGTCCTGTCATTGAACTGACTCAGCTGAAGTTGGGTTGGAATGTGGCATTTATAATGTGCATGAGGTTATATGTCCACTCAGAGATGTTCTTGTGTAACACCTGGACCTGAGTGCTGGCCATGCTGACGAGGACAAGTAGATATAAACGCTGCCATTGTACAGTCAAATCCACTCAGGCTCCCATGATCCACTGGGCCTCATGTAAAAGTGATATAATAGTAATAATATGATGATGATGATAATGGCATCAAGGAAATGTGAGTGGAGAAGGGACCCTCACCACAGATTTCAATGTGTCTCCCACCGAATAAGAGACTAGCTGCTTAAGAGGATCATCCAGACAGAAGACAGGTGCAATCCTTGAGAGAAAACTCTTCCTTTCCTGTTCATCCAAGATGACCTCCTAACAGCAGCATATTGGACCAGCCCCCAGAGCCCCAAGTGGGAGCAGAGTGGCCTTCTCTGGGCCTAAACCACCACAGGTAGGACAAGATATTGTGAGATCACGAGCCCAGCCTACGTGGTTAACACCAGAGAGCTGACCACCAATCTTGGCAGTGACCCAGTGTTCAGTTCACTTCTTTTCATCTTAGTTTCTAGGTCTTCAAAATGCAGGAGAAAAAATGTGTTCCATTCATAGGGTTAGTAAAAAACTCAAACAAGATACAATCTGAAACACAGTGCACCTAAAAGGAAAAACACCAAGTGTGACTAGCCAGTTGTCACGGATATTATCTCCGCTTGTCACAGGTGAGAGGTCATTAGGTCACTTACAATGTCTTGTGCTCATATGTCCTCTTCCTCGTCATCCAAACTTTTTTTTTTATGTTTAATTATGGTGAAATACACAAAACATAAAATTTGCCATCTTAACCATTTTCAGGTGAACAATTTGGCGGTGTTAAATTAAGCATATTCACATTGTTGTACAACCAATCTCCAGGACCTTTTTATCTTGCCAAAATGAAATACTACCCATTAAACTAAAACTCTCCATTCCTCTCAGAATTTGTTTTGAAGAAATCCTTCCTCTCATGCTTCCAGAGCCAGGATCAGCTAAATCTGGTGTGCCATACAGGGGAGCCCCAGGACTTTTCTTCACCTTCCCCTAATTTACTCATGAATATGTGTTTTGTTGAGCTGATCATTAGACAGCTTCTTAGCAATGCTTTGAATCTAAAAAAAAAAAAAAAAAAAAAAGTTATTATTCTCAAAGATCTCCCAGTATATTTTACTAGTGTGTCAGTAACCAAGTGTGGCTCAATGGTTATAAATGATACTATTAAAGTCTACACAAGGTGTAGAGAGAGCACAGAAGAAGAAGTCATCAGTGTCAGGGAGAGGAATGCACAGGAAAATGGTGAGGAATGTTATTAAAGATTTCATAGAGGAGAATTTTCTCAAGTTTGGGATTTTAAAACTGAAGAGGTAGGAATTCATCAGAGAAAACAGTGAAGAAGTTTTGAGATGCAAACAGTTCAGTTTAACACAAGTTATTTTTTGTCTAACATTTTCTCATCAATTGTCTACTTCACCAAGGAGATTTGAAATGACATTTTCACAGGCAGGAAGTTTAATAGACTTGGGGAGGGTGGTTATGACAATGACAGACCAATGAAGGAAATGATTTTTGCAGAAAGACATGGAAATTCCATCTCTGTATCTGACCCCATCTCTATGGGATATGCACACATTCTTCTAGGGACCAATATCCAGAATAAATATAAAAATTATTTGTAAAATTTGGGTTAAAAACTTCCTCCTCTTATGACATCTTTTCTTTGTGTCTGTCTCTTGATTTAAAGTTTGAAAATCAGTAATTCTTTTTCTGACATATTTTTAGTTTTCATGTTTGATTTTTTTCAGTTCTGTTTATATTGCTAAAAATCTACCAATTGTGCTGGAAGCATTTTTGTTTGTTTGTTGCTTTTAAAAAACTGTTCTTTTGTTGTTCAATGCCATTTTAAAAAATCAATCTTTTTAGAAACAATTCCTGAAGTTATATTTTACCAACAGCCATTTCAAACATATCTGTTGGATATACCCCAATTTAACTCTTGATGAATAAAGAATTTAACTATTGACTGACTTTTCCTTTTTGCATAAGTACTCTAAAGTGTTTACAGGATTGCTCTAAATTATTCCAAACACAATGAGATATTTGAAAAGCAGAGCATTATGGCTTCAGTTATTTCTAGTACAAATGCTACAGATACTTTGAATGAAGACTGAAAGTATTCATAGACCTGTATATTTTAAGATCCTTGTATCTTGCAACTGAGGTAATAACTTTCACCTCACTTCAAAAGAAGGCATCATACAATAGCTAGGCCATGGAAGCAGCCTAGATGTCCATCGATAGATGAATGGATAAAGTTGTGGTACATATACGCAATGGAATATTACTCAGTTTTAAAAAGGAACACATATGAGTCAATTCTAATGAGGTGGGTGAATCTAGAGCCTATTATACAGAGTGAAGTAAATCAGAAAGAGAAAGACAAATATCGTATATTAATGCGTATACGTGGAATCTAGAAAGATGATACTGATGATCCTACTTGCAAAGCAGCAAAGGGGACGCAGACACTAAGAACAGACTTTTGGTCACAGTGGGGTGGGGAGAGGGTGGGAAGACTTGAGAGAGTAGTACTAAAATATATACATTACCTTATGTAAAATAGATAGCCAGTGGGAATTTACTGGATCATGCAGGGAACCCAAAGTTGGTGCTCTGTGACAATCTAGAGGGGTGGGATGGGGAAGGAGGTGGGAGTGATGTTTAAGACAGAGGGGACACATGTATGCCTGTGGCTGATTCATGTTGATGTATGGCAAAAACCATCACTACATTGTAAAGTAATTATCCTCCAATTAAAAATAATTTTTTTTTTTTTAAAAAGAAGGGATCATCCAGGTAAAGAGAAGTGAAATCTCAAGTGGAAGCAAAGTGACTCTACTCGTCTCTTTACCTGGGTGATCCCTTCTTTTGAAGTGAGGTGGAAGCTATTACTACAACTGCAAGACACAAAGGATCTTAAAATATACAGGTCTGTAAATATTTTGATTCTTCATTGAAAACATCTGCAGGATTTTTACTAGAAATAACTGAAGCCACAATGCTCTGCTTTTCAGATATCCCATTGTGTTTGGAATAATTTAGAGCAATCCTATAAACATTTTTAGAGTACACAGGCAAAAAGGAAAAGTCAGTCAATAGTTCAATTCTTCACTCGTTGATAGTTAAATTGGGGTATACTCAACAGATATGTCTGAACTATCCCAACATATATGTGTGAAACTACCACAACATTGTTAGTCAGCTATCTTCCAATATAAAGAAAAAAAGGAAAGACATCAGAGCTAGGATCTGTCTTAGAGAAATAGCCCCAGGGACTGGTGAAGCACTCAGCTTTCCAGGTGGTGCTAATGATAAAGAACCCACTTGTCCATGCCCGAGACATAGGAGATGCAGGTTCGATCCCTGGGTGGGGAAGATCTACTGGAAAGGGAGGTGGCAACCCACTCCAGTATTCTTGCCTGGAGAATCCCATGGACAGAGGAACCTGGTGGGCTACAGTCCATGTTAAGTCACTTCAGTCGTGTCCGACTTTTTGCGACCCCATGACTGTAGCCCTCCAGGCTCCTCTGTCCATGGGTTTCTCCAGGCAAGAAACCCATGTTGCCATGCCCTTCTCCAGGGGATTTTTCCCGATCCAGGGATAACCTGTGTCTTTTACCTCTCCTGCAGTGGGAGGCAGGCTACAGTCCACGGTGTTGCACAGAGTCCGACATGACTGAAGTGACTTAACACACAAGCACAATGATTCTTTGGTCTTCACTGGTGGCTCAGACGGTAAAGAATCTGCCTGTAATGAAAGAGTTTGATCCCTGGGTTTGGAAGGTTCCCTAGAGAAGGAAATGGCAACCCACTTCAGTATTCTTGCCTGGAAAATTCTGTGGATGGAGGACCCTGATGGGACTACAGTCCATGAGATTGCAAAGAGTCAGAGCTGACTGAGCAATTAACACACAGCTTCAGAAGGCTAATAGCCCTGGGGGGAAGGCTCAACTTCTGAGGCAGAACTTACCTGAGTTCTGTCTTTATCTGTCTTTGCTCCCAGGGTCTATAATTCAGAGACTGCATTCCACAAAAGAATCCTAAACCCACATGAAATAACCCAGAAATATCTTGCCCTTTAGGACAGACTTGAGGGCAGGATAAACATATGGCCCAGGTGAACATATGAGAATTGTAGGTAAGCTTAAACTAGGTCTTCCTTCACCTTGGTTTTCTTTTACTATGTCTATGACATAATTTTAATGACAAATTTAAACTCAACAAAATGCTGAATGAGGACAAATTTGAAATCTATTAGGAAAACTGAAGATTTTTTCTTTTATGCATATACACACTTGGGGGGAAAAAAAAAAGATGAAAGTTTCCCAGATGTTGGGGCCAGAAGCAAAAATCCAGTTGCTTTCAATTACTGGAGAAGCAGGAGAGTCTCTTTTGACAGAGTCTCTCCACATATAATTTAAATTCCATGATTCAGGGAGTCTAATTAGATGAAGGAGAAATGCCCTGTACTAGTTTGTTTCATCATTGATCTATCCAATTATAGAGTCCTTAACTAAACGGCCAGTAAATCTTATCAGGATGCAAAGTGTATAAAAGCCTCATTGAGTTTCTTTTTATTCCATTTCCTCCTTTAGTATCAATTTTTCCATACTTGACTAATGGTAACCAAAGAAAAATTTTTAATGTATTTCCCTCCTGAAATATAAAGTAACACAAATGATTTTTGAAGTGATCATTTTGCTTTTTCATTCTGTGATTTTAAATTTTCTTTCCTGTTTCAGACACTAGAGCATCTGTTTTAAATATAGTGCTTTTGGTTGAGTTCCCTCCCACATTTTTGTTAAGTGATACATTTTCTTGAAGGTTCATCTTGAATTGGTTCATCTTGAAATGATGTCTGATTTTTTGAAATATGAAAACATATATGAGGAAATGACCATATTATTCATATTTAGAATACTATGTTTATAGATATATACATTTATAGTAAAAGATTTAAGACATGCATGAGAATGTCAGGACACAAGCTAAGTCCCAGGAGGGAGGGAAGAGAAAAGATGGGCTTCTGCTCCTCCAGTAACACTTTATTTCCATTTAACAGAAAAAAATATCTGAAGCAACTATGACATATTGCTAAGTCTGGTGGGACTGTAGAGACCATTAACTGTGTCAAGAACAGTCACAGAAACCTTAGGAATAAAGCCAGTGCTAAATTCATGTGAACTATAAAGGCATAAAACGTGAAAACGATAAGTATCATAAGATAGAAAATACAACAAACCAGTGACTATAATATAAAAGAATCATATTCACAAATACAGAGGACATCTGTCAGTGGTTACCAGTGGTGGCGGGCAACGAAGCAGTGAGAGAGTGGGAGGTACAAACTATTAGGTATAAAATAGGCTCAAGGATAATTATACGACATGGGGAATATAGCCAATATTTTATAATAACTGCAAATGAAACGTAACCTTTAAAATCATACAAAAATATAAAAAAAATTTAAAAAGAAAAATCAGAGCTCATTGGAACTATAACGGCTATAGGAAAATGGTTGTAGTAAACTGTCTCCATTTCTCTTTTAATAGATTCATGATAGGATGATGAGAGAAAGGCAACAGAAAACACTTATCTGCACTTCAGCAGGGCATGGAACAAAGTCTCCAATCCACTCACTCAATAAACAATTGTTGAATACTATACTCTGCAAAGCCCACCTTGATATGTAAATAGCCCACTCCATCCATGCTTCACACAGCACACTCACCAGCGTCTGCTCACATATTTCCAACAGTGCCCTTCAGTGAGTTTCCTCAATCCACTTCTTTGACTTCTTTGCTCATCAGAAGTCACTGCTTCCAGGAAGCCTTCCCTGATGCTCATTCCCCTGAAGCAGTCCCTCCTGTGTGTAACCAAAGCTTCTTGTGCACGTATTTATCCACCTATCTATCCCACTGATTTGCACTTGCTTATTTGCTTGTATCATTCCCCCTTTGAACCATTCTATTTGCAAAAACTCTGTTTTATCTCTGCCCCTGTCAGAAAGTAAGGGTCCTATAGATATTGCCTGAATGCGAATCTGTTAAGCAGAGTTGGAAGTGGTACCACACGTGGCAGAGGTCACCTTCCACATTTATTTGAGAGAGTTTCTTATGTGTCCTGACATGACTATCAGACAGCTGCTCACTTTTGGGTGCTCTTCCCCAGCTTCCCTTAGAGGTCACCATACCCACATACTTACAAACTTCTTCAGATTGCCCAATGATTAACTGTTGAATCATTAGACACATGTATAAAAAGCAGCCACATGCACTGCCATAAAACAAACACAGGAAAGTCTAATCCATAGGAAGCAATTTCCTAATTGCTCCCCTAACTAGCTAAGAGTGTTCTCATCCCAGGTGTTTGTTATGAGGTTGAACTGAGGAGGGAGTTCCAATTACATTTATTGAGCACCTGTTAAGCTAAGCCCTATATGTGCTCTGGCCCTTTACATGCCTCCTTACATCAATTAAGATCAGCCATTTAGTTTTAGACCTGTAATCAGGTGTCACAATGGTCAAAACAAAACAAAAACGCCTGCTAAAGCAGAAGACACAGGATCCCCAGGTTCCATCCATGGGTTGAGACGAGTAGGAAATGATAATCCACTCCAGTATTCTTGCCTGGAAAATTCCATGGGCAGAGGAGCCTGGTGGACTACAGTCCACGGGGTCACAAAGAGTTGGATGTGACTGAGCAACTGAGTATGCATTTGGTTTTAGAGATGAGGAAGCAGAGGTAAAGAAAGGAGTCAGCACATGCAACTATTTAGGGGAAGGATTTGGATCCAGGGGCTCTGGGAAGGACAGAGTACATTCCATAGCCTAGTGTCTTTGAGCCACAATTCATTTCCAAAGGGAGAATCCCAGCAAGGTTTGCAAGGGATTCCTATCACCTTCTGGTTATATCAGACTCTTTGAAACTTCAAGGTATTTTCAAATATTAAACCTTTGTAGGAAGGGGTGATTAAGACATGGATCTCTACCATCTCAGATTATGCTCTCCATGCCCCTCAGCACAACTTGTTTGCTCAAGTGCACACAGAGATGAGATAGGCCAGAGAGGGTTAATTTTCAGTTGTTAACTTGATTTCACTAGAAAAAGGATTTGTCTTTTCTAAGCCCCTGATGATCGGTAGCAAATGTTGCAGCTGAATCCCTGCAGAACAGGCCTCCTGGTCAGTGGACGCAGCACCCATCTGATGAAGAACATTTCAAAGCTCCGAACAGGGCTCTTCCATGAGACACTCAGCACTCAGGCCCTGGAAAGACTGTCTTTAAAACTGTTAACCTAGCGACTTGTACAACCTAGGGACTTTAAATACAAAATCCCATGGCAACAAGTTGATTTGAGAGGATCAAGAAACCTAACACCCAATTAGGCCAATATACCCAAGGGAGCACAAGAATTATGGAAATTATGCAAAAAGCAGATTTTTCCCCCCAATTCTCTTTGTTTATGGCTGATTGTTCAACATTGCAAATAGGGTATGAGTCTTATCCAGTTGGAGTTCAATGCCTTGAGCTTCTAATTTGAACCTGGAATCTCTTAATGCAACAACTACAAGCCATGGCGCACCAATGTCATTTGTCGGTCATAACACACAGTTATAGGAGTAACAACTGTATCTTGGACAATTAAAAAAAAACATAAAATAAAACTTGCCCTAGTTTTTTGAAAATTCTGTAAAATGCTTCTGGATTACAATGACATCTGGCTAGCAGTTCCCCATTGAACTTGTCTGTTTCTTACATAAAAGACTATGAAATAATGGAAAAAGTAAAAAAAAAAAAAAAGGATATAGCCACTTTGCTGTACAATAGAAATTAAACACAACATTGTAAATCAACTATACTTCAATACAAAAATTTTAAGACTATGAAGACACTGGAAAAAGATGAAAACGGTCAGGAACCAAAATTAAATCAAATAAATGCCTCTTTTCAACAGGTCACTCACTGCTTCCAGCAATGCAATACTAGTGAATTTCTTGGGCACATACTCTGTGACATACTTCTTTCACCATTTGAAGTAACATGGATGGACCTGGAGATTATCATACTGACTGAAATAAGTCAGGCAGAGAAAGACAAATACCATATGACATCATTTATATAGGAACTGTAAAAAATGATACAAGAAAACTTATTTACAAAAGCAGAAACAGACTCACAGACTTAGAGAACTTAGGTTGGGAGAAGGAGATACTGGGAGTTTAGAGCTGACAAGGACTCACTTCTATGCTTAAAATGGATAACCAACACCGACATACTGAGCAACACATGAGACTCTGCTCGTGTTATGTGGGAGCCTGGATGGGAGGGGATTTTGGAGGAGAACGGATACATGTATGTGTATGGTTGAGTCCCTTCACCGTTTACCTGAAACTATCACAAAATTGTTAACTGGCTATACTCTAATACAAATTTAAAAGTTTACAACATAAAATAAAATAAATAGATGACCAACAAGGACCCACTGTATAGCATAAGGAATGCTGCTCAATATTCTGTAATAAACTAAAAGAGAAAAGAATTTGAAAAAGAATAGATACATGTATATATAACTGAGTCACTCTGCTGCACATTTTGCTAAAACACAGCACTGTTAACTAACTGTGCTTGAATACAAAACAAAAATTTTTAAAAACCAAAATAAAGCAAATGTGCAGTGAGATTATGGGGGAAATGGAGAAAGACGATACACAGCACAGTTTTTCTCGGTCTCTTCTGAAACACGGCATTACACTGCTCTCGAATCCCATAAGAGTCCCTAGGATAATTCAAACAAATCCACCTATTTTCCCGAAGTTTAATAAGAGTTTAATAGAGCATCATTATGAAGACACAGAGTTAATAAAACTCAATACAATGACATGTGATGTCAGTTAGAATTTGTATCACTGTTAACCTTCTCAATTTCAAGTATTCTTTTTGGGAAACATAACAAGTTAATGAAAAGGAAAAGAAACATCACATATGTTTCTTTGAATAAAGAAGAACCCAAGGAAAGAAACAGGGCCAAGTGAGTTACAGTTTTCTACTACAAAAACAGAAAGCCCAATTAAATCTATATTGGTAGTTCTAGGAATGGATCATTGCAACTGCACGTGAAATTTGTGTGAAAGGTAGAAAAGCTCTCAATTATCTAAACTCCTAAGTGGTAGAATGTTTGACTCAAAACTAGTTCTATTTCATTCTGCCAATGTCCTCACATTTCAGAAATCATCCGTGGCATCGTCCTTCTCAAAATCCCATGAAGAGCAATGGCTAATGAAAGCCTATATGCTCAGCACTGAATACAAATAAAATGGAGAGTCTTGAGGGGAGAAAGTTTTTGAGTTTGAATCTACAAGCTTCCTTGACTAAAACTCCGTATCTCAGATTTTTAGACTAAGAGCTTATAACACATATACTAGAATAAATATCCTCAAGCCAATAACATCATTCTAAAGTTATCTCCTAAATTCATTCTTACTTCAGGAACAGAAATTTAATTTAGTGTCAGAATTGGTCACAGAAGTTCAATTTGGGTATACATTGAAAAAACATATTTATCACATTTCTATCCTGACACAAGAGGTTCAAATGACCTTGCTTGGTTGGCTGTGTTTAGTTAATTGGGGAATGTTTCTTCTCCCTCTGTACTGCTATCATAAAACACATTGATCATTGTCTGTAGCCATTTGGTTTTACTGTTTATATTTGAGAGATGTTGCAATACTAAGCAAGGAAGTCTCTGTCACAGAGGGGAAATTATTTGGACCATAAATGATTATTTACAAATAAAGCCAGCTTATTCATCTGTTTTTTGCTTATGTTGCTAATTATCAGAGCTAAATGAGTCCTTTCGTGTAGACATCTCCTGATTTTCAAGTCTCCTTCAGGCAGATTTTAAATACCAGAGGATTTATTTTTCACCAACCATCACAAGCAAATATTGAGCCTAATTTTAAAACAGTTGCAATTGTGATTCCTGCCCCCTTATCTTGCCCTAATTTCACGGAATGAACATAAAAAATGAGGACATTTTAAATTCAGTGGAACAAATGCCAAATATTTTCATCTGCCAGGCCTGTGCTAGCCACTTAGGGAGCAAAAAAATGAATACAGTTGCTCATATATTTGAAGATGAAAGGAAACCAGAGGTTCCACAAATGTCAGCCTGTGTTCTTCATAAAATCAAGACAGTCATTAAGAGTAGAGGCCAGGGACTTCCCTGGTGGTTCAGTGGTTAAGACTCCATGCTTCCACTGCAGTAGGCATAGGTTCAATTCCTGGCTGGGGAACTAAGATCCCACATGCCATTTGGCCAAAAAAAAAAAAAAAAGAAAGAAAAGAGTAGAGGCCCGTGGGGAAGGAAAGTCAGTTCAAGGTAGAAGATACAAGGAGAGGAGTAAACTTTAGGATTTGCCACTAAAGCAAGTTTTTGTTCTACCAGTAAGTTGTAGCTGACTCTTTGTAACATCATGGACTGCAGCACTCCAGGCTCCTCTCAGTCCTCCACTATCTCCTGCAGTTTGCTCAAATTCATGTCCATTGAGTCAGTGATGCTATCTGACCATTTCATCCTCTGCGAGCCCCTTCATCTTCTGCCCTCAATCATTCCCAGCATCAGGATCTTTTCCAATGAGTCTGGTCTTAGCATCAGATGGCCAAAGTATTCAAGCTTCAGCTTCAACATCGGTCCTTCCAATGAATATCTCAGGGTTGATTTCCAATAGGATTGACTGGTTTGATCTCTGTGCAGTCCAAGGGACTCTCAATAGTCTTCTCCAGCACCACAATTCGAAAGCATCAGTTCTTTAGTGCTCAACCTTCTTTACATGGTTCACTTCTCACATTATCCAAACATGACTACTGGAAAAACCATAGCTTTGACTAGATGGACCTCTGTTGGCAAAGAGATGTCTCTACTTTTTAATACACTGTCTAAGTTTGTCACAGCTTTCCATCTAAGGAGCAAGTGTCTTTTCATTTCATGGTTGTGGTCACCAACCACAGTGATTTTGGAGCCAAAAAAAGTGAAATCTGTCACTGTTTCAAATTTTCCCCCCTCTATTTGCATGAAGTGATGGGACTAGACCATGATCTTAGTTTTTTTAATGTTGAGTTTTCAGCCAGCTTTTTCACTCTCCTCTTTCAGCTACATCAAGAGGCCCTTGAGTTTCTCTTTGCTTTCTGTCATTAGAGTGGCATCATCTGCATATCTGAGGTTGTTGATATTTCTTCCAGCAATATTGATTCCAACTTGTGATTCATCTAGCCTGGTATTTCACATGATCTAATCTGCATATAAGGTAATTAAGCAGGGTGACAATATACAGCTTTGTAGTATGCCTTTACCAGTTGTGAACCAGTCAGTTGTTCCATGTAATGTTCTAACTGTTGCTTTTTCACCTGCATACCGGTTTCTCAGAAACAGATAAGGAGGTCTGGCATTCAATCTCTTTAAGAATTTTCCATAGACTGTTGTAATCCACATAATCAAAGGCTTCTGTGTAGTCAATGAAATAGAACTAGATTTTTTTTTAGAATTCTCTGGCTTTTTCTATGATCCAACAGATATTGGCAATTTGATCTCTGGTTCCTCTGCTTTTTCTAAATCCAGCTTGGACATCAGGAAGTTCTCAGCTCATGTACTATTGAAGCCTAGCTTGAAGGATTTTGAGCATTACCTTGCTAGCATGTGAAATGAGTGCAACTGTACGATAATTTGAACATTCTTTGGCATTACCTCTCTTTGGGATTGGAAAGAAAACTGACCTTTTCCAGCCCTGTGGCCACTGCTGAGTATTCCAAATTTGCTGATGTATCGAGTGCAGTACTTTCACAGTATCATCTTTTAGGATTTGAAATAGCTCAGCTGGAATTCCATCACCTCCACTAGTTCTGTTCACAGTAATGTTTCCTAAGGCCCACTTGACTTCACATTCCAGAATGTCTGCCTCTAGGTGATAACCACACCATCATGGTTATCCGGGTCATTAAGATCTTTTTAGTATAGTTCTTCTGTGTATTCTTTCCACCTCTTCTTAATCTTGTCCACTTCTGTTAGGTTCTTAACATTTTTTGTCCTTTATTATGCCCATCCTTGCATGAAATGTTCCCTTGATATCTCCAATTTTCTTGAAGAGATCTCTAGTCTTTCCCATTCTAGTGCTTTTCTATATTTTATATAGTTCTTCTGAGTATTCTTAATTAAAAGAAAAGCTAGCATTAATTGAGTGCTATGTGCCAGCCAGTGGACAAACTGTTTTACATATACTGCTTTTTAAGCAAGACAATCTCTTGGTATAGGTACTATTGTTCTCATTCTAGAGATTAAGTAATTGGGAATCCAAGAGGTAAATAACTTGCCTGAGGTCACACAGCCTAGTGAAGTGTAGAATCAGGATGTGACCTACTCTCTGTAGAGCCCACTTCATGTGCACAGCAATAACAGCCAGGCTTAGTTCAACAGGTACAGATTTACAGTAACACAAGCTTGCAGAACTATGCTATTTTTTTCCAGCAAAGTTAACTGTTGACGTTATCTAGGATTAACTGAGGATTGACCTTGTTGTAGTGGCTAAAGTATGGTCCTGTAAAGGAACTGAGGTTACTGAAGAGTCCCATGGAAATGGATATTAGACTAGGAAGCGGAGATAGTTCTGCCAGTTGAGGGCTGATGTTTTAGAAAAACTGAGCTATACTGACAGACAAGGGAATTTAATAAAGACAAAGGAAGAGACTGAGGGAAGGTCAAGAGGTGAGAAAAATTAAAGAATAGGAAATGTAAAAGAAAAATTAAAAAATAGGAAATATAATCAAAATGGGAATTGCATTAGATTTTAAACGTAGAGTTATGGAGTTCAAAATGATTGACACCATCAACTTCCAATCCATCCCAGTGATTAGACTAAATGAAACATGGTAATCCCAGTCTCTCTATCAAAGATTGATTTAGGACGAGGCCTGTAGTCTAGTCTTGGTGGAATGAGGGAAAGCCTGCTGGGGAGCTTCTGGGAATGTTTCCCATCACTACAGAAGAGAGGCACATAAAAAAACTCAGCGTCCTTCCTCCTTTGGATGCTATATGTCTTGGTCCCTTGCTACCAGCTTAAGGTCAAAGCTAATACAGACAGGAGGACAGAGACCAGAGGGATTGTGGAATAACAAAATCAACCCTGATGAATATGCCTAAAGCTGCCTTAGGTCTTAAATTTTATTATGTGAGTTATAAACGACCTTATCTTCTAAAGCAAATTTAAACTGGGCTTTATGTTCATAGCAACCACTCCAGTATTCTTGGGCTTCCCTTGTGGCTCAGCTGGTAAAGAATCCGCCTGCAATGCGGGAGACCTGGGTTCAATCCCTGGGTTGGGAAGATCCCCTGCAGAAGGGAAAGGCTACCCCCTCCAGTATTGTGGCCTGAAGAATTCCATGGTCTGTAATAGTCTAGGGGGTGGCAATTTATGTTCATAGCAGCCAAAGGCATCCTAAATGATTCAGGGGTAGTTTCAGATGACAGTATATTTTTAAAACTGTAAATGACTAATAAGGAGTGAATTCCAGTCCCCTATGATGAAAAGGACATCTTTTTTTTTTTTTTTTTTTTGGTGTTAGTTCTAGAAGGTCTTGTAGGTCTTCATAGAACCATTCAACTTCAGCTTCTTTGGCATTAGTGGTTGGAGCACAGACTTGGATTACTGTGATATTCAATGGTTTGCCTTGGAAATGAATAGAGATCATTCTGTCATTTTTGAGACTGCAGCCAAATACCATATTTCAGACTCATTTGTTGACTATGAGGGCTACTCCATTTCTTCTAAGTAGAACTACTACTAAGCCCATAGTAGTAGATGTAATGATCATCTGAATTAAATTTGCCCATTCCGGTCGATTTTAGTTCGCTGATTCCTAAATTGTCGACATTCACTCTTGCCATCTCCTGTTCAACCACTTCCATTTTACCAAAAAAAGATGTCCTTTTCATCATAGGGGACTGGAATGCAAAAGTAGGGAACTCAAGAGATACCTGGAATAATAGGCAAGTTTGGCCTTGGAGTGAAAAATGAAGCAGGCCAAAGACTAATAGAGTTTTGCCAAGAGAACGCACTGGTCATAGCAAACATCCTCTTCCAACAACACAAGTGACAACTCTGCACATGGACATCACCAGATGGTCGATACTGAAATCAGATTGATTATATTCTTTGCAGTCAAAGATGGAGAAGCTCTATACAGTCAGTAAAAACAAGACCCAGTGCTGACTGTGGCTCAGATCATGAACTCCTTAATTCAGGCTTAAACTGTAGAAAGTAGGGAAAACCACTGGATCATTCAGGTATGACCTAAATCAAATCCCTTACAATTATACAATGGAAGTGACAAATAGATTTAAGGTATTAGATCTGATAGACAGAGTGCCTGAAGAACTATGGATGGAGGTTCATGACACTATACAAGAGGCAGTGATCAAAACCATCCCCAAGAAAAAGAAATGCAAAAGGCAAAATGGTTGTCTGAGAAGGCCTTACAAATAGCTGAGAAAAGAAGAGAAGTGAAAGGCAAAGGAGAAAAGGAAAGATATAGCCATTTTGGCTATATATGTAGCCACTCTACATTCTGGAATGTAGAGTTCCAGAGAATAGGAAGGAGAGATAAGAAAGTCTTCCTAAGTGATCAATGCAAAGAAATAGAGGGAAAAAATAGAACTGAAAGACTAAAGATCTCTTCAAGAAAATTAGAGATACCAAGGGAACATTTCATGCAAAAATGGGCACAATAAAGGACAGAAACGGTATGGACCTAACAGAAGCAGAAAATATTAAAAAGAGATGGCAAGAATACAAAGAAGAACTATACAAAAAAAAAAGATCTTAATGACCCAGATAACCATAATGGTGTGACCACTCACCTAGAGCCAGACATCCTGGAATGTGAAATCAAATGGGCCTTAGGAAGCATGACTGTGAACAAAGCTAGTGGAGGTGATGGAACTCCAGCTGAGCTATTTCAAATCCTAAAAGATGTTGCTGTGAAAGTGCTGCATTCAATATGCCAGCAAATTTGGAAAACTCAGCAGTGGCCACAGGACGGGAAAAAGTCAGTTTTCACTCCAATCCCAAATAAAGGCAGTGCCAAAGAATGCTCAAACTATCACACAATTGCACTCATCTCACACGCTAGCAAAGTAATGCTCAAAATTCCCCAAGCTAGGCTTCAACAGTAATGAACTGAGAACTTCCAGATGTCCAAGCTGGATTTAGAAAGGCAGAGGAACCAGAGATCAAATTGCCAACATCCACTGGATCATCAAAAAAGCAAGAGAGTTCCAGAAAACATCTACTTCTGCTTTATTGACTCCACCAAAGCCTTTGACTGTGTGGATCACAACAAACTGGACAATTCTTAAAGAGATGGGAGTACCTGACCACCTTATCTGCCTCCTAGGAAATCTGTATGCAGGTCAGGAAGCAACAGTTAGAACTGGACTGGAACAACAGACTGGTTCCAAACTGGGAAAGGAGTACATCAAGGCTGTATATTGTCACCCTGCTTATTTAACTTATATGCAGTGTATATCATGCAAAATGCAGGGCTGGATGAAGCACAAGCTGGAATCAAGATTGCCGGGAGAAATATCAACAACCTCAGATATGCAGATAACACCACCCTTATGGCAGAAAGCGAAGAAGAACCAAAGAGTCTCTAGATGAAAGTGAAAGAAGGGAGTGAAAAAGTTGGCTTAAAACTCAACATTCAGAAAACTAAGATCATGGCATCCAGTCCCATCACTTCATGGCAAATAGATGGAAACAGTGAAAGACTTTATTTGGGGAGGGGGGCGCTAAAAAAAAATCACTGAAGATGGTAACTGCAACCATGAAATTCAAAGATGCTTGCTCCTTGGAAGAAAAGCTATGACCAACCTAGACAGCATATTAAAAGGCAGAGAGATTACTTTGTCAACAAAGGTCCATATAGTCCAAGCTATGGTTTTTCCAGTAGTCATGCATGAATGTGAGAGTTGGACCATAAAGAAAACTGAGGGCAAAAGAATTGATGCTTTTGAACTGTGTTGAAGAAGATTCTAGAGAGTCCCTTGGACTGTAAGAGACCCAACCAGTCAATCCTAAAGGAAATAAATCCTGAATATTCATTGGAAGGACTGATACTGAAGCTGAAGCTCCAAAACTTTGGCCACCTGATGCGAAGAACTGACTCATTGGAAAAGACCCTGATGCTGGGAAATATTGAATGTGGGAGGAGAAGGGGATGACAGAGGATGAGATAGCTGGATGGCATTACCAACTTATTGGACATGAATTTGAGCAAGGTCTGGGAGTTGGTGATAGGCAGTGAAGCCTGGCATGCTGCAGTCCATGGGGTCACAAATAGTCGGACATGACTGAGCGACTGAACTGAACTGAACATGGAGTAAAATCTGAAACTGACAAGCAAAAGATGAGAATGGTGGTATCCAGATAGCATGAGTGTTAGCAGAGGGAAAATTCTGCATTCTTGAAGTAAGAGGAATGGACTAGGAATGGCAATGGTGTGGGATGCTAAAAGACATCATTACATATGTAATAATAAAATTAATATATTCATTTAATCAACTAAAATTACCAGAATTGTGCCTTGTGGTGGAACACATAGTAAGCAAAGTAGACACAGTGTCTGCCCCAACAAAGCTTTGAGTCTAATGGGGGATACAGACGTTAATCAAATAATCATGCAACCATATATAAAATTACATCTGTTACAAATAAAAGGACACATGCTACAAAAGAGAGGTTGAGATTTCCAGGTCAAGATGGGAAAATGAACAAACTCCAACTCATTTTCTCCCATTCTGAATGAAGATAAATGCTACAGAGAAAGAGAGAGAGATAAAGAGGGAGGGAGAGAGAGACAGAAGTCTTAAGGAATGAAAAACAGAGAAGGAACCCACAGTGCTTAGTAGGAATCTAAGTCAAGAAGCTGACAGAGGACCCAGATGAGATGCAGGCTTTGGGGCTAGGATTTCTACTGTTAATGGATACAAAGTTTCTTTCAAGAAGATAAAAATGTTCTGGAAGTAGACTGTAGTGATGTTTATATACTCTCTGAATATATTAAAATCCACTCAATTATAGACTTTAAAAAGGGTGAATTTAATGATATTTGAATTATAGCTTAATTTTAAAATTTGAAGAACTCTGTACAAAGACATAAAACACTGGCTGTCTTATTTGGGACAGGAAAACTCCCTAAATGAATCCATAAATTTTGTGCAGGTCCAATCAAAATCTTAATAGGACTTTTTTTTAACTTGACAAAATGATTGTAAATTTCATTTGGGAAATGATTGACTCCAAAGGAAGAAAATCTGGAAAATATAAAACTTAAGTTGATTGGGGTGGTTGAATTAGTTCCCCTGGACATTAGGTTGTATGTGTTGAAATGCTACAGTGTTTAGAAGCATATTCAGTGAGGTATTGTTCAATTTTTAATTTTTAAGATAATGTGAATATGTTACTTTTAAATAACAAAACAACAAATCAAACAAAAAAGCAAAATAAATAAAAATTATGCATCGCCTCCAATGCTAGTTTATTCTGTTTCAAGCTAACATCCATCTTCTATCAATATATCCTTATATGCATAATTTCAAGTCATTTTTTTAGCCTTGTTGATTTTCTCTGAATATAGATTAATTTATGAAAAGCCTCCTTAGAGTTTGGAACCTAACCTGAATATATTTGATGTGGAGTGATTGGCACAAAATAAAGGTTTATTTAATTGCTTAATCTGGGTATTTCATTTACATTAATGCATCCTAGGATCATATTAGCCCTATGGGGCAACTAATTCATAATGTTGACGGATACTGCGTCAACAACTAGTGGCTGAAGCCATATGAGTTGTTCATAATCAGTGCTGCTAAGACAAAAACTATCATCATTTTGTCCCTTGTACAGTATTATTTGGGATAAAGTATGTTACCTTACTTTTATTTCCATCATATTTCCCTTTGCTCTAGTTGTCCCAATCCTTTGTGTTTGATGTAATCATTCAATGTATTCATAAACTTGGCCAACTCTGTGATATCTGAAAATCTGTAAGGAACAATCCTAGTCACTGATGAAAATGCTCATCAGGATATCTTGGGGAACACAAATAGCAGAAGATATGAAAATCTCCATACACATTAGTTAGTTCCCATCATGTTTCTGGCATCTAACCCAAAGGTGCTCAGATCTTAGTATAGTTAAGAGTCACTTGGGTAGCTTGCAAAATTCCTGGACTCGTTTCTAGAGATTCTGATTCAACAGGTCTAGAATGAGGTCCAACAACTGGAAACCAAACTTAACATCCACAGAACTCATTTTCAGATTTACCTGAGACTGTATTTCTCTTACTTGATGGTGATAAGCACATTGAAGAGGTCACGCACGTCATGCACCTTGTTGAAGGCAAGAAGAAACAGTGGCTGTGTTCACTTCATCCACCAGCCTGGCTGCCTGTGAAAGAACAGAATGGAGTTAAAATGAAATAAAAACCAAGTTATTTTCCTATGAACAATGCTGCCTATGTACGCACAAACCATTTTTTAATATTCAGTCCAAGAAGCTTACTTTCATGCATTTTTATTCAATCAATAAATATTTGGGGAGCCTAGTAAATGCTAAATATTATGCTAGTTAAAATTCCTACCAGTGGTATTAGTTTTTCATTGTACCTGTTGTTCACAATGGTCTTATAATTCTTCATTGCACTTAACCTGACAAGATAGAATAAAAATATTTATGCTATTTTAATTTTCAATTTTATTATCTTCCATAAAGAACTGGAAAACTTTTCATAGTTTTCTTGACCATTGCAAATTCCCTAGATTCTCATCTATCAACTACTGCATTTATTTTTTTCCTAATAAACATGCAAATTACCACTTGTTATTTTTAATCTGTATGTGGGCTGCTAATAGTTTTCTGTTTCTCCATTTCTGTGCTCGTTTTCTTTTAACCTTTTTATGACACTTTCCTTTTATAGCAAATACGTTTCTATTTCTTATGCAGACAAAGCTAACAATCATTTTATTATACAGTAAGTTTCCTACATACAAATGAGTTCCATTCTGAGAGCACGTGAGTAAGTCCAACAAAGTCAGCCAAGGTACCCAACTAACACAGTAGGTTGTACAGTACTGTGCTGTAATACATTTATCATTTTTATGCAAATAATATATAATTCTAAAAACCCACAAAAAATAAAGAAAATGTTTTCAATCTTACAGTATAGTGCCTTGAAATGTATCGTAGCACAGTACAACGGTTGGCATACAGGAGCTGGCACTGAGCGAACAGGCAAGAAAAGTTACTGACGGGAGGAGGGACAGGAGGTGGGAGATGGTAGAGCTGAAGGATCATTAACAATAAGAGACAGTGGGCAAGCTGCAGTTTCATTCACTCCTGACGTTGATGGCACAGGGTCTGGAGTCTATTCTATCTACCGTCTTAAAAAAAACAATCCAGTGATCATTGTAAGGTAATAGCTTTTTTTTCTTGCCATAGATTACACAGTAGCACAGGATTGCATTCTTAATGGCTGCACAACCTTCATGCACTGTTCTACATTTGGGTCCCGTGCCTCAAAAATTAACAGTGCGTCCTCAAATAAAGAAAATCCCCTTGCCATTCCCTGTGTCATGAATCTCTTCGGTTCTTCAGTCACTTCTTCCTCTTGTCTCTGTCCTTTCTTGGGCCCTTAATTCCATCAAGTCTTCATTAGTCAGCTCTTCCTGTTGCACAGCAGGGAGTTCAGTGAAGTCATCCTCTTGCCAATATAGCTCCAGCTTCTCACTGAGGATCACCAAGTTGCTGACGACCTCCTTGAATTCCTCACTCACCTTCTTAAATCCACAAAAATCATGAACAAACTGAGGGCAAAGATTCCTCCAAGCCCCACTCAGGTTGATGGCTATAACCTCATGTCAAGAGAAGCTGATGTTTCTTATGGCCTTGTAAATTGTCACAAGGTTGTTCCAGATTCATCACTCACCTTTACTGCCTGACACAAAGGGTGATGTAAACAGTCTCTCTTGATAGTTGCTTTAACTCCCTGGCCCATAGGTTGGATGCTGTGCTTAGTCACTCAGTCATGTCTGACTCCTCACAACCCCATGGCCTGAAGCCCACCAGGCTTCTCTGTCCATGGGGATTCTCCAGGCAAGAATACTGGAGTGGGTTGCCATGCCCTCCTCTGGGGGATCTTCCCAACCTGGGGATCAAACCAAGGTCTCCTGCATTGCAGGCAAATTCTTTCCCAGCTGAGCCACCAGGGAAGCACATATTGGATGAGTATTCAGTGGCAGATGCACTACTTTGACATCATCCATGACTTTCATCCATGCTCCCAGGCTTCCCTAGCCTGACATTGTCAAGCAGCAAAAGAATGTTGAATGGGATGTCCTTCTCCAAGTAATATTTCTCTACCTCCAGGATAAAGTGATGGAAAAATTAGTCCTGTAAAATGGCCTGTGTAATATAGGCAATGGGGTTACTCTTTCACCCAAAACAAGAGAGCCCATGGCTGTGTTTTGAAGGGCTCTTGGGTTTTCTGAATGATAAACTAAGAGGCTTCAACCTCATATCGCCAGAAACATTGACACCAAACAACAGAGTTAGCCTATCTTTGCTGCTTTATAGCCTGGCATCAACTTTTCCTCATCATTGATGTACCTTTGATCTGGCATCCTCTTCCAGTACAGTCCTGCCTCATGCACATTAAAATCTGCTTGGGTAAATACACAGTTTCATCAGTTTCTTGAAGTGCTTCAATAAATTACCCAGCAGCTACGGTATCTGCACTCACTGCCTCATCACTTACTTTGACATTGTGAAGGTCAGCTCTAGCCTTGAACTGATTAAACCAGTCATGGCTGCTATTAAAAGACACCCACTCTGATTCTTTGATGAGGATTCAAGATGAGGATGTGCGCCCATCTTCTCCTGCAAGAACTCCAAAATTACAACTCACTGATGAACAACCATTGACAGAAGAATGTTGGATCACACCACAAAAAGATACCCCACATCCAGGGTCAAAGACAAAGCCCCAGGAAGATGGCAGGAGGGGCAAAATCACATTTGGAATCAAACTCCATACCCGTCAGAGATGCTCTGGGGGCTCAAACCAACCTTGTGTGTACCAGGACCCAGAGACTCCACAGAGACTGAGCCAGAACTGTATTTGAGTGTCTCCTGCAGAGGTACGGGTCAGTGGTGGACTGCTGCAGGGGCAGGGGCTCTGGGTGCAGTAGACCTGGGTATGGCATAAGCCCTCTTGGAGGAGGTCACCCTTAACCCTACCACAGAGCTGCTAGAACTTACAGAGGACTGGGGAAACAGACTCTTGGAGGGCACAAACAAAAGCTTGTGTGCACCAGGACCCAGGAGAAAGGACCAGTGACCCCACAAGAGACTGACCCAGATATGCCCGAGAGTGTCCAGGAGTCTGCGGCAATAGTGTGGGCCGGTGGTGGCCTGCTGCAGGCTGGGGGCACTGAGTGCCACAGTGCCTGCATGGGACCTTCTGAAGGAGGTCACCATGACTTTTATTACCTCCACCATAGTTTGGCCTCAGGTCAAACAACAGGGAGGACACACAGCCCTGCACATCAATAGGAAATTGGATGTAAGATTTACTGAGCTTCGCCCTGACCATCAGAACAAGACTCAGTTTCCTCCTCAGTCAGTCTGTCCCACCAGGAAGCTTCCATAAGCCTCTTATCCTTCCCCATCAGAGGGCAGGCAGAATGAAAATCACAATCACAGAAAACTAACCAATCTGATCACATGGACCACAGCCTTGTCTAACTCAGTGAAACTATGAGCCATGTTGTATAGGGCCACCCAGATGGACAGGTCATGGTGGAGAGTTCTGACAAAACATGGTCCACTGGAGAAGGGAAGGGAAAACCACTTCAGTATTCTTGCCTTGAGAACCCCATGAACAGTACGAAAAGGCAAAAAAGATAGGACACCAAAGACAAAACTCCCTAGGTCGACAGGTGCCCAATATGCTACTGGAGATCAGTGGAGAAATAACTCCAGAAAGAATAAAGGGATGGAGCCAAAGCAAAAACAACACCGAGTTGTGGATATGACTGGTGATAGAAGTAAAGTCCGATGCTATAAAGAGAAATACTGCATAGGAACCTGGAATGTTAAGTCCATGAATCAAGGCAAATTGGAGTGGTCAAACAGGAGATGGCAAGAGTGAACATTGACATTTTAAGAATCAGCGAACTAAAATGGACTAGAATGGGTGAATTTAACTCAGATGACCATTATATCTACTACTGTGGGCAGGAATCCCTTAGAAGAAATGAAGTAGCCATCATAGTCAACAAAAGAGTCCAAAATGCAGTACTTGGATGCAATCTCAAAAATGACAGAATGATCTCTGTTCATTTCCAAGGTAAACCATTCAATATCACAGTAATCCAAGTCAATGCCCTGACTGGTAATGCTGAAGAAGCTGAAGTTGAATGGTTCTATGAAGACCTATAAGATCTTCTAGAATTAACAACCAAAAAAGATGTCCTTTTCATTACAGGGGACTGCAGTGCAAAAGTAGGAAGTCAAGAAACACCTGGAGTAACAGGCAAATTTGGCCTTGGAGTACAGAATGAAGCAGGGCAAAGGCTAATAGAGTTTTGCCAAGAGAACACACTGGTCATAGTAAACACCTTCTTCTGCACATGGACATCACCAGATGGCCAATGCCGAAATCAGACTGATTATATTCGTTGCAACCAAAGATGGAGAAACTCTATACAGTCAGCAAAAACAAGACTGGGAGCTGACTGTGGCTCAGATCATGAACTCCTTATTGCCAAATTCAGACTTAAATTGAAGAAAGTAGGGAAAACCACTAGACCATTCAGATATGACCTAAATCAAATTCCTTACAATTATACAGTGGAAGTGACAAATAGATTCAAGGAATTAGATCTGATAGAGTGCCTAAAGAACTATGGGCAGAGGTTCACACCATTGTACAGGAGGCAGACCAAGAAAAAGAAATGCAAAAGGCAAAATGGTTGTTGAGGAGACCTTACAAATAGCTGAGAAAAGAAATGATATACCCATTTGGATGCAGAGTTCCAAAGAATAGCAAGGAGAGATAAGAAAGCCTTCCTCAAGGATCACTGCAAAGAAATAGAGGAAAACAATAGAATGGGAAAGACCAGAGATCACTTCAAGAAAATTAGAGATACCAAGGGGACATTTCATGCAACGATGGACACAATAAAGGACAGAAATGGTATGGACCTAACAGAAGCAGAAGATATTAAGAAGAGGTGGCAAGAATACACAGAAGAACTACACAAAAAAGACCTTCATGACCTAGGTAACTATGATGGTGTAATCACTCACCTAGAGCCAGACATCCTAGAACATGAAGTCAAGTGGGCCTTAGGAAGCATCACTACAAACAAAGCTAGTGGAGGTGATGGAATTCCACTTGAGCTATTTCCACAGCATCCTACAAGATGATGCTGTGAAAGTGCTGCACTCAATATACCAGCAAATCTGGAAAACTCAGCAGTGGCAACAGAACTGGAAAAAGTCAGTTTTCACTCCAATCCCAAAGAAAGGTGATGCCAAAGAATGTTCAAACTACCACACAATTGCATTCATCTCACATGCTAGCAAAGTAATGCTCAAAATTCTCCAAGCCAGGCTTCAACAGTACATGAACCGTGAACTTTCAGATGTTCAAACTGGATTTAGAAAAGGCAGAAGAACCAGAGATCAAATTGCCAACATCTGCTGGATCATTGAAAAAGCAAGAGTATTCCAGAAAAACATCTATTTCTGCTTTATTGACTATGCCAAAGCCATTGACTGTGTGGATCACAACAGACTGGAAAAATTCTTAAAGAGGTAGGAGTTCTTAAAGAGATCAGACCACCTGACCTGTCTCCTGACAAATCTGTATGCAGGTCAAGAAGCAACAGTTAGAACTGGACATGGAACAACAGACTGGTTTGAAATTGGGAAAGGAGTATGTCAAGGCTGTATATTGTCACCCTGCTTATTTAACTTGTGCAGAGTACATCATGAGAAATGCTGGGCTGAATGAAGCACAAGCTGGAATCAAGATTGCCGGGAGAAATGTCAATAACCTCAGATATACAGATGACACCACCCTTATGAAAGAAATCGAAGAAAAACTAAAGAGCCTCTTGGTGAAAGTGAAAAAGGAGAGTGAAAAACCTGGCTTAAAACTCAACATTCAGAAAATTAAGATCATGGCATCTGGTCCCATCACTTCAAGGCAAATAGATGGGGAAACAATGGAAACAGTGACAGGCTTTATTTGGGGGCGGGGATTCCAAAATCACTGCAGACGGTGACTGCAGCCATGAAATTCAAAGACGCTTGCTCCTTGGAAGAAAAGCTATGACCAACCTAAACAGCAAATTAAAAAGCATTGACATTACTTTGCCAACAAAGGCCTGTCTAGTCAAAGCTATGGTTTTCCCAGTAGTCATGTATGGATGTGAGAGTTGGACTATAAAGAAAGCTGAGGGCCAAAGAATTGATGCTTTCGAACTCTCAAGAGTCCCTTGAACTGCAAGGAGATCCAACCAGTCCATCCTGAAGGAAATCAGTCCTGAATATTCATTGGAAGGACTGATGCTGCAGCTGAAGCTCCAATACTTTGGCTACCTGATGCGAAGAACTGACTCATTGGAAAAGATCCTGATGCTGGGAAGGATTGAAGGCAGGAGAAGGGGACGACAGAAGATGAGATGGTTGAATGGCATCACCGACTGCATGGACATGAGTTTGAGTAGGCTCCGGGAGTTGGTGATGGACAGGGAAGCCTGTCGTGCTGCACTCCATGGGGTCACAGAGAGTTGGACACAACTGAAAGACTAAACTGAACCGATTCTTTGCTGCGTTTCCTCTTCAAGTCTTAGTAAAGGCTTTTAGCTTTCTCTTGAATTAGCTCGTGACTGCTCGTGACTCAACACTGATGTTAATCTTGCATCCACACACTGACAATTTTCTCCATCTCCTCCATCACTTTTCCATTGTCTTCAACACTGTTGTTACTGTTCAGTTGCTCAGTTGTGTCCAGCTCTTTGCGACCCCAAGGACTGCAGCACATCAGGCTTCCCCATCCTTCACCTTCTCCTGGAGCTTGCTCAGACTCATGTCCATTAAGTCAGTGATGCTATCTAACCATCTCATCCTCTATTGTCCCCTTCTCCTCCTGCCTTAAATCTTTCCTGGCACCAGGGTCTTTCTAATGAGTCAGCTCTTCGCATCACATGGCCAAAGTATTGGCCTTCAGCATCAGTCCTTCCAATGAATATTCAGGATTGATTTCCTTTAGTATTACCAGTTTGATTTCCCTGCAGTCCAAGGGACTCTCAAGAGTCTTCTCCAACACCACAGTTCAAAAGCATCAATTCTTCAATGCTCAGCCTTCTTTATGGTCCAACTTTCACATCTACATGGTCCAACTCTCACATCCATACATGACTACTGGAAAAACCACAGCTTTGACTAGACGAACTTTGATACTACTGTCGACACTACTGGCACAGCTGACTTCACGTGTTCCATGATCTCATCCTTGTTGTTTAGAACCATGCCAATGGTTGAATGACTCATGTTATAAGAACCAGCAATGTCCACCATCTTTTCACCTTGATCCACTTTCTCAATTAGTTTCACTTCTGTTTCCATCGTTATTGCTTGGCACTTCTGAGCAGTGCCAGCTGCATCACCACTGCTTTTATGCTTGCTTCTGGACATTTGGGCTTGAAATGAAGATACTGAAATACTGTACTCTACACAATCAGTAAACTACACAAAACACAACCACTTGTAGAAGTTGCACAATGTGACAATGTACACCAGACATGTGAGCTAATTTAAGTGACTGGACATGCAAACACACATTCATATCTCTGAAAGTTTGCAACTTGAAGGTTTGTAGATAGGGGACTTACTGTAGTTTCTCCTATATTTTGAAATGATGTTGTAAAAGTTTTCCTCTAAGATTATGTAAATACTCAATTATATTATCTTTAGAATCTTCTACTTCTTAGAAATTTAAATTTTTGATACCTTTGTAACTTTTAACCTGTTATATATTTCCATAAGTCTTTAAAAATATAATCATTCAGAAATTCAGATCAAGGATATGAATAACATCTTGTTTAAATATTGAAAATTGAGGAAATGCCTATATATACCATAAGATGAGACTAGTTAATTATATAGAACATCCACAAGATAAAATGCTGTGGCAAATGAGATTTTGCTTCAGGAGCATATATTCTGACTTGAAAATATTCACAATTTAATGTGAAGTAAAACAAAGCAAGACTAGACCTAGACAGACACACACACACATATATATTCATGAAGTCTTAAGCTAAAACTATATACTGTGCTGAATTCTAATAACTTTGAGCAAAATAAGAAAATATGATAAAGTAGACACTATTTGATTTTAGGTTACATGCATACCATTTGGAAGTTATTTAGAAATTTTCATTTCAAATACAACTGTGCTGCCCCTATGAATCATCAACGCATGACTTGATCTGGACCAAGTCAGGAAAACCCTGCAAATGAGCACAAGTTTAACTAATTTCTATGTTGTCATATGCAAATATAAATATACCACCAATTTTACTGCAATGATGGAGCCAGCATGTTTCTTCACTTAAACTCTTATATTTAAATAATTTTTAATAGTCAATTAGAAACACAATTCTGGGATAAGAGTTTAACGACATGAAGATTGTTTCAGGGATCCCCAAGACCACCCCCAGGTTTATTGATATGCTGGGAGGACTCATAGGACTCAGGATAAAGCCATACTTATGGCTTTGATTTATTACAGCAAAAATATCAAAGCAAAATCAAAGCAAAGGCCACAGGAAATTATGCAAAACTTCCAAGAGTGCTCTCCCAGTGGAGTCACATGAGAAGCAGTTAAATCCCCAGAAAGAGACGTTATGACAACACAGGTAAAATGCTTTCTACTGAGGAAACTCACTGAAAACCCAACATCCAGGATTTCGGGGTGGGGGCTGCAGGTCACACAAGCACCCTCTTCCTAGCATGTTCCAAAATTCTAGATTCCCAGAAGGAAAAGCAGATATTCAGAACACACACACACACACTGTTTGCACAAACTATCTAGGCAGAGTGAGCCACTCTTACTAGTTCTGGGAATGGTAGAAACCTTCCAGAAATCCACATTTCCAGACACCAGTCAAGGGCTACCTTAGAAATAGTCATCTCCAAGGATAGCAGTGTGGGGCCTACTGTATTAACTCTTTTTCTGAACATACATGTTCACTCTTGTGTACAAGATATCAGATGTGAGAATCACATACACATATGTTAGGCTCAGCCACACATAGATAAAGTGAAACAAAGACAACTAAGTGAATAAAGTTTACCCTAAAATTCACTGTTATTGGGTCCACCAATAAATTATTTGATGAGAGACCGATTCAGAAGGGCCCCTCCATAGATCACAGCCTTGTCATGGTAAAGGGGCTTATGCAACTCAATGAAGCTATGAGCCATGCCATGCATGGACACCCAAGATGGAGAGGTCATAGTGGAGAGTTCTGACAAAATGTGATCCACCGGAGGAGGGAATGGCCATCCTTTCCAGTATTCTTGCCACGAGAATCCCATGAACAATATGAAAAGGCAGAAAGATATGACACCGGAAGATGAGCCCCCCTAGGTCAGAAGGTTTCCAATATGCTACTGGGGAAGAGCAGAGGGCAATTACTAATAGATCTGAAAAGAATGAAGCAGCTGGGCCAAAGTGGAAATGACGCTCAGTTGTGGGTGTGTCTGGTGGTGAAAGGAAAGCCCAAGGCTATAAAGAACAATACTGCATAGGAACCTGGAATGTTAGGTCCATGAGTCAAGGTAAGTTGGACGTGGTCAAGAAGGAGATGACAAGGGTGAATATCAACATCTTAGGAATCAATGAACTAAAATGGATGGGAATGGGTGAATTTAATTCAGATGACTATGGTATCTACTACTGTGGGCAAGAATTCCATATGAGAAATAGAGCAGCCCTCATAGTCAACAAAAGAATCCAAAATGCGCTACTTGAGTGCAATCTCAAAAATGACAGAATGATCTCGGTTCATTTCCATTCAACATCACAGTAATCCAAACCTATGCCCCAACCACTGATGCCAAAGACAGTGAAGTTGACCAGTTCTATGAAGACCTACAGGATCTTCTAACACCAAAAAAGACGTCCTTTTCATCACAGGGAATTGGAATGCAAAAGTAAGACATGAAGAGATACCTTGAGTAACAGGCAAATTTGTCCTTGAAGTAAAAAATGAAGCAGGGCAAAGGCTAACAGCTTTGTCAAGAGAACACATTGGTCATAGCAAACACCCTTTTCCAATAATACAAGAGATGATTCTACACATGGACATCACTAAAGGTCAATACCAAAACAAGACTGATTATACTCTTTGCAGCTGTAGATGGAAAAGCTCTATACAGTCAGCAAAAAGAAAACCTGGAACTGACTGTGACTCAGATCATCAACTTCTTATTGCAAAATTCAGGCTTAAATTGGAGAAGTAGGAAAAACCACTAGGCCATTCAGGTACAACTTAAATCAAACCCCTTATGATCATACAGTGGAGGTGATAAATAGAGTCAAGGGATTAGATCTGATAGACAAAGAGTTCCTGAAGAACTGTGGAGAAAGGTTTGTAACACTGAACAGGAAGTAGTGATTAAAACCATCCCAGAGAAAAAGAAATGCAAGAAAGCAACATGGTTGTCTGAGGAGGTTTTACAAATAGCTGGGGAAAGAAGAGAAGTGAAAGGCATGGGTGGAAGGGAAAGACATATCCAACTGAATGCAGAGTTCCAGAGAATACCAAGGAGAGATAACCAGGCCTTCTTAAATGAACAGTGCAAAGAAGTAGAGGAAAACAATGGAATGGGAAAGACTAGAGACCTCTTCAATAAAATTGGAGATAACAAGGGAACATTTCAGGCAAGGATGAGCACAATAAAGGACAGAAACAGTAAGGACCTAAGAAAGACAGAAGAGATTAGAATGACGTGGAAAGAATATACAGAAAAACTATACTAAAAAGGTCTTAAAGACCCAGATATTCATGATGATGTGATGACTCACTTAGAGCCAGACGTCCTGAAGTGTGAACTCAAGTGGGCCTTAGGAAGCATCACTACCCACAAAACTAGTGGAGGTGATGGAATTCTAGCTGGACTATTTCAAATCCTAATATTTGATGTCGTTAAAGTGTTGCATTCAATATGCCAGCAAATTTGGAAAACTCAGCAGTGGACACAGGACTGGATAAGGTCAGTTTTTATTCCAATCCCAAAGAAGGGCAGTCCCAAAGAATGTTAAAACTACTGTACAACTGCACTCATTCCACATGCTAGTAAGGTTATACTCAAAATCCTTCAAGCGAGGCTTCAGCAGTACATGAACCAAGAACTTCCAGATGTACAAGCTAGGTTTAGAAAAGGCAGAGGAACCAGAGATCAAATTGCCAACATTTGTTGGCTCATAGAAAAAGCAAGAGAGTTCCAGAAAAACATCTACTTCTGCTTCATTGCTACACCAAAGCCATTGACTGTGTGGATCACAACAAATTGTGAAAAATTCTTAAAGTGCTGGGAATACCAGACCACCTTACCAGTCTCCTCAGAAACCTGTATGTGGGTCAAGAATCAACAGTTAGAACCAGACATGGAACAACTGACCATTTCATAATTGGGAAAGGAATATGTCAAAGCTCTATACTGTCACCCTGTTTATTTAACTTATATAAAGAGTACATCCTGCAAAATGATGGCCTGGATGAATCACAAGATGGAATCAAGATTGTTGGCAGAAATATCAATAACCTCAAATATGCAGATGATACCACTTCTAATGGCAGAAATTGAAGAACTAAAGAGCCTCTTGATGAAGGTGAAACTCTACCTTTAAAACGTCACCATCAAAACTCAACCTTCAAAAAACTAAGATCATGACAAGCAGTCCCATTATTTCATTGCAAATAGAAGGGGAAAAAGTGGAAGCAGTGACAGACTTGATTTTCTTGGGCTCCAACATCACTATGGACAATGGTTGCTGCCATGAAATTAAAAGATGCTTGCTCCTTGGATGGAAAGCTATGACAAACCTAGACAGTATATTAAAGCAAAGACATCACTTTGCTGACAAAGGTCCGTATAGTCAAAGCTATTATTTATCCAGTAGCCACGTATGGATGAGCAAGTTGGACCATAAAGAAGGCTGACCACCAAAGAATTGATGCTTTCAAACTGTGGTGTTGGAGAAGATTCTTGAAAGTCCCTTGGACTGCAGGGAGATCAAACCAGTCATTCCTAAAAGAAATCAACCCTGAATATTCACAGGAAAGACTGATGCTGAAGTTGAAGTTCCTATACTTTGGTCACCTGATGGGAAGAGCCAAGTCACTAGAAAAGACCCTGATGCTGAGGAAGACTGAAAGTAAAAGGAGAAGAGGGAAGCAGAGGATGAGATGGTTAGATATTATCCCTGACTCAAAATGGACATGAACTTGAGCAAACTTCAAGAGATAGTGAAGGTGTGCTGCAGTCCATGGGGTCGCAAGGGTGGGACACGCCTTAGAAACTGAAGAACAAGAACAGTTCAGAAGGTATCAGAAGTTTAAATATTACCATGTTTCCCTATCATTGTAAATCTGAATGCAGATTTGTTTTAGACGATGTGGAAAACCTAAAAAAAATATTCAAGAAGATTCACTGAAACCCTCAATCCTTGATTACCATTGCCAACTTTTTCATGTATTCACATAGGTGAATACCACACTTAGTGGTATCACACTTAAGTGTGATGCCACACTTAATGTTAAATCTTTCTTTAGTCTTCATTTTTCACGTCACTAAATGCCCAATAAACATTTTTCATAATGAAAAGTATTTTATCTTTGGTTATAAAATAATTTCTAAAGCTTCTCCCTTCTGTTAGATAGACAGGTCATTTCCAATTGTTAATACTTTTTCTAACCCACCATAATATCTTTCAATGGCTTCCTATTGCTCTTAGAATAAAGGTCAAAATCTTTAACATGGTCACAAGGCCCCATATGTTCTACGGCCTCCCTCCCTTCCTCTGCAGTTGACTCTTTCCTTCGCATTTATCCTCTACACTTAGTTATCAAGGCCTTCTTTGAATTCCCCAATTGTGCCACTGTTCCCCACTTCTTGGTTTATACACGTGTAGGTAGCCTCTGCCTTATATACTGCAGCTATCACAGTTTTAATTAGCCACGTAATTACTTAATGCAAATCTTTAAAATGTCCATCTCTCCTAATAGGCGTTAATTCATGAAGGCAGAGCATATTTCTGTATTGTTCACTGATGTATTCTCCGTATTAAAAGTTGTCCCTGGAATGTAGATGTGCCAAGATAATTGTGAAATTAAATAATATATGTATAAGTAGCAGAGTTCTACCTTTATGTGAATTTTTAATCACTTAATATATTTGATAACTTTATTCACTGAATTTTTATATTTCTGAAGCTATTATTAAATATCTTCTTTTTGTAAAACTTTCCTCATTATAACTCTTCACCTATTATGTTAAATAGCTAAAATCATTTCTGTATACATTTTTCTTTCAGACTTTTTTTTTTTTTAATTTTTTTATTAGTTGGAGGCTAATTACTTCACAACATTTCAGTGGGTTTTGTCATACATTGATATGAATCAGCCATAGATTTACACGTATTCCCCATCCCGATCCCCCCTCCCACCTCCCTCTCCACCCGATTCCTCTGGGTCTTCCCAGTGCACCAGGCCCGAGCACTTGTCTCATGCATCCCACCTGGGCTGGCGATCTGTTTCACCATAGATAGTATACATGCTGTTCTTTTGAAACATCCCACCCTCACCTTCTCCCACAGAGTTCAAAAGTCTGTTCTGTATTTCTGTGTCTCTTTTTCTGTTTTGCACATAGGGTTATCGTTACCATCTTTCTAAATTCCATCAGACTTTTTTGTTTAACTAGTTTATTAGTTCTAGATATTTTTAGATGTATTCTTTGGGCTTTTCTCCAAATCACAACTATGACATGATACTCTGAATAACACTGCAAGACATTTTTTTTAATTTATTTATTTTTTATTGAAGGATAACTGCTTTATAGAATTTTGCTGTTTTCTGTCAAACCTCAACATGAATCAGCCATAGGTATACATATATCCCCTCCCTTTTGAAAATCCCTTGATATTTTATCAAAAACTATCCTCATATTCATTTCAACATTGAAGCAACATTAAAACAGTTCTTTTAAATTTCCTTGAGGGTGGTGTTTTGCTAATGATTTTTAAAAATCAGCCTCTATGTCTTTTGATAGCTGTTTGGACTCTACAGAGGATTAATTACATTAATAGATAAAGGTGTTCACCTACAGATCTTTGTTTCTTCGTTAATTGGGATGTTGGGCTAAATTTGAGTCGAAGAGAGAAAGATTCTTCCCTTTGCTGGATTATGAAGGAATTGAAATCCATGGACTCTTGCAGGGCACAAGGTCAAAGACACTCCATTTGCAGAATGTGAACCAGTTCCTACAACTTGGTAATAAGGTGGGGGAAACAAGACAGATGCCCTGAAGGGTCATGGGAATGGAGAATAGGTTTATAAATCCTAGAAATACTCATATCTAACACCCAGTATTTTCTTTTTTATATTGAATCTCTTTTTGTTATCTGGTATTGTCAGTAGAGCTTGGTTAATTGTTACAGCCTGAACTTGGCTGAACTCTGAGTATTCAGTGATGGGCCTATGTTCATATTCAGCCATACAGTGTGAGCTGCAGTGTCCTTAGGAACCAGTTAAGAAATAATTAAAAATTGTTATCCAAAGATCAGAGACACAGGCCAGGGGTAGGTTGCTGGCCCAAGTGTTCAGTGAAATCCAGGATTGATCTAGGAAACATTTGAGTATTCTACAGGGAGCCCCAGAGACCTTGGGGAGGGGAAAATGGGAAAAGCCTAACTTTCCTGTGGTCAAACATAATGAGGGCTCAGATCCTTTCATTGAGAATTAAAGGGAAGTGCTACTTCTGACAACTGCAGAGGTCAGCAACCTCTGGGTTACAAACCAATAAATCCTTTTAATAGGCAGTCAACGGGACAGAAACTGCTTTTCCAGATGCTTCTGCGTCTTCCTGATGCACAGCTATGATTGCTGCTCTAAAGCTCTATTTCAAAATACGTGATATTAATAACTTTGTTTTTAAAATACACTGATTATAAATGAAGGCACAATAAATGTGGCATTTTCATATATGGGAATATGAATAAGGAGCCACAAAACACTTGTGTAATTAAACCTAGAAATTCTACTTAATGAAAATATGCTAAAAATAATAATTCACAAATATAAGGGAGGGGCCAAAAAAGTATGAAAAGAAAAATAAATTTAGGTTAACAAAAATACCTTAAGATTCTAGATGAAAAGCAAAAATGTTGATCCATGAATAGAGATAACACTGATTAATAATGATAAGGAAAATATATATTATCTATCCAATCAGCATAAAAGTTTTGGAATCACAGAGAAAATTAGAGAGATACATGAAATAGCAGCATGAGTGCAAAATGGCAAACAATATTTTAAGCAATAAAAAAGATTAAAATATTGTAAATATTAAGTTTCAAAAAGAACAGCAATTTATTTGCTACAAAGGAGGCCCAGATGGCTTAGAGTTCCTGGTAGAATAACAGTGGCCAACCGTGTACTGGCAGTGGGCCCTCTATCTTCACCACCTATTTTTTTCTCTCTTTACTCTTCACTGTCTATTCTTAAATATGTTGAGGGCCAGGCACACATCTTCCTCAGTGAACAGCATAATAATGGCCCTTAGTAGTAGTCTACATTCATATTTGTATATAAGTGCCAAAGCACAGAAATATTATAAGCAAAAAAAGTGTCCATCACCGTGTTACTGAAATCAGTAAAATATGGAGACAACCTAAAATAACTAGAAGGAGGAAAATAATTAAACAACGCATCTTAAGTTTGCTCAGTGACGTACTGTGGGGCCCTTAGAAAATAATTTTCTAATTTAATTTTAAAAGATGCAACTTGGGAACCTTGTTATGATTGAATAATAAAGGTAAAAACAATATAAAATATACAGATATGATGAGCCTATGTCATATTTGTAGAATATACTGAGAGTTAATGCAACAAAATGCTAAAACCAATTATTAAAGTGACAGGTTATAGATTATTTTCTCCAGTTTTGTAAGAAATTACTTTTGTAAGAAAAATTATATGTGAATACATGACATGTCTTCCCTGGGTTCTTGAACCAAAACTAAAAAGCCATAAGTGATGAGGACTATGTGATGGCCAGTGACCCACAGATTCCCACGGTCATCTTGATTCAGCCTAACTGAAAGTTTTTAGGGTGCATCACCAAAAAGAAGATGTCTTGTAGAACAGGTAAATGATAAAGCTCAAAAAGGAAAAGAATGACACTCTAATATTGAGCAGCCACATATTTTTAAGCCTATTATCTCCATTTTCTTTTTTCTTCCAACCTTATTGAAGGAATAATTGACAAATATAATTGTATCTATTTAAAGTGTCAAATGCAATGATTTGATACTGTGATTTGACACTATGAAATGATTACCAAGATAAAGATAATGAATATATCTTTTACCTCACATAGTTAATGTGTGTATGTATGTGGTGAGAATGCTTAAGATCTACTCTCAGAAAATTTCAAGTATACAATCAGTTCAGTTCAGTTCAGTTCAGTTGCTTAGTCATGTCCAACTCTTTGCAACCCCATGAACTCTAGCATGCCAGGCCTCCCTGTCCATCACCAACTCCCAGAGTTTACTCAAACTCATGTCCATTGAGTCGGTGATGCCATCCAACCATCTCATCCTCTGTCGTCCCGCCTTCAATCTTTCCCAGCATCAGGGTCTTTTCCAATGAGTCAGTTCTTTGCATCAGGTGGCTGAAATATTGGAGTTTCAGCTACAGCATCAGTCCTCCCAATGAACATTCAGGACTGATTTACTTTAGGATGGACTGGTTGGATCTTCTTGCCATCCAAGGGACTCTCAAGAGTCTTCTCCAACACCACAGTTCAAAAGCACCAATTCTTCGGTGCTCATCTTCCTTTATAGTCCAACTCTCACATCCATACAAGACCACTGGAAAAACCATAGCCTTGACTAGACAGACCTTTGTTGGCAAAGTCATGTCTCTGCTTTTTAATATGCTGTCTAGGCTGGTCCTAACTTTTCTTCCAAGGAGCAAGCGTCTTTTAATTTCATGGCTGCAGTCACCATCTGCAGTGATTTTGTAGCCCAAAGAAATAAAATCTGTCACTGTTTCCACTGTTTCCCTATCTATTTGTCATGAAGTGATGGGATCGGATGCCATGATCTTAGTTTTTTGAATGTTGAGTTTTAAGCCAACTTTTTCACTCTCCTTTTTCACTTTCATCAACAGGCTCTTTAGTTCTTCTTCGCTTTCTGCCATAATTGTGCAATATATCATATTATTAAATACAATCACCATAGTGTACATTGGATCCTCAGAATGTATTCAATTTATAGCTGAAAGTTCATACCCTTTGACCTATATCTACCTAGGTCCCCCTAACCTCACCTCCTGGCAACCACCATTCTATTCTCTGTTTCTATGAATTAGGCTTTTTTTTTTTAAGATTCCACATATAAATGAAATCATACAGTATTCGTCTTTCTCTCTGACTAATTTCACTTAGCATAATGCCCTCCAGGTTCACCAATGCTGTCACAAATGGCAGAATTTTCTTTCTGTTTTAAGGTTGAATATTATTCCATTATGTGTATTACAACATTTTCTTTATCCATTCATCTGCCAAGGGACATTTTGCTTGTTCCCATATCTCAGCTGTGGCAAATAATGCTATAATGATTATGAGAGTGCAAACATCTCTTTAAAATAATGATTTCACCTCCTTCAGAAAATGTGCCTAAGAGATGGATGCCCAGCTCATAAGGTAGATGAAATGGCAGAAGGGTAGTTCTATTTTTAATTTTTTGAGGCATCTTCATACTGTTTTCCATAATGGCTGTACCAATCTACATTCCACCAACTGTGTATAAGGGCTCCATTTTCTCCACACCCTTGCCAGCATTTCTCATCTCTTGCTTTTTTTTAATAATAATCATTCTGACATGAGAGGTGATATCTCATTGAACCACATACATTTTAATTTCCAGGGAAAGACAACCCTTTGCAAGAACTAAGAACCCTGTGGGCACCAATTTAAAATTGAATTGTGCTGAATTCAAGTGATAGAGAGGTCAGATGATGGAGAGGTCAGATCACCCCTCTGTCAGTGTCAAGAAATAGTAGTAGAGAAGTAGTCATGACAACCGTAGAATGTCACGAAGTCTTCTCTGCAAAAAAAAAAGTAGAGAAAAGGGAAGATATTCTGTCTTTACTAGTCTTTCGTCCATCCCTTCCACTGTCCAGAGCCTAACATCTGTGAATTTAAAACTCCACTCTTTCTACCTTCTTCCTTCCAGTCTTTTCAGTCAAGTGTTTCATAACAAATGGACAAGAGCTAAACTTACCACGTGTTTAGAAAGGAGCATAAACAGAATTGCCCTACATTATTTAACAAGCTTTCCTTCCCCTTCAGGTCTAGAGACATCTGAGGACTTATACAGATAATTGACACTACAGGTAGCTAACCATTTGTGTGCCTTCAAAGAATGTTATTTAGGTATACGTGATATCTCTTGGGCTTCTCTCACTGTCATAGTTCAGATGATAAAGAATCTGCCTTCAAGGCAGGAGACCTGGGTAGGAGAAACCAACTGAATGGTTGAAGAGGACCTCAGCCTCTCCTGTACTCTCCTGGAACTAGAGACCCAGAGACTGTGACTAGAGCTTGCTTCCTAGAAGCTAATTCTTCACACCCCAAGTGCTTATCTAAGCAAAACACTCTTCAATCTCCTACAGAACTCTCCCTAAGAATAGCTGTGTGAAACACAATTTCCTCCACATAGTTACATTTCTAGTAATGTTTTAGTACCCTTGTGACCGGAGAAGCAGGCAGCTGTCTTCTTGACTCAAATCTGTTTCCCAATTTATAGGAAATCAGCTCCATGATAAAAAAAAAAAAAAAATGAGTGGCTGACTTTGGAAGGAAAGGGACAAGGACTGTCTAGGACAAAGCAAAAGGGTACTCTGAAATAAAGGTAATGTTCCATATCTTAATAGGAGTTTGTTAACATATACTTGTAACAAGTGTATACATTTGCTAAAACTCAGGAAATTAATATCTAAGACTTGTGAATTTCATTGTAGTAAATTTTACATCAAAATAAAAATGGTAAATTAATATTAAATTATTATTAAATTAATTAAATTTAAATTAAAAATTAAATATTTAATATAACATTTTATATTACAATATATTTAATAGGATATATAAATATTAAATATTAATTTAATTAAATATTACATTAATATTAAATTTTACATCAAAAGAAAAACTGTAAATTAATATTAAACTCTTATTGATGATATATAAATGATATGATCTATTGATGTCAGTATATTGAGGTCAGCAATTTAGTTTTTTTCTTTTTTTAAATTTTATTAAAGTATAGTTGATTTACAAATAATGTGCTTAATTTCAGCTATATAGTAAAGTGACTCAGCCATACATATACATACTCTTCTTCATGTTCTTTTCATTATCATTTATCGTAGGACATTAATATAGTTCCTGTGCTATACAACAGGATCTTGTTGTTTATCCATCCTATATACATACTAGTTTGCCTCTGCTAATCCTAAACTCCGAATCCTTCCCTCCCTCACCACCCATCCCCCTTTGCAACCACAAGTCTATCCTCTATGGTGTGAGAACAACATGAATGGACCTAGAGATTATCATAGTAAGCAAAGTAAGTCAGAAAGAGAAAAACAAATACCACGTGATACCACTTATATGTGGAATCTAAAATACGACACAACGCTTTGACCAAGCACCCCCCGCCACACTCTATTTCTGTAAGTTTGACTATTTTAGATTCCTCATATAAATGCTACCATGTAATAAAAACTATATTTAAAAATTAAATGAAATAAAATATAACACAAGTGAACATATCTATGAAACAAAAACAGATCCACAGATATATTACAGCAATTTATTTTGAATTGCATCATCAATATTCAGATGGATTAACAGATGATCATGACAAATAGATGGGGGGAAAATGGAACCAGTGGCAGATTTTATCTTCTTGGGTTCCAAAATCACTGTGGATGGTGACTGCAGCCTTGAAATTAAAAGGCGCTTGCTCCCTGGAAGAAAAGCTATAACAAACCTATATATATTTTAAAAGCAGAAATATCACTTTGCCAACAGAGATCCATATAGCCAAAGCTATGGTTTTTCCAGTTGTCATGTACAGATGTGAGTGTTAGACCATAAAGAAGGCTGAGCACCAAAGAAATATGCTTTTGAACTGTGGTATTGGAGAAGTCTCTTGAGAATCCCTTGGACAGCAGCAAGGAGGTCCAAACAATCAATCCTACAGGAAACCAACCTTGAACATTCATTGGAAGGACTGATGCTGAAGCTGAAGCTCCAATACTTTGGCCACCTGGGGCAAAGAGCCAACTCACTGGAAAAGACCCTGATGCTGGCTGGGAAAGACTGAGGACAGGAGGAGAAGGGGGTGACACAGAGAACGAGATGGTTGGGTGGCATCACTGACTCAATGGACATGAGTTAGAGCAAATTCCAGGAGATGGTGACGGACAGAGAAGCCTGGTGTGTGACCATCCACAGGGTCACAGAGAGTCAGACGTGACTGAGTGACTAAGCAACAATAGAGGCATGGGCAGATCCATGACAAAGCAAGCGCTGCAAAATGTTTATAACAGAATGTAGATGGTGGGCATGGGAATGTTCACTGTAAAAATGTTCAGCTCTGTTGTACGTTGAAATTTTTCACAATAAAAGGCTGGAGGGAAAAAATTCAACTCACATTCTCCAGCACAACTCTAAATAAATTATGAAATAAATATATGACTTTGCTCTGTCAGCCTCCAATGACCTCCTCCACTCCTTATCACTTTAACTTGGGGGAATTATAGCTCCATCCTCCTCTCTAAAACAGAACTGCCTAAATTGCTTCAGTATACTGCTCATACTGTGAACATCACAAGGCTCAACTTTAATGACTTCACCTAATCTGGACTTTCTGAGCATTAGTTATTTGGTTGTGACCACCACATATGAACTTAAACAAATGGGTAATTTGTTGAAAGGCTATTGGGAAGCCACAGAATTGAAGGAAACCTTGAAAACAAAGCATGCAACATACAGAAAATAGACTGCCCCAGAAAGTTTAGGTAGCAGGAACTATAGTGTTTCCCCAGGAACTGACACCAGAATGAATTAATTCCAATAATTAACAGACTTTCATCATTCTGCTCATAATTAAAATTTCAGGTAGAGGATTTCCAACAGGCCTTCCTTGAGTGTTAGACTATATTTAATGGGAAAAAAGATCATTTCAAAATGGAAATTCAAGTGCTATTACCAAAGGCAAATGGAAAGGCTGAACAGCCAGAATACAAACCAGCAAAACAAAACAAGCTCTACAGTATACTTACATTTTTCTGTCACCTTAGCAGACATTACAGAGAAGGCACTGGCACCCCACTCCAGTGCTCTTACCTGGAAAATCCCATAAGCGGAGGAGCCTGGTGGGCTGTAGTCCATGGGGTCGCTAAGAGTCGGACACGACTGAGCCACTTCACTTTCACTTTTCACCTTCATGCATTGGAGAAGAAAATGGCAACCCACTCCAGTGTTCCTGCCTGGAGAGTCCCAGGGACGGCGGAGCCTGGTGGGCTGCCGTCTATGGGGTCGCACAGAGTCAGACACAACTGAAGCGACTTAGCAGCAGCAGCAGACATTATCTCCCTATACCCACACCTAATGCTGGCTGAAGACTTAAGACTCCCCTGGTTTACCTCCTGAATCCCGCATTGGTATGCTTAAACCCAGATCACTCTGTGTGTGTGTGGGGGGGGGGGGGGGGGGAGGGTGTGTGTGTGTGTGTGTGTGTGTGTGTGTAAGTCACTCAGTCGTGTTCAACTCTTTGTGACCCCATGGACTGCCACCCGCCAGATTCCTCTGTCCGTGGGGATTCTCCAGGCAAGAATACTGGAGTGAGTTGCCATGCCCTCCTCCAGGGGATCTTCCCAACCCAGGGATTGAACCCAGGTCTCCCACATTGCAAGTGGATTCTTTACCAGCTGAACTACCAGGGAAGCCCTGATCACCATGTATATTTGGATCTATTTTGTGATTGGAAAGTTCCTCTCTGCATGTTGTGAAGATGGGACCTAGATGGAACTGCGTGTCTAACACAACAGAGCAGAAAATGAGTCCCAGGAGCTAACCAGATGCACTCGAGTGCCCGTCTCTCTAGAACGAGTGCCCTGGGGTGACTGTTTCTGAGGAGAGCCGCTACCTAAACACAGGAGAGTAATCAACGTCTATAAACCAGAGGAAGCCATTTTAAGCAGCCGGATGTGAAATAACTAACAATTTCAACAGAAAGGTTCTGAATGGGGAGTGGAGACTTGGCTGTGAAGCTGCACTGGACCATGTGTATATGAGTCAGGAGAAAGTCTGGCTCAGAGGCTGACAGACTAGCACGACTGTGGCTGGTGCCTCCAGGGTAGTCTGGAGCCCATCCAGCAAGGACTGGCCCTCCAGTGTGGGAGGCTGGAGGCCAGCTGGAATTGTTCTCTCCATGGGTACCACACCCCTGGATTTTCAGGGTGTCCCTATACCACAGGCTCCACTGTGAGAGGGCACGCCCATCGGCAGATAACAACCTGAGGGGTGCCTATCACCACTTTATCATACAAGTTCTGACTTCATTTTCTCCAGGGCATTTTTCTCCTCATTTTTCTGGTTATGAGGGACTGCAGCTGCTTTATTTGGCTATGTTTGTCCTTAAAAATGAAATGTTAATTGGTTTAAGAGTCCACAGCTGCCTATTCACAGTCAGAAAATTTTAATTTTAGTGCTGGCTTCATAAATCATTAATTGTTTGAGCTTGGAAAAATCACTCAAGTTTCTCTAAATTGTAGCTTCTTCCTCTGTAAAAAAACAAAAAAAATCTGTCCTGTCTACTTTAGACTACTATGAGAATCAAAATCATAATATTTAGCCATCCTACTACAGGTTTCTAATGTTTTTATGATAAAATTACATAGGTTCGTTATATATTAAATATATTATCATTTTACAAGTCTGGTGTTTGACTTTAATTCTCTTTAAGTGCCTTTAAAATTATTAAAAAAACCAAATACTATGATTATGAAAAGACTACTTTTAAGATTACATGCCCACCCTTAAAAAGTATTGTTTTTAAAAGAAAACTGAGTTAAACAAAGAGAGTAACATCGCTGAAAAGGACTTGCAGATGTGTACATGGGAAAGTATTGCACTGGAAGAACGGACACCTCGGTTTTGGAGTCATATATAGTATCTGGATTTTAATTCCAGCCCTGGCCCTTTAAGTATTGCTTTTCCTATCCATTAACAAAATATAATATAGTTCCTTTCTTAAAACAATTTTTTAAATCTAATACTTAAAACACTTAGAGAAAATAATAAATAGTACATATCACTAATAATATTACAATTATTAATATTCAATGATAAGAAACTAAAGTTATAAAAACAGGCCCTCAAAAATATTAAAGCTGTTATAGCTTTCATGATTTAATTTAGGGATATGACTTTTCATTCAACTGTCAGAAACCTGTCTTCTCCCTTTACCTGCATAGAAATTTAGACCATTAAAATCTTTCCCAATATCAGGTTAATAGCAGAATCAATGAAAATAAGTGATCACAGACTTCACAAAAAGAGAAAGTATGGTAATCACTGCTTCTAATAATTGTCTCCTTATTAATTAAGGAAATGGTTTTAAAAATAATATATAAATTTTCATCAAAAAACACAAGGGTGCATTGCTAGCAGCTCTCCATCATTCTCCCTACATTGGTGGTAGGGGTGGAAAGTGCTACAGTATTTTATAGGGTTGGCCCAAAATTTTGTTCAGTTTTCCATACCTGAATGAACTTTTTGGCCAACACAATAGAAAGTAACTAGATAATTTAAAAATTAATGGCCACTGACCAGTAAGCCCAGTTCCAGGACTCTCTTCTAACAACAAAAAAAAATTGATTACAGTAGAGTATCACAGATTTGGTTGTTATCTCTTCATCTGTGGTAGTGAAAAATAAAAATATCTGAGGATAGAATAACTATGAAAATATTAATACCTCTATTCAGGGTAATATGTATATGCTAAGTCACTTCAGTTGTGTCCAACTCTTTGTGACCCCATGGACTGTAGCTCACCAGGCTCCTCTGTCTATGGGATTCTTCAGGCAAGAATATTGGAGTGGGTTGCCATGCCCCTCTCCAGGTGATGCTCCCAACCCAGGGACAGAACTCATGTCTCTTCTCCTGCATCGGCAGGTGGGTTCTTTACCACTAGCACCACCTGTAACATAAAGCCATCAAATAAGTTTAAAGTAAGTTTCTAATAAAATTTTTGTGTTTACATTATAATGGTATGAAAAATGCAGATTTAAGAATATTTCATAGGCGTTGTGTTACTTTGTTTTGCTTTGAGGAGGAGACCTAACCTAGGAACCTTCTTTTGCCTACTACAAGGACGATTTTCTTTAGTCTTCATTCATTTGCACCCTGACTAGATCTCCACCTCAGACCTACTGATGTACACAGCCTTCTAGTCCAAGTCTCTGACCGTAACAGGAAACTGGATGAGCCAGAGATTTTACTTTATTCAGGGATACCACCCTGAAAGCTCTCCTTGTACCCTCCTCACCCTTTTCATTTCTTCCCTCACATCACTTCTCAGTCAAACCACATACACATCTCAGAAAATAACACATCTCTGTCCCCTTTCCATGAGTTTGTGCAAATGTCAGGTTGTTGCCATGAGTAACAAAAGAGTACACTTGATGGAGACTAGGAACTTGAGAGAGCAAAAAGTATATTTGGCACCTTTACAAAATTTCATATATTTGAGGTGGGGAGGGGCAGCTGGCCTTTTTCTGGTCAGGGAACCTTCTGTCTCTCAGAGCTAAGGCCAGAGAGTGGAAGTGAGTCCAAAATTTTTGCCTTATTTTCCTACTTGCCATGTCATAGTGGTGTTAGTAAGGGAGCATATAGGTCCTGGTCTTTTAGTTTCAACCCAACTTCTGTGTCAATGCAGCTGGCAGAATTTCCTTTTGTTCTCTGGAAGTTGGTCTCCTATTATCCATAGTTTCTAGGGGCTTTATTTCATTTTATTTGTTTTTAGGTATTTTTATTTAGTTTTATATACTGGTAACACCCTAATGGAATACTGGGAAAGGGCATATCATACACTGAGTTTTAAAAGGAAATTTAGGAAAATTCCCTGGCAGTCCAGTGGTTAAAGCTGACTGTTTCCACTACAGAGGGCACGAGTTCAATCCCTGGTTGGGGAACTAAGACCCCACATGCCACAAGGCACAGTCTAAATAAATAAATAAAGCCCCCTTTAAAAATTTTTTTAATTAAAAAATAGAAGCAAATTTGGTAGTGCAAAATCTAAGTAGGCATAGTTCAAATAAACAGCTGCCATCACCTAGAAGTGTCTAAAACATCTTGATCAGAGATCACTGTTTTAAATTACTTGCTGAGAATTTCCAGTCATAAATAAATTTTTACATTTCTTTGGAAACTCAATGCACATAATTTTATTAAGTATAATTTTATTTTAATAAAAACCTATTTGAGATTTTGCTACTCTCATATCCATTTCTAAATTGGTCTTCCTTTCACCAGATAATGGTCTTAAGGAGAACTTAACTGAGATGATTAGAAAAACAGGTAACATAGAAAGAAAAAAATAATTTTGCTTTGTTTATGGACAGACTTTTTAAAATGAAGGCATCAGCTGAATTCGATTAAATCACAAACAATGCTGGTGGTGCGCCAAGAGGCTTCAATTAAAGGGAAAGCCATCAACGCAATTTAGTTGGGATCTCCTTCCAGAGCTAGAAATGAGGCCCCTTTTCTGTCTGGCTGTGTGTTGCTGGGGCTTATGTGTGAACAGTTACATGCTGAGGGTCTTGCCGTCACTCTTTACATCAAAGCTGGAAGTCAACCTTCTCCAGTGACTCTAAAGCAAGTTAAATAAACACCCATCAGGGAAGAGAGGAAAAGTTGTGGTGGAGAAAAACACAGAGAATTCACAACTGCAAGGAGCAGCAGATATTATGGAGAACCATCTTGTTCACCTATACTGACAGAGCCAAAGACATGTCTGTCCCAAGTTTCTCAGAACTGGGCTGTGGTGCACACAGCAATGCACCACCCAGGTACCCCTTCAAGAATGGACCTGATGCTCAGCTATGGAGAATGTAGTCAGAAGTGAGCCTCCAGCTGACAGCAACTTAAGGATTAGCCTCATCTGCCTAGAACTTAAAATTGGAAACAATGCTGGTGGTGCAACAAGGCGGTTCCCCAAGGTTATACCTTCCTCTGGTGGCTCAGATGGTAAGGAATCCACCCACAATACAGGAGACGATCCCCTGGAGAAGGGAATGGCAACCCACTCCAGTATCCTTGCCTGGAGAGGTCCATGGACAGAGGAACCCGGCGGGCTACAGTCCATGGGGTCGCAAAGAGTCAGACATGACTGACTAACACACACACACACACACACACACACAAACACACACTTCTCAAGGGAACATGCATCCAACCGAACAAGCTTGATATATAAAACTTCAGTTATTAGTGTACCCAGTGTGACTCTAGGTGTCCCTAATATAGCAGAACCACAGTTAAATAAAGATAAATAGGAAAAGAGTGTGAATTAGAAAATAAAATAATAAAATAAAAATAAAACAGTAAAATAATATTTGTAATAATACAAATATACTATTTTTATAACAATAGGATTATTATACAAAGCACCTTCTGTAAAGTCCTATACAGTTGCTAGTAGTGCGCTTCAAACTTGAGCTTAGTAAGAAATGTGCCCTCTGAATTAGTAGTTAACTGAATGAGTGAATCAAGGATTATATAAAATATGTAAAGACTAAAAGTTACTAAGAAATGTAATAATGTTTGAAGATACGAAAAGAAAAATCATAATCTAAAACTGATGATAACCATGCAAATATTCTTCCCAAAATAATTCACAGATTTAATGCAAATCTAATGAAAGTTCCAGGGGTTTAGGAAATTGACAAAAACATTCTGAAGTTCACCTGAAAGAAAAAAGGTGGAAATAACTGCAATATTTTGAAAAACCAAGGATAAGGAGGGGAAATTGCATTACCAGACTAATATATGTAATCAAACATTATTAAGAACAATGTGAGAGATGGGTAGAAAAGAAAAACAGATGATACCAATCACACTAAATAATAAGAGACTGAAACAGACCCAAGTATACATTAGAATTTAGTATGAAAATCATTTATTGCTTCTCAAGACTCTGAAATTTTGGTGAGGCTTAGAATTTTTGCTCCTCATATTGTGTTGACTAGAGCAACTCAGCCAGGGCTGGAGGTTCCAAGATACTAACTGAATTCTCTCCTTCTCGGTCAATCAATTCTCTCTCCTCTCATCACTCAGTAACCTAGCCTGAGTTTCTTTACATGGTGACTGATCACAAGAGAATCAAAACAGAAGCTGCCCAGCTTCCCGAGGCCCACAGCCAGCACAGTACAGCCACAGCTGCATCCTCTTGGCAAAAGCGAGTCACAGAGGCCCAGGTTCCAGAAAAGGCAAATCAAGTTTTATGCGCAGACTAGGATGGGGTCCTTTTCTCCCACCTACCAAAATACATTCTGTTATTATTATGATACATGCATGCACAACCAGAGGCTTCCTAGGTGGCACCAGTGGTAAAGAATCCACCTGCCAACGCAGGAGGCATAAGACATGTGAGTTTTATCCCTGGTTTGGAAAGATCCCCTGGAGGAGGGCATGGCAACCCACTACAGTATTTTTGCCCGGAAAATTCCATGGACAGAGAACCCTGGAGGGTCACAAGGAGTCAGACGCAACTGAAGCAACTTAGCACACACACACAATCAGGCCCAGCTGGTTTTGCAGACTTATTCTACCAAATATCCTCTTCCAGAGAGCAAAAAATAAGGAACGTCATTTTATAATGCTTAAATAACCTTGATTTCAAAAGCACACTTGAGAAAGGAGATCAATCCAGTCTCGTTTAAAAGTATAGATCAAAAGGTACCTAAATAAAATATTATCAAAATGAATCCAACAATGTATAAAATAAATAATATATTCATGTCTATTTTCACATGGGTTCACATTAGAAAACCTAATTGATGTAATTCAGTAACTTTAACAAAATAAGAGCAACAAAATGAACAGTCTAATGGATGAAGGAAATGATTTTCTATTATGCAAAAATAATTCATAATTTTAAAGAACTCTTAGCAAATAAAAATAAAAGTGAACCTCCTTAGCCTGATAAAAGTAATCTATTGAAAGCCTACAACAATCACCCTGAATGGTAAGAAGTTGGAGCATTCCTTTTGAAGATAGGAACAGGATAAGGATACCCACAATCAATACTTCTATTCAACACTGAGCCAGACACCATAGCCAGATGGGTATGCAAAGAAGAAAAGATAAGTGACATACAGGATGGAGAGGAAGAAACCAAACAGTATTTCCTGGTGACATTACTTGACATTAAGAAACTTCAAACAAACTAGCAAAGCAAATAATACAGTTTAACTAAATTGCTGTATGAAAGGTCAATATAGAAAATCTGTTGCATTCTCACACAATAATCCAATAAGACTGGTATGAATTATTTTTAAAGCAACATAAAAATTAACTATTGTAAATTCAAAACAAAACATGAAAGTGAAAGTGTTAGTCGCTCAGTAGTGTCCGACTCTTCTCTCCAGGCAAGAATACTAGAGTGGGTAGCCATTCCGTTCTCCAGGGAATCTTCCTGACCCAGAGATCAAACCCAGGTCTCCTGCACTGCAGGCAGATTCTTTACTGTCTGAGCCAACAGGGAAGCCCAAAACAAAACATATCTTAGTCCTAAATAAACTTTTGTAAATTAATGTTAATTTTTAAAAATGATATTATTGGACTCTTAGAAATTATGGGTGAAAGTCTAAGTAGATGGAAAGAGATTTTCCAAATGGAAGGAATCATCAACCAAATAACTGATAAATAAGACTCCACAAAATATATAAAAAGATTATCATATTACTTAAGTGATGAGCTGGAAAAGTAGCCACAAATTAGAAAAATGACTGTTACTTTTAATAGACAAAGCATACTTATAAATCTTAAAATCCACTAGAATAACACTAATCCTCCAACAGGAATTTTAGCAAGGAAAATTCATGCAAGAAAATATCACTTACAACTATGCAGATTAAAGTTTAGCCTTTGCATAATAAAATAATTGCTTATTAAAATAACAGTGATGTGTTACTTTTCAACCAGCAAACAGAAAATAACACCAAGAAAGGGTCAGTTGTGTGCTATGAGATGGGTCCTTTTGTATTAATACACTGTATTAGGAGTTGAAGTCATACAACCATCCTTCAGGCCATATTTCTCTAGAACAACAGAATAGCATCTATTCTTGACCCAGTATCTGAGTCTGGATCTATTTATAAATATATATCTTAAAGGAGTAATTATATATTTATATGAGTGAGTGAGTGAAAGTCATTCAGTCGTGTCCTGCTCTTTGTGACCCCACAGACTGCAGCCCGTCAAGCTCCTCTGTCCATGGAATTCTTCAGGCAAGAATAATGGAGTAGGTTGCCATTCCCTTCTCCAGGGGCTCTTCCTAACCCAGGGATCAAACCCAGGTCTCCTGCATTGCAGGGAGATTCTTTACTGTCTGAGCCACCAGGTAAGCCTTATATATTTATATAGTTTATAAATTTAAAATATACTATATATTATTTACATATTTATATTGGATATATTACATTTATATTATATATTAATAATTTAAAAGTTGTCCATGATATTACTTGGACTATAGAAACACTGGATATGCAACAAATGTGAAATGATTAAATAAATGATGGCTTATTGGTGATTGACTTCAAATTTGATATGCTTGGGAATCCTTCTTCAAGGAGAACTTTGTGCAGAAGCCCAGTATGTAAATTAGTTAAATGTGGAGCTGCTCTGCTTGAAAAGCACAAGGGGAGCCTAGACTCAGCAGCTGCTGTCCAAATTCTGGCTTCCCCCAAGCTCTGTGGTGGCCCCAAGACAACTCTATGAATCCCTAAGATTTTACAGAAAACTGTGAAGGAAAAAACTGCTGTACAATATTATAAGCCTACTGAATTCATACTATGAAATATCTGTAATGATGACAGCAAAACTCAGGATATAATATCACATAAAAATTAATATACAAAACTACATTCTGTATAATCTCAACTAGATAGATGTAAGTATGTAAGTATCCAGTGATTCTATTTTGTTCTTTATAGATATCTATAACTTTCAATTTCTCTACCATGACCATGAATTCCTTTCATAATTAGGGGGAAATGGAAAATTATTAACAAACATGTGCAGTTTTCATTCAGGCCCACTAGTTCATGCTAGAATTATTATATGCATCTGTAGAAAAAAAATCTTGGAATTTTAAGGAAAATTTTATTAGAAACAGCTAAAAAGCCCTCCGATAATCTACCTCTGGGACATTTATCTTCAGTGTTATTCAGAGAACATCTGAAATCAATTACAGCCCCCAACTGGCTTCAGGAACCTCTGTGTGCCTCCAGCCATCTCCACAGCAAATTGCCTCAGCCGTGGTCAAAGTCAAAATTTCTCAGTTGCCTTGTTTGACCTAAAAATGTTTTATGTAATTTGCCATTATCTGAAAGGGAAGCAGTTGTTAGAAAATAAATCTTCTTTGCATGTGTCTTGTTAAATGGGTGCCAAGAAATATTCTTCATTGTTCAGACATACCAGAAGAAAAATAACAAATATTAGGTAAATAAATGGAATTTCCAAAATAAATCCAAAGGAAAAAGAAAAGTCACTGTTAATCCATCTCTAGAGACACAAAATGAAGGGTGATATGCTTTTTAATCTTTGAATATCAGAACCTGAACTGAAAATATGGAAAAAGAGGCAAAACTTTTATTTTCCCTTCCTTCCTCTATTTAGAAAACATTTACCTAAAAATTTGCAACATTAAGATCTTGTACTAGGGGCTGGGAAGAGAAATATGTGCATAGTAGGGATGAGGTTGGAGGCAGAAACGTAAAGAAATGACTGCAGTTTATTGAAGAGCGCTATAATAAAGGTGTGTGCAAGCCATTTTGGAAATTCAAAAGAGAAAACCACTAAAAGGCTTTCCAATGAGTGAAGGAACAGGGAAAGAAATTGTGAAGGGGAAGATGGAAGCACGATAACCCTATATGCAAAACAGAAAAAGAGACACAGATGTACAGAACAGAATTTTGGACTCTGTGGGAGAAGGCGAGGGTGGGATGTTTCGAGAGAACAGCATCGAAACATGTATATTATCTAGGGTGAAACAGATCACCAGCCCAGGCTGGATGCATGAGACAAGTGCTCGGGCCTGGTGCACTGGGAAGACCCAGAGGAATCGGGTGGAGAGGGAGGTGGGAGGGGGGATCGGGATGGGGAATATGTGTAAATCCATGGCTGATTCATGTCAATGTATGACAAAAACCACTACAATATTGTAAAGTAATTAACCTCCAACTAATAAAAATAAATGAAAAAAAAAAATATCCAGTACTTCTCAAAGGCAATGACAGTATTACAACTTGTTTTTTGAGGTAGAAAAAACACGGGAAAGTGAAAGTGAAAGTCACTCAGTCACGTTGGACTCTTTGTGACCCCACGGACTGTATAGTCCATGGATTTCTCTAGGCCAGAATACTGGAGTGGGTAGCCTTTCTCTTCTCCGGGGGATCTTCCCAACCCAGGGATTGAACCCAGGTCTCCTGCATTGCAGGCAGATTCTTTACCAGCTGAGCCACCAGGGAAGCCCAAGAATACTGGGGTGGGTGGCCTATCTGTTCTCCAGGGGATCTTAAATCTTCAACACTCCCTCCCCATCTTCTCTCTCACATGATGAGCCTGCTTTCCTTTTCATGAGAAAACAAAAGCAACTGGAACAGATTCTGATATACTCCCATCACTATTTCTACTGACAGCCTGTTCTACATGCCTTTATTCTCCTCTGTCCCTCCTGCGGCCCTGGACAAACTTGTGGCCTCCGCGGTGAGGCCCAGCCCTCCACCTGTGTGGCAGCTCTCATTCCTCTGACCAGCTCAAGAACACCCCTCCAACAATCATTTCCTCTCCTCTGCATCCTCATTTCCCTCTCTCTGCTGAGTCATTCACATCAGGAGACAGAAATGCTGGATCTTAACATAAAACCATCACATGACCCCACACTCCTCCCACCAGCTACTGTAACACATTTCTGACTGCTTCCACTGCAAAACTTCTATAAAAGGTTGACATATATGGTGTTTCAAATCTCACTCAAATGCATTTCTATCAGCCTTTCATCCCTACCACTCTTCTGAAACAGCTTTCATAAACATTGCCAAACATACCTCTATCACTCAACTCTCTAATCTCCATGTCCCTTGCACCACCATCATTTGACCCACCTTGTATTTACTTGCTTGCAGAAGCTGTAGTCGCCAAGACCTCTACCCCAAAAGCCCAGAACAACGCACGGTACACAATAGGTATTCAGTAAATATTGGCTTGGCCAAAAAGTTCATTTGGACTTTTACAGCTTATGGAAAAACCCAAACTAACTTTTTGGTCAACTCAATATTTGTTAAATGGATGGGTGAGACAAATTATCATGCCTAAGATTATGCAATTATTAAGCTGGGGAGCAGAAAATCAAACTCAGAAACACCTGACTTTAAAATCATGTACCCCAAAGCTTCATGCTACAACCTGGGCCTCTGATGGGATGACTGGAATAGCTGGCAGAATCATTAGTAAAGTAGAGTCTATAAGAGAATGAAGATTTGAGATGGAGAGTCGTGAAATCATTTACTAGCTTGCAAAATAAGCATAACATTACAGAATCTGCCTGCTTACTCAGAGGTGAGTAATCTGGCAGTCTCGGATACCTACTACACAATCCAGAATGAGAAATGGAACAACCTCAGCCTCTAAATGACCTAAGCAGATGTCACAAAGCCCAAGTTTACACACGAGGAGCTTAGCAGGCTCTCAGAGCCACAAGTTTAGGTCTAGGTATTCCAACCACAGAAGCTTAAAAGTAACCAACTATAAGGACAGTACTAGAGAAAGCACACCCCCACACATACACAAACACAATTTCCAAAAGCCTTTCCAAGAACCAAAATGATCTGGTGTGCTTCCACTCAGCCCTAGCACAGCCCTTCACACCTCAATAACCCTTCACACCTCAGTACTGATTCTCCCGCTACCCTCAAGTACAAGGTAGGGTAAGACAGTCATTGTTCAGAACAATGATCTGAGGTCATGAGGATAAGAATAAGTTATATTCTGTATCTTCTTCTTAAGAAGGCAGGCAGATAACTCATATATTTTAGAAAGATATTCACAGACTCTGGCAGTAAGTTTTTACAGGCTGCATTTGAAGAGGTAAAATTTCCTGGAAAAAAAAATGTGTTTAATGGAAGAGCTCAGCCCCTAAGTATGCTGGATAAATGGGACAACAGTGTACTGCTCAGAAGACTAAAAAAGTGAATCAATGTGTGGGCTTGATTTTTACTTTTAATTTGTGTTTGATTCATGCCATGAGAAACACTGGGCTAGATGAAGCACAAGCTGGAATCAAGATGGCTGGGAGAAATATCAATAACCTCAGATATGCAGATGACACCACCCTTATGGCAGAAAGCAAAGAAGAACTAAAGATGAAAGTGAAAGAGGAGAGTCAAAAAGTTGGCCTCTTGATGAAAGTGAAAGAGGAGAGTGAAAAAGTTGGCTTAAAACTCAACATTGAGAAAACGAAGATCATGGTATCCAGTCCCATCACTTCATATCAAATAGATGGGGAAGCAATGGAAACAGTGACAGACTTTATTTTGGGGGGCTCCAAAATCACTGCAGATGGTGACTGCAGCCATGAAATTAAAAGTCACTTGCTTCTTGGAAGAAATGTTATGACCAACCCAGACAGCATATTAAAAAGCAGAGACATGACTTTGCCAACAAAGGTCTGTCTAGTCAAAGCTATGGTTTTTCCAGTAGTCATGTATGGATGTGAGAGTTGGACTATAAAGAAAGCTGAGTGCCGAAGAATTGATGCTTTTGAACTGTGGTGTTGGAGAAGACTCTTGAGAGTCCCTTGGACGGCAAGGAGATCCAACCAGTCCATCCTAAAGGAGATCAGCCCTGGGTGTTCATTGGAAGGACTGATTCTGAAGCTGAAACTCCAGTACTTTGGCCACCTCATGCGAAGAGCTGACTCATTGGAAAAGACCCTGATGCTGGCAGGGACTGGGGGCAGGAGGAGAAGGGGACGACAGAGGATGAGATGGCTGGATGGCATCACCGACTTGATGGACATGAGTTTGAGTAAACTCTGGGAGTTGGTGATGGACAAGGAGGCCTGGCGTGCTGTGATTCATGGGGTCACAAAGAGTCGGACACGACTGAGCGACTGAACTGAACTGCACTAAAGTAAACACTTCCCAAGTAAGAGATTTCTTTCTCTAAGATTAGCAGTATAACACTCTTGAAACTGGAAATAAAGTAATAGTAAAAAGGGAAATTCCAATAATCAGGTTATTAACTCTGCAGACCAGAAAGAGAGAGAAAACAAGAGCTTAATACTGAAATTTTCAAATTTTTTCCACTCTTATTAGTGCTTCTGGTCTCAGATTTCACCGTTGGCATTACCCATAGCATATCGAAGCTGTTTTTGTCACACGTGTGAAGATTTATTTAACTTGAAAGTCCTTTCCAGTTCACATGGATTGAAACCATAACTAAATACTTTGTCATATGTTTCTTATTGTGGACAGGCATACGTAGCTTTCCAAAGAATAATTATTATTCCAGTGAACAGATTTTGCCAGACTTTCAAAATGTACACTATAGATCTTGAGAAACTTAAAAACTTGTTTCTGATTTTTAATCAGAAAAGACTGTGTTCAAAATTTGTTGTTCAGTCGCCCTGTTATGTCTGACTTTCTTCAACTCCAGGGACTATAGCCTGCCAGGCTCCTCTGTCCATGGAATTTTCCAGGCAAGAATACTTGAGCAGGTTGCCATTTCCTATTCCAGGGCATCTTCCTGACCCAGGGGTCGAACCTTGCATCTGCTGCATTAGTAGGCAGATTCTTTACCACTAGCACCACCTGGGAAGCCCACCAGGCTTCCCTGGTGACTCAGATGGTAAAGAATCCACCTGCAAGGCAGGAGACCCAGGTTCGATTCTTGGGTTCCCCAAAGAAAAGAATGGCTACTCATTCCAGTATTCTTGTCTGAAGATTTCCATGGCCAGAGAAGCCTGGTGAGCTACAGTTCATGGGGTCACAAAGAGTTGAACACAACTGAGCAACTAACATGTTCAAAACTTAGACATGGAAAACAACTCAACTCTCTGGAAAACAGGAAAATAAAGCTTTTAAAAACCACTTTTCCCTTTTCTTTGAGCAACATTCTAAGATTCTATGGTTAAAAATTACTTGAGGAAAAATAACACTCCTTTTTTTTTTTTCTGTATTCGGTAGTCCAAATGTCATATGAGATACTTTAAAGTTATTGCTTTGGCGGGTGGTAGGGGGAAGGAATGGTTTCCTGGATGTCTTAGGACCACGACTCTGCATTCTGGCCAAATCTTTTTAAAGTCCCTACAGTCTGACATCCAAATATATAAAATTCAAAGTAATATAACATAGGAGTTAAAAGACTGTTGTTGTTGTTTTTCAGTCATGTCCGACTCTGAGACCCCATGGACTGCAGCACGACAGGCTCCTCCAGTCTCCACTATCTCCTGGAGTTTGCTCTAATTCACATCTGTTGAGTTGGTGATGTTATCTAACGATCTCATCCTCTGTCATCCCCTTCTTCTCCTGCCTTCAATCTTTCCCAGGATCAGGATCTTTTCTAATGAGTTGGCTCTTCACATCAGGTGGCCAAAGTATTGGAGCTTCAGCTTCAGCATCAGTCCTTCCAGTGAATATTCAGGGTTGATTTCCTTTAGGACTAACTGGTTTGATCTCCATGCAGTCCAAGGGACTCTCAGGAATCTTCCCCAGCACCACAATTCAAAAGCATCAATTCTTCATGCTCAGCCTTCTTTATGGTCCAACTCTTACAACTGCATATGATTGTTAGGAAAACCGCAGCTTTGACTATGTGCACCTTTTTCAACCAAGTGATGTCTTTGTTTTTTAATATACTATCTAGATTTGTCATAATTTTCCTTCCAAGGAGCGAGTGTCCTTTAATTTCATGGCTGCAGTCACTGTCCACAGTGATTTTGAAGCCCCGGAAAATAAAATGTCACTGCTTTCACTTTTTCCTCTTCCATTTTCCACGAAGTGATGGGACTGGAGGCCATGATCTAGTATTTTGAATGTTGAGTTTGAAGCTAGCTTTTTCACCCTCCTCTTTCACCTTCATCAAGAGACTCTTTAGTTCCTCTTCACTTTCTGCCATTAGAGTGGTATTATCTGCATATCTGAGGCCGTTGATATTTTCACCAGCAATCTTGTTCACGATGACCCGTTCGTCTTGGGTGGCACGGCACAGCATGGCTCACAGCTTCAGTGAATTTCACAAGCCTCTTTACCACAAGTTGTGATCCATGAAGGGAAATTAGATGATTATAGGCTTTCAAATCAGACAGACTTGCATTTGAATTCTCCATTCAACCTACTATCCTAGTGAAATTGACTTCTATGAGCCTCAGTTTTCTCATCTGCCAAGTGATGTAAGAGTATGGCTGTTTCCTACTTTCACAGTAACTGAAAGAATTAACAAAGTAACATATAAACCACCCAGCACAGAGTAAATGCTCAAGCCCTGCTACCAGGGATTACAATTGTGAATGTGAATGCGATCATGGTTTCCCTTCCTGATACCACTTGCCTGCATGGCACACAGACACACAGTACTTCCTCTCACCTGGATACATGCTCTTCAAACTCTTAAGAAATGCAAAGGTTTCTCACTGTTCCTTCAATTTTCTTCCCAGCTTCCAGAAACGATTAGAAAAGGAAAAAATGAGGAAACCCTGCTTTTGAGGATTTGGAAATTGGGTAGAACAAGGTTTACCCTTGAGAGAGTTGAAATGCGGTAACATGAAATGTGAAGGACATTCAGCCTAAGTGAGAAGAAAACAAAAACTGATTTCTGCCTATGTCAGTCATTGGTATGACTTAATGAAAGGCTAGTCTATAGTCTAGCAGCTACTTTCTACCCCCACACTACATAATTATATCTTGAGCCTTTTCCATCTCAAGACAAACTCTTCTTGTGCTAGCTTGATTTTAAAAGTATCAGTGAACAAAAAATAAAATTAAGCCGCTATACTACAAACCAAGAAATAATGATAATAAAGAAGGTACCACCAACATTACTGGAAGATTGAAAAGGAGCATTCAAGTCAATTCAATGGATGCTGAACTCCTCTGTAGTCTTCACCCAAATACTATCCAGAAAAGAAACTTCAGTCCCTTCTGTCTTCACATTGAGCTTGACTATTGTGTTTTGTCAACTATTATCATGACTGACCTTGACATTAGAAGATGTTATTTCTTCAAACTAAAAACAACCTGCCATGGCCCTTCTCTGTTGTGCTTCCCCATCCCCCTATAATTATACCCCTTCACCTCTGTTTTTTCCCTTCTTTCTTCTTCTTCTTTTACTGCACGATTTATGAAATCCTTTGAAACATGTTGTTTCCAGATGTAGGTCCCGAGTGCCCTGTCATTTACTTCCTGTCCAAGTCCTGAGCAGATGGAATTACACAAGTTCAGCTGCAGGAGTCCACCCTCCAATGCTTTCATTAAACTCCAGGATTTTAAGGAGTCTGCCCAGGCCCTGGCAGGGACCTTTCGGTACTTCCACCCCCAAAGCTGTAAATTACTACCTCATTAAACTCAATTGTAAATGATTAGGTGTCTGGAATGTACTTTCCTTTCCCTGCAGCCTCCTTGGAGTAATTACCGCATCGCAAGCCTTAGCACATTATTCAAGCAGAGCAGTGTTTGAGTAGCTCATTGAGGGAGAAGGCTTTATTTTTGTTAAGGTATTATAACTCTATCTTTTGGTTCCAAAAGGAGAAGATTTGTGATCTTTCATTTCCCATTGAGCAATCTCTCTTTTAACAAGAGAAAGCTGTAATGAACAGGCCTCTTTCAGGAATTCATTTCCCCTTCTATCATACACTGCAGTTGGAAATACAGAATTCTTTTTTTCTGACCATTGGTGAGATAAGATAACATTTTTAAAAGGTTGTTATTGCTGCCACTAATTTCCACAGGTAAAGATCACCTGGGAAATGTTTAAACTTTTTTTTTTTTTGAGACAAAGAAACAAAGCTAACTCAGGTGATCAATGCCTAGTCATCTAATTTTGATTCTTTGATGAGATTTGTTTAAAAAAACTTGAGTCTGGAAAGGTCATGGGTAAAGGGGTTGCAGGGAGGGAAAGAGGAGGGGGGGCTGTCACACTGAATAAATAATCTATCCAAAGTTCCCAGTCTGGCTGCTATCACTTGCGCAGGGAAGGTAAAACTAATATTCCCTGAGGGACAAAAGCTCAGAAGGTCAGTCCTCTTTTTTATAGAGGTTTTTGCCTCTTTAGTTGATTCATTGGGTTAGAGTCTTAGAGATTTTTTACTATGTCTGCCTTAGGCTCCTCTATCACTTGCTTCCCTGTAGTCAAGTGAGGTGTCACCATGTTCCTGGACTACAGATAAAGAAACTGATGTATCATATGAAGAAGGAAAATGAAATGGAGCAAAATGGTTTAGTTGAAGCCAAACAAGTATTAACAGTACAGTCAATGTTGAAGCAGAGTTTCCACCATGTGTGAAGGAAAATTTAAAAAATATCAGGAATGCAGCATCACCCATTCCTTCTTGACATTTGTGAAGGAAAAATTCAGAAAGAGACAAGGGAATGGAGCATTATTAATTCCTCTTTTTTTATATTTATTTATTTGGCTGTGTCAAGTATCAGTTGGGCCATGCAGGAGCTTTGTTGCATCACGTGGGATCTTTCATTGCAGCACACAGACTCTAACTGTGGCACACAGGCTTCAGAGCTCAAGGGCTTAGGAGTGGCAGCATGTGGGCTTGGCTGCTCTGCAGCATGTGGGATCTTAGTTCACCAATGAGGAATCAAACCCACATCCCTGCACTGAAGATTCTTACCCACTGGACTACCAGAAAAGCCCCACATCACTCATTTCTAACTCACCCTGTGATGTGTCTTGTGTGTTGTAGATGATCATAAAGGAGATTCATGCATATCTGGACAGGACAGACAAGGGGTGGACCAGGCATTGTAGGTGATCTTATGTCTGCACTCACTTGTGTGTCGAGAAAGTTCAGATGAACTTGGCTTGGTAGACCACTCTCTAATTGAGATGGAATAAAAGGTTATATCTTGGTTTTGGTTGCAGGTCTCAGTTCAGTTCAGTTCAGTCGCACAGTCATTTCCGACTCTTTGCAACCCCATGATTTGCAACAAGCCAGGCCTCCCTGTCCATCACCAACTCCCGGAGACTACCCAAAATCATGTCCATTAGAGTTGGTGATGCCATCCAACCATCTCATCTTCTCTCATCCCCTTCTCCTCCTGACCTCAATCTTTCCCAGCATCAGGGTCTTTTCAAATGAGTCAGCTCTTTGCATCAGGTGGGCAAACTATTGGAGTTTCAGCTTCAGCATCAGTCCTTCCAATGAACACCCAGGACTGATCTCCTTTAGGATGGACTAGTTGGATCTCCTTGCAGTCCAAGGGACTCTCAAGAGTCTTCTCCAACACCACAGTTCAAAAACATCAATTCTTCAGTGCTTAGCTTTCTTCATGTTCCAACTCTCACATCCATACATGACTACTGGAAAGACCATAGCCTTGACTAGATGGACCTTTGCTGGTAAAGTAATGTCTCTTCTTTTTAATATGCTATCTAGGTTGGTCATAACTTTCCTTCCAGGGAGAAAGCATCTTTTAATTTCATGGCTCCAATCACCATCCACAGTGATTTTGGAGCCAAAAAAAAAAAATAAAGTCTGACACTGTTTCCACTGCTTCCCCATCTATTTGCCATCAAGTCATGGGACCTGCTGCCATGACCTTAGCTTTCTGAATGTTGAGTTTTAAGCCAACTTTTTCACTCTCCTCTTTCACTTTCATCAAGAGACTCTTTAGTTCTTCTTCACTTTCTGCCATAAGGGTGGTGTCATCTGCATATCTGAGGTTATTGATATTTCTCCCGGCCATCTTGATTCCAGTTTGTGCTTCATCCAGCCCAGCGTTTCTCATGATATACTCTGTATATAAATTAAATAAGCAGGGTGACAACATACAGCCTTGACGGACTCCCTTTCCTATTTGAAACCAACCTGTTGGTCCATGTCCAGTTCTTCTTTTTTTTTTTCCATTTATTTTTATTAGTTGGCAGCTAATTACTTTACAATATTGTAGTGGTTTTTGCCATACATTGATATGAATCAGCCATGGATTTACATGTATTCCCCATCCTGATGCCCCCACCCACCTCCCTCCTCATCCCATCCCTCTGGGTCTTCCCAGTGCACCAGCCCTGAGCACTTGTCTCATGCATCTAACCTGGGCTGGCGATCTGTTTCACACTTGATAATATACATGTTTCAATGCTATTCTCTCAGCTCATCCCACCCTCACCTTATCCCACAGAGTCCAAAAGTCTTTCTATACATCTGTGTCTCTTTTTCTGTCCTGCATATAGGGTTATCGTTACCATCTTTTTAAATTCCATATATATGCGTTAGTATACAGTATTGGTGTTTATCTTTCTGGCTTACTTCACTCTGTATAATGGGCTCCAGTTTCATCCATCTCATTAGAACTGATTCAAATGTATTCTTTTTAATGGCTGAGTAATATTCCATTGTGTATATGTATGTAGCTTTCTTATCCATTCGTCTGCTGATGGGCATCTAGGTTGCTTCCATGTCCTGGCTATTATAAACAGTGCTGCAATGAACATTGGGGTACATGTGTCTCTTTCAGATCTGGTTTCCTCGGTGTGTACGCCCAGGAGTGGGATTGCTGGGTCATATGGCAGTTCTATTTCCAGTTTTTTAAGGAATCTCCACATCTCCATAGTGGCTGTACTAATTTGCATTCCCATCAACAGTGTAAGAGGGTTCCCTTTTCTCCACACCCTCTCCATCATTTATTGCTTGTAGATTTTTGGATAGCAGCCATTCTGACTGGTGTGTAGTGGTACCTCATTGTGGCTTCTCCATGTCCAGTTCTAACTGTTGCTTCCTGACCTGCATACAGGTTTCTCAAGAGGCAGGTCAGGTGGTCTGCTATCCCCATCTCTTTCAGAATTTTCTACAGTTTACTGTGATCCACACGGTCAAAGGCTTTGGCATAGTCAATAAAGCAGAAATAGATGTTTTTCTGGAACTCTCTTGCTTTTTTGATGATCCAGCGGATGTTGGCAATTTGATCTCTGGTTCCTCTGCCTTTTCTAAAACCAGCTTGAACATCTGGAAGTTCAAGGTTCATGGTATTGCTGAAGCCTGGCTTGGAGAATTTTGCGCATTACTTTACTAGTATGTGAGATGAGTGCAATTGTGTGGTAGTTTTGAGCATTCTTTGGCATTTCCTTTCTTTGGTTCCAGGTCTAGTACCTTGGAATAAACAAAAGGATTATAAGATGTAAATTAGCTATTACCTCAAGGAAGAAAAAGGAGCATAGTGTTATCCAGGTGACAAAGCATGACATAGAATCAGGAAGGAGGCAGGCTTCCCCATTCTGCCCCCAGACACATAACTTTGCTTTGGTGAAGACTAAAGAAATTGCAGTGACATTCAGACTCCTTAAGGGCCTGAGGATTTGGGAAATTATCTTTTGGCAATGTCATCAGTGTTGTCATGGTAGACACCAGCAGCAGTGATGATGCTGAGTCTCAATTCTCAGGAAGTTTCATGAACATCAGACCTTCAAATGGGTACACAGAGTAGGAGAACGTGAGCTCAAGTAAAACACCAGAGGAATAACCAACTAAGATTTGAAAGAGCTGGACTTTCTTTGTCAGCCTTGGGCATATTCCAGTGGAATTATTATATTGACTCTATCCAGACCTAAGTTCTAGTGAGTTCTGAGAAAATCAATTTTCACAGAGAACATATTAAAAGTAGTACCACAATCGTGAGCACAGAAAAACATAGCTACTGAGGTATACCAAATAGAAGCAAAGTAGTTTTCTGAAATATTACAAATTAATTATGTTTTAGGCAATTCACTTTTTGACAAAATTTTTATTCACTTTAAGTATCACTTAAAAGCCTAGTAGAATATCAAGTTATCAACCCCACCAAGAGTTGAGTAAAAAAACGGTATAAGAGGGATCTTTGACTACTAATGATGTAATTTTCTTTTATACTTAAATTATTCACATGTCTTTGTGAATTTCCCATTAAGACATATTCTTATTTGCCCTTCTCTTATTGATTTGTACAACTGCACTCATCTCACACACTAGTAAAGTAATGCTCAAAATTCTCCAAGCCAGGCTTCAGCAATACGGGAACCGTGAACTTCCAGATGTTCAAGCTGGTTTTAGAAAAGGCAGAGGAACCAGAGATCAAATTGCCAACATCCACTGGATCATCAAAAAAGCAAGAGAGTTCCAGAAAAACACCTATTTCTGCTTTATTGACTATGCCAAAGCCTTTGACTGTGCAGATCACAGTAAACTGTGGAAAATTCTGAAAGAGATGGGGATAGCAGACCACCTGACCTGCCTCTTGAGAAACCTGTACGCAGGTCAGGAAGCAACAGTTAGAACTGGACATGGAACACACTGGTTCCAAATAGGAAAAGGAGTCCGTCAAGGCTGTATGCTGTCACCCTGCTTATTTAACTTCTATGCAGAGTACATCATGAGAAATGCTGGGCTGGATGAAGCATAAGCTGGAATCAAGATGGCTGGGAGAAATATCAATAACCTCAGATATGCAGATGATGCCACCCTTATGGCAGAAAGTGAAGAGGAACTAAAAAGCCTCTTGAAAGTGAAAGAGGAGAGTGAAAAAGTTGGCTTAAAACTCAACATTCAGAAAACTAACATCACGGCATCTGGTCCCATCACTTCATGGGAAATAGATGGGGAAACAGTGTCAGACTTTATTTTTTTGGGCTCCAAAATCACTGCAGATGGTTACTGCAGTCATGAAATTAAAAGATGCTTACTCCTTGGAAGGAAAGTTCTGACCAATCTAGACAGCATATTAAAAAGCAGAGACATTACTTTGCAAACAAAGGTCCGTCTAGTCAAGGCTATGGTTTTTCCAGTGGTCATGTATGGATGTGAGAGTTTGACTGTGAAGAAAGCTGTGTGCTGAAAAATTGATGCTTTTGAACTATGGCGTTGGAGAAGACTCTTGAGAATCCCTTGGACTGCAAGGAGATCCAACTAGTCCATCCTAAAGGAGACCAGTCCTGGGTGTTCATTGGAAGGACTGATGCTGAAGCTGAAACTCCAATACTTTGGCCACCTCATGCAAAGAGTTGACTCATTGGAAAAGATCCTGATGCTGGGAGAGATTAGGGGCAGGAGGAGAAGGGGACGACAGAGGATGAGATGGTTGGATGGCATCACCGACTCGATGGATATGAGTTTGAGTAAACTCCGGGAATTGGTGACGGACTGGGAGGCCTGGCCTGCTGCGACTTATGGGGTCGCAAAGAGTCGGACACGACTGAGCGACTGAACTGAACTGAACTGTTGATTTGTAAGAGCTCATTATATTGAGGGTGATAACATTCTGTGTCATTTATTTTACAAGTATTTTTTTTTAATTTAATTTTATTTATTTTTTTATTATTATTATTTTTTCCAGTGGGTTTTGTCATACATTGATATGAATCAGCCATGGATTTACATGTATTCCCAATCCCGATCCCCCCTCCCACCTCCCTCTCCACCCGATTCCTCTGGGTCTTCACAGTGCACCAGGCCCGAGCACCTGTCTCATGCATCCAACCTGGGCTGGTGATCTGTTTCACCATAGATAATATACATGCTGTTCTTTTGAAATATCCCACCCTCACATTCTCCCACAAAGTTCAAAAGTCTGTTCTGTATTTCTGTGTCTCTTTTTCTGTTTTGCATATAGGGTTATCGTTATCACCTTTCTAAATTCCATATATATGTGTTAGTATGCTGTAATGTTCTTTATCTTTCTGGCTTACTTCACTCTGTATATTTTATCTGTTTTAGAGATGAACTTTTAAATTTGTTCATGGTAATTTTTGAGATAGAGAAGTTGTATTTCTTATTCTTTTCTTTAAAAATTTTTTAATTTCATTCTTCAAAATGTTTTACTAACCCTGTAAGCAGGATATGTTCCTCTATATTTTTAGGAATTTTTATCTTGTAGTTTCATCTTTTAGATTGACTTCTATGCAATTTCTATTTGAGTACTGGATGAAGAAAGGCTCTAAATTTATTTTTTTACAAATAGATACTTTTTCCCCTTATATTGAATAATACATTACCTTGAAAATTTGGGGGATAACCATATTTATCACAAGGTAAAAGCTTTATATTTCTTTACTTTCTATTCTGTTTGACTCACCTACATTGGTCTACTCTTGTGCCAATACCACAATGTAAAGTTATAACATGTTCTAAATTTCTGTGATGCAAATGTCAGTTCATAATGGGTTCCCCCCCCCCCCCCCCCCGCCCACAATTCTACTGCAGAGTTTTACTTCAGGTTAAGATGTGGTGCTGGAGAAGACTCTTCAGAGTCCCTCAGACTGCAAGAAGATCAAACCAGTCAGTTCTAAAGGAAATCAACCCTGATATTCATCAGAAGGACTGATACTGAAGCTGAAGCTCCAATACTTTGGCCACCTGATGCAAAGAGCTGACTCACTGGAAAAAGCCCTGATGCTGGGAAAGATTTAGGGCAAGAGGAGAAGGGAGCAACAGAGGATGAGATGGTTAAACATCACCGACTCACTGGACAGGAGTTTGGGCAAACTCGCAGAGATAGTGAAAGATAGGGAAGCTTGGCATGCTGTAGTTCATGGAGTCACAAAGAGTCGGACACAACTTAGTGACCAAACAACAACACAGATACAGCAGGTTGTGATAGATCATCATTCTTGGCACAAAAATTACAAAAATATGGATTAGCTAAAAATTCCTATGTTTTAACACACTGGAGGGCTATGAATGAAAAGAATCTACAGACTTTCAGAGTAACAGGCCCTTCCTGGGTGAGTGGACCCTGGAATACTTTTCTCCTGGGAACCCTTGCCGAGTTTACACAGAAAGCATCTGCTAGGGAAAGAAGAAACCAGTTAAACTTTTACCTGGCATGGTGAAAATGCCATGTGAGCTGGTATAATGGAATAGAATCTTAGGAACCCCAAATACATAACTAGTCCTTTCTCTCAGCAATTCTCCCCACTGGACTTCTGCTTGGTGTCTGAAAGAAGCAACAGGGAATCTGGGGTAGATCTGGAAAGCAAACACAAAAAGTCCACTAAAAAGAAGAGCCTATTATATACACAGTTAAGACTGCATTCTCAAGAAATGTGAACACAATGCAACCTAAAACTAACTGAACTGCAAACCAGCTTAAATTCTGATGTTCCTGATAGGATCAAAGCAAAAATTCTCTCTACTGCTCTTCAGCTGCCTGATAAGAAGAAAAGATATTGGAGAAGGAAATGGCAACCCACTCCAGTATTCTTGCCTGGAAAATCCCATGGACAGAGGACCCTGGTAGGCTACAGTGCATGGGGTCGCAAGAGTCAGACACTACTGAGCAACTTCACTTTTCATGGCTGATTCGTGTTGAGGTTTGACAGAAAACAACAAAATTCTGTGAAGCAATTATCCTTCAAAAACCAAAAAATAAATTAAAAAAGAAAAAAAAAAAAGAAAAGATATCCCCCCTCTTGGAGGAAAGCAATATTTACTTCCATATCTAGAATTTTCAACATAGCAAAAAGTTATGAGTCATGGAAAGAAAGAAATGTGACTGTCATTCAAAGGAAAAATAAAATCTATAGAAGGAGACTTATTCATCACCCAAATGTGGGACTGACTGAAAATGACTACAAATCACTATAAGAAGTATTTTTAAAATTAGAGCAAAAATAGACCTAATTTATGAAAAAGTATATAATTTCAACAGAGGGATGGAAGCAGCAGCAGCAGACCCTGATGTTAGGAAAGATTGAAGGCAGGAGGAGAAGGGGGCCACAGAGGACAAGATGGTTGGATGGCATCATCGACTGAATGCATGTGAATTTGAGCAAGCTCCAGGAGATGATGCAGGACAGGGAAGCCTGGCGTGCTGCAGTCCATGGGGTTGCAAAGAGTCGGACATGATGGAGCAAATGAACAACAAACATAGATATTTAGAACGAGGAAGGCAATGGATGGGCTTAATATCAGATTAGATATAGCAGAAGAAAGACTCGATGAATTGAGGACAGATCAATAGAGACAAATTAAGACACAAAGAAAAAAAACTTAAAAAAAAAGAATGCAGGAAATATGAGATAATATCTATAATTTAAAATTCCACACATATACAGGCTAACTTAAGAGCCACTGCTCTAGACCTAGCTTGAGGAATCTAAAGAAGCTCAGATAACATGAACAAAAAATACTCCATAATAGTTCAAAACCCAGGCCTGCAGACAGAGGAGTTGGGACATGAACATAAAACCTTCTGGACTGGAGAAAGTTAGGTGACAAGGTCTACTCTTCCTCATGTATAAATGATGCAATGGAGAACCTAAGAATGATATCTACTTGTCCAGGCAAACCACTGGCAGAGCTGGGACTTGGAAAGACTGGGTCCTATAAGACATGGTGGGAGTGAGCATGGAGAAGTTAATCTAAAAGAATGAAAGGAATTTATGAAAAATCACTCAAGAAGATAGCATCAGAGTCAGAACTGGAAGCCAGGCCTCCTGTCTCTTAGCTGGGTACACATTCACTAAATCTCTTTTTTGTCTACTTATGATCCTCACATCCTCCATACTTTAGAGCCTCTACCCATGTTTGAAAGCTGTCTAGTACAAGAATCTCTCCATGAAGTATTATCCACATCTATGTATTTAAACGTGATTCCTGATGTCCCAACTCAATGGAAACATGGGGATGAGACTCCTGTTGGGTGCTAGGGGTCTCTGAACTTGCCCTCAGCACATTGAAACTGTGACACCCCCATCCATGCCTGGTCAGTAGAGAGTTGAGTTACAAGAGTTAAAATTCAATGTATTCAGAATAATTCTGAAGAACAGGGAAAGCAAAGGAAAAAGTAGAAAAAGCAAAAGGCTTGGTTTTTTATTCTGGTCTTTTTGGTTCTGCTGCTTTCTTTTTCATTTTATTCATTGAGAAAATATTCACCTTAACATTTACCATTTTAAAGAGTGTACAATTCTGTGGAGTTCAGTATATTCACAAGGATGTACAACTATCACCACTGAATAATTCCAAAACATTCTTATCACCTCCAAAAGAAACCCTATGCCTATCAGTAGTCACTGCATATTCCCCTTTTCCCCAGCCCCTGGCAATCACCAGTCTGCTTTCTGTCTGCATGGATTTGCCTCTTCTGGAAATGGAATTATATAGTAAAATTTTTAAGGAAAAAGAAAAAATAAAGAAATGCTTTAATTTAAGCCACACAGTCTAAGGTATTTTTGTTATACTAGCCTCAGTAGTCAAAGACAGTTAGGAAAATTGAAATTAGAACATCAGTGAGATACCGTTTCACACTATGAAAATGGCTATTAGAAGACTGACAATGTAAAGGACTGATGAGAAAGTGGAGCAATTGACCTTCACACACAATGCTAGTGGAAGTGAAAAAATGGTGAAAATCATGCTGGAAAGATATTTATCAGTTTCTAATCAAGTTAAACATTCATCTACCATATGATGCAGTCATTCTCTTCCTATGTATTTACCTAAGAGAAATAAATAAATACAACCACAAAAAGATTTGATCAAGAATGTTTATGGCAGCTTTATTCCTAAGCCCCAAACTGGAAATAACCCAAATTGTCCATCAATAGGAGAATGGAGAAACAAGTCGTGCTATAGTCATACAATGCATTGCTACAGAGCAATAAAAAAGAATAAACAACTGATACATTTAACTACAAGGATAATTGTCAAAAAGAGACACAAAGGAACACCTACTGTAAGACTCCACTGTTAAGCAATTCAGTACTGTGTGTATTCATCTGCTAAGCTGTGTGCGACTCTTTGTGACCCCCATGGATTGCAGCATGCCAGCCTTCCCTGTCCTTTACTATTTCCCAGAGTTTGCTCAAATTCAAGTCCATTGAGTCAGTGATGCTATCTAACCATTTCATTCTCTGCTGTCCCCTTCTCCTCCTGCCGTCAATCTTTCCCAGCATCAAGGTCTTTTCCAATACTAGCCAAAACTAATTTATAATGGTGGTGGTAGTAGTGGTTTAGTCACTAAGTCATGTCCGACTCTTGTGACCCCAGGCTCCTCTGTCCATGGGATTTTCCAGGCAAGAATACTGGAGTGGGTTGCCATTTCCTTCTCTGGGGGAACTTGTGGACCCAGGAATTGAACCCAGGTCTCCTGCCTTGCAGGGGGATTCCTTACTGACTGAGCTAGGAGCCAAACCCTCATTTATAACTAAGTACCTCTGTACTGGGGCTGCTGACTGGGAGGTAGCATAAGGAAACTTTCTAGGGATATGAAAATGTTCTGTGTCTTGTGTGGTGGTCACAACATGTGAATACACTGTAAACATTCACTGAGCTGCAAAATCAAGATCTGGATATTTTACTATATTAATTCTAACTTAATAAAAATAATGTTTAAGAAGCTTTAATGCATATATATTGAATATTTTTGGCTTTATATACTTCCATCAAAAAACAGTTTGGTAAGCCCAAAATACCCATGTTGGGGTCTTGCTTGGAGTCACATTCAGTTCAGTTCAGTGCAGTCACCCAGTCATGTCGGACTCTTTGAGACCCCATGAACTGCAGCACGCCAGGCCTCCCTGTTCATCACCAACTCCCAGAGTTTACTCAAACTCATGTCCATTGAGTTGGTAATGCCATCCAACCATCTCATCCTCTGTCATCCCCTTCTCCTTCCGCCTTCAATCTTTCCCAGCATCATGGTCTTTTCAAATGAGTCAGTTCTCCGAATCAGGTGGCCAAAGTATTGAAGTTTCATCTTCAGCATCAGTTCTTCCAACAAATATTCAGGACTGATTTCCTTTAAGATGGACTGGTTGGATCTTGCAGTCCAAGGGACTCTCAAGAGTCTTCTCCAACACCACAGTTCAAAAGCATCAATTCTTTGGCATTCAGTTTTCCTTATAGTCCAACTCTCACATCCACACATGACTACTGGAAAAACCATAGCTTTGATTAGATGGACCTTTGTTGGCAAAGTAATGTCTCTGTTTTTTAATATGCTGTCTAGGTTGGTCATAACTTTTCTTCCAAGGAGTTAGCATCTTTTAATTTCATGGCTGCAGTCACTATCTGCAGTGATTTTCGAGCCTCAAAAAATAGTCTGTCACTGTTTCCACTGTTTCCCCATCTATTTGCCATGATGTCATGCGACTGGATGTCATGATCTTAGTTTTCTGAATGTTGAGTTTTAAGCCAACTTTTTCACTCTCCTCTTTCACTTTCATCAAGAGGTTCTTTAGTTCTTCTTCACTTTCTGCCATAAGGGTGGTGTCATCAGCATATCTGAGGTTATTGATATTTCTCCTGGACATCTTGATTCCAGCTTGTGGTTCATCCAGCCCAGTGTTTCTCATGATGTACTCTACATAGAAGTTAAATAAGCAGGGTGACAATATACAGCCTTGAGATACTCTTTTCCCGATTTGGCACCAGTCTGTCGTTCCATGTCCAGTTATAACTGTTGCTTCTTGACCTGTATACAGATTTCTCAAGAGGCAGGTCAGGTGGTCTGGTATTCCCATCTCTTTCAGAATTTTCCACAGTTTATTGTGATCCACACAGTCAAAGGCTTTGGCATAGTCAATAAAGCAGAATTAGATGTTTTTCTGGAACTCTCTTATTTTTCGATGATCTAGTGGATGTCACTTTTCACTTTTATGCATTGGAGAAGGAAATGGCAACCCACTCCAGTGTTCTTGCCTGGAGAATCCCAGGGATGGGGTCGCACAGAGTCGGACACGACTGAAGTGACTTAGCAGCAGCAGTAGTGGATGTTGGCAACTTGATCTCTGGTTCCTCTGCCTTTTCTAAATCCAGCTTGAACATCTGGAAGTTCACAGTTCACATACTGTAGAAGCCTGTCTTGGAGAATTTTGAGCATTACTTTGCTAGCACGTGAGATAAGTGCAATTGTGTGGTAGTTTGAGCATTCTTTGGCATTGCCTTTCTTTGGAATTGGAAAGAAAAACTGACCTTTTCCAGTCCTGTGGCCACTGCTGAGTTTTCCAAATTAGCTGGCATATTGAGTGCAGCACTTTGACAGCATCATCTTTCAGGATTTGAAATAGCTCAACTGGAATTCCATCACCTCCACTAGCTCTGTTCATAGTGATGCTTCCTAAGGCCCACTTGACTTCACATTCCAGGATGTTTGGCTCTAGGTGAGTCAGATTAACTACATTAATTAACCTGAGGAGAACTTATAATATGTTGGTTCATCCTATTGAAAACATGTTATATCTCCTTCTATTCATTTTATTTGAATATTCTCTCATTGTATTGTTTTCCCTTAAGTTAAAAAAATTTTTTGTAGACATTTTAATTATATATTTTCCATCAATTTACTAATGGATAATTTCTCATGTATAGAAAAATAATAGTATAGTTTTTTAAAAACATTTTTTTTTTAGTTGCAGCATGTGGGATCTTAGATCCCCAACCAGGAATCAAACCTGCACCCTCTGCAGTGGAAGTGAGAAGTCTCAACCACTGGACTACCAGGGAGGCGCCAGAATAGTTATTTTAACTGGACTTCTATACTTTCATTATATTTTTGTTTGTTTTCTTTGAGAATATCACTGAGAAAGATAGATCATATTGCCTTGTTCTTAGCTCAAACTGCCAAAATACTACTTCTAAAAGTGAATCAGTGCTGCACATCATTTATATCATAATTTGATTGGTTTTAGATTACAGTTTTAGAAACTACTGTACATAATAGCCAACATTTTTATGCAACCTGTCTGCATTTCAGTGGAAAGAAGAAGCATCATTCTATTATTGCAGCATGTTTCCCACTATTTAAAATTTTTTTAAACTATGTCACTATTCATTTTCTATTTTTAGTAGAATTGTATAAACTATGTTACAATTTCACACGGGTCTCTAAAAAATTATGTGATGCTTTATAGAAAATCCAAAGTTTTTCTTTTTATAAAATACAACCTCTTGTATGTAAGTCAAAACTAGAACTTGAAAATAATATGTAGACCTGCAGCTGGTGAAAAAATACACTAAAAATTTTGTAGAGTTAAAAATTATAGAAGCTGAATTCCTAGTCATAAGATGTGTTTTCTCATTGTCAGCTCAATAATTTTGTGCATGTGGCACAAAATAGTTGTAGTTCAACTATAAAAACAATGGAACTCCATCAGAAAGGGATTATTGAGGGGGGGCGGGGAGAAAAAACCAAAGAGGGGTGAGGAGGATATGATTTTAACATCTGAAACTCAACTTTATAATGAGAAACAGTGGAGACATGATGTCATAATGTAAAAGGTAGCTCCACTCTATTTGTTTTCAAGCTGGCTTGACCTGAGGTTTCAACTAAGTCCAGATGGAAAAAAGGGAGAAATGTACATATATTCCAAGTCTGAAACAAAGACTTAAAGCAGGAGGTTTCTTACTCATGAATTCAACATGCTTGCATTTAATGCAGACCAAGTAAATCCAGCTCATTATTCGTTCCTCCTCACCTGCTTATCTCAAACCTTTAACCTCTCTCCGAATCTACAGGATGCCATCTGGCCTGGTTAGTCTCCCAACCACGAAGGTAGTGGGGGTGGGGTCGGGATTATTCTTTAATTCCTGCTGATAGGGAAATCATCTATCATTTTTCCATCAACTCTAAGGCCCAAGTTTGTTTTTTTGGTTTGGTTTTGCTTTGGTTTCCATATTTTAATATCTCTGAAATTGGGATGAGACTTACAATCAATGATGCTTCATAGTTTAATTGGCAAAGTTTTTGGTTTGCTTGCTTGTTTGCTTTGCGTATGTGTTTTGTTTTTAGTGGAACATAAAATAAAGCTGCATTCACTGTTAGTGTTGTCTTGGAATTTACAAACTATAATAACTAATGGGGGTGACTAGTGAAGCACCTGGATTTTGCTTTGTTTTGTTTTCATTCTGGAGTGACATCTCAGTTTAAGAGAAGATCCAGAAAGAAGTCCCCTGGGAGCTGGTCTGTATTCTGTGAAAGCTCACTTCTGTGGCTGCTCTTGATCAAGCAAATATAAAGTCAGCAACTGCTTTCACCTGGGGAAAATTCACCTTCACACCCCCCTCCTTGAAAGTTCTAGATAAAGTGTCTCAACTTGCATAAGAAGCCCGGAAACTTCTAAGAGAAAAAGATGAGACTGAAACTCCTGTTACCCCAAAATCAGAGACCAGGGAAATCTGGGGTGAACCAGGGAGTCATTCAGCAAGAGATACTGCATAATGACGATGAGTACACCAAAGGAGAAATCATTGGCGGGGGATGAGAGGGAGACTGGCCTTTCCTGAGGACATGGTGCAGCCTCCAGACAAGCCTAGGTTATGCAAGGCAGCAGATGGCTGAAAGAGGATGCTCTACAGACTCAGCCACTCTGGCCTAGCATTGAGCTTTTTGAGGAACAGTGACCGAGCTCAGAATGTAGCAGTCCAGCCAGGGACCACTGCAGCACAGGCAGAAATCCAGACCTTCAAGAACATTTCCTCAACTGCAGACAGGCACCCAACTGGCTGAGCAGGCCAAGCCTCACAGCAGCAACCAATGCAACAGAAGCCAAAGCAACAGCGCCAGTGGACGGACTCTACTTGCCAATCCCCTCTCTCTACCTGGTGTTTGGAAGTAAGATTGACACCCTCTGAACAGGGTGTGCCCCTGCATTCATGGGAAATTAACTGAAAATTAAGATATTTGCCAATCTTTGTATCCCAGCCGCTAGAGCAAACCATTTGTAAACCTGGCACCACAGCGCTTTAAACAGTTCCCAACAGAGACTCACAGACATAGGAAATAAACTTCTGGGTGTCAAAGGGGAAAGGAGGCTGAGAGGAGGGATAAATTAGAGGTTAGGATTAACACATACACACTACTATATTTCAAGTAGATAATCAACAAGGACCTACTATATAGCACAGGGAGCTATGATCAACATTTTGTAATAACTTTTAAGGGAAAAGAACCTCAAAAAGAACAGATAGATATGTAGAGAGACATATAGAGGTATACATTTAGGTATGTATGCATAACTGAATTGCTGTGCTGTAACCTGAAACTAACACGACGTTGTAAATCAATTATACTTCAATTTTTAAAAAAGGCTCCCAACAATCAGTGAGAAATGGTGATTATTCTAAGGAAACACAGTGGTTAAAAAAACAAACAAACAAATCAAAGACACAAAGCTAGTAAATGAGTGGTGGATTAAAGATTCAAACCCAGGTCAACCTGGCTTGAAAGTTATGCTCTTTTGATGGCATCATAATGGCCACCTCTGAAGAGATGAGAATTCTCACAAAGATGCACTAGCACATCAAGTTCTCAGCAATCATCCACAATGCTTAAATTACAAAAATAAAAAAAATAAATAAAAACTTTACTGCTTTACATCTACAATATAACCCATGTTTGCAATATGAAGAGGAAATACCAGATGTGCCTAGAACTGGCCATCTAGTCCAGTCAAAATTCCTTGGGTTCACTGTGAACTGCTTAATGCAAAGCTTGACAAATTTAGGAGTTCCTGACATCTCTAATGAGAGGTTTGCCAAACAAAGGAGACCCTGACTCTACTTCCTCTGGAGGAAAGACTACAGTTCAGTTCAGTACAGTTCAGTTGCTCAGTTGTGTCCAACTCTTTGCAACCCCATGGACTGCAGCACACCAGGCTTCCCTGTCCATCACCAATTCCCAGAGCTTACTCAACCTCATGTCCATCAACTCTGTGATGCTATCCAACCATCTCATCCTCTGTCATCCCCTTCAATCTTTCCCAGCATCAGGATCTTTTCAAATGATTCAATTCTTCGCATCAGGTGGCCAAAGTATTGAAGTTTCAGCTTCCGTATCAGTCCTTCCAATGAATACTCAGGACTGATTTCCTTTAGGATGGACTGGTTGGATGTCCTTGATGTTCAAGGGACTCTCAAGAGCGTTCTCCAACACCAATTCAAAAGCATCAATTCTTTGGCACTCAGTTTTCTTTATAGTCCAATTCTCACATCCATACATGACTACTGGAAAAACCAAAGCTTTGACTAGATGGACCTTTTTTGGCAAAGTAATGTCTCTGCTTTTTAGTACATTGTCTAGGTTTGTCATAGCTTTTCTTCCAAGGAGCAAGCATCTTTTAATTTCATGGCTGCAGTCACCATCTGCAGTGATATTGGAGTCCAAAAAATAAAGTCCATTACTGTTTCCATTGTTTCCCCATCTATCTGCCATGAAGTGATGGGACCAGATGCCATGATCTTAGTTTTCTGAATGTTGAGTTTTAAGCCAACTTTTTCACTCTCCTCTTTCACTTTCATCAAGAGGCTCTTTAGTTCTTCTTCACTTTCAAACTACCACAAAATTGCACTCATCTCACATGCTAGGAAAGTAATGCTTAATATTCTCCAAGCCAGGCTTCAACAATACATGGACCGTGAACTTCCAGATGTTCAAGCTGGATTTACAAAAGTCAGGGGAACCAGAGACCAAATTGCCAACATCTGCTGGATCATTGCAAAGCAAGAGAGTTCCAGAAAAACATCTACTTTTGCTTTATTGACTATGCCACAGCCTTTGACTGCATGGATCACAACAAACTGTGGAAAATTCTAAAAGAGATGGGAATACCAGACCACCTGATCTGCCTCCTGAGAAATCTGAATCAGGTCAAGAAGCAACAGTTAGAACTGGACATGGAACAACAGACTGGTTCCAAATCAGGAAAGAACATCAAGGCTGTATGTTGTCATCCTGCTTATTTAAGTTATATGCAGAGTACATCATAAGAAATGCTGGGCTGGATGAAGCACAAGTTGGAATCAAGATTGCTGGGAGAAATATCAATAACCTCAGATATGCAGATGAAACACTATAGAGAACCCCTGAAAAGCTGTCTTCCAGAGCCTCTTTTCATTTGTATATAAGAAAAGGTGGAGGAATTTGTCACTAATCTAAAATCCATCTACTAAAGGATTGGGGAGACACCTCTAGAACTTCCCCGACATTGAACTTCTTAAGGCAGAAGGGACAACTAACACCACTTCATTATCTTTACATTGATTTTCTGATTATAAAATATGCATGAATTATGGAATTAAAAGCAATTTATTTATAAGAGTAAAGGGCAAAATAAAATTTGATTCATAGTCTTCCCATGAAGTGATACAAACTATTACCAGTTCAAATTACTATGTTTCCAGTCATCACTATTAAAAAATCATAATGAGTACCACACATGGAAATAATTTTATGTCCTTCTTCTTTTACTTAACATTACATCATGAGTTTTCCCCTAGCCATTAGAAATTTTCACAATGTGCCAAGCTTGTGACTTAGGGTATGGGCCACGGGGGATTCTAATTTCTAGCCTGCCTGCTTATATGTTCATAGAGGAAAAGGTAACCAGAGTCAGCATCCCAGACAAGGGTGTGCTTAAGAGGAAACAGGAAACCCAAAGTATTATCTCAATAGGTATGAGTGGAAAACAAAGAAAAAAAAATCAGAAAACATCTACCCCAAACACCAGGGAATATAGGTTAAACTAGTTAGGGATTTAAAAATCTATAGATATTTACTGGAATAATGGTATAGAGAGGGAGGGAGATTCTTACAAACAGAATGATTATTTAATTTATCATTCAAACTGAGACTCTATTGATAATTGCACTAGGACAGCAACTGTAAACCAGGGCAGTCCTGCAGAAACTGAAACAAATAGTTGCCTTATTTACAGATCTTTATAGCCAATCAAGAAGGCATGAAGGAGAAGAGTTCTGAAAGAGCTCCAAGACTGCTTGGGTATTACTGCCAATAATTCCTCTACAGTACTGCACGCTAATGGTGGTATCAAGAGTTCTTGCTCTGGTCCTGTTTCACTTTCATTGTTAAATATTTATTATGGCACTTATAGTCAGAAGCAATGTTTCAATATAATTTAAAAAAATGATGCACTGGGATTCATGAGGCAGAGACTAGAAATTTCCCTAGGGCTCTGGTGCCCAGTGTCTACAGAGCACACAATGCCTTCGGTGGAGACTGTACATTACAGAAGAGGTATTAACCGTACAGCCTTCCTAAGGTCTCTGGACTGCTCTGTCAATCCCTGCATTCATCCCAGTGCATCGTCATGATTCCAGGATTTCCCTCCGGTCCTTGCTCCATTCTCGGTCAGAGGAATGTTAAATGGAGAACAAGATTTTGGTGGGATGAATGAATGAGGAGTGCTGAAAGTGGGGTAGATTTGCACACAGAAGGACACCTGGAATCCAAAGTGGCAAGATTGTCCACCTCCCACCCCCACCACCACCACCCCACCCCCGTGACCCCACAAAGACACAGGTAGCACCTCTCCACCTGGTCCTGAGGCAGAGAGATTTACTGCTTCTCTGATGTAGATGGACTTCCCAGAGCCCAAACTGGTTAGTACACATTTCTGAACTGTCCTTTGCTCAGAAAGGGACACCCTGTAATAACAGGAATGCACGTGCATCCTCCCTCCATTAGTGGATCATTACAGACAATATACAAGATGTGATGGGAGAATATTGTTCTGGTGCATATCTTTACTGTGTCCTGTAGGTGACAAGAGACATTAAAGAACTAATAAGACTTCCTTGGTGGTCCAGTGGTTAAGGCTCAGAGCTTACAGTACAGGGGACATAGCTTCCATCCCTGGAGGAATAGTAATAGGAAGATCCCCCATTACTTTCATATTCTGAACAATTTTAATAAAGTCTTTTTCTGCTTCAATCATCCAGAGTCCATTTTTTGTGGCATACAATTAATCCCTCTAACTGATAAAGCCCTTCATTCCTCCAGTTCTTTTTATGATCCAATGACTGTGATGGTTCCTAAAACCTATATTAAACCTTATACCCCGAACACATAGAGTGGATTTTCCATACAGCTTTATTGCTTTTTGTATGTAAGAAAAAAGATATCTAGAAAGCTCCTCTAAAAGTGAAATAGTGTTACATGTCAGAAGGACAGGAGAGGAATGAGAATGGGGGTGGTCAAAGGGGACTTAGTCTTTAATCAGTAATGTTCTGACTTTTTAAAAAAATTTAATAAAATGAATGTATTACTATAATGTGGGTACAATAAAAGTTCATTTAAAAATAATGCAATTTGAACAGCTAACACAGACCTAGCACTAGGTCTAGGTATTACTTATTCAATAGTATTACTTATTCAATAATACTTGCTGGAAGAATGGGGGAAAAATCAAGTAACTCCAGGCTGTTATTTTATAGATGAAGCAGATAACACTGCACACAGTGAACTGCTGTGCCATGGCCTGGAATGTTAGGTATTCACATTTGAACAATATATATACTGGAAGTTAGGCAGTGGAGTGGAACTAAAATGTATGAAGACATACATGGTCACATGACTTCTAGATGTCTGTATACATTTAGAGTCACTAGTTGCAGTCAACAGAATAAAATTATGGCTGAATTGAGTGACAAGAGCTTTATTAAAATTGATTAGAAGTTTGGAGAAGCAGGCTCAAGAAATGGCAGGAAGTGGGGAGGCTGAGCAGAGTAGCCCAGAGCAGGTGACACCAGAGGACCAGTCTAGCAGACTTTGCTGCTGCCCCTGAAAAACGGTTAAGCAACTTGCCCAAGATCTTACAGCTACGAAGTTGTAGATCTGGGGATGAAACCCGGACAGTCTGATTCCAGGGTCTTCACCAGTACTGTACACTAACCAATTCAGCCAAATGAAGTCCACAAAACCTACTGCGTTGAGAGGTATGAAAGGAATGTTTATGGTAATGGGAATGATTGCTTCATATTCTGTTGCTGATGTTTTTTATGACTTTTCGTGTTTACTCTGAATGCTTTCTCTAATCTATCAGTACTTTTAAAAAATTACTTATTTACTTGTTTTTTGGCTACACTGCAGGGCATGTGGAATCCTAATTCACTGACCAGGGATGGAAGCTGTGCGCCTTGTACTGTAAGCTCTGAGTCTTAACCACTGGACCACCAGGGAAGTCTTATTAGGTCTTTAATGTCTCTTGTCACCTACAGGACACAGTAAAGATATGCACCAGAACAACATTCTCCCATCACATCTTGTACGTTGTCTGTAATGATCCACTAATGGGAGGGAAAATGCACATGCAACATTTAATGGCAGTGAAAATTGATGAGAAGTCTGGATGGAGAAAAGGATGTATTTGCCACCAAAATAAAGGAGACAAAAATTTTAAATGACTTGATAATCAGTTTAATTAGACAAATAGATAAGTTACTGTTTTAAATCTACCACACTCTAAAATTATCCTTTTCTATGGAGTATTTTGTGCAAACTCTTTCTATATAGATAGATTGAAAGAGAGAAAGAGATTTCATGAGTAGCATTAATTCAAAGTAAAATATAGGGTCTTTAGATTCCACAGGGTGTTTTCAGTCCCTCAATAACTCAGCTCTTTGGAAGGAGCTACCAAAGAGTACAACTTCTATTCTGCCTTGTGAGAGGGAAATTCCAGTGGTCTACCATCTTTTTCAGTGACAAAGCATTCTGGCTGAGTGAAAACAACATTCTTCACAAAATAGACCAGGAATATGAAGAAGACCCAAACTAAACAGTGTGCATGCACTATTTAAGCACAACAGAACACAAAAAATGTCTGACAGCAAAGATTAACTCCATTTGTTACATATACTCCAGCAACATATGAACCTCAAACATCAACTTCTTCAACAACTTCCACTGACAGTTATAAAAATCACATCAACTTTCACCAGTCTAATCTGTTATTTAGGGATGCCAGATTAAATATTTATAAAAGAAGAAGAAATCATTTACTTCTTTTGTTTATTTGATGATGGCGTGCACCTCATGGTATGTAGAACACATATGTCTTAAGAAACAATCTATATCTTTCCACATTCTTGAACAATTCTGGGAAAATGAGATTATTTTACACAGTTAGAAAACTGAGTAGAAGTCTCCCTCAGTCTTTAAAAGTTCTCTGGTCATCTGATATACTTTTTAGAATTTGGACAGAATAAAACTTCATGGAAACTATGACAGTACCCAAAATGTTTGCAATTGAGCACAGCTATTACGTTATTCTGTTATCTCTGCAGATTATAGTAGAGAGACCATCCTTGTTATTGGGACAGAACTATTTGTTAATACTAAGGCAGCATGACACAGAGAAAAAAAAGAATTTGGAGACAGATCTGGACTGGAAAACATATCATAAAGAATGCCTGTCTGTCTATCCATAAGCCCCAGACAACCCACTGTCTGAAGAGATAGAAACACTTCCTTCATTCCTCAGGGAGGGATTACTTCAAAATGAATGAAAAGCCTATAAATGACCAGGAGCTGCTTCAAAACAAGAAGGTAGCTGCTGCTGCTAAGTCTCTTCAGTTGTGTCCGACCCAGTGCGACCCCAAAGACAGCAGCCCACCAGGCTCCTCTGTCTCCGGGATTCTCCAGGCAAGAATACTGGAGTGGGTTGCCATTTCCGTCTGCAAGAAGGTAGCACAAACATCAAATTATTAATTCTACTATGGGCTGCAGTTCTTTATTCTTGGCACAGAGATAAATATGATAGCTTTTACCCAGTTTGCTGAGTGGACAATCAACTTAATAAAATACAGGATGCATTCAGTATTTATAATCTGGTTTGGAAATTCTGAGCACTAGTAATTTTTGAAGTTATGTATTATTTTGATCTTAGTGATTTGGCTACTTGTGTTAAAATAAAAATTCACTTCACATATTCATTTATTATTTATGTCCCTCCAAATTTCAAAAATGATTTTCAGAGACAGAAAAAGAAATGAAAAGAAAGACTGAGACATTGAGAGGATGTAGGAAAGTAAGTAAATATAAGAGAAAACAATGTTGAGAAAAAAATATTTCAATTGAACACAAGACTTAGATATTTTCACCAAATAGAGGGAAATAAAAGGTTTTGGTATAAAACGGTACTGCTTAGTAACTTCTGCAGCAACTTTTCCTGAACACACACTAAGACTGTGATGAAGATTCAGAAAATTATGAAACTAGCAAGATTAATAGACAATATAATAGAAATGTGTGGAAGGAAAGGAATTTCTACCAACTAAAACGTCGATGGAGTTGGACTGAGAAAAAATAATTCAGGGACTCTCTAGCTTCATTATGTGAAAAAAGGAAGGGGCTCTGCTGAGTTAAAAGATGACAAAGAAGACACTTCATCCCTCTCCTAGTCTATTTCTCTGGCTGCATACAAGAAGAAGCCTATAGCAAAGGCAGAAATGGGAAGGGTCTTGGTAAGAATGCACAACACAGGCTGTGATATTTCAATTGTTCTTGGGTTCAAAAGGGGAACTAAGAGAAAAGCATGATTCACGCCAGCAGAATGCACTCTACAAGTATATAGAACATAATGAAATTTTGGCCAAAAGGCACGCAGTGAGACAGTATTATAAAAAACATACATGTTGACTGATGAAACGAAAACCAAGTCTAAATAGGTCTTATCATTTTTTAAAAAGGAAGAAAAAATTTTTTATTTCAATTTTAAGTAAAAATTTTAAATAAAGTATTTTCAACATTTTAGTATTTTTATAAAATTTTTTATTATCAATTTTTTTATAAAACAGAAGAAAAATATAAATAGGCCCTAAGAAAGAAAGAAATGTGTCACAAAGAAAAAAGACTATCACTTTGATAATCTAATAGAGCATTACTTATCTTTGAAAATGATATTTACAAGGAATCAAAGGAAAATTTTAGAAAACCTGGCAATCCTAAGTAGGGTCCAAGGGGACACAGCAAGTATAGAAGAGAAAGAAGAGACAAGTAAGAATGCAACGAAATGAGAGCAAAGGCAATAATTAGAGATAAACAGGGATTGAGTGAGGGAACAAAGAACAAAATAGAAACTAGCAGAATTAAAATCTGTACTGGAGACATTAAAGAGAAGGAATGACATGGAAAATAAAGCAAATGTGGAAAATAACTTGAGCTTTCCTAATATGTAGCTGTAAAGGACAAGTGCTAAAAACTATGCAAGAAATTATAAATATAGAGCACTTAGTTGAAAATCTAATCAAAGAATTAGTTATGGTCACCCCAACAAAATCAGAACAGTTTTAGAAGTCATAACTTGGCTGAGCTTAAAAGCGAAGAATTACAATATTCAGACCAAAAGCAATTAACAAGTTCTAAGAAAAATTAATGAAAAGAGACCAATATCAAATTTCCTCCATTACAAGGATAAATATCCTATAATTTTTCAGGGGCAAACAGATGTTATATCCACAAAGGAAACGTTTAAGATTAAAAATTTAAAACCACCACCACCAACAACAACAAAAAATATCATGCTGGCCTCAAAATTCTCTCTAATAAAAAAAGTCAAAAGAAAGTACAGAAAAGGCTATAGAATTTCCTGGGGGTAAACTCAGGGCACAAAAATGCTATTTCCACATGGTCATTCCTGTGTAAAAGAAAAAACAGTAATTCCAGGCATGAAAAAATCCAGAAAATACAGAATCCAAGTGTCTTTTTTTCTCAGAATAAATTTTCCCTTTTTATTTATAAAATATATAACAAGTTTATTATCAACAAATTTTCAAATAAGCAATCGAAAAGGTTAGAATCACTCATACCTCTACCACCCAGAGATGACCATCCAGTTTCACTTAGCCATCTGTCACAAATTGTTGTCCTTCTCATTAAAAATTCTCCTACAGCACCATTTGTAATGTTGGGGTTAGGGGTTAGAGTTTATTCCAATATGGAAAATAAATTTTAAAATATAGTTGTGTCACAATTTTTTTATTTACCAATTCCCTGTGACCCAAGTTTCAGCTGGGCTCACCTTTGGAAAGGCACTGGTGAGTCCAATGCTCTCTCCCTTCCCAAGATCCTGCAAATTCCTAGGGGATTTAAGTTCCTTACCTCTGGCTCTGAGCTCTAGCTCTCCTCTGAGTTCCTTTGGAATATGATTGCCTTGGCATGCTGTGTCTGATCCTGTCATCTCTCTGCTTAGAACCTTTTAATAAATAATTTTCCATTGCCCTTGTAATAAAGTATATATTATTCAGCTTAAATTACACATTCTATTTGTGCCTCCAGCCTCATTTCCAGACTCTACTCCCTCCACTGCCTTCCCCGCTTCTTCCCCCTATGCACCAACAATACGAACAATTAATTTCAGTTTCCCAAATGAGTCTAATTCCCTCTTACCTCCAAGCCTTTAGCAAGTTGCTCAAAAAATATTTACTCATCTACATTTTTGACGCTTTCCTAGAGACCTAAAGGGCCTGGTCCAGAACAAACAAATAAATCAGTGGAACAGAATGTGCAGCCAGAAGGCAGACTTTAGTATGTATAAGAATTTAATATATCATAAAATGGTGTCACACACCAGTGAGAACATAATAAACTATCTAACAAATATTGTTGGGAACATTGGCTTCTACTGGGGGGAAAAAGTGAAGAATAATAAAGTGAAAGCCTCACCTAATAGAATGTATAAAAATTAACAAACCAGACTAAAAAGTTAAACGGAGACATGAAATCATTAAAAACCAGAAGTAATTACAGCTGGTTACTTAACAGGTCTTAAGGTGTGAAAGAAATTTTTAAGCATATAGGCAATGGAGAAATCTTTAAAGGAAAAATGTAACAGATCTGATAACATGAAAATTAGAAACTTTGGCAATTAGGGAAAACAAAGAGAAAATAACAAACTGGGCTGAATGCAATAAATGCTCTATGTGTCAGAGGGTTCCCGGCTCACCCAGAGAAAAGGTCCAAGTCCATACACCCTTAGTTCTCCGGCCTCATCTCCCACCACTCTTAGACCCTTCCCCCACCTCACTTGACTCAGGACCATATGGATCCCTATCTGTTCTTCAACCCCTCCTACATGCTGCCACCTCAAGATCTTAGCTTTTGCTTTGCTCTCCTCTAGTTTTTCTTTTTCCCCGGTTACCTGCAAATCTTGCTTCTGCATTGCTGTTATTCGTTTCCAACTGCTGTTGTAACAAATGACTACAAACATGAAAACACCACACACATTTGTTATCTTATAGTTCTGAAAACCAGAAGTCCTAGAATCGAGGTGTCAGCAGGCCTGTATTCTTTCTAGAGGCTCTAGGGGAATATCTGTTTCCATGCCTTTTTCAGCTCCTACAGGCTGTTTGCATTCTTTAGTACATAATCCCTTTCTCCAACTTCAAGCCAGCAACATAGCATCTTCAAATCTCTCCGACTCTGCTTCTGGTATCACATCTCTTTTTTTTTTTTTTTCCATTTATTTTTATTAGTTGGAGGCTAATTACTTTACAATATTGTAGTGGTTTTTGTCATACATTGACATGAATCAGCCATGGATTTACACGTATTCCCCATCCCAATCCCCCCTCCCACCTCCCTCTCCACCCGATTCCTCTGGGTCTTCCCAGTGCACCAGGCCCGAGCACATCTCTTAACGGACTCTTCCGCGATCTTCTTACAAGGACCCTTGTGATTACATTGGACCTATCTGGATAATCCAGGAAAACCTTCCCATCTCAAAATCATTAACTTAATCAAATCTGCAAAGTACCTTTTATATGTAAGGTAACTAACATGTGTGTGGGTTTTAGAGATTTGCACATGGGAATCTTTGGAGGGAAGCATTATTTTGCCTGCAGAATTTCCTTCAGATACCTGCTCAAACGTTACTTTACCAAAAAGACTCTGACACACCTAAATAAAATAGGAAGAGCGTCTGCTCCAACGCAGCACCTGACCTTCTCACTGTACTTTACTGTTTTGTGTAATACTTTACACCTACTAATCTATGCAATCTCCATTAGGCCAAAAGGACTTTGTTCTGTTTACTCATGGACGCTCATAGCTAGAACAGTGGAAAGCACATGTTAGGTGCTCAATAAATTTGTTGAACGAATAAATAAGAAAAAAATAAAAGTGACTTATTTCTAGGGAAAAATTTTAAAAGGGGGAAATACCAGAGGTGATAAATTATCTCTTACATTAAGACAGAAGTAGCTAAAAGGAAGGGAGTGAAGGAGGCAAAGAGGGAGAGAGGATTACTACCTTTCCTTAAAAAGTTAATGAGTTACCGGCCGCTGAAATTTTCACTAAGTCACACATTAGATTTTCCTTAAATTTTGGCCAGAGCAACATAAGGCACTGTACTGGAGGCAAGGTGTGAGAAGTGTGCACACTGGGCAAGAAGGGTCCGCTTCTCTCACGCTCCTCCGGCCTCCACGGTAACCTAGGGAAGGCGGTCTGAGCAAAATCAAAAAGGAAGAGGGGAAGAGGATTGTTGAGCCCCCGTGGTTGGTTTACAACGGAAGTCTGTTACACCATGATTTGTAGTCCCTTATTCAGCAGGAAAGAATCTTGGAAAAACAAGCATCTTGTTCTTGGAATGTCAGAGAGAATCAAAACAATTCAAAATCCAATCAGCAGCTTTGAGCAAAACACGTACTCTTTTCTTGTGCTAGTTTTGAAAAGTAATTGCTCACACAGTAGATTTTTACCAAGCTGGAAACTACTAGGATAATGAAAAAGTCTAGGAAAAACCTGAATCACCCTGGCTTCCTAAGATTTGGGGCTGCTGCAGGGCTGCAGGGTATGACAAGGGAGAGCGTGGGAGGGGGAATGATGTGTGAAATGGAAGACTGGGTTCTGGCAAAGGGAGTGCCTGCTCTGAGATTTTCATAGCAGAATAATTACACTTGAAACTTTGCTTTTACTTTTCCTTAAAATGCATGAGGCCACACGATTGTTCCAGTCATTCTTGCTGCATAAAAATTATTCCACAATTTAGTGGTATATAAACTACACTGGTTTGGTTTTGCTCACAATTTCAAGAGTCAGGAATTTAGGAAAGATTCTCACTTGGGGTCTCTCATGCAGATGCATTCAGATGTCCACTGAGGCTGCAGTCATCTGAAGGTTTGCCTGGCTGAACATCCAAAATGGCGTCATCACTTGGCTGGCGAGTGCAGCTAAGCTTCTGTTGGGAGCTCCACCGGCTACTCACATGGTCTCCAGTGCGGCGCTCTCAGGTAGTTGAATTTCTTACAGGGTTTCTTCTATCCCATGATAAAACATGGCTTCTTTATCCCAAGACAGAAATGTGGAAGCCACATGGCATTTTCTGACCTTGCCTTGGAAATAACACACTGTCAATTCTGATGCATTCTCTGAAATACCAAGTGAATTACTAAGGTAAGCCTGGATTCAAGGGGGAGGAAATATTGATCCCACCTCTTAATGAGGTATGCCAAGCAACTGATTCTCTAAATAATTTTTAACCAGTTTGACAAATTGTTCCTTTCTCCCTTGGTATGTCCCACTTTGGATATTGTTTGACTTGTTCTATGTTGAGATATTTACTCCTTACTTCATGGGATACATTGCTAATTCTTAGTTGTTATCTCTGAAATTTATTTGGTGTTTATGGAAGACTCTTCCCTCCAAAATTCACTATACACTGAAGGTTGAGGCTACCTGATGCTCTAGCTTCCTGTCTCATCCTGAACTGACTCTGTCAGTAGCATTTTTTCATAGGCAACTCTGTCTTTTCCAACCCAGTGATCATCTTTTGTGGCAATGGAATAATGAACAAATATGCTCCTTTGGATTCCTCATTATGTGCCTTTAAGATGCCATGATGCTTCCTTTGAAACACCATTCATCATTTTCCTAGAGTGAATATGCCACTCATATTGTCATTTAATCACTTCATACCAATGCTAGGTAAGGGGTAATTACTAAGTCAATTTGAGCTATCTGTACTTAATTCCACCAAAATTTATCTTATGGTATCAGAATAATATATAGAATTACTCACCAAAAAAAAAAAGATAGTTGTGAAAAAAAGGCTAAACAAGTTCTTGAACTAAGCCTGGCTCATCTCCCGAATTTGTATGCTGAGTATGCTGATTATGGACCCTGTCTATATACCACTGAAATCATAAAAATCATTACAGTGTCCTCGGATGAGCACAGACACCAATGGCCTAGGTAATTAAGAGGCAATCAGCATAAGAAAGACTCTTGGATTTTGATGGAGGTCAGTCTGACATGATTTTAATAAGTGGCCCCATTGTTTTCATAATCTATTTCCTTCTTCAATATTAAATTTATAAGAAAACATGAAGATCTTTAAAAGAAGCCTTGAAGATTTAATTTTCATTTTCCAGATTTTCCAGATTAGGGGAAAAAATATTTGTTTTTACAATATATTGCTTCACAAAATGGTTTTTTATAACATCTAAACTGTTTAGATTGCTTTGGGACACATTTTATGTCTTTTAAAAAACAATAACAACAGCTGAACCATGTATTACAGTAATTTTGTGACCCCCTGATTCTGTGTGCTGTCGGCTTACAAATGGTTTCTTTCACATTGCCACTGTGAAATTTTTTCCAACGAATCTTGTGAAACATAATGAATATCTGTATATGGGATGTAAGGGGCCAGGTCAACCTCCAAACTTCATTATGTGATCAATTATTATTTCTCAAATATTTAACATGCACAATGAAAATGTGCATGACCGTGTGGCATGAAAGACCACCAGCCTAAGACAGGACCATCTACTGGATCCAGATAAATAAGCAAAACCAATGTTCCATGTCTGTAGCCTTGTAAGACTACTTGCTGGAGCTTCATTTCTGCTTCTTCTCACCTATTCTTCCCCAGTGCTTTTGGTTCTCAGCAAAACTCCTAGATGACTCCAGAAATCTCTCTCCAGTGGCCAGGGCACCTCCTTAAACCACAGCTGCTGTCTCTCCCAGACCCTGCTACTCCCACTGGTCTGCAGTCCTGGGCAGGAGGAGCAGCAAAAGTCAGTGAGGTATCCCCATCCCCAAAATGGGTTGTACTATTAGCAGAAAGATGGAGACTCCAGGAGCACCTAGGTACAACTGCATGTGTCTCTTATATTTCTGTTTCCTAGGATGAGACTTATCAGAAGTCTCTAAAGAGAAAAGAACTGTCCACTGTTTTTCAAAGCTAAGAAATAATTGATTACATAATAAGTGGGAAAAAATTGAAGAAGAGATAGAAAAAACAAAGTTTTTTTCTTTAAACTGAGGACATGGGATAAGCTATAAATGTTACAGTAGTTGATCTGCTAATCCCTTATTGCTCTGTCTATTCTAGATGAAAAGATTAGTAATACTAGAAACTAGAGTGAAGTTCAAATGCCTAGGAGTTTGGGTATTTTTTACTGTAAATAATTTTAGGAAAAGTCCACCTCTGGTATGCAATGAGCTGGAGATATTTTTCATGAAAAATAAAATAAGAATGCCTTTTATTAATATTGGTATTGCTTTTTAAAAATTTACAAAGAGTAACAAAATACATTATTCCATTTGATTCTCAAAACAATGCTGTGAAGTAGACAGGAAAATGATACTGTGATCCCCATTTTAAATATGAGGAAATTAAGACTCAAAATTCATGAAGCCCCTGTCCAAGACATTATAAACAGTAAACAGTGATATTTGGTTTTGATCTCAGTTCAGTGTATTTTCCATTATAGCATAATGGCCTATATATAACTCTATCTCTCTTTTTTTCCCTAGAAAAATGAAAGCACTTTGGTTTTAAAATTTTAAAAGGTTGTTGGATTTATAGGAAAAAAAACCTCCTTTTTAAAATTGCATGAATAATAGATCTTCATTGGAGAAAAACAAGAGAAAAACTTGAAAAGAGGAAAAAAATCTCTGGATTACAACCCAGAGATAATAATACCTTAAATTAATAACTTGGTGTATTTTCCTTCAGACTATTTCCTATGCAAATTTTCCCATGTAAATAACTGCATATTTGCTTACAAAAATTGTATCATTTTTATAGATTGCTTTGAGCCTTGCCTTTTATTCTTAATGTATTTGAACTTTCTATGGTTAGTTGGTTAAAACTAAACAAAAAAATGGTTAAAAATACCATTATTTTGATAACTGCATAATACATCATAGCATATCTTTATTTAAACAAGCCCCTAAAATACCATATTTAGAGTGTTTCCAAATTTCTTCTATTACAAATAAGTAATGTGAATACCAAAATCAAATTGATTACATTCTTTGTAGCCAAAGATGGAGAAGCCTGTATACAGTCAGTAAAAATAAGACCTGGAGCTGACTGTTGGCTTAGATCATCAACTTCTTATAGCAAAATTCAGGTTTAAACTAAATAAAACCAGGAAGAACACTAGAACAGCCAGGTATGACTTAAATCAAATCCCATATGAATTCACAGTAGAGGTAACAGATAGATTCAAGGGACTAGATCTAGTTAACAGTGCACCTAAAGAACTACGGACAGGGGTCCATAATATTGTACAGGAGGTGGCAAACAAAACCATCCCCCAAAAAAGAGAAGCAAGAAGGCAAAGTTGGTTATCTGAGGAGGTCTTACAAACAGTGGAAGAACGAAGTGAAGTGAAAAGCAAGGGAGAGAGGGAAAGATACATTCAATTAAATGCAGAGTTCCAAAGAACAGACAGAAAAGACAAGAAGACCTTCTTTAAGGAACAGTGCTTAATAATAGAAGAAAACAACCAAAGGGAAGGACTAGAGATCTCTTCAGGAAAGTTGAAAACATCAAGAGAGCATTCTGCCCAAAGATGGACACAATAAAGGATCAAAATGGTAGAGACCTAGTAGATGCTGAAGAGATCAGAGGAGATGGAAAGAATACATGGAAGAACTGTATAAAAAAGCTCTTAATGAACCAATTACTACGATGGTGTGGTTAGTCACCCAGAGACAGACATTCTGGAGTGCGAAGTCAAGTTGGCCTTAAGAAGCACTTTGATTAACAAAGCTAGTGAATGCAATGAAATTCCAGCAGAACTATTCAAATCCCTAAAGGACAATGCCATCAAGGTTTTGCATTCATTATGTCAGCAAATCTGGAAGATCCAGCAGTGGCCACAGAACTGGAAAAGGTCAATCCTCATCCCAGTTCCCAAGAAGGGTAGTACCAAAGAACAGGCAAACCATCATACAGTCATACTTATCTCCCCTACTGGTAAGGTCACGCTTAAAATCTTGCATGCTAGGCTTCAGCATAATGCAAACCAAGAACTTTCAGATGTCCAAGCTGGCTTTAGAAAAGGAAGAGGAACTAGAGATAAAATTGCCAACATTTGCTGGATTATACAGAACGGAATTTCAGAAAAACATCTATCTCTGTTTCATTGACTACCTAAAGCCTTTGACTGTTTGAATCATGACAAACTGAGGAAAGCTCTTAGAGAGATGGGAGTACCAGACCACCTTACCTGTCTCCTGAGAAACCTGTATGTGAGTCAAGAAGCAACAGTTAGAACCCTGTGTGGGACAACTGGTTGATACAAGATTGAGAAAGGAGTCCAACAGGGCTGTCTGCTAATCTATACACTGAGCACATCCGGAGAAACGCCGGGTTGGATGAGTTACAAGCTGGAAATAAGACAGGTGGCAGAAACAACCTCAGAGAGTCAGATGATACCACTCTAATGGCAGAAAGCAAAGAGAAGCTAAAGAGTCTCTTGACAAGGGTGAAGAAGGAGAGTGAAAAAGCCAGCTTAAGACTAAATATTAAAAAAACTAAGATCATGGCATCTGGCTCCATTACTGCATGGCAAATAGAAAGGGGAAATGTGGAAGGAGTGATAAATTTCCTCTTCTTGGGCTCCAGAATCACTGTGGACAGTGACTGCAGTCATAAAATCAGAAGATGACTGCTTCTTGGCAGGAAAGCAATGACAAACCTAGACAGTGTGTTGAAAAGCAGAGATACAATTCTGCCAAGAGAGGTCCGTATAGTCAAGCCTATGGTCTTCCCAGTGGTCACGTGTGGTTGTGAGATATGGTTGTGAGAGCTGGACCATAAAGGCGGCAGAACACCAAAGATTTGATGCCTTCAAACTGGAGTGCTGGAGAAGACTCCTGAAAGTCCTTTGGACAGCAAGGAGATCAAACCAATCAATCTTAAGGGAGATCAACCCTGAATATTCACTGGAAGGACTGATGCTGAAGCTGAAGCTCCAGTATTTTGGTCATCTGATGTAAACAAACAGCTCATTGGAAAGTCCCTGATGCTGGGAAAAATTGAGGGCAGAAGAAGAGGGCATCAGAGGATGAGATGGCTGGATGGCATCACCGATGAAATGAACATGAACTTGGGCAAACTCCAGGAGATGGTGAGGGACAGGGAGGCCTGGCATGCTGCAGTCCATGGGGCTGCAAAGAATTGGACATGACTGGGTGACTGAATAACAACAACAAATGTGAATATTTCCTTAATAAGCTTCAGACAAACCAGAATTAAAGAACATTCAGCAAAATAATCACCTTTACTCCTCAAAAAAAAAAAAAAAAATGAGGTCAAGGAATATAAGGAAAAAATGAAAAATTGCTCCCAAATTAAAGAAGTCTCTCTTTAGAGACTGAGTTTTAAATACTTTTCAAGGTACTATAAGATTAAAAATATTTTATTTTTCATGTTTATGTATTATTTGTGTGAAAACTATTATTCATCTATTACAGCACAGTACTATATAGCCGATTGTGTTAGTTGGATACCCAGGCTAACTTTGTTGGACTTACAAATTGGACTTATGAACATGCTCTTGGAACAGAACCTGTTCATATGTAGGGCATTTACTTTGTAGAAAACCCTTAAGTCTCCACCAAAAAGCTATTAGAACACATAAATTCAGCAAAGTTGCAGGATATAAGATTAATATATAGAAATCTGTTACTTTTCCATAAACTAATAATGAACTATCAGAAAGAGAAAACAATTTATTTTTTTTTGTTTTGATCTCAAAAGTCATTTATTGTAAAAATGCTATCAGTACAAAAATGTGCAGATAGTAAATATCCCCCCTAAATCCAGGGAACACTCACACATTTTCACACACCCTCAAAAAGTACCATTTTGAACCAGCAAAATACTGTGAACCTTAAATCAGCACAAACACATGTATTTTAACAGCTGTACAGTAGTTCTTTGCAAGGAATTAATCTACTATTGGAAAAGACCCTGATGCTGGGAAAGAATAAAGGAAAAAGAAGAAGGGACCGGCAGAGGAAGAGATGGTTAGACAGCACCACCGACCCAATGGGCATGAATCTGAACAAACTCTAAGAGATAGTAAGGCTTCCCTGGTAGCTCAGCTGGTAAAGAATCTACCTGCAATGCAGGAGACCTGGGTTCAGTCCTTGGGTTGGGAAGATTCCCCTGGAGAAGGGAAAGGCTACCCAATCCAGTATTCTGGCTGGAGAATCCCATGGACTATATAGTCCAACGGGTTGCAAAGAGTTGGACACAACTGAGCACCTTTCACTTTCACTGGGAGATAGTGAAGGACAGGGGAGCTTGGCATGCCGCAGTCCATGGGGCCGCAAAGAATCAGACACGACCTAGCCACTGAACAACCACAAACTACTATTGGGTAATTGTGTTGTTTCCAGATTTTTTTCTATCCATATTTCTACAGTTATTCTTGAGCAGTTTTTATGTACTTAGGATAAGTTTCTAGAACTGGTATTGTGGGTTAGAGGACTTTCATATTTTAAAATTGTCATGTATTTTTAAACTATAAAATACATACAACTTTGAAGGGGTAATACAAGATAAAGAACTGAAAAGGTAGAAAAACTATACAGTAAAAAGGAAATCTCCCTCTCCCACTTCCCACCCCCCTTTATCCAATCAGCTCCCCAGAGGCCAACATGTTACCATTTCTCATGGATCTTTCCAGTGATGGACACTTTTTCCCAGAAAGAGAAAACAATTTAAAATCACATGAGAAAGAATAAAATACCTATGAATAAATTTAACCAAGATGGTGAAAGACCTATACTCTGAAAACTATTACAACAACTGATGGAGGAAATTGAAGACGATACAAAGAAATGGAGACATACCATGTTCATGGATTTGAAGAATTACCTTTGTTAAAATGCCCATACTACTCGGAGAAGGCAATGGCACCCCACTCCAGTACTCTTGCCTGGAGAATCCCATGGACCTCTAGAGGAGCCTGGTGGACTGCAGTCCATGGGGTTGCTAAGAGTCGGACACGACTGAGCGACTTCACTTTCATGCATTGGAGAAGGAAATGGCAACCCACTCCAGTGTTCTTGCCTGAAGAATCCCAGGGACAGGGGAGCCTGGTGGGCTGCCAACTATGGGGTCACACAGAGTCAGACATGACTGAAGTGACTTAGCAGCAGCAGCAGCAGCCATACTACTCAAAGCAATCTATAGATTTAATGCAATCCCTATCAAAATACCCAGGACATTTTTCACAGAACTGGAACTAATTCTAAAACTATTTGGAACCATAAAAGACCCTGAAATGCCAAAGCAATCCTGAGGAATGAAGAACAAAGCTGGAGGTATCACATCCCCTGACTTCAGACTATCCTTCAAAGCTACCATAATCAAAACAGTATGGTACTAGCATAAAAACAGATACATAAATCAATAGAACAGAACACAGAGCCTGGAAATAAATCCCCACACTTATGGGCAATTAATCTACAATGAAGGATGCAAAAATATACAATGGAGAAAAGACAGTCTCTTCAATAAGTGATACTGGGAAAATTGGAGTGTCCCATGTAATAGAATGAAATTAGAACACTGTCTCATACCATATGCGAAAATAAACTCAAAATGGATTAAAGACCTAAATGTAAGACTTAAAACCACAAAAATCCTAGGACAGAATGTAAGTAGAATGCTTTTGACATAACTAACAGCAGTATGTTATTTAGGATTTGTCTCCTAAGACAAAGGAAACAAAAATAAAAATAAATAGAAGCTAATTAAATTTAGAAGCTTTTACACAGCAAAGGAAACCACTGACAAAAAGAAAAGACAGTCTGTTGAATGACAGAAAATATTTGCAAAGATATGACCAATAAGGAGTTAATATCCAAAATATATAAACAGCTCATATAGCTCAATATGAAAAAAAAAACTGATTAAATAATAAGCATAAGACTTGAATAAACATTTTTTCAAAGACCTGCAGATGGTCAACGGGCACATGAAAAGATGTTCAACACTATTAATCATCAGAGAAATGCAAATCAAAAACCACAATGAAATACCACCTCATACCCATCAGAATGGCTATCATCAAAAAGACAAGAAGTAACAAGCATTGACAAGGATGTACACAGTTGGTGGGAGTTGTAAATTGGTGCTGTGGAAAACAGTATAAAAGTTCCTAAAGAAACTAAAAATTGAACTACTGTATGATCTAAAAATTCCACTCCTAGATATATACTTGAAGAAAATGAAAATACTTATTCAAAAAGATAAATGTACCCCAATGTTCATAGTACTGTTATTTCGAATAGGCAAGACACATAAACAATCTAAGCGTTCATCAACAAATGAATGGATAAAGTTGACATGCTATATTCCTAAACAGTGGAATATTACTCATCATAAAACAGAATGGAATTCTGCCGTTTGCAACAATGTGGATGTACCTACAGGGTATTATGCTTAGTGAAATATATCAGACAGAGAAAGATGAGATACTTTATATTATCACAAACAGGTGGAATCTAAAAAATAAAATGAATGACTAACAAAACAGAAACCAACTCATAGATACAGACAACAAATTTGGAGTTACCAGTAGGGAGAAGGTAGAGAGGAGGGACAAGACAGGGGTATGGGATTAAGAGACACAAACTACTATGTATAAAGTAAATAAACATCAAGGATATACTGTACAGTATAGGGAAATATAGCCATTGTTTTGTAATAACTTTACATGGAATATAATCGGTAAAAATACTGAATTATGAAGTTGTACACCTGAAATTAATATAACATCACAAATCAACTACACTTCAGTATTTAAAAGAGAAAGAAAAAACAAGTAAGTTCTTTTTATACTACTCTTGTAACTTTAAGTTTGAAATTATATCAAAATTAAACATTACCTCTGACAACGACTAGGAAAACTATACAAGTGATATGCACAAAAATTTGACAAAAGATAAATCAAGATGGAATTCTAAAAAAAATGTACATGGAACCCACAGGAAGGTGAGAAATAGAGGAATCAAACAGAAGCAAATACAAAAATGCTATCTTAAGTTCTAGCATACCAATAATTACCCTCAAAGTAAATATCTAAATACACCGATTAAAAGACCAAAGTTGGCACAGTAGTTTGAAAAATAAAGATCCATTAATATGCTATCTACAAAAAACTCACTTCATATATATAAGAACATAGATATATTGAAAGTAAAAAAATGGAAAAAGATATATTATGCAAACATTAATCCAAAAGTTAAGCCCCCCAAAAACTCAACTGATGTTTAAAGCAAAAATAATAGCAACATATGGGCTGAATAATTACATCCTGGGTAGAGGGTCTCTTTAGTTAATTCTTTATACAGTGGGATATTGATTGGCTGTATTATAAAATGACTTCCAAGTAAACCACAACATACCTGGAATACAATTCCTGGAAGAAATTTATGATTGCCTGATTTTATTACAATGACTCAATGACTGTCACTCTTAAAAAGGAACACAAAATAACTAACATGTAATAAATTGAAATCAGTCTTTTTTGACTACAAAGAAAGCAGTATAGTTGCAAATATTGACCATCTATAACATTACCATAAAGGCAACAGATTAAAATTTAACCAAAATGTGCTATTGTTACTTTAGTTAAAAGTACTACTTTAAATTTGGTTTAATTAAAAATCTTGACTTTTTATTTGGTAAAATCTCAATAATAATATTTATAGAAGTAAAATATAGGCCAGCAATAGCACAAAGAAAGGGATAGGATCACATCTCTCCCGAAGAACCTCCCATTTCACTACAAGTCAAAATTCTTACGAAGTTCTACAAGTCTGTATACCAATTGTCCCCATTTCCTTTGTGACTTCCTCTCCCACTGTTCTTACCCCCTGCTCACTGTGCTCCAATCACACTAACCAATTAGGCTACTCACAGAGAATCCTGAGCAAATTCCCACCGTAAGGCCTGAGTCTTGGTGGCTGCCTCTGTCCAAAAGGCTCTCACACCCAGATGGACAGAGGCGACCCAGTTCTACATGAGGCACATCCAGACAAATCTACTTACAGTTGTAGTTTGTGCACTCATCTCCAACCCTCTTGCCCTCTCTTTTTTTCATAGCATTTATCACCTTTTAACATACTATATTATCTCCTTGTTTAAATTTATAATTTATTTTGTAATGAACAAAATGCTAGACTATAACCTCCAACAGAGTATGAATTTTTGTCTCTTTTCTTGAAAAACGTGTCCCAAGTCCATAGAACAGTGGCTAGTATATAAATGTTTATTTGTTGAATGTATAAATAAATGAAAGAACATTTTAGAGGGAGGGGGAAAAAGAAGAGTGATGTTTGAGACAGTACAGATATTATTCTAAGAACTCAGAGCACAAAAACAGAAGACATGGCTACAGTAGGTGGTTCAGACTCATTTTAGCCTTTTGTATAGAGTATCCTGATGAAAATGGTACTTTAAGAATATCAGTAGAGAAAAGGTTAACAAGTTTAATCTCAAACACAAGTCCAGTTTTCACAAAGAGGAGACCAAGTAAGTGAAAAGGAACACACAGTTTTGCATCAGTCACATCCAAACTGCATATCCTACGCTCAGAGTCACCTTGACAGAAAAACAACATGCTGTTTGCACAAAGCAGCTGGATGTGTGTGTCTATTATTTTCCTTTTATTCAGTTTTAAAAAATTCATTGCACACAAAATGCTAAAGCTAAGGGATCTGCAGACCATCCATTAGCGATAACGAATACCTAGCTGCTGTTTGTTCATTTTCAACTCGCAGACATCTGTAGGCATAGGTGTCACCCAGAGGAGTAATGTAAACAGGTCATTCAAACAAGGAATTCAGGTAGAAAATGGAAACCACTGAAGTACCATTAACGCCCGCGCCAGCTTGCTTCATCTGGAAATGAGGCAAAAGGTACCCACTGTCTGAGCTGATGGTAACAGGACGCATCAGGTTGTTCTGTCCTTCTGCAAGCTTGCTGGCACCTTCCCAAATGAAAACATAGTCAATGTTCATGAACCAGCTCAGATGTGATCTCCTCTTTATGAAGACTCAATGATCCCCACAAACGAATATCTGGCTTTATTATAATTTTAGCCTCCTAGCACTAGGTGGCGCTAGAGGTAAAGAACCCGCCCACCACCAATGCAGGAGACGTTAAGAGAAATGGGTTCAATCCCAGTGTTGGGAAGATCCCCTGGAAGAGGGCATGGCAACCCACTGAAGTATTCTTGCCTGGAGAATCCCATGGACAGAGGAGTCTGGCAGGCTACAGTCCATGTGGTCGAAGAGTGGACTGAAGCAACTTAGCATGCATGCACAGCGCAGCCCTATAATGATATCAGCTTATAGCCCTTATCTTACCTCTGATCTTATATACAGAGAGGGGGCATAAAAACGTGAGAGTACTCTGACTTAAATTACGTCAAATCTACAGATCAACTGATGAAGTTTGTCATTTTTATGATTTTGAAACTTCCAACCCAAGAACATGGTATGGATTTTAACAATTAATTTAATAAAATATTCCAATCTTGTCCTTAAAAGTTTGCAAGTATTTGGTATATTTATTCCTAGATAATTTATATTTTTTCACTATTTTAAGTAATACATTTTCTACAATTACAATAACTGTTGGTTGATGGTATTACATAAGGCAATACAACTGATTTGTGTATACTGATTTTTGTACTAAGCAAACATCCTAAATTCTTTTATTAAGAAGGTGAGGGTAGGATGTTTCAAAAGAACAGCATGTATATTATCTATAGTGAAACAGATCACCAGCCCAGGTGGGATGCATGAGACAAGTGCTCGGGCCTGGTGCACTGGGAAGACCCAGAGGAATTGGATGGAAAGGGAGGTGGGAGGGGGGATCGGGATGGGGAATACATGTAACTCCATGGCTGATTCATGTCAATGTATGACAAAACCCACTGCAATGTTGTGAAGTAATTAGCCTCCAACTAATAAAAAATAAATAAATAAATGAAAATAAAAATAATTTTTCTATAATTTTTGAATTCTCAATGAAGGTAGTATTTGCGAATAACAATAGTTTTGTTTCTTCTTTTCAAATCATTATGCCTTTTTTTCTTTCTTTTTCTTACCTAATTAATCTGGCAAGGATTCCCATTTTAATATTATACATAAGCCATCATTGTAATCTCCTTTATCTAAAAAGAGATACCTTGTTTTATGTTTGCCATTAAAAATAAAGTTTTCCCTATGATTTTGAAGCTAACTTTTTTTAGATTACGGTAGTCTTCCATGATTAGTTTGCAAATCATAAAGAAATGTTCAATTTTATTTTTAAAAATTCTACACTATCAAAATTATCGTTTTTTTACCTCATTTTATTTGTAAGCATGGTGAATTACAATTACAATAAAGTTTCTAGTATTTGAAACATTAGACTAATCTGGCGTTCCTTTAATTAATGCAACTGAGTCTTAATAAGTTAGTTGGTTTTTTAAGAATTTTTGCATCATGGTCATGAGTATGATGATCTATAATTTAGTATCCTTGTCAGATGGTGGTATTATGACTATGTTAACCTCATATCAATCATATTCCATTATTGTTGTTTTTTAATTGCTAAGTCATGTCTGACTCTTGTTGCAACGCCATGGACTATAGCCACCAGGCTCCCCTGTCCGTGGGGTTTCCCCAGACAAGAATACTGGAGTGGGCTGCCATTTCCTTCTCCAAGGAATCTTTTCGACCCAGGGATTGAACCCAAGTCTCCTACACTGCAGGCGGATTCTTTACCACTGGGCCACTAAGGAAGCCCATGTACCATTGGAAATTAAAGCATTATCTCCTATTTACACTTATGTGCTCAATCATGTTCAACTGTACAGACTGCAGCCTGTCAAGCTCCTCTCTCCTTGGAATTTTCCAGGCAAGGATACTGGAGTTGGTTGCCATTTCCTCCTCCAGGGGATTTTCCTGACCACAGATCAAACCCACGTCTCCTGAGTCTCCTGCATTGCAGGCACATTCTTTACCACTTGAGCCATCAGGGAAGACCGAAAATAAGTTTATACAGTTAACACTTCAAACAGACAGACAGTATTTCATGTACATGAAGGACATAGGATTAACTCAAAGGACATAAAAACATATAGAGAAAATTACATAAATTTCTTAAGAGCTATGAAATTAAAACTATTTTAAATAGTGAATTGAATTTCAATTAATTAGTGAAAGCTAGTTTAAATAGAGAAATGTACCATGTTATGGTTTTAAAAACTTAAAATTATAAAGATATAAACTCCTCCAAGTTGACTGACAGACTTATTGCAAACTCAATCAAAATCTGGCATGTTTCATTGTGAGAGTTGATAAGCTGAATTTATGGAAATAAAGATCTAAGAATGCCCAAAATATTCTTGAAAAAGTTGGGAGGACTTGCTTGACCAGATATCAAGACTTACTATAAATCTACAGAAATCAAGATGAGCTTCCTAAGTGGCATTCGTGGTAAAGAATCTTCCTGCCAATGCAGGAGCCACAGGTTCAATCACTGATGTGGGAAGATTCCGCATGCCTCAGAGCAACTATTGAACCTGAGCTCTAGAGCCCAGGAGCTGCAACTACTGAGCCCACGTGTTACAGCTATGGAAGCTCCCACGTCCCTCCTCTCAAGCCCATTCTCTGCAACAAGAGAAGCCATCGCAATGAGAAGTCTGTGCAGCACAACTAGACAGTAGCCACTGCTCAAGGCAACTAGAAAAAAGGCCCACACAGCAACAAAGACCTACCACAGCCATAAATAAATACATAAATAAATACATAAATAAATAAAATTATTTTTAAAAAAAGATGAGACTCTGAAATCTAACAAACCTAGTTCTAAATCCAACTCCATCAATCAGCCTTGTGACCCTGTGCTGGTTAATTAACTGTTCTAAAAGTCAGTAGTTCTAAACTTCACTGCTCTTTGTATTCACCTGGAGAACTTTAAAAGAATACAGATGCCCACATCCCACTTTCAGGGTTTCTGATTTAACTGGTCCAGATGGATGGTAGCCTCACAGTTGTAAAAGTTCCCAGGTGATGGGCTGAGAGCTACTGCTGTAAGGCCTAGTTTCCTTACCTGTGAAACAGTGATGATAACGCTAATAATAATAGCTTATTGGAAGGTTGTTACAAAGATAAAAATATGACGGTGCCTGGGATTCAATAACTTTAAACTCTTATTAAACTGCTCACTCTGTTAGGTTTTGAAGTTTGATTGAAATGTATACTGAAGAGTCACATAGATGACATTTTTAAGAAATAGGATTTGATGACAATCTGTATGCAAAGAACCCCAGTTGTCACGCTCAGGGTAGGCAGGTGGGGGGAGGGGCAGGGGAGGAGACACCGGGAGGGGGCAGCAGGGCAGAGAGAGGACAGGACATAGAAAAGGAAGCAGACCAGTCTTTTGACTTCAGTTATCTGGACACAATCTCATTTACTCTCTGTTGTAATTTTCCAAGTTTATACAAGCAATTCAAAATCCAGTGAAAGGCTTGGCTTTATGTTGACTGGCCTACTGTGGGTGGAATCTTAGCAATGCTGGTGTCTTGTAGATATAATGTTCTCTTTGTTTGAAGATTTTGTTTTCTAACCAAGGAAATGATTAATTAAGCATGAATTCTCCCATCCCCCTCTATGATGTTCTAAACAGCTGGTACTTATTTGGGATATGATAATGATTTTGCTTGGAATCCACGGTGATAAAGTATTTGTTTACTATCAGAGCATATTATATTCATGTTATATGATTTTCTAAGCCAATCAATAATCTTGCATTAGAAATTTACCTTCATGCAAACAAGATTTTTGAAAATTTACTTCTTAAACTCAGACATCAAAAAAATTTTTTCTCTAAATCACATAATGAGTTAGGTACCCCCAAGTCCTAAAGAAAACAGTGTGAAATATCTATAGTTCATAATAACAGTAAATCTTCTTTAGGCAAATCGATCTGGCATTTTCAGAAACTACTTTTATTGAACTAGGTATTCTATTTATTTCCTTAAAATGTCACTTAGCAAATAAACACTGAAGTAGAATGACCACTAAAATACTGTGTGAAGAAGACATGCCTTAAACAAGGGAGGAGCTTGTGGGGGTGGTGAGAACCATTAAGCGAGTCTGTTGACTGGCTTGGCTCCCAGCTAGATTCCATCTAGACCACCTGTCAAACACCAAGAAAAATAAGAGCATTCTGCAGAGGCCGGTATCTCCAGCCCTCTCCTCTGACCACCCTCCTTCCTGACCCCTTGACCCTCCCTGCAGGAGCTACTTTGAGCAACTGTGCCCAGCACCTGGGAGGCAAAGAGCTCTGCAGAGGCCAGCAAGTCAACATTCCCCCAGGAACACTGCGGCTAGAGTTCAACAAATTCAGCTGTGATCCTTCCACACCCTCCACGCAGGCTTGCACCCAAGCCCCTCCTTCTTCACTACTGAAAATTATACTGAAATAACCCAGGCTCTCTTCTCATCCTTCCCCAGTGGGTCCCTACTCTTCTTCCCTCCTCCATGCCTCCCATGTGTGAGGCTCTCCACTGTGCCTTGAGAAACTCCCGTTTCTATAAGGAACTAACTCCCTTTGGTCTACAAACAATTCCTTGAGCATTCCCCCCAAATTATTAACAAATGAAATTATTAGCTTTCTTTCCAAACCTCATTTCATTAGGCATCAACCTTAGATCACCCCCTAAATCATCTAGACACCAACCTCGGAGTGAACATGACCTCCTCTTCCCATTTGACTCTCATATCCAATCTGTGGCCATGTTTACAATTCTATGTCCTCACCTAAATGATTTAAAAAAAAAACAGCAGTATTATTTATTGTGTTTTTACACTAGAATGCTGTGTTCTCCATATCTTAATTGTTTAATTAAGAAATAATTTCCTACTAAGTGATATTCAGATTTTTGACAGCAGCACCAAGTCTTCAAAGAATCTCTTATTTCTCACCAAGAACCATGTATCCCAGTCATATCTGAATAGTCTCCATTGTACAGATTCACTCCCAGACCTTTAATTATGTTGTTTCCTCATTGTGTGGGATGCTCTCAACCTGGAGTTGTCAAGGTTTTTTGGAGACTTGGCTGCTGCTATCTGCTTTACACCCGTGTCTCCAGCATTTCACACAATGCACAGAAAGAGCTCAAGAAATGTTTGTTGTATTAAAAATAATAACAAAAATAAATTACTCAGTCCTCGGTACAGCATGTTTTCTTTAGGCTGATGGTCACCATAGAAACAAATTCCTCAGTTTACACTGACTGGCCAAGCCAGAAAAGAGAAGATATGAAGAATGACAAGGAAGAACTCATGACAATTGTCATGCTGAGAAAGAATGAGAAACTCTTAGATTCTTCTTTCTCATGGGGTTAAAGAACTGTCAGAGGTGGAGTGAAGCAACTGCAAATAGTTTGCTTCCCTATTAATCCTTCAGGGGAAGAAAACCTGTTCTAAGTAGAAGATGGAACAGCTGCTGCTCTCCCAAGTGCATTCCACAAAAGTCACAAGAAAATTGATGAGAATTCAAGTACTCTGATAACAGTAGGAAGAAGCTGCCAACGAAAAACAGCAGGAGAAGGGAGTTGGAGACTTTTCTCTTAGAAAACGAAAGAATTAAACCACATGTATCAGGATGACCCAGTAAACAAAAGTTAGAGAAGATGGCATCAGATGCCCCTGTGATGTTCATGCAGAGTGTAAATGTTGAACAATTAGGAAATTAAAATATAATAATCTCCTCTTTCTAGACCCCCACCTAGGTTGATTTTCAACACCTTGGATGAGATCATTTACCAAGCGATAAAGCCCTTTGTGTTTGCTCCTTAGGAGTTTAGTGATTAAGTTCATTTAGAAAATGAGTGAGAGGCTTTGGAGAGGATAGACATTCCTGACAAAGCAATGTGCAGACTCTTGGAGTAGCTAGATCTTCATGGGGGCTAAAGAAACCCCCTCCTTAGAAAAGGACAATATTTTGCAATACTTACCTGCAATGAAGTCACCGGGTGCTTGTTAAAAATGCAGATTTCTGGACTTCAACTCTTTTCTAGTGAATCAAGGTTTACCCACAGAGCAGGGGCTCAGTGTTGAATAACTAGGATGTTTAAAAAACCAGACAAAACAAAACAAAACTCTCCTCTCCAGGTCTCATTCAGATCCAAATCAGATCCTCTGGTTTATGCTTCTGTTAAGATCTTTCATTTCCACACACAAAGAGACAGTTTGTGAGGGCCAAATGCTTTTTAGCAAGTTTCCCTGGTGACTACCATCTGGCTCAAGTCTGAGAAGAGGCTAAGAGGTGAGCCAAAAAGCTACCTGCTTGGAGGTTTCCTCTTCTCTGAGACCATCGTCCCTTGATCTCAGGTCTGAAGAATTGCAGACAGGAAACCCCTCCTAAGGTCCAGAGCCTCTGCCTCTCCTCTTGCACAGAATTGTTACCTTGAGGTTTGTGCTCCTAAAAACTCCTTATATTTATCACATTATCCCATTTAGTTTTCTCTTCTAGCAGATTTATGCATTTTTTAAATTTTGCTATCTAATTACTCTAATATAATCTTCCTGCTAAGCTCTAATTACTAAATTTATAAAAATAATTCATCATCTTTGTTTTTAATTTAGTGATAAAGCAATTACAGCAAATATTCATTACAGCATCTAGGTGGTGAATTTATTCATTTTCACTGTTCAGTCTTTTTTAAACATCCTGTATGTTTGAAGTTTTTCATAAAAAAATATTATTGGGAGGGGAATGAATTCCAAAGGTACAGAAGCTAACAGAATAAAAAGTAAATTCTTCCTTTCTTCCTCTCTTCCTTCACTTACTTCAATCTAACTCCCAGAAGGTCATCACTGTTGATAATTTCTTATTCATTCTATCAGAAGTTGTCTATGCATATACAAGAACGTTTTTCTACTTGATGGTATATATCATGTGACATAAATGCATAAAAGCATAAAAACAAGTCTGAACTTGCTTTTTTTAGTTATCAGCATATCAGAGATCAGTCCACTTTTGAGTTGCTATATAAAATTCCTTTTCTTGCATATACATAAATTTGAGCAGTACCACATTGAGACATACACAGGCTATACAGGTAGTTTACAGATTATATTTTGTTTACACAGTTATTTGTTTCATTGACACACACATATGCACACATGTCACAGTGACATATCTACTGCTATCTTTTAATATTCATCAGGTACTGTCATAGGATAAAATCCTGGAAAGGAGAATAATAGGTCCAGGTTTGCATAGAAATGCTTTAAGGTATTACAAAATTGACTCCCAAAAAGACACACCAGTTTAAATATCTATGGAGTGTCTATTTTCGTATATTCTCAAATATATTTTCCAACTTTTTAATCTTTACTAATATAATAAGGGGAAAAAGAACTCTCATTTTAATTTCATTTCTTTAAAAGTAAAAGAAATTAGTATCTTTTCACATGTCTGCCATTGGTTTGGGGTTTTTTCCATACATTGCTGACACATGTTCTTTACCTAAATTATATTAAGGTTTTCAGCTTTTCTTGTTGATTTATTTAAAAGCTCTTTGTGTATTAAAGAAATTAACCTATTTGCCATGTATGCCATAAAAAGATACTGCCAGCCAGACTCTTTGGCCTTTTTATCTTATTTGTAGTACTTATTTTCATTGTAGAAGTTAAGAGTGAGCTTTTACCACAAAAAGTTTATGATCATTCAAACAATAAGTGATCATTACAATGAATTGGAACAACACATAAAAATACTATACACACTTACATATGAAATCTAAATACAAACAAAAACTGAACTCACGGATACAGAGAAAAGATTAATAGTTGCCAGAGGCAGGCGGTAGTGAGTGAGGGAATTGGGTGAAGGTGGTCAAAAGGTAAAAACTATCAGTTACAAGATAAATTCTGAGGATAAAGTGTATAGCTTGGTGACTACAGTTAACAGTGTGTGTGTGTGTGTGTGTGTGTGTGTGTGTGTTAGTTGCTCAGTCATATCCGACTCTTTCCAACCCCATGGACTGTGGCCCTCAAGGCTCCTCTGTCCATGGAATTCTCCAGGCAAGGATACTGGAGTAGGTAGTCATTTCCTGCCCCAGGGGATCTTCCCAACCCGTGAGTTGAACCCACATGTCCAACATTTTAAGCAAATTCTTTACCATCTGAACCATCAGTGAAGCAGGGAAGCCACAGTTAACAATACTATATTGTATATTGGAAAGCTTCTTTGTGTGTGTGTGTGTGTGTGTGTGTGTGTGTGTGTGTGTGTGTAGACAGATAGACATATAGAGTTAGATACATACACATCTGTAAAACAGATACAGATATATAACAACCTAAATGTTTTGTCCACCTACATAATGAAATATCACGCATCCACTTAGAAAGTGTATTGTAGTTTATTACAAGTAAAAGCAGTTTACAAACTAGTATGTACTTACATATACATAATTATTTGCAACTTACAGACTACATCCTGCCATGTGAGTCTTTCAAATCTGAAATATGTCATTTCACCATTCTGTAGATAGTAAAACTGAAAATCAGGAGCCAAGGAATTTCTCTGAATTCACAGTCAGTAAATGTGAGATCTGGGACTCACACTTTGAGTTTTTCTAACCCTAAGACACCTGATCTTTTCACCTTATCATACAGAAGCAGAAGAATAACAAGAATAGCTAGCAGTATTTATAGTCAGTGATATTTCTTCATAAGTATGTCGATTAAGTCTTTTGAATTACAACTGTAGTAGCACACATCATGAAATTATACATTAATTCTCAAAATTCAAGTTCAAATTTTCACCATAATTCTAATGTACACATTTTACTGCATATAAGCACATTCAAATTCCATCTTATGTGTTACAAAAGAAGTACTCAATAGGGAATGTGTCTGGTGACACAGACCAAAATGATCTATTACTCCCTGTCACTTGTGAAATTATATCTATAAATGACTAATATATCACACAGTCCTAACTTGGGACCATTTCAACATTAAGATAGGACTGAATTTTTCCTTCTGTCAGTTTGATTTTGTTTTCCATGGAAAGTTAAGCAGGAACACTTGCTGCTAAATGTCCCATTAGCATTTCCTGACCTTCTCCACAGTTGGCCTGCAATTGTGAACCTGCTGTGGCCACTGAGACACACAAAAGAAATGGAAAAAGCCGCTTAATGTCTGGAGTGGTCCAAAATGCCAAGGAGCAGCCAAAGGAGGCGGGGTAAAAGACAAAATGTAAATAAGCAGGGCCTGCTGGATGACCAGAAACGAGAGACTCAAGGAACAGGAAGACCTGCTTCTGGTTCACATCTGAACCCATACCATCATTTCCATCCTGCAAACCCTACCCCGTGCCCCCCACTACCAAACAAAACAAAACACCAAGGACACTTCTGGGAGAGCTGGTGACATCATATGTATTTACAAATCTCCCCTCCATAAAACAGACTATATTTTTTTAAAAAAAAGGAAACACAATTATTGAACAAAAGTAGTCTGTGGAAAATTTCCAGCCTCACAGTGCACTTCCACAACTATTGCATCCACACGTCACTGTTGAAAGAATTGTGCAGTGGAATGGAAAAAAACAAAGGAAGAAAATTGAGGGAAAACCCCAATATTCTCTAGTCTGGAGAAACAGATGTCTGGGGGTGGGACATGGGGATAAGAATAAATGCCCACTTACAGCCACTCCCCCTCCAATCGATATTTTTCCTTTCTATAAAAACAACATTCTGAGGCCCTAGGTATGAATGGGCAGGAGAGTTTCTCCTGACCAACAGGTGTTGGGAACAAGGAAGGTGGCCAACACCAGAATTTAGCTCGCCTATCTCCTTTTCCCAGCCCTCTTCTCTTGGCCTGCCTCTGCCACAGAGTCTGGAAAAGGTAATGACTCCCTTCCTCTGCCTCCCAGCAATCAGCAGTGTGGCAGGAGACACACTCCAATCAAAGAAAAGAAGGCAGAAGTCTCTTGTGCTGCATCTTCCGCTCCCCCTTCTCCCTCCTGGGAGACATGAGAGCCCGGAGGTGCAGCAGACCTCACAGAGAGCAGCAAGGTGGAAGGGCAGCAGGAGCTGCATCTGACGGTGTCACTGAGTCACGCTACCAGTCCTGGACTCATCACCCCTGGACCTTCTGTTTTCCGCTTAAGCTACGGTAGAGTTGCTTATGAGTACTTGAAATTGAAGACAATTTTAATACAACTAAATATCTCCTAGAGCCGAGCCCCTTTCTTACCGAGTGCCAGCACCAGGAGAGCGGTGCCAGAAAAGAGGCAGAAAGACACAGCAGGGGGATTATAGCAAGAAAGATACATGATCAAATGTGAGATGAGGCAGGAGAAGTGGAAAGGGAATAAAGAAGGTACAGATGTAAGAGATACTCAGAAAAACCACACCCAAGTTTCCTCTTTTACTCCCAAACCCAAGCAAAATGAGAAAAGGAACATAAGTATGAAAGAAACCCTACATTCGTGCTAAAAATTAAGAAGGATGCTTTTGTATGGCTTCCGAATGATTCTGATAAAACCAGACAGAAACACAACAAAATCTAGAGACAGCACTTACAATCCTCTAATGAGGAAAAAAAAAAAAGGAAGTTAGCAACATTCTGGCAGAGCCGTACTAACACTCACAAGTGTGGAGGGGAAAGGGCTGGGAGGAGGACAGCAGGGAACAGAATCACAGCTGTAGCTGTGGGCCAGCACCACTCAAAAGTAGCTACTCAAGTAGATCCCGGGCCCCATGCTTATGTTCCACCAAGCAGGAGCAGGCAGTGTGGCAAGACTTCTCCCCAGGGAGGCATGCCTTCTTTTTGAGGCCCTGGGCAGCAGAGCAAGAATGGAGGACAGACAGGAGCCACGCCATGTGGAGAGCTGTGCACAAAGAGTCAGCTTCAGAGAAAGAAGGTGATGAACAAACACTAAATTCTTACAGTCCAGGACCCTGCTCCTTTTCTTCTCATCTTAATTTGCTGGTAATGTAAGTACAGGGCTTCCCAGGTGGTGAGAGTGGTAAAGAACCCACCTGCCAATGCAGGAGACACAAGAGACCTGGGTTTGATCCCTGGGTCGGGAAGATCCCCTGGAGCAGGAAATGGCAACCCACTCTAATAATCTTGCCTGGAGAATCCCACAGACAGAAGAGTCTGGAGGGCTACAGTCCATGGGGTTGCACAGAGTCAGGCATGACTGAAGTGAGTCAGCACGCAATGTAAATATACTCCATCAGTCCTCCAGCTTAAAATTATCATCATCAACAGATATATAGAGAAGAGATCAAAGGATAGTTCAGTCACCCTGTTTTTGGTTAAACAAGTAAACACCAACAGTAAACAGACCTCTCTTTATTCGAGAAGATAAACAGAAGAAAAAAAGGAACCTATGAAATATATGAGTCTATGAATATGAAAATATTCTGTAGAGGAAGCATATGCATTTGAAAAAGATTTATAACAGGAAGAAAAACTTCAGATGAATTTCCTGGTGCTTTCTACAAATTTAAGAAAATATAGACTAATTAACGCTTACAGCCTCAAAAGCAGAGGCTGAGAAATTGCCAGAAAATGTTTTAAAAATCTGAATATAGTACAGCCATAATGTAGGGGGAAAATAATATAAGATAAACTTTCTTTGGAAGTGATGCATAGCATACAAAGTAGATGCATCCCAATGTTCATAACAATATTATTTACAATAGCCAAGACATGGATGCAACCTAAACATCCATCAACAGATGAATTGGTACAGAAGATGTAGTGTATACACACACACACACACACACACTAGAATACTACTCAGCCATAAAAAAGAATGAAGTAATGCCATCTGCAGCAACATGAATGGACCTAGAGATTATCATACTAAGTGAAGTAAGTCAGAAATAGAAAGACAAACACCATATGATATTACTGTTATGTAGAATCTAAAATATGATACAAATAAACTTATTTACAAAACAGAAAGACTCATAGACAAAGAAAACAAATTTATGGTTACCAAAGAGGAAAGGGGTATGGGAGGGATAAATTAGGAGTTTTGGATTAACAGACACAAACTTCTACACACAAAGAAGATAAACTAGATCTTACTACATAGCACAGGGAGTGATATTCAGTATTCTGAATATATATATATATGAACCACTTTGTTGTACACCAAGAACTAATACAACATTGCGAATCAATGATACTACAATTTTAAAACATATGTATATACTTAGAAAATATATATTTTTGTATATATATATAAAATCAAATTCATGACATGGAAGAAAACAATGGACATTTTCTCAGACTTCAGAGAAAAAGATTAACAAGTCAAAACATCAAAAAATGACAAATCTAAATCACCAGTCTGATATATTCAACATATGGAGAAAAGAACAAACAGAACAAAAGCATTAAGCAAACAACAAAAATAACAAAATAACAAAAATAACAAAAGTATTAAGCAATATAATAGAAAAAAGTTTTGTGATTGATTTTACAGATTCAGGCAAATCTACTAAAGAGATATCTCAATCATATTCTGCAGACATTTTTTAACTTCATGAATAGGAAAAAGAACCCCACAAATATTCAAAGGGGAAAAAAATGGATTCATTACTACTGGTCCGAAGTCCCTCAACTACAAGCAAAAGAACATCAGATTATCTTAAGAAAAAATTTACCTCAAGCAAAAAATAAAAGTTTTGATTCATGTAATCTGGGAAGTTCTGGGAAGTCCAAGATGAATCTGGTTTTACAGTAAGCTGAATTAAGTTCCACGTGGTTTCTTCAGAGCTATCTTCCTCTTTCCATTTCTCAATTCTGTGTGCCTCTGCTTGCCTTCATATTCATACTCATTCTTTTTCAATCTCTACATCTACATCTATCTACCTATCTATCTAGATATATCTACAGGTAAGTAGGCAGATAGATGTGTAGATATACTGGTGACTAAAAGCTAGATAGATAGGTAGACAGATAATGTAGACATGATTGATTGAAAGACAGACAAATAGACAAACAGAGATAAACAAATGATCTAGATAGAGATAACTACCAGTACCCTCAGGAACCCCAGACTCACAATGCTTACTAACCAAACCTAGCAGAAAAAATTCTGTCTTCCAACTCGTTATATCAATCTCAGGGGAGTTCCAACTGGCCCTGGTTGAGTCAGGATCCCACGTGAGAAGCAGTCACTACCTTCAGTGACTGGCAAGGTGGGGAGAAGTCAAGGCTGGCATAGAATGAGGCTCAACAGAACCATGTGGATTTTCCCAATGAAACCAGAAACTAAATGAGAAAAACACTAACTACGACCATTTACTAGATAGCAAGAAAGAATACTCACTGTGGCCCTAGACTGATACAGCAATAAGCACCATGCAATTTTTTTTTCCGGTTTTTTGGGAAAACACAATAAAAAGAAATCCGCATATAGACAATATGGCATGTGTGAAAGTAACAGAAAGGCATTCTCAGGTATGCCAAGGCCCCAGATTGATCCCACCTGAAATAAATTACTCAAAGGTGAACTCTAACAGATGGGAAATAAAGATGGGAGAACAACTAACAGATGGGAAATAAAGATAGCCAAAGAATAATAAACACAGGTTTAAACCACACAAGATTTAAACAAAGCCTTGCTTTTTTCCCCCTATTAAATAGTTTTGATTTAGAGAAAGTAGGTCCAAAATGAGGCCAAAGAACAGGCACAAATCCTAAATAAGAGAGAGAGAAGGCTGAATGAAAGATTATTGCAAACCGTGAGTTAGAGTATACGCTAAAGAGACAGGTACATTAGATATGATGATGAGGCTAAGGTGTGGTCCTGGAGTGGGTATCCGAGTCATTAGAGGTTAAAATGTCAGGGAGGGAATTCCCTGGTGGTCTAGTGGTTAGGACTCTGTGTTTTCACTGCCAAGGGAGTGGGTTCAATCCTTGGTCAAGGAACTAAGGATTCATTCCTTGGTTGCTCCTGCCATGGGACGCAGCCAAAAAGAGAGAGAGAAAGAGAGAGATTAAAAAGAATTGAGTTTGTTGAGTAAGTGATGAATGTTTCAGAGGGCACCCCGGAGAGGTTTGGGAAGGTGAGGGAAGTAGAATGAACTTGGCTTGTGCAAGAGAACTACACTATACTGACAGCAAGCAAGCAAGTATGGGAACAAACAAGACAAGAAGGGTTAACGTTTGAGGGGTGGCCGCGGTGGGTAAGGATGCAAGCACTGGTAGGGTTAGGACTCCGCTGTCCGTGTGGTTCTGGGAAAGCTGACACTCAGCAGCTGCAGGCGTCTCTCCCATTCCTGCTGCCAGATGTTACCTGCAGCACAAGAATCGTCAGCCTGGGACAGAGCAGGCCCTTATATCCAGCACTAGCAATACAGAGCCCTCTTGTTCTCGTGTCCTGATCCAGAGGTCAGGATTTGGTCTTAGAATCAGGAGCCAGTCCTGCTCTCAGTCTTGGCACTTTTCCATACTCCTGCCAATCATATTTTTCATCTTTCAAGAGGAAGCCCTTTGAGAGCTGAGTTGACCTCTTGTATCCTGAGGCAAACAACCACGAGGATTTGGCCCATGCTTTACCGAACAGCCTGGGTTCTCAGAATGCTGAGGGCTCACTGTGCCAGCGGTTTCTCATTCTTGGATGAATTAATTTTCATTCATGGAGTTCATTCAGAGTTGATACATCTCATACAGTCTACCTTGTTTTGCTATAAAGATTCTCATATTGCTAAGAATAAGAAGATTCTCATCTTATTTTATAAAGACTAAAACAGCGTAAGCTAAAACTTTCCATTGCAACAGCAAATTTCAAAGTAGAAAACTTTCTGGCCTGTTATTTGTAAAACCCAATTGTGAAAACCTAAAGGGTCATGCTTCCTTGGTGGCTCAGATGGTAAAGAAATCTGCCCGCAATGCAGGAGATCCAAGTTCAGTCCCTGAGTTGGGAAGATCCCCTGGAGAAGGGAATGACAACCCCCTTCAGTACTCTTGTCTGGAGAATTCTATGGACATGGAATAGAGGAGCCTGGTGGGCTATACTCCATGGGATCGCAAAGAATCAGACTTGCCTGAGCAACGCACCCACACAAGGGTCGTAAGGGGCTTCCCTGTGACTCAGTAGTAACGAATCCTGCAAATGCAGGAGATGTGGTTTCAACCTCTGGGTCAGGAAGATCCCCTGGAGAAGGAAACTGCAACCTATTCCAGTATTCTTGCCTTGGAAATCCCATGGACAGAAGAGCTTGGCAGACTACAGTCCATGGGGTCACAAAGCAGTTGGGGTTGTAAACACCATATACTTGTCATTAAAAATAGCAAAATCAAGGATGTCTACAATCAAAAAGATAGACAATAATAAGTGCTAGCAAGAAAAATTAGAATCCTCATACCGTACTGTTGGAAATGTAAAAGTCACTTTGGAAAATAGTTTGGTAGTTTCTCAACATAGGGTTAAACTTGGTTACCGTATAACCCAGCAATTCCATCCCTAGGTATATATCCAAAAGAAACTTGTACACAGAAGCATTATTCACAATAGCCAAAAAGTAGAAATGAGCCAAAAACTGTTTATTGCATAAACAATACCAATACTTCCAGAAAGTACCAAACCATTCAAACACAATAGCTCTAGGGTTGTTTATTTCAGTATCCATCCCATCTGAGCCAGCAGTAAATAATGTTCACTATAGAGATACCTGGCATGACGTCAAAAATTAGAATCACTGATCTTCATCACCAGAAATTTCAAAACGATTTCACAGTCACTCATTGTGCACATCTCATTTTTCCCAGTTCATTGAACTCTGCTGGTCTTAGAGTTGGACATAAAATTGCACTTGAGGCTTCTAAATCTATCCTCATCCCAGTTTATTGCTTTTATGGGCAATCTTGGAATGATTCTCAGTTTCCAATGAGGCACTGTCCCTCAGAATCCAAACTCTGGCTCTATACACAACAGCTTGGGAAAAGAGATGCTACAGGCACACTAGCCTCCCCTATAAGGGGTGTGAATCAAGCATTACTTAGAAAGCTTTAACCTGTCACTCTGCATGAAGATAGGAGGTGACGTGTTACCTTCAAACCCCTACATGTAGGGACTGGAGAAATATAAAACAGAGAAACTGCAATCTCTCAGAAATTCTGTAAGTCAAAACCTATCATAAAAATCCCAGCCCTAGAATAAAAAGTCTATCACTCCTTCATCAACTTAATATTGATAACCAATAGCTATCCTCCCCATGAAAATCAGCTTACCAGTAACTGTAATTAGAAGCCCAATTTTAGTGCTAGCTACCAGCCTACATAATACTGAATGTGAAATTCTTAAATATACATATTCATGAGCTAAGAACTTTATTTTAGTAAAGCTTTGTTCGTCCTATGTCTCTGTTAAATTACATGCAGAGAAACCATCATGGAAGATCTCTGAGTCTCATTCTGGCCGTGAATGCTTTAGACTTTGAGCCCTGAAATCATCAAGTTTTTGGTTTCCCTGCTTTTTCAAATGTTTTTGAAGTTCTTCGAATATGCATGATTCAGAGATCAGCATGGCATAACTGGTTTTATCCTTAAAAGCTACTTCTGCTAAGGAGATGTTTAATAAAGTTACACAAGTAGTATAAATATTACTGCAATATAGAATCAGATGATTAATTTACTTTTGACACCCAACAAGGAAATGAATTCCCACCAAAAGAAATAGCATCAAGATTACCCTCTTTTAACCCTAGAGTAATGTTTCTCAAACCAACCTCCACATTAGAATCACTGAGGGGAACTTAAAAAATATTGATGTTGAAGTCTCAGCCCAAAAGATTCTGATGAGTCTGGAGTGGGACCTGAGCATTTATACATTTTAAAATCTATTCCCCTCACCAGGGATTCTAATGGGTAGCAGAGGATAACGAAATACTGTTGAAGAGTGTTGGAGAGCAAAAAGCTGGCAGAGAGATTTAAAAACAGGACAGAGCACCAGAATGTTAGACTTTTAGACCCAGCAGACAGACTAACACCTACTCCCAAAGTTATCCTCAACAATCTGGTGAGCATTGTACTAGACAAATTGTAGAGAATCAAAATTCTGCACAGAAAGTGAACTTAAGACATTTGTAGGTACAAATCTTGGTAAAAACAGGCAAGTGACATTCTAATGTAGATACGCAAAAACACAAGGGAAAAGGTAGGCTGGATCAGAACCAAAATCACTCAGCTTCTAAAAGATGTTACCACATACCAAGCAAGTGAGAGCTTGAACTGATAATACTGATAATGTGAATCCCACTTGATAATGTTTCTATATAATATATTAGTAAAGCTTTACTCTATGTCATTCTGTTAAATTACAGAGAAGGTGTCATGGAAGGTCCCCTTGAGTCTTGTTCTGCCCCTGAATGCTGAAGACTGAGCCTTGAAATCATCAAATCTTTGGTTTTTCTGCTTTTTAAAATGTTTTAGAAGCTCTTTCTTATGATTTCAGAGACCAGGATAAAATACTAGTTTTATCTTAAATGGCTAGAAAAGCTCATCCTAAGCCAAAAGACAGCATAACCTCTGTGTCAAGAATTCCTCACCCCCAGTTTAAAATTTTAAATAAATAAATAAGAATTCCTCAAAAGTGGCTTAAGGTGGTTCAGGGCAACTGGCTTTTGTTTTAGTATTTTCCAGTCAAGAGGGTTTGGAAAGTTGAAAAGATTCTGAGTACAGTCATTTTATTTTTAAATGTGTCAGGATTCAGAGAGGAAGCAAGACCAACCTGGCATTCTGCAAGCCAAAAAATAAAAACTCTTGAAGGATGGTGAGTCCAATAAGAAAAGACAATTGCTCTCTTGTACTAAAACCTGCCCCATAGGGAGCACACTCAGAGGTCACTTCTCCCACTCAGTTTTCAAAATAGAGAGCGAAAATGGAGAGCTTGTACAAATTATGAATCAGAATTTGCTGGAAGCCCTTACCTATCTGATAACAGGTTATATGTTCCTGACTCTCTATGCTGAAAATAGACTTTCTGCAACATTTGCTGCAGCTTTCTCCAATCTACTGCTTGGTCCACCCATGTTTAGTTATGAGGTTTTTATAAATAACTTAAAAATTTTTATAATATTTACTGGAAAATAAATATCTTCCTTTGAGGTATCTTTATTTTTTTCTGAGCTTAGGAAGTCATCTACATGTCACAGCTTTGATACGTATTATTATCCTATTTTCTTCTGTGGCTTATTTATATTCAATTTTATTGTTATTACTGGTACTAAGATTAATCTAAATTTTTGGTAGCTACCAATCTAATTTTTTAAGCTACCGTTAGTAAATGTCATATTTTGAATATTTTTATTATAAAAGAAATACTCATAAACACTGAAACCATACAAAGTTTACAATGAAAATATTACTAATATCTTTCCACCACTCTTTAATTCCCATTATCTTGAAGTAGACCCTCTTAACCACAAAGGATTATTTTTCCATATCTCTGAGAAACAAATATACATATACATTCATGCACAAATATAAATATGGTTTTCCTTTTGTTTTTATAAAGTATCATATATGCTCAAACACAGCAAAAGAAAAGGTGCCCCCCAAATTCACAATCACAAGATCTAACAAGTTGTTTCCTCTTGTCACTTAATCGATTCTCAACCTCATTGGTCAAGATAACCAATGACCTTCCAAATGGCAAATCCAATGGTCACTTTTCCATCTTTTTCTCATTCTAGCATCTGATCTTTGGCACTTTCCAACCTTATCCCCACCTTTTTCAAATAGCTCCTTTAACTCTCTCCTGGCATAAACTCGTCGCATTCTCATTATCTCTCAATTTTTCCTTTGTTGCTCCTTCCTTTACAAATCCTTTCTGTTGAATGTTTAGGCCTCTCCTCTCTCACTCTATAACCTCACTGAAATATCTGTTCATTGCCCCTGACCTCAGCTACTGCAACAACCAGAAACCTTCAAGTGTCTTTGTCACTTGACTTTCCTAACCCTTTGAACCAAGAACCACTAAATTTACTTCCAACATTCATCCTCTATTATATTATGTATTCCTTAGCCTAGTTTAATTCCTTCTCATTTATTCTTATTTATTGCAGATTATCTTTATACTTTGGCCACCTGATGCGAAGAACTGAAAAGACCCTGATGCTGGGAAAGACTGAAGGCAGGAGAACAAGCGGATGACAGAGGATGAGATGGTTGGATGGCATTACCAACTCGATAGACATGAGTTTGAGTAAGCTCTGGGAGTTGGTGATGGACAGGGAAGCCTGGCGTGCTGCAGTCCATGGGGTCACAAAGAGTCAGACACAAATGAGCGACTGAGCGACTGAGCTGAACTGAACTGAAGCAAATAAAATTTCCAATCTTCAAAATACTTCACTGTGATAAAAGGGCCAACCGAGTAAAAGTTAACTTGGTACTCACCCAGTCTAGCCTGTTCCATATCCCAAAAGAAATGAAGCAGTGTTCATCTTCCTAAGTCATGTGTCAACAGATACAAATGATTTGATAACTACTCTGTCTAGATTTAGGAATTTTTCAAATCAGAATATGTACGGTAACAAAGTCCCTGAAACAATCTTTCAGAACTCTTGTGTGTTGTCAGGTTTCCTGCATTGCAGGCAGATTCTTTACCTTCTGAGCCACTAGGGAAGCTTAACATAAAGTCCCTGAAACAATCTTTCAGGAACTCTTGCGTGTTGTGGAGTATGTACCAGTGAAGCTTCACACAGTTTAGGGACTGATTCTAAAATTTGACAAATCTAATTCCTTGATGGTAAGCAACAGAAATTAAGGCTATCTTAAGCAAAAATGATGATCATGATGCAGCATTATAGGGGAGCTCTCAGAATTCAAGGAAAGGCTGGAAATCAGTCTTGGAAGAGACAAAAACCACTGGTACACCGAGGGATCTCATTTCAAAAAATCTTCAGTAAACAGAAGCATGGATGACTTTCAATGATTCTCAGTCCTGTTTTTCTTTATACAAGATTAAAATTTCACAAGAAAAAGAATTATTCAATTGACCCAATTAATCTAATAAAAACTAGTCATATGCCTACTCTTGGAAACAGGATACCCAGATTAACAGTTCTACAAAACTGTATCATATAGGAAAAGTGGAAAATTGTCCCCAGAAGATTACCAAAAGAAAGTGAAAACAAGGGAAAACAAATACTGGTAAATCACTGGTACTACTTAGGTATGTGAATATAGGCAAATCACTTGCTGCTATTTACTAACATTTGTGTTCCTCCAAAATTCATGGGTTTAAACCTAATGCCCAATGTGATGCTGTTTGGAAATAGGGCCTTTAGGAGGTCATGAGGGCCTTTAGGTCATGAGGGTGGAGACCTCATGAATAGTATTAGTGCCTTTAAAAAGAAGACCCAAAGAGGAAGCCCTCATCCCCTATCCTATGTGAGGACACAACAAGAAGGGACTTGTCTGTGAACCAGGAAACAGGCCCTCACCAGATGTTAGTTAAATCAGCCACTGCCTTCACCTTGGACTTCCAGCCTCCAGAACTATGAGAAATGAACTTCTGTTGTTTATAAGCCACACAGCCTATGATATGTTATTTGTTGTTGGTTTTAGTCGCTGAGTCGTGTCCAACTCTTTTGTGACCCCATGGACTGTGGCCCACCAGGCTCTTCCGTCCATGGGATTTCCCTGGCAAAAATACTGGAGTGGGTTGCCACTTCCTTCTCCAGGGGATCTTCCAACCCAGAGACTGAACCTGCATCTCCAGCATTGCAGGCAGATTCTTTACCACTGAGCCACTAGGGAAGTCCTTGGTATGCTACTATGGCAACCCAAACTAAGCTAGTTACCCACTTAGACCTGTTAAAATGTGACTTCACAGGTCAAGGGTCTTTACTGAGTTTCTCACTCATGTATACCAATTACCTCAGATGAAACCCTGACACATGCAGGACACTTAATAAATATTTTTTTGGTATGGCGGAAACTAACACAATATTGTAAAACAATTATTTTCTAATTAAAATTTTTAAAAATATTTTTTGAAAGAATGACTCTCTCCAAGACTCAGTTTCCACATTTGAAACTCAGATACCTTGTACGCATATGTGTATTACATGTAAAATGTCCACCACAGTGCTACAACATAATAGGTACTCAAGAAATTCTGATTTAGTTATTATTTTTATTAGCATAAACACTGCTAGAATTATCTACTACAAATAAAGTAGGAAAATTCCATTGTCAATATGGCAGCTACTCCATAATAAAAATTATCCATTATGAGTTCAGTGAAGGCAGTTAACTGAACTCTAAAACAAAGTAAATAATTTGACGAGTGATGTAATAATAGGAAAGGAAATGGAAAAATGAATTTTTAAAGCTAGCATGTCCTCAGGGGAGTCTGGCAACCTAAGAGTGGCACCAGGGCAACACTGGCTCTGGACCCAAAATGTAACAGATCTCCGGGCCTTCAGTGATGCTCTATCACTTTTCTTTCATTCTCAGTTGATTTTGTTTTTCTGTCATTTCTGTTGTCGTCCAGTTACTTCAGTCGTGTCCAACTCTTTGTGACCCCATGGACTGCAGCACGCAAGGCCTCCCTGTCCCTCACCATCTCCTGGAGTTTGCCCAAGTTCACGTCCATTGCATTGGTGATGCCATCCAGCCATCTCATCCTCTGACTCCAGCAGTATCTATCAGATTCTGAGAGCCTCGATTACAGTTCATTCCTACTTCCCTCACTCTCAAAGGTCAGTCTTTCTACTGCTCCTCAAAAATTAGAAGCCATTAAAACTAGATGAGAAAGAAAAGAGAGAAACTGGATAAACAGATCCAAGACATTCATTCACATTGTCCCCCCTTTCTTCCTATTTCAGTGGAAAGATGATTTTTCTCCTCCTTTTCAAAGGCTAGCTTTTCCCCCTACACTCTAAATTCTATTCCCCCTTATTTCTCCCAGCTGTGACTTCAGCAATCATCTCATCTTCTTAATTCCTCCCCACCTTTAAATTTTCCTTTTCTCTGAATACAAATCAAGTTCACCATTCCTTTTCCTAAAACTGTCCTCAGAACCTTTATCTCTTTCAATCTCTGAACTTTCCTTTGCTTTCACTGACAATAAGAAAGTTCTCTGCACTGCACTCCCTCTACCCCCTTCCCCCTCATTCTTCAGCCACTGAAGTCGTCCACTGCCCCCACATTCTACAGACACTACAGAGACAAGTCTGCAATGAGCTGCCAGCTGCCAGATCCAGGGTCCGCTGTGTAATCATCCTCTCACTTGAATTCTGTGCAGGAGACACCTCCTAAACCAGACACCTGAATCCCCTTCTAAAAGTTTGTCAAGTTCTGGTTGTTCTCTCTAGTTTGCTTTCTCAGCAAACATACATTAAGCATCTATCCAGCACTGTCCTGGGTATGAGAAGATAAAAGTAAATAAGATCTAAATGCAGCACAGTATCCTGGAATGGAATCATGGAGTAATTGTGGAATTATGGACATTAGTGGAAAAACTGACAAAATCTGAATAAAGTAGTATTTAAAGTAGCTTCAATTATTGTACTAATGTTATTTTCTTAGTTTTGAAAAATGTACCAAAGTTAGGTAGAATTAGAACATTGGGAAAGCTGGGTTAAGGATATATGGGAATTCTCTATAACAGCTTTGCAAGTTATCCATAAATCTAAAACTATTTTGAAATGAAAAGTTTTGAAAAGAGAATAAAATACATTCTCTGTCCTTGGCAATTTAACAATGATTCAGTCTTAGGATAAATGAGGTAAATGGTAGAAAACTCTGTGAACCGTAAAGTCTCCCATCAGGATTAAATAATGAACCCGATCTGCGTTTCCTCAGCATTTTCCCCCATCGTGAGTAGTATGATTCTGGATGCATCCCATGTACTATGCTGGAAGCAGTTGATGAGAAGGGGACAGAGGGGTATCAAACAGTGAATTTTACACATTTCGAGTAATAAATTTTGAGGCTTTAGGAGGCCTCAAATTGATGAACACCAACTGTAGCTAAATCATCCCACTTTCTAAGAGGTTGAATTAAAGTGTATTATCTACATACTTTCTTTGTTCTTCTCAAGGCAAATAGTTCTAAGTTTGAAGGAGTAACAAGCTCAACAGAGGTGATTTTTCAGCCTTCTTATTGTCTGGCTGCCAGGGTTCCTGGAAATGGCATTTTTAATGAGCATTTTTTTCCTTCTGCAGGAGACTTTGATGTGGTTGAAAATTTATTTTCCTCTCAAGTGTAGGCAGGGCACCAATTAACCCACACAGAGCACCCTTGCTGTCCTCCCAGCTTGGAGTTTATTACACTTACTATGCAATGAATAAAACCCATTATCTCACCTCCTGTTATGCTTCCCTCCTAAGGACTCAAAGCAATTTCTTAAGCAACTTTCTGCTCTCTCAGTCTTTTAAATATCTCCACTTTACCTTTTTCCAAAAATTAACATGTGATAGCAGCAGAGGTGGAAAGAGGGAAAAGATGGGCTAGGAGAGTTGCTCTAACTGGTTTTATCCATTTCAAGTTTATTTATACCAAGCCAACAGTATGACAGGCATAAAGGGACAAAGATGACTGAATTATACACGGGTCTAAGGATTTACAATTTAGCGGTGGGAATTCTCACATACAACATACATACATATAGAACAAGGCAGAAGGCAATGAATGCTAGAATTATTTTTCTTAAACAATGAAATGTAAGTGACAATTATATCTTAAAAAATTGTTTTCATATAAAAGGGCACTGCTCTTGTCAAATGGAGATGATATAACCCTGTGAATTTAAGGCCTTCACAATCTGCTATTTGGGGAAAAAAACTAAGAAAGTTGACGAAAAGTAATTTTAAATGAGAAAGCTGGAGGCATCTGGCCAACACTGTGTAAGGCTTTGAATTGCCAAAGTTCTCTCTTCTTCCTCTACTGCTCCAGCATGTCTAACTTAAAAAAAAAAAAAAAAAAAAAAGTTTTCATTTAAAAGTCCATTCTTTCATCACATGGTAAAAATCTATCTGAAAGACAGGCTGGTAAGTAGAAAATCTAGCTGAGTGGCCACTTGCCCTTCTGAAACTCCTGTTGCTAACAAGAGGATGAGGAGGCTGGACACTTGGGAGAACAGACAGTATCTGCCACAGGGAAGAATGAAGAGTTCATGCTCCTTAAATGCAAATTCCTTCCCATCAACTCGGACCCCATTTCTGATCCAGGTCTATATATTCCAAATACATACTGGACACTTCCATTTGAAACTCGAAATGCAAATGGCAAACATTGCTGTGTTTCCCTCAAAGGGAAGATACGTGCACAGTCTATGTCCACAATGGCCAGGGATGGCCCAGTCATCTTAGATCTTGATGTGGAAACCACATGTTGAGAATGACAGAAAAAGAAGGGACGTTTTGAGTTCACTGGACCAGCTGTCCTGACATTTAGAGGAGAGAAAAGTAAACTTTATCTTTTTTTCAGTAACTGTGTTTTGAGGTCTTTATCACCTGGAATCCTGATGTAAGATCCTCACCTCTCCAGTGCCCCTATGTATGTGACCACGAAAGTCACCAAGTTTCACAAGCCAGAAGCAGAAAGTAATCCTTGACTCCTTTGCCTTCCTTATCTCCAATACCAACAATACCAATTTCTATTGTTTATCTCCTATATATTTTAAAATTTGTATTTGCCCTCCATCCCAGCTGATTAATGCCTATATTCACTGTCTCTTGCTTAGATATCTGCACAGCTGCTCTTGTGCCTCTAGCCTTGTCTACTGTCAATCCCTCCTTCTAAAGAAACAAAGAGAATCACATCTCCCTTTCCTTGAAGCCTTCAGTTGCTCCGCATTTTTAAACATATCAAATCCAAGCTCTTCCCAAGACATCTAAGGCTATTTATGACATGACTTCTGCCTCCTACCATACCACTCTTTTATATCTCTGTGCATTTGTATAGACTGTTTCCTCAGCCTAGAATGTCTCTGTGCTCCCTGGTCTTCCTCGGGAAAAATGTTTTATTTCTTTAAACTTAAGCTCAGGTATCATCTTCTCCCTAAAGTCTTTCCTGGAATTAGTCAATCTCTCCAATGTGCTGCCCTTCATTCTGTACATGACTATATTGTTTATTTATCACATTAAACAATATATAATTAATGTAAGAGAAACTTTGAACCAAGATGGTAACACAGGAGGCTCCTAAATTTCCCTCCTCCCACAGACACATGAATATATGGCTGTACTTGGAGCAATTCTCTCTGAAAGAAATCCAGAAAGAAACTCAATGACGACTATACACTGGGCAAATGAGAAAATATCCATATAGAAATGGGTGGGAAAGACTGAGTCTCACTCTCACCATAAACCTCACCCTAGCACCATACCACATTATCAGGAGGGAACTCCCAGCTCCCAGCTTCTCCCTGAGGAGCGAGGGGTTTGGACTACACACTTAGTGTCTCCACATTTACAGCTCTAGGAACAAGGCAAGGGTGCTTGTTCTTGCCACTTTTATTCAATATAATACTGGAAGTCCTAGCCAGACAATGAGGAGAGAAAAAAAAATAAAAGGCATCCAAATCAGAAAAAAGTAAGTAAAACTGTCTGTATTTGCAGATGACATACTGTACAGAAAACCTAAAGATTCCACCAGACAATTGTCAGGACTAATTACTAAGTAATGATTGCAACGCCATGGGCAGTGGCCTGCCAGGCTCTTCTGTTCATGAGATTTCACAGGCAAGAATATTGGAGTGGATTGCCATTTCTTTCTCCAGGGGATGTTCCCAACCCAGAGGTCAAACCTAGGTCTCGGGCATTGCAGGCATATTCTTTACCACCCGAGCCACCAGGGAAGCCCAAATTCAGTAAAGTTACAGAATATAAAATCAATCTACAAAACCTACAGGGCGTGGGGGGAATCAGAGGCATCTCTATACACTAGCAACATTGGAAAAAGAAATAAACTAATGCCTTTTGCAATAACATTGAAAGAACGAAATATTTAGGAATAAATTTAACCAAGTAAAAGACCTACACACTGAAAACTATAAAACCTTAATGAATGAAACTGAAGACTACACAAAGAAATGGGAAGATACCCCATGTTCAGATAACAGGAATTAATATTGCTAAAATGTTAATACTGTTATCTATAGGTTCAATGCAATCCCTATCAAAACTCCAATGGAATTTTTCATAGAAATAGAAGAATCCTAAAATCCATATGAAAACACAAAAAAACCCAAATAGCCAAAGTAATTTTGAGAGAGAAAAAGAAAGCTAGAGGTATCACACTTTCTGATTTCAAAGTGTACTACAAAGCTACAGTAATTGCAATATTAAGCAGAGACATTACTTTGCTGAAAAAGGTCCATATAGTCAAAGCTATGGTTTTCCCAGTAGTCATGTATGGATATGAGAGTTGGACCATAAAGAAGGCTGAGCACCAAAGAATTGATGCTTTTGAACTGTAGTGTTGGAGAAGACTCTTAAGAGTCCCTTGGACTGCAAGGAGATCCAACCAGTCAATTCTAAAGGAAATCAATCCTGAATATTCATCGAAGGGACTGAGGCTGAGGCTGAAGCTCCAATATTTTGACTACTGGACTCGAAGAGCCAACACATTGGAAAAGACCTTGATGCTGGGAAAGATTGAAGGTAGGAGAAGAAGGGGACGACAAAGGATGAGATAGTTGGATGGCATCACCGACTCAATGGACATGAGTTTCAGCAAGCTCCAGCAGACGGTGAAGGACAAGAAATCCTGGCGTGCTACAGTCCATAAGGTATCAAAGAGTCAGACACAACTGAGCTACTGAAGAGCAACAACAATCATATTGCCATAACCGGCATAAAAACAGATGTATAAATCAACAGAATGGAAAAGAGATTCCAGAGATGAATCCATGCATATAAGGTCAATTAATTTATACCAAAGAAGTCAAGAATGTACAATAGGAAAAGAATAGTTGGAAAACCAGATATCCACATTCAGAAGAATAAAACTTAGATGCCTCTTATACACCATACACAAAAATCAACTCAAAATGGACTAAAGATTTGAGCAAAGACCTGAAACTATAAATCTTCTAGAAGAAAACATAAGGAAGAGCTCTCTGACATTGTTTTGGCAATGAATTTTTGCATTTGACCCCAAAAGCAAAAATAAACAGTGGGATTATATCAAACTAAAAAGTTCTGTACAGCAAAGCAAACCATCAGCAAAATAAAAAGGCAATCTATGGAATAGAAGAGAATACTGCAAATCACAAATACAACAAATGCTTTCCAAAATATCAAGAAACACTTACAATTCAATAGCAAAAAAAAATACCCCAAACAACCCATTTTTTAAATGGGCAAAGGACCTCAGTTCAGTTTAGTCACTCAGTTGTGTCCAACTCTTTGCGACCCCATGGACTGCGGCACACCAGGCCTCCCTGCCCATCACCAACTTCCAGAGTTTATTCAAACTCACGTCCATTGAGTTGGTGATGCCATCCAACCATCTCATCCTCTGTCGTCCCCTTCTCCTCCCGCCTTCAATTTTTCCCAGCATCAGAGTCTTTTCAAATGAGTCAGTTCTTCGTGTCAGGTGGCCAAAGAATTGGAGTTTCAGCTTCAGCATCAGCGTTTCCAATGAATATTCAGGACTGATTTCCTTTAAGATGGACTGGTTGAATCTCCTGGCAGTCCAAGGGACTCTCAAGAGTCTTCTCCAACACCACAGTTCAAAAGCATCAATTCTTAGGCACTCAGTTTTCTTTATGGTCCAACTCTCACATCCATACACGACTACTGGAAAAACCATAGCTTTGATTAGAAGGACCTTTGTTGGCAAAGTAATGTCTCTGCTTTTTAATAGGCTGTCTAGGTTGGTCATAGCTTTTCTTCCAAGAGCAAGCATCTTTTAATTTCATGGCTGCAGTCACCATCTGCAGTGATTTTGGAGCCCCCAAAAATAAAGTCTGTCACTGTTTCCACTGTTTCCCCATCTATTTGCCAGGAAGTGATGGGACCAGATACCATGATCTTAGTTTTCTGAATGCTGAGTTTTAACCGAACTTTTTCACTCTCCTCTTTCACTTTCATCAAGAGACTCTTGAGTTCTTCTTCACTTTCTGCCATAAGAGTGATGTCATCTGCATATCTGAGGTTATTGATATTTCTCCCAGCAATCTTGATTCCAGCTTGTGTTTCATCCAGCCCAGCATTTCTCATGAGGTACTCTGGATATAAGTTAAATAAGCAGAGTGACAATATACAGCCTTGATGTACTCCTTTACCAATTTGGAACCAGTCTGTTGTTCCATGTCTAGTTCTGACTGTTGCTTCCTGACCTGCAGAACAGATTTCTCAAGAGGCAGGTAAGGTGATCTGCTATTCCCACCCCTTTCAGAATTTTCCACAGTTTGTGGTGATCCACACAGTCAAAGGCTTTGGCATAGTCAATAAAGCAGAAATAGATGGTTTTCTGGAACTCTCGTACTTTTTTGATATTCCAATGGATGTTGGCAATTTGATCTCTGGTTCCTCTGCCTTTTCTAAATCCAGCTTGAACATCTAGAAATTCATGGTTCACATACTGTTGAAGCCTGGCTTGGAGAATTTTGAGCATTATTTTGCTAGTGTGTGAGATGAGTGCAATTGTGCTATAGTTTGAGCATTCTTTGGCATTGCCTTTCTTTGGGACTGGAATGAAAACTGACCTATTCCAGTCCTGGGGACACTGCTGAGTTTTCCAAATCAGCTGGCATATTGAGTGCAACACTTTCACAGCATCATCTTTTAGGATTTGGAATAGTTCAACTGGAATTCTATCACTTCCACTAACTTTGTTCATAGTGAAGTTTCCTAAGGCCCACTTGACTTCACATTCCAGGATGTCTGACTCTAGGTGAGTGATCACACCATCATGATTATCTGGGTCATGAAGATCTTTTTTGTATAGTTTTTCTGTGTATCTTTGCCACCTCTTCTTAATATCTTCCTCTTCTGTTAGGTCCATAACATTTCCGTCCTTTATTGTGCCCATCTTTGCATGGAATGTTCCCTTGGTATCTCTAATTTTCTTGAAGAGATCTCCAGTCTTTCTCATTCTATTGTTTTCCTCTATTGCTTTGCACTGATCACTGAGGAAGGCTTTCTTATCTCTCCTTGCTATTCTTTGGAACTCTGCATTCAAATGGGTATATCTTTCCTTTTTTCCTTTGCCTTTCGCTTCTCTTCTTTTCACAGCTATTTGTAAGGCCTCCTCAGACAACCATTTTTTCAAAGACAAAGTACAAATGGCCAACAGGTAAACGAAAAGATGCTCAACATCACTAATCACTGGGGAAAAGCAAATCAAAACCACACTGAGCTATCACTTCATACCTGTTAAGATGTCTATCATCAAAAAGATAAAAGTTCTGATGAGGATGTGGAGAAAAGGGATCCCCTGTAGATTCGGTGGGAATACAAACTGGTACGGGCACTATGAAAAATACTAGGGTGATTCCTCAAGAAATTCATAGTAAAACTTCTACATAATCCTGTAATCCCACTTCTGGGTACACATTCAAAGAAAATAAACTCAGTATGTCAAAAAGACATCAACACTTCCACTTGCATTGTAGTATTAGTCACAATAACCAAGGCATGGAAACAACCTAAGTATGTGTTAACAGATGAATGGATAGTGTGAAAATGTGATACACACACACAACATACATATTTAAGGCTGTGCATTAATCAACCTTTAAAAAAGAAGGAAATTCTACCATATGCCAGACATAACTGAACCTGGAGGGCTTTACGTCAGGTGAAATAAACCAGATAGATACTGCATGATATTACATGGAATATAAAAAGAAAAAAAGCCAAATTCAGAAACAGACAGCAGAATAGAATGGTGGAGGAAATAGGGAGAGGCTGGGAAAAGAGTACCGACATTTAGGTACAAAATGAATCAGGTCAGAGGATTTAAGGTGTAACATGGTAACTATACTGTAGTATAGTTAACATAGGTAAAAATACTGTATTGCATAGTTGAAACTTGCTAAGAGAGTAGAATTTAAATGTCACACACAAGAAAGGTAAATATGTGAGCTGATGCATGTGTTAATTAACTCAGTGATGAGTCCTTTCACAGTGGATTCATACATCAAATCTTCACATCATACATTTTAAATATATTTCAATTTGATTTGTCAAATTATATCTCAATAGAACTAGAAAATGTAGCGGAAAAGTTAAATAAGTAAATAAATAAACAAATAAATGGATAGATCCAACAGATCGATGGATGGATAGATAATAATAATAATAAAAATTTTAATGAAAAAAGGTTAGAAAACAGATTGAAAATTTCGCCAGACCTGGCAATAGTGGTATCTCAGGCTCCCTTCTAAATAGCTTACTCTGAAACTGGGTCATCTTTTTTTTTTTTTATTAGAGTATAGTTGATTTACAATGTTCTAGTTTCAGGCGTACAGCAAAGAGAATCAATTATGCGTATATTTATATCTGGTCTTTTTCAGATTCTTTTCCCTTATAGGTTATTATAAAATATAGAGTACAGTTCCCTATGCTACACAGTAGGTCATTGTTGTTTACCTATTTCATATACAGTTGTATGTGTATGTTAACCCTAAATTCCTAACTTATATTTGTTGAACCTAAAATGTATAGCACTATCCCCAAGATTTAAACACTTCAACTGTTTCTAATATTGTAAGGAACATGTCTAGTAAATACCTTTTTCCCTGACTCAAAGCACACTAACTTCTCAGGAGATAGGACATTGAATCAAAATGAATAAACAATTTTGATAAATGTAGCCAAATTAGCTTTTCAATTTGACCTTTTTCCTGAAGAAACATACTCTCAGCAAAAGTAAAAACAAAAAAAGTATCATTTGCATTATTATCTCTTCAAATTTTCTTTAACATCATTTTAAAAATTTCAAGTTCTAGATGGCCATTTTCCTTCTTTTCCTTATTATTTCATTAAATGGGAAGTGATATCTCACTGTTTTCTTTCATTTCCAAGGAAGATATTTTGCCCATTTATTTCATTATCTTTCTAAGTTTTTTTTTCATTTCCTTTGCCCATTAAAATTCCATTTAACTTCCCTCTCTAGTAATTTTTCATAGGTTTTAGATAACTATGAATCCAATATTTAGACCTTGTGCTCAAGTAGGAAAGGAATCATAGGTACAGATTATAAATGACTGTAAATGATATCTGTATAAACAACACATATATTACAGTTTTATAATCTTACATAATTTAATTGGACAAGGAGGTTTCTGTTACTGACATAAACTACAAATGTATACTAATATGATGCATGCTGTTTCTGAAAAAGATGGAAAAATATGTAAGATTCTTTTTTAAAAAATGTAATAACCTTAATGTATACACACAAATACAATTCATGAACACAAACATGGATGTTAATAAAAGCTACCCTTAAATGAGTGACGACTAACTGCCAGAAATTTTATTTAAAAGACTATCCCAAGGTCACACTGAAAAACAATTCAAATCTTGGTCAGCATGATTTCAAAGTCATAATCTTTCCAAGATGCTCTCCTTTACCATTGGGTTGTAGGGTAAGTCAGATGAGTTAAAAGGTCACAAAATTCTTATTTCCTCCTCAAGGAAATTCATAATTTACATTCTGTAATGTATAACTTTATGGCTTTTTTTCAGGATGTCATATAGATGTTTTATTTTTTTTAACTGGAAGATAACTGCTTTACAATGTTGTGTTGGTTTCTGCTATACAAAAACGCGAATCAGCCATAAGTGTATATGCATGTGTGTGTGTGTATGTATACATATATATATATATATCCACTCCCTCTTGAGCTTCCCTCCCACACCCTCCCCAGCCCATCCCCCACCCCTCTCTAGGTCATCACAAAGCACCAGGCTGGACTCCCAGTTATACAACACATTACCACTAGCTAGCTATTTTACACTGGTAGTGTACATATTTGTCCATGCTACTCTCTCAATTTGCCCCATCCTCCCCTTCCCCTGCTATGTCCACAAGTCTGTTCTATACATTTGCCTCTCTATTCCTGCCCTCAAAAAGGTTCATCAGCCAATAGGTTTACGGCTTTTTAAAAAGCGTATGTTACAAAATAGGAATAGATTCACAGACATGGAAAACAAATCTATGGTTACTGCTAGCTCAGTTGGTAAAGAATCCGCCTGCAGTGCAGGAGACCCCGGTTCGACTCCTGGGTCGGGAAGATCCGCTGGAGAAGGGATAGGCCACCCACTCCAGTATTCTTGGGCTTCCCTTGTGGTTCAGCTGGTAAAGAATCTGCCTGCAATGTGGAAGACCTGGGTTTGATCCCTGGGTTGGGAAGATTCCCTGGAGAAGGGAAAGGCTACCCACTCCAGTATTGTGGCCTGGAGAATTCCACAGACTTTACAGTCCATCAGGTCACAAAGAGTCAGAAACAACTGAGCAACTTTCACTTTGAGAGGAAAGGGGGGGAGGAATAAATCTGAAATTTGGGATTAATAGATACACACTAGTATCTCTGAAACAGATAGACAACAAGGACCTACTGTGTAGCACAGGGAACTATAGTCAGTATCTTGTAATAACCTATAATGGAAAAGAAACTGAAATGAATACATATGTATAACTGAATCACTTTGTTGTACACCTGAAGCATTATAAATCAGCTACACTTCAATTAAAACAAAATAAAATGTTTAAAAATGTATGTTAGTTTGAGAATACATGCAGTCATGTGAGATTCTAATTAGGCAAATATCATGTAAATACTAAAGCCCTAGAATTGTAAACTTTGTTTCTACCTACCAACATACATCCTAGATATATTTGCTACATTCAAAATAAGTAGAAATTCCTTTTTCAGATAAAGAACACTAACTAGAGATTATTAGGATGAGATGTTTCTCACAAGATCTGTCCCCCTTTTCTCTTTTGTCAGTGGCAATTTTTTTTAAGGAAAATCCAACCATATTGTCATTAGAAAGGTTATTTTCAGAGTTTGTTATGTTTCAAACAAAATTAATTGTGTTGAGCTGGGAATCTAGCAAGAAGCAGATGAATTCATTTGTATCTAAGTCCATCTTGAGACTAGGTTCAATAGTTTGGAAAGTGATAAGATAAAAGACACTTTGAAACATAAGAATTTCCAAATTGTACAAGAAGTACCTAAACCATCAATGTGTATTAAAGTTCCACATTTGAACCAGAGCCATCTATTTATACTCACAGTAAGAACCTAAGCAAGCTTATTATTCTCACCTATTAAACACAGAGCTCTCCAAGGAACTTTCTCATATTGAGCACTGCTATCTATACAACAACAACAAAAGCTTAGTACCTCAAAGAAGGGCCTCAGAACACATGTAAATTCTAGAAATTTCAGAAAATGACTATCAAGGGACCTTGATTTTTAATTCTCTAAGTAAACAATGCACAACAGTGAGAAATGTTTTAGTGGCATGTTAATGAAAGTTAGCCCACATAACTTTAATTGGGTACTGGAAATTATTCCTTACGTTGCCAAGAAAAACAGATGGAGAGTATCATTTCAAAGAAAGATGTAATGAAACTTCCCTTGAAGAAACTGCTGAAGGAAAATAGTACACTTGATAATAGAATAAGCTTTAAGAATACATAAATGTGACATCTAGATGGAAAAAGTACAAAAGAAAAGAAGAGTAAAACCAGCAAACCCCATTCCTAACACATATCAGTCTGATGTCTAGAGAGCCCCAGCTCCTTACCTAGCAACCATTTGGTCACCCGGTTGACATTGCCTGTTACAAGGAAAGAATATTCTGGCCATCTGTCTCATCTGAGGAGTATCCATCCAAGGGGTAGAAAACCAAAGACTAAAAGATAAGCAACACATGTACACAGATTGTGAGAATCTGCTCATCGTGAACCAAGTAACTTACCAGTTGCTTCATCAAAATAAAACTCCAGTGGCAAGAAGGTTCTCATGACTCATGAGTAAGGGGAATTTTCTCATTCCAGTAAATAAATTTCTGACACATATCCACAGATGTTGCATAGCCATAATTAAGACTGAGAATTAATTCAGTTTGAGTGGCTATGAAGTTCAAGTGTTAGTCACTCAGTCATGTCCAACTCTGTGACCCCATGGACTGTAGCCTGCTGGGCTCCTCTGTCCATGGTATTCTTCAGGCAAGAATACTGAAGTGGGTTGTCATTCCCTTCTCCACGGGATCTTCCCAATGCAGGGATCAAACCCAGATCTCCTGCACTGAGTGACTAATCTATCATTAATCATTCAAGATAAATAAATATGCAAAAGAAATCTTTGTGTAGCATTTTAGAACACCTCACTAAAGTCCCCAGCCACCCTCTTTTGACAACTCTTCCCTCTTTCCTATACCATTTCATGTTGTTTTCCTTGTCCACTATCAGCCATGTCTATGTCTCTGTTCCTCCGTTACAGCCTTGATCTGATAGTATCACTTCCAGAAGTGAAGTCGCTCAGTAGTGTCCGACTCGTGCAACCCCATGGACTGTAGCCTACCAGGTTCCACCGTCCATGGGATTTTCCAGGCAAGAATACTGGAGTGGGTTGCCTTTTCCTTCTCCAGGAGATCTTCCCGACCCAGGGACTGAACCTGGGTCTCCTGCATTGTAGGCAAACGCTCTACTCTCTGAGCCACCAGGGAAGTCACTTCCAGAAGTGACGGCTAATTGATCAATTTGTGGTTGATTCATTAATGAACAGTTGAAAACCCTTTCAAGCTCTAGTATCTAATATTTTGAGTACTGGCTCTAACTTGATTTTGCTTTTAACTGTCTTTATGGCCTTGAGTGAGTTATGACAGCAGCATCAAAGTGGTTTCCAATTCTTAGAGTACTATTTCACCACTGAATCTGATGAAGATCAGATTCATGAAGATGCAGGCCTAGGAGGTAAGGAAGGTAAGTATTATTAGTCCCATTTTAGAATGGAGATGATGGCGCTCAGTATTAAATAAGTTCATCGAAGCCACACCAATCGGTGGCAGAAGCTTCTGAGTCCTAATTCACTGCTTTTACCATTCCATGGTGCTAGTCCATGATAGACTGGTAAGATGAAGGGGGACTCCCATTAGGCACGCTTAGGGGACAAGGATGATCAGACCTGGGTTTTCATCTGATTCACTGCCCTCGGCTGCCTGTTTTCTTGAGTAATATCTGAAAGAGATATGCTGGTAGATTTTTGAGAAGGGATGAAAAGGGGGATGAAGAGCTTCAGGCAAAGGGTGAGAATGAGAAAAAAAAAAAAGACAGGAGTTAGTAAAATGGGTGAAATTTTAGGGACAAAAGATGTTTAAAGAGGACTTTTAAGAAGTTTTGTTCTAAGGCACACACTGAAACCCTTTCTGCCATAGCTACAAGATTTTTACAACAGTAAAAATCAACAGTGTTTTTTTTAATGTTTTTAGTTAACACTTGTATTTTTCTTCTGATTTTTAAATGTATGAATTTCTCAAATGGGTCCCAGCATTTGGGCTATAATAGAAGGAAGGACACTTTTACAAATCATCAGTCCCGTGAAGCCAAAATTAGAGAAAACAGTAAGTTCCCCTCTTTTCTCTCTCTCTCTCTCTCTCACACACACACAGAATAATCTCATTACTTTGACCTGACAATATGTAATCCTATATTTACTTTTAAACTGAAGGAAATAGTAAATTGTGAGCCTGTTAACATCCAACTCACCTGGAGAAGTTCTTTGCCACAGACAGTGACAGATAAAAGAGGAGGATGTGAAATGCCCTTCCATCTGATCCCACCTGAATGCTGACCCTGCATGCTGCCAAAACTGGAGCCATTATCTGAATGCTGACAATTCATCTGAGCATAAGAAAGCACAGCATCCTGAAAAATAAATTGGCATAAAGTCAAGGGAAGGACTTGATTCCCTAACCTAAAAAAAAAAAAACCTTTTCAACCCCAAACTGTCTCCTCAAAAGCAGTATTGACCAATCTGGGAGATCTGAAACTGTGGAGGGCTGCAAACTGGATCAAGGAGTCTACAGTCTGATTTGGCACATGCATTTTTTTCAGCAGATAGATAACCTAAAATCAACTAAGGTGGGAAAAAATGACACTTGTGACTTGAAAACTTTGTAAACTACTGATATAAGATGAAACACAGCAAAATCCAGTTTAATTTCAGATTAATTTAAAGGGACATTTTTGTATTTCTTAATTTTAATCTATCTCCAAAATCCATTCATAAAATATGCCATGCACAAAGGAAAACAATAGTATTTAGCTAATTTGTTTGGCAGATGAATATATTTTACTCCTTCCCCTGGGAAAACCTTTTTTTTTTTTTTTTTAATTTTTATTATTATTATTTTTTTTTCCAGTGGGTTTTGTCATACATTGATATGAATCAGCCATGGATTTACATGTATTCCCAATCCCGATCCCCCCTCCCACCTCCCTCTCCACCCGATTCCTCTGGGTCTTCCCAGTGCACCAGGCTGGAGCACTTGTCTCGTGCATCCCACCTGGGCTGGTGATCTGTTTCACCATAGATAGTATACATGCTGTTCTTTTGAAATATCCCACCCTCACATTCTCCCACAAAGTTCAAAAGTCTGTTCTGTATTCCTTTTTTTTTTTTAAATCATATTCAAAGGAGTAAGTTCCGTAAGATAATAAGAATAAAACAGAATATCCCAAGCTTCTTACTAGACATGGTAGAATGTTATTTAGAAAGAATTCAAATTCAGCACAACGTTGTTATAGTGAAAATCAAGAGATTAGTTTCTTTGGATCCACATAGGAAGTGGAAACTCATCCTTTCTGAGTTCCCTCTATAATATACAGCAAGTCCTTCAAGTATACTATTTAATTTTATGGTCTTAAGAGCTAGGTGTCCCTAGTCTCATTTTAAGAAAAAATAAGTAAAGTTCTAAAGCTTAAGTAAAATATCCAAGATCACTCAACTACTGGGTTGGCCAAAAAGTTCGTTCAGGTTTTTTCTGTAAGACGTGATGGAGAAACCCAAACGAACTTTTCCACCAACCCAATATTAAGTGATGGAGTGCGGTTTATACGTAGACTTCTCTAATTATTCACCTCCCGGGCTTTTTCACTGGACCGTAATGCCTACTGTGCCATGTCACCTTCCCACTCTCCCATTACAAGTCATTAGCACGATGAGTTGTATGCTCCACAAGGTACAAATATGTACATAGTCTATGTCTTATGTTTGGCTCATATTCTTCTGCATAAGAAAAAACTCAGTAGGTGTAGGGAGGAAGATGAGAATTTGCACTTCACCTGTATAATACATTAGGATTTCAAATTACCTTAAGCTATTAAGAAAGCTTCATTCTTATGGTTCCCTGAAGGAAGGCATAGCAACACACTCCAGTCTTGTTGCCTGGAGAATCCCATGGACAGAGGAGCCTGGCAGGTACAGTCCACAGGGTCACAAAGAGTCGGACATGACTGAGGTGACTTAGCATGCATGCATGCACAAGGAAACCCAAATGAATGGCTCTCCTCTTTTTCTATTTGAATTCTGAACCCACTGAGAGAGCCAAAAAAACAATAGATGAGGGCCAAAACATTTCCTTTATTTCTATACAGGCTAGATGGAAGGACAAGGCTCTTCATCTATTAGCCAAATAGATGGGCCCACTAATATAATGTGTATGCCCAGAATTAGGCAGGACTTGTCTACCCACCACAGGCCAACTGGACAAAGTCAGACTTTTCTGCTTGGGGGCTTATATCTGTGGAGTGTACAAAATAGAGGAGCCGAATGCTATGTGGACTTCCTTCAGGCAGTTTGCTCCTAAGAAAAAGGAGGGCATGGGGGCTGAGCTGAGCATGCCCAGTTCCTTTCTCAAAAATCTAAATCAGGTAATTCACTCCTCCCATGGTTATGTGAGTTGGGTCTAAGGAAAAATCTAGGAGGAGGATTTAGAGGAAAAATCTTCCTTATGAAAACTGGTAATTCGGAGGATGCATCACCTCCTCAAGCAGTTTCAATGTCCAAGTGCCATCTGATGATAGGGAGGCTGAGCAGCATAGAAGCTTAGGGGCAAAATCTGGACCAGCACATCCCTTACCCAGAATCACAATCAAGCATCCAGATGCAGGGATGAGCAGGGGAATGGGATCAGGAGACCAGAGCAAGGGAGCCTGAATGGATCTGCAAAAAAGGAAATGGCCAGAAGCCAATACCTGGAGCTGGAATAGGAAAATCAGAAAATGTGAACAGGGGTAAAGGTGCACGTTTCAGGAGTGGGTAGGACTACTTCATAAACCTCCAGGCCTACCGTTTCTGAAGATGTAATATCACAGTTGTCTGTGCATTAAATCAGTGGTTCCAAACTACATCTTTTGAAAGAGTACTGGTCTCTGTGTATCAGAAGCACCAGAATACTTAGTAAAAGTACCAACTCCTAGATCTTGCCACCCAGCTACAGTTTCAGCAGTGTGTTCTGGGTGACGCGTATCAGCAAAGGCCACTAAAAACCATCACAGCCTGTGATGAGGGTTTGCTGAAGTTGAAAATCACTCCAGCTGAACAGGTCCCTCTGGACCGCCTGGGCCAGCTTTACAGACAGTGGCAGCATTCTCACCTGCAAGAAAGGAGGCTTCCTGAGATGGGAAATCCTCACTTTCCTCCTAATGCGGCAGCCTGAGAGCCAGAGCGCCAGCTGGCCTCAGAGCTTTCCCAGTACTCATTCAGTAGAGAAGTCAGATATCTCGAAGAGGGAAGCCCACACCTCCAGGCATTTAGCTGATACCCTCCCAAGTCAACTGTTTCAGGCTGGAAGCATTGGAATACATCAACACATCAGCCAGGGTTCTCTCCTAAGATGACCTTTCTCAAAGTTCTGCCTTTCTCAAAGGCAACCCTGAGTCATGGTAAATCCCACTCCTTCAGTAGCTCTATCATTTTCTGCCACTTGGCCTCAATTTATCTTAGAGTTCATAACTCTTTACAGATAAACAGTGTTCCCCTACATATATAGGGGAACACTGTATACACACACACACACACACACACACACACACACATATATATATATATATATATAACTTATGTTAAATTTGGAGAAGGAAATGGCAACCCACTCCAGTATTCTTGCCTAGAGAATTCCGTGAACAGAGGAGCCTGGTGGGTTGCTGTCCATAGGGTCACACAGAGTCAGACACGACTGAAGCGACTTAGCCAACATGCATGCATATGCTAAATTATTCATACCTTAAAAAAAAATCAATCCTTTGCACAGAAAGAGAAGGCTTTTAAATGAAAACAAGTTTTTACACCCATCAGATAAAATATGATATGATTAGGAAGAAGAAAACAAAGGGGGAAGAGAATCAATATGTGCTTTTTACTCCCACAATAAACTGATCCCTGCAAAAGTCAGTGTCAAGTGCCAAACAGGAAATGATCAAGCCACCAAAACTACACTCCCATCTACATTTTCAACTGTGTTTCTAAACCCTAAAGTTCATTCTAGGTCCTTCCTCAAATTTTAGCCTTGTATTTTAAACCACCCAATCGTTGTCCTATAATAAACACACTGCTATAAAATTTCTTTTCTTGGTGGTCTAGATGTTAAGTTTAGCCTTCCACCCTGAGACTTCAACCCCACTGATGCCCACTGAGGTCCCTACCATGGACATTCTCAAGTCATCTGCCCATCTCAGTCAATCAGTGCCTGTGTGTGTCCTTAACAGAAATTATCACCATCCTATCCTGGTGTATTCAGTGTAGGAAGAGCTGCATTTCAGGCAATGTCACAAAGGAATGAGTGGAGACAAAAGAAGCTAACATTTTATCAACCCCTAAACTAACCCACTTGTGATCTGAGTTCATATGTAAGTCATAGTTCATTTTAGTTAAGCCCATCTTCATGGTAACTGGTTAATTTTTTGTTAAAGTGATTTATATCCATTTCCTCTTATAAGATCATCTGCCCCGCCCATAAGTCCTTTTAGGGAATTTTAATCCATTGTCTTCTCTTGGGACCTATTTCCTTCAGCTTTCATACTTTCTGGTATACTGAAATAGTAAAGCTTCCAAAAGTGACTAACTTAAGAGGTTACACATGTACCACAGCTTCCTTATCCATTCGTCTGCTGATGGGCATCTAGGTTGCTTCCATGTCCTGGCTATTATAAACAGTGCTGCGAGGAACACTGGGGGTCAATGTATGGCAAAAAACACTACAATATTGTAAAGTAATTAGCCTCCATCTAATAAAAATAAGTGGAAAAAAAAAAGAAAGAAAGATTAAAAAAAGGTTACACATGAAAAGAGCAGTTTTCAGAAATGTCTTAAATAGCTCCTTCCTTCCTTCAAATGCTATCTACCACAGAAACTTGATATCCAAAATAGGTAAAAGTGGAGTGGCTCTGTTTTCAGAGATGAGAGAATCCGGATAGATGGGCTTGTGCTTACTCTTGACCCTTGGGCTGCCCAGAAGAACCTTTCCAGAAATCTAGAAATCTATAGGCCACATTTCGAAAATATTTGTGCTAAAGGAATCGGAATTCTTTACATATATTAAATATATTGATGATTTCTACTCTGATTTGGAGACCATGCTGTGCATGCATAGACCAAATATTTAAAATCAAATGAACAACAAATAAATTGATATAGAATCAATTAAAAAAATACTGTGACAAATAAGGAAGCCAACTACAAGATGTGAAAACTCAAGAGAAAAAGTAGACTCTTAAAAATAATAAAACAATTTCTAGAAAAATGAGAGGAAAATTCTGGCAACTAGTTGCATGATGTTCCCAAAAATACAAGAAGACATGACTTTTATAAAATAGCAAGCCTTAATGAAGAATACAGTTAAATGATGAAAGTGATTCCAAAGAAACTAGAAAAAAGCACAAGTCCATTACAGCATAACAAAATTAAAACCTCCATTGAAGGAAGTAAACAGCAGATATGACATTGAATAAAACTGCAACAATATTGAAGACAAACATGGCAAGATTCCCTGCACAGAAAGGTGATGAAAATAAAAATTATAATTATGACAATGAAAAAAATAATTTTTAAAAATAGGGAATGAGAGATCATCCAGAGAGAAACCAATAAGGAAACATGGCCTTAAAAGACACGTTAGATCAGATGGCCTTAACAGATATACAGTCAATCCTCTATGTCTGCAGTGCTGCGTCTGTGGATTCAACCAGTTAATTTTCCTTCATGTTTGCAGATTTTGCATCAATGGATGCCCAATGCCTGTATATGGAGGGCTAACTGTACTATGCCATTTTATGTAAGAGGCTTGAGCATGGGGGGATTTTGATATCCACAGAGGTCCTGGAACCATTGCCCTTCAGATATGGAGTGCTGACTTTACATAATTAAAAACAAGGAATAAATATTCAACCTGCAAGTAATAATGTTTTGAAGAAAGAAGGCAGAAATATTAGAACCCCAAAATAAATAATAAACAAGAAAGAAAGAAGATGAAGAAAATTTTTCAGGATTAAAAAAAAAAGAGTCCTGAGTCTATAAATAACCACAGTATCCTGTTCTATGAAACATTATTGAAATAGAAACCATTTCTAGACACAAAAGGACAAATTATTTTAATTACATAGATAAAGAAAAGTACTATAAGATATAAAAGTTAACCTGAAAAGGAAACAGTTTTAGCTTCCCTCAGTCTTCATTACACGTATAAAACCGAAGAAAATGGAGGTGTGTCTGCAATATTTTGAGGGGGAAAAAAACATACTGAACCAAAATCCTAAACTTAGCTGACTTTTCTTTCACAAACAAAAGCAACAGACAGAATTTCTCATGCAAGGCTTCAGCAAGATTGTCACAAATATACCCTTCATAGAAATAAACTGCAGTACATTGTACAACTGAAGAAGTTGAAAGAGGACTAAAGAAATCAAAAGTCCATAAACTGTAGCAAGATATTCTTTGACCCACTTCCTAGAATAATGAAAATAAAAACAAAAATAAACAAATGGGGCCTGTTTAAACTTAAAAACTTTTGCACAGCAAAGGAAACCATAAACAAGACAAAAAGACAGTCCTCAGAATGGGAGAAAATATTTGTAACAAAGCAACTGACAAGAGATTAATTTCCAAAATATACAAACAGCTCATGCAGCTCAATATTAAAAAACCAAACAACCACATTAAAAAATAGGCAGAACACCTAAACAGACATTTCTCCAAAGAAGACACATACATGGCTAACACACACATGAAAAGATGCTCAACATCACTAATTATTAGAGAAATGCAAATCAAACCTACAATGAGGTGTCATCTCACACTGGTCAGAATGGTCATCATCAAAAAAAAAAGAAAATCTACAAATAAATGCTGGAGAGAGTGTGGAGAAAAGGGAACCCTCTTATATTCCCTGTTGGTGGAAATGTAAACTGATACAGCCACAGTTTGATATAACCATATGTTCTCCATATGAGAACAGTATGGAGGTTCTTAAAAAAATAAACATAAAATTACCACATGACCCAGCAATCCCACTCCTGGGCATATATCCAGAGAAAACCTTAATTCAAAAATATACATGAACCCAATGTTCACTGCAGCACTACTTACCTTAGGAGGACACGGAAGCAACCTAAATGTCCATTAACAGAGGAATGTATAAAGAAGATGTGGTAAATATATAGAATGGACTATTACTCAGCCATAAAAAGGAATGAAACTGTGCCATTTGCAGAAACGTGAATGGACCTAGAGACAGTCACACAGAGTGAAGTAAGTCAGAAAGAGAAAAACAAATATCATATATTAATGCATTTATGTGGACTCTAGAAAAATGGTATAGATGAACTGATTTGCAAAGCAGAAACAAAGACACAGACATAGAGAACAAATGTGTGGAAACCAAGGGGGTAAGAAAGGTGGGATGGATGGGAAAGATTGGGATTGACATATATACCCTACTATGTATAAAATGCTTCCCTGGTGGCTCAGAGGATAAAGCGTCTGCCTGCAATGCGGGAGACCTGGGTTCGATCCCTGGGTCGGGAAGATCCCCTGGAGGAGGAAATGGCAACCCATCCCAGTATTCTTGCCTGGGGAATCCCATGGACAGAGCGGCCTGGTAGGCTACAGTCCACGGGGTTGCAAAGAGTCGGACATGACTGAACGACTTCACTTTTTAAGTATAAAATAGATAACTAATGAGAACTGACTACATAGCACAGGGAGCTCTACTCAATGCTCTGTTGTGACCTACATAGGAAGGAAATCCCAAAAAAGAGGGAACTACATACCAGTTTTTTAAAAAAGGGTTGAAAAATCAAAATATAAAGGCACTGGCGTCAGTATAAAAACCAATTCAACATGGAAAATGAGCACAAAATTTACTGCAAATATACGTTTTTAATTTAACTCAAAGGAAAAAAGCTTATATGGAAACATTCATTGGTTAAAATACAATGCTATTTACTATTTAGAAATAACTCTATGAGAATAAATCACAGAAAGGACAGAGGATGCAAAGGTTAAATTCCACACCACAAATTAGTAAGAGTTAAAAATTACATCTTGAGCCTTATTTTTATTTTTATGAAATTATAAGACAGTCACTAGTAGTATTTTTGATGAACTAAAATTCATGACTGACCTTTCTGGTAAAAATGACTTAAAATGCTGGATAAAATATAACTTTTTATAATTTATTTTTAAATATTCAATAAACTGATAAGAAAATAAATGACTCCCAGAAAACAAAAATTAAATGACAAAATCTAGAGGGATAAGTAGCGAACTAAATCTGGCTTTGTTTTGAGATATGTTCTGAATCCTGATAACCCTGACCTTCTGTTTTCAACAGGCTCACAGACTGCAGAGGACAGAAGACAGAGTTCACCTAAAATGGGCAGTATCGTGGATAACTGTGGGAATTAAAAACGGACTTGCAAAGGGCTGCATGTACATCAGTGTAAAGTGAGCAGAATTAAACTCACCTCATGCACCCTTATGGCAGAAAGTGAAGAAGAACTAAAGAGCCTCTTGATGAAAGTGAAAGAGGAGAGTGAAAAAGTTGGCTTAAAGCTCAACATTCAGAAAACTAAGATCATGGCATCCAGTCCCATCACTTCATGGCAAATAGATGGGGAAGCAGTGGCTGACTTTATTTTGGGGGGCTCCAAAATCACTGCAGATGGTGACTGCAGCCATGAAATTAAAAGATGCTTACTCCTTGGAAGAAAAGTTATGACCAACCTAGACAGCATATTAAAAAGCAGAGACATTACTTTGCCAACAAAGGTCTGTCTAGTCAAGGCTATGGTTTTTCCAGTAGTCATGTATGGATGTGAGAGTTGGACTATAAAGAAAGCTGAGTGCCAAAGAATTGATGCTTTTGAGCTGTGGTATTAGAAGACTCTTGAGAGTCCCTTGGACTGCAAGGAGATCCAACCAGTCCATCCTAAAGGAGATCAGTCCTGGGTGTTCATTGGAAGGACTGATGTTGAAGCGGAAACTCCAATACTTTGGCCACCTGATGCAAAGAGCTGACTCATTTGAAAAGACCCTGATGCTGGGAAAGATTGAGGGCAGGAGGGGAATGGGACAACAGAGGATGAGATGGTTGGATGGCATCACTGACTCAATGGACAGGGGTTTGGGTAGACTCCGGCAGTTGGTGATGGACAGGGAGGCCTGGCGTGCTGCGGTTCATGGGGACCCAAAGAGTTGGACACAACTGAGCAACTGAACTGAACTGAACATGCTCCAAGGGGACAGCAGAGAAAACTGCCTACTTGGAGATGAGAAAAAAAAGATATTAAAATTCATTCCATAAGCAGACCCCACAGGAGTTTTAAATTTTGACTAACTGGATGTTCCAACAACGTGACACAGAGAATTTACAGTTGTCGCACTGGATTATCAGTGCCCCTAGACTCCTACAAAGAAGCAAATATAAATCCTTTTGAAATAACTCAATCCTCAACACAGGTCTCAAAGAATTTTCAAAAGAAAAAAAAATTCCAAAGAATATAGACAGTGAACAGTCAAAAATCACAAAGTATATAAGGAAAGAAGATACTATCAAAGAAAGTCTTCATTAATAACAGAGAGCAAAATCAGACTTGCAAAGGGTACAGATATTGGGGATTATTAGACATAGAATATAAAGTATACTGTATTAGAATCTTTAAAAGAAAAGAAGTGTTTAAAATATGATTAAAGAACAAGAAATAGAGACTGAATGTGTCACTCCCGAAATTTGTATGTTAAAACCTAGTTCCCAGTGTGATCTTACTGGGAAGTGGGGCCCTTGGGAGGTAATTAGCTCATGAGGTAATCATCCTCATGAATAGGATGTGTGTCCTTATTAAAGACACTCCAGAGAGCTCCCTCACCTCTTCCTCCATGCGAGGACACAGTGTGAAGACAGCTATCTATGAACCAGGAAGCTAGCTCTCACCAGACACCAATCTGCTGGAACCTTCATCGTGGACTTCACAACCTCCAGAATTGTGAGAAACAAAAAAATGTTTTTGTTTAAGTCATCCAGTCTCTGGCATTTTTGTTAAAGCAGCCTGAATAGACTAAGTCAAAAATAAGCAGATTTGAAAAGAAGCAAATTGTACTCAAAATTGTACTCAGAATAATATCACTGAAACTAAACAAATTCCATGGAGGAGGTGAACCAGAATATTGGACACAGATAACGGTATTAGCAAAATGTTAGGTAATTATGAAGAAGTAGTTCAATACCTCTATTTTTACACCTTGTGAAAGCATTAGTCGCTCAGTCATGTCTGACTCTTTGCGACCCCTAGGACTGCCAGGCTCCTTTGTCCATAGAATTCTCCAGGCAAGAATACTGGAGTGGCTGCCATTCCCTTCTTCAGAGGATCTTCCTAACCCAGGGCTTGAACTCAGGTCTCCTGCACTGCAGGCAGATTCTTAACCGTCTAAGCCACTGTTAATTCAATACACACCTTACAGAAACAAAAATAAGGAAAACATAAAATGTAGGCGAAAATATAAAGTAAAAGTCTAACATAGGTCTAACTGGCATTTCAGAAGAACGGGAAAAACAGATTGGGGGCCAGGTGATATCTGAGAGATAACAACTAGTAATTTCCCAGACTGACAGAAGAAACCAATACATAGTTTCAGAAAACCCTGTGAATCCCAAGCAGGATAAATAACAAGAAACCCATACTTAGATTCATCATAATGATATACCAGAATATTAAAAACCAGATTTTTCAAACAGCAGTCAGAGAAAACACAAATTAGAGGGAAAGGAGTGACCATGTTGACTGACATGGTCCTATCACCAAAATTGGAAACCAGAAACAGTGAAATAATATCCTCAAGAGAAGAAAAAATGACTCAATCTAGCCTAACACATGTGAAAAAAAAAATACTACAAGAGGAAATGTAAAATAAATTTTCAGCCAAAAAAATAAGTTAAAAATTTGCCATAGTACTTCTCAGTCTTTTGTCTAAAATCAAGTGTAGTGTCTGTTCTCATCAGCTTAATAATTGTCCATACTCATGGCATGTAATAGTTTAAAAAATAATGACCCAATAATAAAATTTTCATGGTTAACTTTTTAAATAAATAAATATGAAAAAAAAAAAAAGAGTTTGCCACCAATAGACCATTGTTAAAGAAACTTCTAAAACAGAGTTGTCCAACAGAAAGGCAACGTGGGGGACACAAATTTAAATCCCCTAATAGCCATCGTTTCAAAAGCAAAATAAAAAATAAAAGGATAATCCATCTGAATATTGATCGATTTAAGCCAATATATCAATATCATATCATTTCAACATGTAATTAATACAAAAATCATTAATGAGATCTCTTACAGCTTTGTACTAGGTCTCTGAAATCCAGGATGAGCTTTACACTAAAGCAAATCTCAATTCAGAATAGTTATAAGTCAAGTGCTCAATATCCACATGACTAGGGGTTACCACATTGGTCAGGCAAACACTGAAAGATATGCTTCAGATACAAGGGAAATGATTCCAGGTAAAAGGAACCGAGATGCAAGAAAGGAGGATGACAAGATAAGCAGTAAACACATTTGTGTCTGCTCAGTCACTCATTCATGTGTGCATGTTCCTTTGTGTCCAATTCTTTGCAGCCTGGACTATAGCCTGGCTGTAAGCAACATGGACTATAGCCCACCAGGTTCCTCTGTCCATGGGATTTTTCTGGCAAGAATACTGGAGTGGGTTGCCATTTCCTCCTCCAGCAGTAAGCATATGGGCAAACCTCATATCCAAAGGACATTGAATGTATAAAACTATCATAATTATGTTGTAAACTGGAAGTTAAAAGGAGGTCTGATCAGATTCTGTTTAAATAGTTTGGGGCAAAAATATTCATGAAGATGTTGTGTATTTCAAATTGCCTCACATTAAGCAGCATAGAACATCTAGTCAATGATGGCAAGGTTAGATCAGAGTGAAACAGCCAAATCCTTCTATCATACTTTTTCTCACTTTTTATCAAAATATAAATCTGTGGAGTGAGACCTTGGCAGAAGAAATAAGTACAAAGCCCCTGAGGCAGAAGTGTACCTGGTGTATTTGAGGAATACTAAAGAGTATTAAGATTTCCTATAGTATAGTCTTTGACTAAGCCAATGTCCGACCAGAATCATTCATCAGTTTAGTAACAATTCTTTTAAAATGTATCAGAATCAATGAAGGATCTCTTTTCAGTGACTGAGAATCTTTTAATCAGAATTTAGTAATAACCCTCTAGCAAACAGCCTTTGGTATTGGACCCCCTCGAAGCACTCTGGCCATTTCTTTGCACCCAACCCACCCCCAGCTTCTTGGTGCTTTTGCTTCTGTGGACCCACATTTCTGACGATCTTCAGAAGACTGCCCTCAACCACAGATGCCACTTTGTCTGCCAGTGCCAAGAACCGGAAGTACGTGAGAGTATCTGAGAGTTTGGGTCCCCCTTCGAATTGGGTGGCTCTTAGCCTGTGAGTGACTTATGAAAGCCCAGGTCCCTTGCCTCAATTTGGGACAAAATCTGAGCTCTAACTTGATCTGTAAAGCTCTCCTGGATGATCCAGCTGAGGTTAGAACTTTGTTAGAAATTGTACCCTTCCTGGATTCCTTCCTTTCACTGATTTGTTTCTCCTACTCCCTTACCTGTTTCTCCTGGGAGCAATTTCCTAATAAATCATTTGCACATAAACCCTCAATTCAGAGTCAGCTTCTGGAGAACCTGACACAAGGCAATCCTTAATTTGGAATGCCACATTACATCCAAAATATGTAGGACAAATATAATCTAGCGCTATACACTCACACGCAAAATGAAACATGAGCAGAAATCCTTTCTATTTTCATTTGAAGTGATTGAGTTCTATTGGTGTAACACAGTGAATAACTCATCGTGAGCAACCCAAAGCTGATCCATGAGAGGCATATACCAGTCAGGGGACAACACTGTACTCATCACTGTGTGAAATCACACTCACACACAGTGTTAGCATTATTGAAAACTCAGCTGTGCATCACTTTTCTGGATGTGGAAAACGTCTTTGGTTCTCGAATACAAGCAAACGGCTCACCATTTCTAAAGACTGAATGTGGCACTTATTGTGTCAGAGACAATGGATCCAGTGTTTGGCGCTCAGACTACATGTTTCAAAGAGAATCTTTGTCTGCTTACCATGAAAAAAAAATCAGACTCTGTATTTATTGGGAAAAGAGCAATCCAGCAGCCTTCACCCAAAGAAACCAGCCCTGTGAGTCTTAAGTTATAACAGTTGAATAAAGCCATAGGTAGACATGTAGCAACACAAGTCAGAGACTTCTGAGGGGTTGAGAGTAAAGAGAACCCACCCCTCACCTTTAATTATTTTTCATCATTGAGGATCTTTTTAATGACTATATAAATGGCTTTCAAGCAGATTTCTACTACCTAAATTCTAAGATAACTTTAATTCTAAAACAATTTTATAAAATAAAATTTCTCCCAATGACACTTTAAATATTTACCAACATAATACATGATGATCTGATTCTCTGCAGGTAAAACAGAGAAACTTCATCAGATTGGGCTCTACTGGCTAGTGAAAAATATTTTGGAAACTACTGAGGTTCGTCATTGTCTTTTAGAGAACTATATATACACAAACTCATACCTACATCTATCAATAATATAAACAAGGCCATTAATAAAACATTTTTCTCAACTTATATTAAGAGTACAACTTTTTTGCTGTTGAACAGGGCAAGATATGCCTACCATCTATGACAGGCATGCCCAGAAATGGTAAAAGTAGTTGGCTACACCAACAAAATATTCCTGGGGTCAGAGTACCTCACAGAGCTTCTCTCTAAACTAAAGGCATCTTAAAAGAATCAGTTAAGAAAAGAACTCATTTCAGGCTCTTTAGAAGCATCCATGTACAGGCACACAATGTGCTAATTAAAATCATTTGCCTATGTTTGCCAAGCAAGGCCTCTAAGGGTATCAAATGAGTTATGATGCCTTAATCTAGTCTTAAGAGACTATGCGGTCTTTAATGCAACCCATTTCTATAATCCATATTGGTCTCTGCCGGCTCTTCTAGAAATATGTTTATTATCTTTCTTTAGAGTGAGAGACGATAATTCCAGAGGGAAAAGAAGAAAAAATTCTGTTAAAATGCAATGTTCTAAACACTCAAAACAGCAAAATACACTTAGAAATTCAGCATGTGGCAAATTTTATGTTTTTATAATCTTAGAGTGACTTGTTCACAGAAAAATGTAAAATGTCTGCATATTAAGACTCACATAAGAAAAGCCAAAAGATAAATAGAAAACTGAGGAAAACATTCGTAACCCAGATTACAAAGTTCCTATTACCCTAATACATTTTAAAATATGTTAATAAGACTGAATTCAATTTAAAATGGGTAAAGGATACAAAAAGTTCACAGGAAAAAAGAAAATGTCTCCTAAAAGGTGACTAATATCATTCATAATAAAAGTATTCTTTGATCTTGCACTGAAATATTTTCACCATCAAATTATGACCAAAAAAGTAACAATGGTGCTACTGAAGAATACAGACACTGCTGATAATATATTTTTTCCAGCACTTTAGCCTAAAGATACATGCACATGTTTGAAAAGATTCTATCTATAACTATGCCCATATTCATATCCACCCATCCATCTACTATGTATCTTTTAATATATATAGTAGATATAAAAGCTATCTACTATATAGCTTTTAATAGAAAGATACTCAAGAATGCAGCAGAGGCTGCCTTCAGGAAGGGCAATGATCAGTAGTGTACAAGGGAGACTGTTTCCTTTATATCCATGTATCTTCATCATTTGCATTTCTTGGACTTTGAGCCCTATCGTCTTTTCAAAATTTATTTCAAATAAAAATTTTTTAAAGCACCATATTCTCAGCATGAATATAAGGCACTAAGGAAACAGAAGCCCTACTTCTTAAGTTTGTTTGTTTTTAAAGATGTGGACCATTTTTAAAGTCTTTTATTGAATGGGGTCGCAAAGAGTTGGACATGACTGAGCAACTAACACACACACACACTGAATTTGTTACAATACTGCTTCTGTTTATGTTTTGGGTTTTTGGCCACAAGGCATATAGGATCCCAACTCCCTGAGCAAGGATTGAACCCACATCTCCTGCACTGGAAGGCAAAGTCTTTTTTTTTAAATTATTTATTTACTTTTGGCTGTGCTGGGTCTTTGTTGCTGTGTGGGCTTTTCTCTAGTTGCGGCGAGTGGGGGTCACTCTCCAGTTCTCACTGCATGACTTCTGTTGTTGCGGAGAACAGGGTATGGGCACCGTGACCCTCAGTAGTTGCAGTATTCTGGTTTACTTGCCCCAAGTTATGTGGGATCTTCCCGGACCAGGGATCAAACTCAAGCCTCCTGCATCGGCAGGTGGATTCTTTACCACTGAGCCACCAGGGAAGCTCAGAAGGCAGTCTTAGACACTGAAATGCCAGGTAAGTCCCCTAGAGGCTCTACTTCTGTTGACTGATTTGTTTCTTTGATCCAAAGTCATTCATGAGACTTGATTAAAATACTCTGGAGTGCAGCATATATTATTAATAGCTCAAATTTATTCCAGGTTTTCGACAGGAAATATGCTTTTCCTTTGACATCATAGTGCATGAAATGTGTCTCCCCATTTGTAGTATTTTCTTTTCCTTTGTGAGATTTTTGCAGGGTGATGTGGGGACACACAGTGATATGGCAGTTTGGACTCTGTTCCTACTACATCATTGCTGGCTTCAAGTGGATGCAAAAGGGAACCCACTAGATTCCACTGAATACTTTGCCAACTTGTCCACTTCTTATCAATGTATCATTTCATCCTTACAAAGCCATTATGATAAAAAATTATTATCTTCATCAAATAGAGACTCATAGAATCAACCAAGTTGCCCAAGAGAGCCCTGGGATGAATAACTTGCTGGGCTGGGATGCAAATCCAGGTGCATCTGGTGCCTCACAGAAGGGCAGATATCAGGAGACTAGGAGTCACACAAAACCAATTGTGTATAGTAACTGCATCAACAAATGCATGTTTTTAATAAATGCTTTTTAGTGGAAATTAATAAAAGCACATCATTCCTAAAATATTTCTAAACTGATATAACTGTATTAAGTGTTGATGGAAAAAAAACAGACTTAGAGCTAATTCTATTAATGCAAAATATTTTTTTGAAATTAAGAATCTTCTGAGATTGGTGTGAATAAAATGTTGGAAGCAATTTAAATGGTCACATTAACTACCCCAGTTCTTCCAGTGAGAAAACTCAAATCATCCTGACCAACTTTTTTTAGATTGTGCAATGTATATCCTGATACTGCTCAAATATCTGTGGCTTATTTTATCTCAAATCTGCACAGTAAATTCTCTGTTGAATGGATTTGGGCTTTTAGTTTTACTTTTCAGTATCTGGTTTAAAGAGGACTCAGTATTATAGCAGGCACCAAACTTGAAAGAAATAGCATGAAGAACTTAGAACAGGAATTCTTTTTCAGTCCCCAAAGAGATGCTGTTCCAGCAAGACTCAGGTCAGAGGGCTGGGCACTGCAGGGGCAGATCACATGGCTGATCTGGGGTGAACTTGTTTTGTGAAGAAACAGATGATTTCTAGCTCTGTTGTTCCTGTAACTTTTTAGCAACAGTTAAGCCCATTCCAAAATGACAAGCAAAAGAAAAGAGCATTTGGAATAAAATGCAGATGAATGGAGTTTTCCCCTGCCTCCTTGGGAATATTATGAGCATCTCGCAAAGGGGGTCATATCCTGTTTCTTTCTCTGGTTGCTACAACTGTGGTTTGTATATTGTCTGTATCAGTAATGTGAATTTATAACCAAAAAATGCCAAAAGAAAAAAAAATCAGTACTCCTTCACAAATATGCCTTTTTCCTTTTTCTTCCCTATTTTTCAACAAGTGCTGTTTTAAGTCACTTTTTTTTTTTCCTGCACTGGAAGCAAATCTCCCTGTCTTTCTCAAATCCTACTGCTAGCCCAGAAAGTGAAATACTGACATCAATGAAAGGAGTTGCAAGTTCAGCATTAATAGGAACCAGGCAAACAGCACTGGGATATTTATAACTCAACAGTGTCCTCTAGTGTGCCTCTAAAGAATTGCATGAGTCCAAGATTCAAAATGAATCTGGTTGGAAAAAGGTCAATTGAAAGACGTTAAGTCGTGTCCACCTCTTTAGTGACCCCATGGACTGTAGCCTGCGCCAGGCTCCTCTGTCCATCGGATTTCCCAGGCAAGAATACAGGAGTGGGTTGCCATTTCCTTCTCCAGGAGATCTTCCCAACCCAGGGAACAAAACTTCGTCTCCTGCATTGAAAGCAGATTCTTTACCAATGAGCCACCTGGACATCCCCAAAAGACACTAATAAATGCATTCTTTTAAACAATAAAGGGATTTGTCTTGGGCATAAATTTTTTCCCCAGATTTGTCAGTTTTTACTCTTTCAACTTCTTTTACTCAGCTTTGTTAGTCTCTCACACGAGTTCATATCATCAGTGTTCCTGCCCACCTGCTATCATTGGTAATCCCTGACCACCAGTGTTCTTCATACATCTATGAAATTATTGGTACGTTCCACCAATGTCCCTGAAGTTGGAAATTAGTTTTCTCTGCTTAAATGATCATATAGCTCTTTCCAAAAGTTTCTGATATCTGCAAGTTTACAACATTTTGGGGTCATGAAAAGAAGTAATGCTATGATAACTGAGAAAAAAGATATTCAGCTGAGCCAAAGGCACCTAAGAAGCCTAGAAAGTCATGTCCAAAAGAATTCCTCTTGCTGGACCCAAATGGCATCCCAAGATGAAGCGTACATCAGGCATTTCTACTCTCAGAACTTCATTCTCTCTTTGTCTCACCAAGAACTTCTATAGAGTTCTTATCTCCTCTTGGTTCAAATTCTATGGCCATCAACACTCCCTTTACAATTTTGAAGAAATCTTCCAAGGCTGGTACTCTATCTCAGTGTCCTCAAAAATGTTATGCAAATACAGCTTCATCATGTCCACTATTGGAAAAACACTAATGGAACCTAAATTATTTTAGAAATCTAGGCCGATAGAATAAGGAAAGCTTTCATAGTTACATAGTTGTATAATAATACCACAGAGCTACAACGTGTAGCAGAGCCGTATCCCCAAACCCAGTCTACATCAACCAAGCCTCAGTTCAGTTGCTCAGCTGCATATGTTAAAAACAATTGCTATTATTTGGGTTTATTTGTGAGATAGTTCATTACAAAACATCATTATAGCAATAGCCAAATGATGTAGATATTAATTGATAGATAGCTAGAAAATGTAAGTTTAATTATGTGTATGGCATTATTGCTTCTGATATTAACATATTAGCAGGAAAAAGAGAAAATTTTAAAATGAATAGAGGGGTGTGGGGGAACAAATGAAAAAAGGGGAGAAGAAAGACTGAGCAAATAAATGAGTAGAAACAAGCCTAAAAACATCATAAATAAACATGAATAGGTAAAATTTATATTAGAAGACAGACTCACAGACTGAGGGGTGTAAAAATAACCTCCTGCTATTTTTAAAAGACAGGCTTAAAATAACAAGACAATGTTGGAATAAAGATATGAGAAAAGATACATCTCACTTTGCTATAGAACTGAAACTAATAAATCAACTATACTTCAATTTTTCAAAAAATATATCAAAAATACCTAAAGGAAAATAAGCTGTAACAATATTAATATCAAATTGAATACAAGATGAAACTTACCAAGAGAACCAAGAAGATTATTATATGTTACTAACTATGCAAGCACTTTGCAATACATGAAGAAGACACAATATTCATGATTTTTTGTGGATTTAACTGAATAGGTCTGAAACACATAAAGAACTTTTGCACAACAAAGGAACTCATTAACAAAATGAAAAAGCAATGTGTAGAATGGGAGAAAATGCCTGAAAATCATGTATCTGATAAGAGGTTTATTTCCAAAATACATAAGGTATTCACACAACTCAATAGCAAAAAAAAAAAAAAGAAAAAAGAAAATCAATTTTAAAAAATGGGCCAGAGTATCTAAATAGACATTTTTCCAAAGAAGGCATACAAATGGCCAACAGGTACATGAAAAGTGCTCAACATCACTAATCATCAGGGAAATGCAAATCAAAGCCACACTGAGATATCACCTCACATCTGTTAACAGCAGCTATCATCAAAATGACAAGAGATAAGTGCTGGTGAGGTTGTACAGAAAAGGGAACCCTTGTGTACTGTTGGTAGGACTGTAAATCGGTGCAGTCATTGTGGAAAACAGTTTAGAGGTTCCTCAATAAACATATAACTACCATATGGTCCAGCAATTCCAATTCTGGGAGTAGGGAATATTCCAAAAGAAACAAAAACACTATGTCAAAGAGACATCTGCAGCCCCTTGTTCATGGCAGTATTTATAACCAAGAGATGGAAGCAACCTGAGTGTCCATTGACCAATGAATGGAGAAAGAAGTTGTGGCATATAAAGAACATGCAAAGAACAAAAACAGTTCCTGAAAATTTAAAATATGACCAAAACCAGGAAAAATTACACAGAAAAGTTGGAAGACAGAATTAAAAAGATCTCCGAGAGGATAAACCAAAAGCACAAAAAGAGATAAAAGATTAGAAAATTAAGAGCACCAATCCAGAAGTTCCAACATAATAATAAAAGTTCCCCCCCCAAAAAAAGACAGAGAAAGTAAAGGGAAGAAAATCATCAAAGTATTTTGTTTAATTTTGTTTAATATTAGAACCTAATATTAAATTTAATTTTAATTAAATTTCTAATATTAAAATTTCCCCAATAGTACCCATGGGTGAAGAAAGTCCATCCTGAGGCATATCATCAAGAAATTTCAAAACATCTAGAATGCTACAGCCAGACAAATCTTCAAAGGAACAGACATGTTCAGACATTCAAAGTCTCAAAAAAAAAAAAAAAACAATAGCATTCATGCACCTTTTCCTGGAAAGCTACTGAAGCATGGTGGAGCCTATTATACAGAGTGAAGTAAGTCAGAAAGAGAAACACCAATACAGTATATTAATGCATATATACACATATATATGTGGAATTTATAAAGATGGTAAAAACAATCCTATATGCAAGGCAGCAAAAGAGACACAGATGTAAAGAACAGACTACTGGACTGTGTGGGAGAAGGCGAGCGTGGGATGATACGAGAGAACAGCACGGAAACATGTGCATTACCACATGTAGAACAGATGACCAGTGCCACTTCAACGTGTGAAGCAGGGCACTGGGAGCCAGTGGTCAGGGACAACCCAGAGGGATGGGGTGCGGAGGGAGGTGGGAGGGCAGCTCAGGATGGGGGGCGGGCCGCATGTGCGCCTGTGGCTGATCGTGTTGATGTGTGGCAGGGGCTGCCACAGTGTTGTGAAGTGATTGTCCTCCAATTAAAATAAATAAGTAAATTTTTAAAAAAGGAAGGCAGTAAATCAAGAAGGAGGAAGATGTCAAATCAGGAAACAGGGAACACAACCCAAGTCAGAGGCAAAAGCAACCCGTGGGCTAACAGAAGAGACTCCCCAAATTACAGTTCTACACCAAGTCTAGAGTGGTCAGTAAAGACTTGGCAAGTTAGAAGTATATCTGAGGAAAGATTTCTTCAAAATTAATACAACTATGTATATGAACATACTGAGAGAAAATATACACTGTCTGGTGTGTGGGTTTGAGTTAATTAAAAATAACATTAAAAATAAGCATAAAAAAGGCAAGTATTAACTTCAGGGAACACAAATTATTGTGCAAGAAAAAAAAGTAATTCAAATAAACTATAAGTAGCTATTACATTAGAAGAAAATATACAATATTCTGCAAGAACTTGAAAAAATACAGCAAATCTTTATGTATTTCCATGATGCTATTTCCAAGACACATTATTAATTTTAAAAGCAAATTATACAATAATGCAAACAGTAAAACATTTGCACAAAACTGTATATACAAAGTTGTACTAAATATTTCTGTGTGTGCTTAGTCGCTCAGACATGCCCAACTCTTTGCGACCCCATGGAATGCAGCCCCCCAGGCTCCTCTGTCCATGAGGATTTTCCAGGCAAGAATACTGGAGTGGGTTACCATGCCCTCCTCCAGGGGATCTTCCCAACCCGGGGATGGAACCCAAGTCTTCTACATTGCAGGCAGATTCTTTACCATCTGACCCATATACCATATGCCAATAGTAACATTATCCAAAATTTGGTTTACGAATCAGCATATCTGAGACATTGACTCATTGGAAAATGAGTCATGAAAATGATGCTGGGAAAGGTTGAAGGCAGGAGGAGAAGGGGACCACAGGATGAGGTGGCTGGATGGCATCACCAACTTGATGGACATAGTTTGAGCAAGCTCCGGGAGTTGCTGATGGACAGGGAAGCATGGCATGCTGCAGTCCATGGGGTTGCAAAGAGTCGGACACGGCTAAGTAACTGAACTGAACTGAACTGATTATCTGAGATCTCGTTAGAAAAGCACATTCTCACACTTCCCACCCTAAACCTACAGAACCAGAATTTCTGGGTAGGGGCTGTAGAATCAAGCTACTTGCCCTCCAGGTGATTCTCAAGCACCAGAAAGTTCAAAAACTAAGCATTGCATAAAGGTCTGATTAGAGGAATGAAGTCAGGTGGGTGACCTGGACCAGTGTGAAAGTACTTAAAGGAGAATTCTGCTAAAGCATTTCACTTTAATGGTTTTTACAAGAATATATTTATTCACTGTGCAATTTAAAAATACAACAGAAAGTAAGATAATTTTTTGAGGCTATGCTTAAGAAATATTGGCATAAATATGAGCCAGCTCTTGTTTATCAATGTCTCCCTAAAGTTGGAATGCCATTTTCCAGATGTAAATTCCATCCATCTGGTGCTAACTTTGCCTGTGGCTGAAAAACAACAAATGCTAGAAGGAAATTTTTAAAGAATTTTGATGAGCTACTAAAGTTCTTCTTCTTGAAGCACAGCTGATAGGCAACCTGACACTGGAAGTAGCCGTCCCTGGACCATGGTTGCTCAGAATAATTGCTAAAGTAGGTGGTACATTCCATCTAAAATTAACAGGCATTGTGGACATAGCTCTGATCCATATGCAGTAGGAGGGGACTAGCCCTTGATTTGTTCTGGGCTGTATGCTACTATTAATACAATATTAAAGGATCTTCTTCCTACAATGGGGTAAGAGGATAAAGATACAGGCATACCTCCAAGATATTGTGGCTTAGGTTCCAGGCCAACACAATAAAGCCAAGCTTGACATGAAGGTAGTCACATGATTTTTTTGTCTCACGCTGAATATAAAAGTTATGTTTACACTCACTGTATAGTCTATTAAGTGTGCAGTATAATGCCTAAAAAAAATGTACAAACCAGTGGAAACCAAATGGTCCCTGACATTCCAGTAACAATGAATGAAGCCCACCATCAAGCCATCAGCACTGAAGATATCCCTTCACATACACACTCCCCACCACAGTGAACTCTGAGGGGAACTCAAGACGGAGAAAAACAGGAAACATTTTCCGTGCTCTAGATCCTGGCCCAAGATAGAAAAGATGCCTATCTAAGGAACCATCTCAGTAATTCAGACTCTTCCATCTTCCACACATAGAAAAGCATTAAAATCATTAACCTGAGAGGTCTATTTTTTATTAGCAGTAATCTTTTGATATTTAACTACATGGGTTTGTTCAGGTTTTGTTTATTTTTCAGCAAAAACGCCTATATGTCCTGGCTCCTTCCTTACCTCTTCAGAGTAATTCCTCAGAGCTGACAGGCTTTCTCCAGGGCTATTAGTCCTCAGTGAAGTGAAGTAAAGTGAAAGTCATTCTGTCATGTCTGACTCTTTGCAACCCCATGGATTATACAGTCCACGGCCAGAAACCTGGAGTGGGTAGCCTTTCCCTTCTGCAGGGGATCTTCCCAACCCAGGGATTGAAACCAGGTCTCCCGCATTGCAGGTGGATTCGTTACCAGCTGAGCCACAAGGGAAGACCAAGAACACTGGAGTGGGTAGCCTATTCCTTCTCCAGTGGATCTTCCCAGCCCAGGAATCGAACTTGGGTCTCCTGCATTGCAGGTGGATTCTTTACCAACTGAGCTATTAGGGAAGCCCAGTCCTCAGTAAAGCTCAGTAAGTCTTAAGTAAGGCCTCCTAATAAATCTTAACTCGCAACTTTAAGGATGCTCATTTTTATTCAGTTGACATACCTTAATTTAAAAATATTTAATTGCTAAAAAAAATTAACCATCATCTGAGCCTCTGAGCAAGTTATAATCTTTTTGCTGGTGGAGGATCTTGCCTCAAATGTTAATGGTTGCTGACTAATCAGGGTGGTGGTTCCTGAATGTTGGGGTAGCTTTGGCAATTTCTTAAAACAACAAAGTTTGTTGCATCAACTGACTTTCTGACAAACGATTTCTCTGTAGCATGCAAAGCTGTTAGGGAACATTTTACACAAAGTAGAACTTCTTTCAAAATTGCAGCCAATTCCCTCTCAACCCTGTTTTATCAACTGTTTATGTAACAGTCTAAATCCTTTATGGTCATTCCAATAACTTTCACAGCATCTTCACCAGCAGTAGATTCCATCTCAAGAAATCTCTTTCTTTGCCCATCCAGAAGCAGAAACGCCTCGTCCATTAAAGTTTCATAATGAGGCTACAGCGATCCAGTCCCATCTTCGGGGTCCACCTCTACTTCTAGTTCTTTTGCTGTTTCCACCCATCTGCAGTTGCTTCTCCTACTAAAGTCTTGAACCCCTCAAAGTCATCCTTGAGGGCTGGATCAACTTTTTCTAAACTCCTGTTAATGTTGACATTTTGACCTCTCTCTGTGAATCACAAGTCTTCTTAATGGCATCTAAAATAGTGAATCCGTTGCAGAAGGTTTTCAATCGACTATGCCCAGATCCATCAGAGGAATCACCGTGTACGGCAGTTACAGCCTTATGAGTTGTATTTCTCACATAATAAGGCTTGAAAGTCAAAATTAGTCCTTGATCCATGGGCTGCAGAAGGGATGTTGTGTTAGCAGGCATGAAAACAACATGAATTGTATTGTACATCTCCATCAGAACTCTTAGGTGACTGGGTGCATTGTCAAATGAGCATTAGTATTTTGAAAGGCATCTTTTTTCCTAAGCAGTAGATCTCAACAGTGGGTTTCAAATACTCAGTCCCATGTAGTAAACAGATGTACTATCATCCAGGCTATGTTGTTCCACTTCTAGAGCACAGGCAGACTAGAAGCAGCACAATTCTTCAGGTCCTTAGGATTTTTAGAATGGTCAATGAGCACTGGCTTCAGCCCGAAGTCACCAGCTACATCAGACCCTAACAAGACAGCCAGTCTGTGTACTGAAGCTTTGAAAACAGGCATTGACTTCTCTCTAGCTATGTAAATCCTAGATGGTATCTTCTTCCAATAGGAGGCTATTTCACCGACACTGAAAATCTGTTGTTTATCCATCTTCATTAATTATCTTAGCTAGATCTTCTGGATAACTTACTGCAAATTCTACATCGGCACTTGCTGCTTCACCTTGTACTCTCATGCTATGAAGACAGGTTCTTTCCTTAAACCTCAGGAACCAACCTCTGCTAGCTTCCTTTCTGCTAGCTTTCCTAACTTTTCTTCTGCAGCTTCCTCACCTCTCTCAGCCTTCACAGAATTGAAGAAAGTCAGGGCCTTTCTCTCGCTTAGGTAAGGGAGTATTGTGGCTGATTTGATCTTCTATCTAGAATGCTAAAACTTTCTCCATTTCAGCAACAAGACTGTTTCCCTTTCTTATGATTCATGTGCTCACTATAGCAGCACTTTTCACGTCCTCCAAGGACTTATCCTTTGCATTCACAACTTGGCTAACTAGCACGAGACAGAGCTTTCAGCCTGTCTCAGCTTTTGGCATGCCTTTCTCAGTAAGCTTGATCATTTCTAGCTTTTGATTTAAAGTGAGAAATGCTTGAATATTCCTTTCACTTGAACACTTAGAAGTCACTGTAGAGTTTTAATTGGCTAAATTTCAATATTAGTACGTCTCAGGGGCTAGGGAGATCCAAGAAGAAGGGGAGAGATGGGGGAACAGTGGTTGGTGGAGCAGTCAAACCACACACAACATTTATGGATTCAGTTCATCATCTCATATGGGCACAGTTCATGGTGCCCCCAAACAACATACAATAGTAATACCAAAGATTTAGACACTGCCATAGTAATCTAACGGTAATAAAAAAGTTCGTTACATGAATACCAAATCGTGACACAGAGACATGAAGTGAGCAAACGCTATTGGAAAAAAATGACATCAATAGACTTGCTCAATATAGGGTTTCCATAAACCTTCAGTTTTAAAATCCACTACCTGTAACATGCAATAAAGTGAAGCACAATAAAGCAAAATATGTCCGTAGGGGGAAATATTGTATAGGTTAACCTGAAGGCCCATTTGCAGAAAGGAAACCTAAGGAGGAAAGAATCATGCTGGGGAGGTACTTCTTTGCTCAGGAAACAGTAAAATGCATGCACACCACTCTACCTAGTCCTTCTCTCATTTCCAGAAGCTCCACTACCCCCTGAGAAAATCTTCCCATGGCCCCTTGGGAGGAACAGCTACTTAGCTCTCCAAATAGCACTAGAGCATTTACCAATCAAGATAGTTATAATGCTTCTCTTTCTCTGCAACACTTCTTCATTATGACACTATTCCCACTAGACAAGTACAAGTCACAGATTGGATCGCACTGCCCTGTATTTCACTAGGCTGCATTACAGTTTAGGACCCTTGTGGCCCTGCTTCCCTGGAGGTGCACACAGGTTAAACAAGACACTGTGGGACTTGGTCCCATGAGTAGGTGATAGGTTTGCAGTGAACTTGGGAAAAATTCAACTGAGACTTATTAGTAAGAGAACTTCACTCTTCTCAGAAAGTTTCCTAAGGGGGATTTGAAGTGTGTTCAAAGTGAAATGATCCTATTTATGAGTTACAGTGAAATACTGAGAGGAGGGGGTGATTCAAAAGTACTCACAAAATGTCCAAGGAAAGTATTACTCAAGTTTAAGAAATTTACTCCATTTTATAAATTACAAATCCCATAAAGTTTCACACTTTGATGCCATAATGATGGATACAGATCACTATACATTTGTACAAACCCACAGAACACACACCACCAACAGTGAACCTTAATTTAAACTGTGAATTTGAGGTGATTATGATGTGTCAGTGTAGATTCATCAATAAATGAACCACTCTGATGGGAATGTTGATAATGGTGGAGGCTAACGGGGCAACAGCAGGGATTATATGGGAAATCTCTGTATCTTCTCCTAAATTTTGCTATGAACCTAAAACTACTCTATAAAAACATTTAATGGGAAAAAAAAGAGAGAAGTAACCCATACCGAAGAATTTATCAGTTAATTGAGGACATAATAGAGACAATAAAATAATTTAAATGGGCAAAGACTTGAATAGACATTTCTATAGAAAAACATGTACAAATGTCCAAAAAGTATGTGGAAAATGATCAGCATTACTAATCATTAGATCAGTGCAAGTCAAGGCCACAATGAGGTATCACTTCGCCTCTATCAGGATGGTTACTACAAGAAAAAACAAAACAAAAAATACACAGTGTTGGTGAGGATGTGGGAAATTGAACCCTTGTACTCTGCTGGTGGGAATGTCAAATGGTGCAGCTGTTACAGAAAACATAACAACTATTATAGAAGTTCCTCAAAAAACTGAAAGTGGAACTACTGTAAGGGGCTTCCCTGGTGGCTCAGCTGGTAAAAAAAATCCGCCTGCAATGCAGGAGACTTCGGTTCAATTCCTGGGTCAGGAAGATCCCCTGGAAAAGGGATAGGCTACCCACTCCAGTTGGAGAAGGCAATGGTAACCCACTCCAGTACTCTCGCCTGGAAACTCCCAGAGACGGAGGAGCCTGGTAGGCTGCAGTCCATGGGGTCGCTAAGGGTCAGAAATGACTGAGCGACTTCACTTTCACCTTTCACTTTGTGCACTGGAAAAGGAAATGGCAACCCACTCCAGTGTTCTTGCCTGGAGAATCCCAGCGACGGGGGAGTCTGGTGGGCTGCTGTCTATGGGGTCGCAAAGAGTCGGACACAACTGAGTGACTGAACTGAACTGACCCACTCCAGTATTCTTGGGCTTTCCTGCTGGCTCAGATGGTAAAGAATCTGCTTGCAATGCAGGAGACCTGGGTTCAGCCCCTGGGTTGGGAAGATCCCCTAGAGGAGGGCATGGCAACCCAGTCCAGCATTCTTGCCTGAAGAATCCCCATAGACAGAGGAACCTGGCAGGCTACAGTCCATGGGGTCACAAAGAGTCAGACATGACTGAGCGACTAAGCACAGCACAGAATTACTATATGACCCAGCAATCTCACTTGTGCATATGTATACAAAATAATTGAAAGCAGGATCTCAGAGAGATATCTGCACACCCATGTTCACTGCCCCATTATTCACAATTGCCAAGAGGTGGAAGTAACACAAATGTCCACCAGTGGGTGGATGGATAAAGAAAATGTGGTATATGCTTACCCTGGAATATTCAACCTCATTAAAAAAAGAAATTCTGTCACATGGTACAACATGAATGAAACTTCAGGACATTATACTATGTGAAATAAGCCAGTCACAAAAATGCAAATTCTTTCTGATTCCACTTTTATGAAGCATCTAGTCAAATTCATACAAACAGACAGTAAAATTATGGTTGCCATGACGGAGGAGAAGAAACAGAGAGTTGTTCTTCAGTGTGTGTGGAGTTTCAGTTTTGCAAATGAAAAACCCTGGAGATGTGCTATACAACAGCATGAATATACTTAACACTATGGCACTGTATGCTCAAAAGTGGTTAAGATTATAAATTCTATGTATGCATTTTTTAACAACAATCAAATCACTGTTACTTGAATCTTCCAAGATTTCCTTTGATTTCTTTTTCCTTAAATAGAAGTATAGTTGATTTACAATGTTAATTACTGCTGTGCAGCAAAGTGGCTCAATTACAAATATATTCTTTTCCATTATGTCTGACAGAGGATATTGAACATAGTTCCTTATGCTATACAGGAGGACCTTGTTGCTTATCCATTCTATATATACTATCTTGCATCTGCTAACCCCAAGCTCCCAATCTATCCTTTCCCCACCCCTCACCCGTGGCAAACAGAAGTCTATTCTCTGTGTCTGGGGTTCTGTTTGGGTTTCATAGATAGGTTCATTTGTGTCATATTTTCAACTCCACATGTAAGTGAGATCATATGGTATTTGTCTTTCTCTTTCTGACTTCCATTAGCATGATAGCTTTAGATGCATCCATGCAAATAGCACTATTTTCTTCTCTTTTATGCTATGCCTTTAATTTCTATGATTTCACCAAGAATGCAATATGGTCTTTAGTGTATATATTTGGTGGGAAAAAGAGAAGTTCCAGGGGCCTCAGTTTATATTTTCCTGCTACAATGTTCCTTATTCCATAATTCACAGGACCAGTGTGGGGATGTGCCACTTGTTGATAGTACCTATCCCAAATACTACATGCAAACTGAGGAAAAACCATGGGGTGCTTTCAGAGTCTCCATGTGTGAACTCTGAAGTGAATCTCAATCACCTGAGACTCATAGGCAGACTCACTGACATCTATACTGCAGTGTTGCTCTGGGTCTTTAGCAATTGGAGGAAGTTCTGCATGAATGTCCAAGAGTCTGAAAGTGTTCCCATTTCTCAGTACAGCCATTTTGAAATCAAGATGTAGTAGGAAAAATAATGGTCCCAAAGAGGTCTATATCTGATTAGGATGCAGAAACAGAGCATATGTTAGATTAGATGGCAAAGGAGATTATGGTTGCAGATAGAATTAGGTTGTAATCAGCTTACCCTAAAGAGATTATCTGTCCAATTGAAATCACACAGGTCCTTAAAAGTGGAAGAAGGAAATGAAAAGAGAGAGAGATGTGATGACACAAGCAGGGTTAGAATGATGCAATATGAGAGAGACACTCATCTCTGCTGGCTTTGGGATGGAGCCAAGGGCCATGCATGAGTGTGCTCAGGCTTCTATAACAGAATACCGCAGACTGCATGGCTGAAAAAACAGAAATGTATTTTCCCACAGTGCTGTAGGCTGGAAGTCTCTGCCCCAAGTACCAAACTGGAGATGACAGAAAGAGAAAAAGGCAGTGGGGACTCTTCCCAAGCTCGTGGAACCACGGTTCCTCTAAACAAAGAAGGAGGGTGTCTTCCCTAAGGATTTTAGGTGCCTGCCCAGTGACCACTGCTGGTGCTGCCACTGTTCACCACAGAGTTTGGGAGTTTGGGCAAGAGACAATTTCTTTTTAATTAGTAAATTTCCTTTGCTCCCCATTTCTCATTTCAGACCACCAAAAGGGTACTTCCCTTGGAGCTCATGCTATCTTTCTCTTTGAACCCAGTGTGTAGGTTTGGGTTTCAAGCTGCCCTTGAGTCTAGACCAAGAGATGATGGATGGTGGAGAAGAAAAAAAAAAAAATTCACCATGAGTTTGTTGGTACCTTGCATTCCAGTTTCCTTCCCAGGTATGCATGGTGGCACTCATTTTTCAGAGCCCTCAGATGACTGCTTCATTTTTAATTACATTTGGCGGGAAAGCAGGGTAGAGAGGGCTTACTTAATCTTGATCAAAACTGGAATCTGTCTTCTGGCTTTTGCTCTCCCCCGACTTTAGAAGTTGCTCTGTTTCAATGCCGCTTTGTTGGCTTTTCCTATTTGATGTGCTTTAAATATCAGTGTTCCCCTAGTTTCACTTAGGCAGCTTTCACACTGTTTGTTGTTGTTCAGTTGCTAAGTCGTGTCTGACTCTTTGTGACCCGATGGACTGCAGCACACCAGGCTTCCCTATCCTTCACTATCTCCCAGAGTTTGCGCAAACTCATGTCCATTGTGTCAATGATGTGTCAATCATCTCATCCTCTGTCGCCCCCTCCCCCTCTTGCCCTCAATCTTTCCCAGCATCAGGGTCTCTTCCAACCAGCTGGCACCTCACATCAGGTGGCTAAAGTACTGGAGCTTCAGCATCAGTCCTCCCAATGAATATTCAGTGTTTCGCACACTGTATACTCTCTCCCTAGTTAATGTTAACCATTTTCAATACTTAAATTATTATACATATATGCAAATATGTCACAAATTTATATCTCAAGGCTGATCTATCTCATTAATTCCAAACCAGCATACCCAACTGACATCTCTTACACATCTCAAAATCGTGACAGATTCCACATGTCTAAATTATAACTCATGGTTTCCCTTCAACCCCTAAACTTGGTCAAGTATTCCCCATGTCAGTTAATGACATATCAGGCTTCTCTGACACCCAGAAGCCACCTTTGACATCCTCATCTCTCTCACTATAGGAATGGTCAAGTACTTAATTGAACAGCCATCAAAAGTTTATTACATGCATATTTGTATTCAACAGATGTTCACTGAGCACAATCCTTCACAAAAGTATGCACCAAACGCCTCTCCTGTGCCAGACTTTGTGCTAAGCTCTGGGTCTCCAGAGGTAAATGAAATTGATGTGGTCCCTGCCTCAAAGAACCTACAGACTAGTGAGAGAAATATTAAACAAGCAAACCCACAAATTATTATCAGATTACAAATTTTGATGAATGCTTTCAATAAAAAGACACAGCACAACACTTTTGTAGAATGAAAAGAAATCGGAGTTTCCCAAAGCAAAGACTATAAATGGTGGGTAATCAGATAATGAAAGATTATTATGCATGTCATCTTAAGGACTTCAAGCTTTAGGGTAATAAAAAGCCACTAAGGGGTTGAAATGGGAAGTGACATGATTCAGTTTTTTTTTAAAGCATAAATCTGGTCATGTCACCAATCATTCAGGAACTGACTGTCAGAGGTGGTTTTACCTTCTTGTCAAATATATTCCTCTTTTTAATATCTGACAATAATCCCTCACCTGAGACTCTATGAAATTAAGGATTGTAATTGAGATGGAGTTTAACCCAAACTGATTGATATAGAGTCTAATCCAAATGACAGAATGTACCAGTTGCCAATAATTTCCTTTAGTACTGCCTGTAATCTATGAAACACATTTATATTTATATTGACTTCTTGTTTTTCACAGCAACTTTAGGTAACATGTGGCTGTAATACTTTAACTCCTAATCTCTTAGCTAAGAGCTACCAGGGAGATATCTGCCTAGGTTCCATCCTGGGTCCTCTTCTGACATAAGGGTCATGTATAACCTGCTTCAGTGTCTCATGTCAACTAGCTTTGTCAAAGATGATATACTAATTACTAAGGGTATTCAGTATCTGTGTCTTCAAATTCTCATCGTTCACTCTCTGCAGTAAAGATTTCAGCTACTTCCGTAACTCTGGTTCTTCCTGTTTATATTTGGCATCACACATATTACAGCTAATTCCAGGAGACAGAAAATTCATTCTAAAATCCAGCTCTGCTATTTTAATAAACTACTACTATCAAATATCACTTTAAGATGGCTTATAAAGCAACAGACCTCATTGCCCATGCTGTTTCTTCTTCATAATTTTCATGAGTGGTACTTACTTCTCAAATATAGTGACTAATTAAAAGATGATAAATTTACTAGTTTACTGACTTATGTAAATGTAAAAGATACAAAATAATAGGAATCCATGACTTTGTGAAGTCAATCATCCAATGAAGAAAAAAAAGACATACACACATAAAAAAAGACCTAATTAGTAGTATGGGTGGTATACCAACATAGAAACACATACAAGTTGTGCAAGTATATAGGTGCTTGGAAAAACAAAGTTAGCAAGTGAGCAAATCACGCAGGCATTACAACCTTACTCAAGAAGTCGAGTTTTAATGAGGAGTTTTCAATGAGGAAGAGTAGAGAGCCACTCAGCATGTAGAACAAGCTCTGGCAAAGAAACCCAAAGGATGAGGGTTACAGTTCCGATTTTACAACTGTGTGATGATGAGCCAAGTATTTTAATTTTCAAATATTCTGTCTTATTACTTAAGTAACCAAGGCCATTGTGTCTTTGTTTCTTTATGCTCCCACTTCATTCTGGAAAGGATTTATGGCAGAGATGATAGACAAGTTTCTTCTGGCACCAGAGTTTACAGACTCTAAATTCAACCAAGTTTCCTTCTGGAACAAAGTGTGATGACTCTATAGCCCCAAATTTCTCACAACCATAAGACAGAAAAGACAAAAATTACAGCTAAATGCAAATTGGAACCTACTATCGTCCATAGGCAATTACTCTATATACACCTATTTCACAACTGTAAAATGACAAAGGTCAAGCACAAGTTAGTTTACTGAGCCTGAGTATATTGTCTTGAATTTTTCTGGTGAGTTCTACCAAGGACACACCCCTGGAAAGAAATCACGGACACACAGTCAGAGACGTTCCTGTGTTTGCTGCAAGTACATTTTGCCCAGCACTTTTTTCACCGCATCTTTGACTTCTTTGTTTCTTAAGCTGTAAATTATGGGATTCAGCATAGGAGTAAGCACTCCATAAAGCAACGAGATGATTTTATCTATTTCTTGTGAGCCTGATGAAGAAGGCTTTAGGTACATGGAGAGAGCAGCCCCGTAATACAAGATCACCACAGTCAAGTGGGCACCACAGGTAGAAAAGGCTTTGCTTCTGCCCTCTGCTGAGCTGATTCTCAGAATAGTGGAAAGGATGAAGACGTAAGAGATGCAAATTAAGAGCATTGGAACGGGCAGGAGGAGCACACTGATCACCAGCATGATTGTGTCCATGAGCAGGGACCGTGTGCAAGCTAGCTTCAGCACTGCCAGAATTTCGCACGTGAAGTGGTCGATGAGATTCCCACAGCGGGGTATCCGTAGGGCGAAGCTCGTTTCCAGCAGGGCTGTCAGAGAGCCTGTCACCCAGGAGATGGTGGCCATCTGCACACAGACCCGTCTGTTCATGATGATGGGGTATCTCAGCGGGCTGCAAATGGCCACGTATCGGTCATAGGCCATCACAGCCAGGAGCACACACTCCGTGGAGCCCATGGCAAGGGACAGATACATCTGTACAGCACACCCAGAAAAGATGATGGTTTTCTGGGATGACAGCAAGTTCACCAGCAAAGTAGGAATAGAAGCAGATGTGTAACAAATATCCATGAAAGCGAGATTTCCAAGGAACAAGTACATGGGCGTCTGAAGACGTGAGTCTACGACAGTGATTAAAATAAGAGTGCTGTTGCCCAAGAGGGTTATCAGATACATTAAAAGACTGAAGACAAAGAGAACAATCTCTAACTTTGGGTATCTAGAAAAACCTTCCAGGAAAAAGAAACTCCAACTGGTAAGATTTTCGCCTTGCATTTGCTTCCGTTTACCTGTAGTTATTCTAATATGATTCTATTCACTTTATCTGAGGACAAAAACGGATGGATAAAGTATAATGTTCATTGATTTAGGAAAACACTTTTGAACTTATTTCCACTATTAAAAACACAATTTTACCACAGGAAGTCACAGGACAATGTATCTATTGATCGAAGAGGAGGGGAAACAGATTATAATCTACATAAAAAGTTGATTCTTTAAAAAAAAATTTAGAGAAGAGTGGATTTGAAAACAAGAATAAACAAATTTAATATGTGAATCTCAGCTTGCAATCCTTTGCTTGGCACACAGCAGGCTTTCAGTAAACATCTGAAAGTACTCAGTAATCAAAAATATGAAAGAACAATGAATATATTATTGAGCACTAATTAGAAAAGTAAGTCAAATAAATGAGGAAAAGAAAGCACATTTGTAAAAATGAAAACCAGTAATGATCTTCACTGGAAGAAAAGGAGAATTCTTGGAAGGAACAAGTAAATGAATTTTAAACTAACACCTATGAAGTTCTGGGTCTAAATGATCTTCCAGCTAACAGCTTGGAGGTCCATACATCTGTTTCAAAAATGGTGACATTGTTTGTAGCGTTGCAGATACCCATTCTGATTCTATGTAAGAGCCAGTTTACAAGTCATGCAAAATAACCCACCTCATTTAAAACCTGTTACATCCACTATAAAGTTTTATTCATTATAGGGACCTATATCTTTGTATGTAAATAGTTCTAAAAACTATACCCAGGCAATACTCCTGTTATACACTAAAACTCATGAAGATTCAGGAAATGTAGAAATGAAACTCCCTTTAAAACTTATCTTAAAATCTCTTTGCAACAAGATGGATAAACTTGGAGGATATTATGCTTGGTAAAATCAAAGACAAATACTGTATGATATCACTAATAGTGGAATCTAAAAGATAAAACAGACAAGTGAATATAACAAAAAAAGATTACAGATCATCTAATTATCTACAAGACACTTAAGGTTTTATTTCTTTTGTTTTTACATTTCACATTATTAACCAAAAAAATTTTTTTAAACTTACCTTGCTTATGCACTGATATTGCTCTTTATCACCATCATTCTTTCTCCTTTCCCCACTAGTTCTTTCCTTTCTATTTTCAAATATATTGTTCTTAAAAATTCCCTTCATTGTCATGCTACATATGCAAATTACACCCTATTTTTGCTCTTTCTTTCACAGGTAAATTCCTGTTATATGGTTTATCTTGCAGCAATTCACTCTTCACTTTCTCATCACTAATTTGTTATTTTCAGTCAATATTATCATTTGTCTTCCAGTTCTTCGTATTTAAAAACCTGGCCTAAAGGGTGATGATGAAAATAATAATGCCGTGGGCAATGCCTTATATCATGGCTGTGTAACAGGGACATGATATTTGTCAAATACCTTTCATTATATTACATTATTATCTCTGACCTTTTCCTCACTGTATCGCATATCCAGTCTATTATCAAACCTGTCATTTTTTTTTCCTGTTTATCAGACCTCCAACAGCTTACACTGAGGTCCAAACATTATCAGGAATCCTAAATACCCTGAGTATTTTAGGGAATACTTGTCAGTACTATCTGCCCTCTGTGGTAACTGAGCATGCAGAGTTTCTGCTTTTCTTCCTAAGAGCTTCATTTTCCCTACGTCCTAGTAGTTAGTTCTTATTTGTTAGTTAAGAGTTGACTTCTTAGAAACTTCTCTACCAGATTTTATATTTAACAAATTTCATACAAAATTTTTATTATATTACTGCAGGAGATGATTTCAACGAAACAGGTTTTTGTGCTGTTTTTTAGACTAGCAATGAAAACAGTTTTTTCAAGAATGAAAAATCAGCTCAGTTGCCTGGGACTTGATATCTTCTATTGTTTAAAAATAGTAAAAATAAATAAATAAAAATTAAAAAATAAATATAGTAGCCAAGAAAAACTGAGTTCCCCATCACCAATGCCAATTAAAATATTGTTTATGATATACATCATAAACTTAGCTATGTGCAAGAAAGAATGAATGCACCCATGTATAAAATGTTAAACATATTCCTTAAAAGTCAACAATGCAAATCATTTCTTTCAGAAGTATTGTCTGATACCTCAGTAACTAAAAATGCCAAGGTATAACAATTGAAATACTATGCGAATTTAAATGCTCTGTTGTTTGGGGGGAATACCTGTTGTCCCTGAACAATTTAAAGTTCAACAGCTATAAGTTCATGCAGAGGTTTGAAACTTTAGATCCTTCAGGGATAAAGTCCCAAAGATCCAATTATATCAAACTTTTAAATATTGAGACAGAGAGTGAACCACAGTTCTCCCAAAATAATTTCAAAGAACTCATAAAATTTTCATAGAATTTTTCATAGAATTTTCTTTCTCCTCTCTGTCCAACCCAGCCAATGAAGCTTTTTTCTTAAAAGATTACAGTTAGAGTACTTCACAGAGTATAGAGAAAAAAGAGCCCTAAAATTCTAAAACCTGTGTTTCTTTTACTTGTGAAAGAAGTATCTTTTTTCATTTTTGAAACTGCTCCCTAGTTTTCAAAGAATAAAGGAAGAAAGTGTACTCATTAAGCCACTTGTCCCAAGAAATGATCAGAATTTTTAGCTTCCCTGATAGATCAACTGGTAAAGAATCCATCTGCAATGCCAGAGATCTGACCTGGGTTCGATCCCTGGATTGGGAAGATCCCCTGGAGAAGGGAAAGGCCACCTACCCCAGTACTCTGACCTAGAGAATTCCATAGACTGTATAGTCCATGGGATCACAAAGAGTCGAACACAACTCAGCTCAGCGACTGAAAAAAAAAAAATTTATCCAATTACATATATTGAGAGGGCCTTAAAACAAAAGACACACCCACACCCACACCTTTGTTTCTAAAGGCATTTCTCAGTTAAAAGGAAAAATAGCTCCTTAGAGAAATGGCTGATGTCAAGGCTAGAGCAGGTAAAGGACAAGATTAGCTTGCAGTAATTTATTGCACTAGAACAGTAAGAAAGTATGCAAAGAACAACTGGGATATTTCAAAGGGCTTTAGGAGCCCACTTGATGAGGCTCCCATTGGCTCCCATTGATTATTTTCAGTATCAAAGTAAATAATGGTAAAAATGGATTATAATCCATAGAAGGGGATAAGTGCATGAATTCTTTTGGAAGGAAGGGAAGAAGGCAGGGTCTTCCTTATAGCAGAATGCTAAACTATAAACATGGAAGAATGATGTAGTTACAAAATCATCAATCAAGGATTGGGCTGTTACAGCAACAGATTATCATAGGTAAAGTGTTACTGCAGGTAAATGTAAATATCATAGTTGCACAAGCAAAAGTTGGATAAGAGAGGATATTTACATGATATCAAAGTATCCCACAGCAAACTACTAATTTCAAAAACAAGATAGTAACAGCTTTATAGCAGATACCTTACCATCACCAATAATGGGACATACATCCGCGTGACCTTGAGAAATCTGTATGCAGGTCAGGAAGCAACAGTTAGAACTGGACATGGAACAACAGTCTGGTGCCAAGTAGGAAAAGGAGTACGTCAAGGCTGTATGTTGTCACCATGCTTATTTATCTTATGTGCAGAGTACAGCATGAGAAACGCTGGCCTGTAGGAAGCACAAGCTGGAACCAAGATTGCCAGGAGAAATATCAATAACCTCAGATATGCAGATGACACCACCCTTATGGCAGAAAGTGAAGAACTAAAGAGTCTCTTGATGAAAGTGAAAGAGGAGAGTGAAAAAGTTGGCTTAAAGATCAACATTCAGAAAACTAAGATCCTGGCATCTAGTCCCATCACTTCATGGCAAATAGATGAGAACACGGTAGATAAACAGTGGAAACAGTGACAGACTTTATCTTCTTCGGCTCCAAAATCACTGCAGATGGTGACTGCAGCCATGAAATTAAAAGATGCTTGCTCCTTGGAAGAAAAGTTATGACCAACCCAGAGAGCATATTAAAAAGCAGAGACATTACTTTGCCAACAAAGGCCCGTCTAGTCAAAGCTATAGTTTTTCCAGTAGTCATGTATGGATGTGAGAGTTGGACTAAAGAAAGCTGAGCGCCGAAGAATTGATGCTTTTGAACTGTGGTGCTGGAAAAGACTCTTGAGAGTCCCTTGGACTGAAAGGAGATCCAACCAGTCCATCCTAAAGGAAATCAGTCCTGAATATTATTGGAAGGACAGATGTTGAAGCTGAAACTCCAATACTTTGGCCACGTGATGCGAAGAACTGACACATTTGAAAAGACCCTTGATGCAGGGAAAGATTGAAGGTGGGAAGAGAAGGGGACGACAGAGGATGAGATGGTTGGATGGCATCACCGACTCAACAGACATGCGTTTGAGTAAACTCCGGGAGTTGGTGATGGACAAGGAGGCCAGGCTTGCTGCGGTCCATGGGGTCGCAAAGAGTCAGACACGACTGAGCGACTGACCTGAACTGATATCCACGTGCCTCCATTGAGGACACAGTAGCACTTCTGGGGTATTCCTCTCCAAAGTACATAACCTGAATCTAATCATAAGGGAACAAAACTAGTCAATTAAACTGAGGGATACTCCACAAAATAACCAGCCCGATACTGTTCAAAAGTATCAAGGCCAGGTCTCCGCAGGTGGCCTAGGGCTCAGATGGCAGTTTGCATCACCTTGCCCACAGGGTGCGTGATGATGCAGGAGCAGACCTATGCCCGCTTGCATGGCCTGGTCCTCAGCACGTCAGGAAGTCCGCAGCCCAGGTGCCCCACGCTGCACCGAGGCCTCCTCCCCGCTCTACAGCTCCAGCCGGCCGTCCGAGCCAAGACGGTTGCGTCCCTCAGCACCGAAGATGGTTGCGTCCCTCTGTACCCACACATGAGCTGTCCTGCTGACCGCAGGACACCAGGCGGGCCGCTGGGAGGCCCGGACGCCCACAAGGCCGACGCCATGGTGGTTGTGCGCCCATGGAGACCATCCAGGTGAAGTTTATCCGCGACCAGACTGTCCCTAAACCCATGGGACAGAGGATTCCTCCACACAGTCAGGGAGATTGTTCGGAAGCAAGGACGAAAGAGGACTCACCAGGGCTTCTAGCCGCCGCATTGCACCAGACCATCCGCTTCTTGGTCAGTAGCTCGCTGCACGACCAACAGGTACCCAGAGCCGAACTGCAGCGAGCCCCTGAAACCGCTGACCACCGGGGTTTCGAGCTATCGCGAGAGCAGCCAGGGGCTTCGAGAACACACCTCTGCAAGAGATCAAACCCCCGTACAGGGCCTGGAGGCGCAGCAACACTGAACACGCGGACGAACACGTGAATGAACACGTGGACAAACACGTGGACAGCTGCTCGCAGGTCGTGAGGGGTGAGGGGCTCAAGGCAATCTACAATGGCACCACCCCCCACCCCAGCCTACCTGGACGTGGCCCTCGTGTTCATCAGCCACGATGAAGTGGTGAAGCTGCTCAATAAAGCAGGGAAGATGGACAGAGCCCTGAGGGTCTGAGAGGGAAGGCTAAGGATCTGTAAAAACAGTGATACCTTATATTGAATTTTAGGCTGTTGGCAGGTCTTAGCTATTCTCTACTCCCTCTTTTATTCTCAAAGATTCAGTTAAAGTCATATAAACACAACAGTCTTTGGAAATGGAACTGTGGCTAATGGAGGAACTGGAGGAGTTGCCAGAATGGGGAACTTGTGGTTTGCGAGGCATTTAAGGAAATCCCTGTCCAATCATTAGCTGACCACCAGGCTAACTGAACAGAGACTTAGGCGATCAAGTCCAATAAAGAACTGAGACTTTACGGAATTAGTTCAGGAAGTAACTAAAATAGAACAGAGCGACCGGCAACAAACTGTGCAATGAGAGGAGAATCCGGTTTCCAGGTTTGCCATATAATGTTTTAGTGTCCAGTTTTCAACAACAACAACAAAAAGAGACATTTAAAGAAACAGGAAAATATGGCCCATTTTTAATAATGATAGAAAGGTCAATCCATCAAGAAGACATAACAGCTTGTTGATGCTCTTCAATCACGGAGTCATGTTCGACTCTTCGGACCCCATGGGCTGCAGCACACCAGACTCCCTTGTCCTTCACTATCTTCCAGAGTTTGTTAAAATTCATGTCCACTGTAATGGTGATGCACTCAACTATCTCATCCTTTGTTGCCATAACATACCAATTATATATACACATATGAAAAGCAGAGCCCCCAAAACACTTAGAAACTGACAGAGGGAGAACTAGACAATTAACAGTAATAGTTGAAGAATTTAATACTGAAATCTCAAAAAACAAACTAGGTAATAGTGAAAGTGAAAGAAAGTGAAGTCGCCCAGTCGTGTCCGACTCTTTGCGACCCCATGGACTGTAGCCTACCAGGCTTCTCTGTCCATGGGATTTTCCAGGCAAGGGTACTGGAGTGGGTTGCTATGGCTGAATCCCTTTTCTGTCCACCTTGAAACTGTCCACATTGTTAATCGGCTATACTCCAATATAAAATTAAAAATAAAAAAAGAAACTAGGTAACATATCAATAAAGATATGGGAGACTGACAACACTATAAATCAACTAGACTTAACACCATCTATAGAACACACCATCCAACAAAATATACAAATGCACATGCACATTCTTCTCAAGTATACATGGAACATCACCTGCTGATTTTATGCCATTAAGCAGTACACATTTTTCTTCCTTCCCTCCATAGTAGGCTTGCAAGATCCATGTTGATGAGTGTGGCTGCTGTCTGTTCATTTTTTACTGCTATATCATAGTCTATTTTATGATCAGAGCATACTTTATCCACTATTCTGTTTTTAGACACTAGACATTTGGATTGGCTTTTTGGCTACTTCAGCCAATGTTGTTACAAACCTGCATGTGTATCTTTTGGTCCAAGTCTGCATATATAATTACGAGTGAAAACTGATATGTGAAATAACATGCTTACATCACCTTTAGTAGATTTTAAGTGGCTTTCCAACATAGTAGGAAAATTTACTATCGGAAGTATCAGTTTCCTATTGTTTCATAACAAAGTAACCAAAACTTAGTGCCTGAAAACAACAGTCATTTTCTTATATCCCATGGAGTCTAGGTCAGGAATTCAGAGTATTTAAGGGTAATATTTGTGAGACTGTGTAGTATGAACTTGATAAGGATTTTGAATTAGAGACTTTTTCCCTTTGCACAGGAGTTTATGCAAGCTGGGGGCAGAGCTGGTGGGCTGATCTCAAAATTAAAACCTTTGGTAAAACTAATTAAAAGATAGGATACATTTTGTGAATCAATATTCTCCAGGGATTTAAACAGATTGTTATTTTGTCAAGGGATTTAAAGTATTATATTGGGAGTTACATATAAAAAAGAACACCCAAAAGCACCTAGATTGCATACTTTCAAGATAGAATTCTGTGAACACAAATGTACAAAGGGCCCATGGAGGCTTCTCCCCAGATTCCAAGCACACAATGGAATTGATGGTGAACATTGTTTGTCTCAAGAAGCCTTATTTTCTAAACACAGAACTTCTAATTTAGCACACTCTTGCCTCTGAAAGTTGTTTCAATTGACAAGAGTCAGGTAGAAGCATAAATTTTTAAGTTGTTAAAATTAAGCAGTAATGACATCATAAATGGTTTTTATGCCAAATTAAGTGGGTTAAATCTAATTTTGTGGATGAGAGCTGTTTTAAACAAATTAGAAACACAATTTGGCTTATGACCATATCAGCCACTCCCAACACCTAAGACCTTACTTTGTGCCCATTTGCAATCTCCTCTGATCCTATGCCTCCAAACCAAACTACTGATCTGATTTCTGTCACTAGCTTTGCCTTTTCTAGAATTTCATATCAATAGAATTATATAATAAACAGCCTCATCACTTAGCATAGTGCTTTATGTTTATAGTCATCAGTACTGAGTATTCCACTGCATAAATCACAATGGTTTATTCAGTTGATAGACATTTGGATTGTCTTCAGTTTTGAGCTCTTATGAATATTTCAGCTATTCACTTACAAGTCTTGTTTTTGTATCCAGCCACTTTTATTGTCTTCTGACTGGAGCATTTAGTCCATTTAAAGTAATTATTGATGGGTATGTACTTACTGGTATTTTGTTGTTTTGTAGCTCTTTCTTGTCTCCTTTTTCTTTAGCTCTGTTTCCTTGTGATTTGATGACTATCTTTAATACTGTTTGGATTTCTTTTTTCTGTATGGGTGTCTATTATATACTTTTTGGTTTGTGGTTATTACGTTTATATATAGCACTCTATACAAATATATGATTAAACTGCAGATCCCTTAAGTTTGAATGCATTTTAACAACTCTGCATTTTTACCTGTTCCACATTTACTATTTACATATTTTACATTTTGCTTTGTGTATCCCTTAACTACTTATTGTGGATTTAGATGTTACTACTTCTTTTAACCTTCCTACTAGCTTTACAAAGGGTTGCTTTACTACCTTTGCTGTATATTTGCCTTTAACAATGAGATTTTTCCTTTAGTGATTTTCATATCTCTAGTTGTGAACGGTCCACTTAAAAAAAAAAAAACCCAGTTGTTATTCTAATTAATTCATCTGGAACTACCTTGACGGGAAAAAGAAAGAAAAGCATAACGAAAAGGGAGCATCTAAGGCTTGTTATCTGCTATGAGAGAAAGAGCAAGTTATCTCTCACCTTCAAGCCTATCTTCCACAGCCTAAAACTTTGGTGTCCGTTTACAATATAGGATGAAACCAGATCTCTGATATTTTATGTATATAGTCAGATATGTTAATCTTGATCAAAAGCAGAACTGCATCAGGGATTACTTTTATCAAAAAAATCCAATCTTTCAATGATTGCATTTCTCCAGGTATTTGACAGCAATTATTCAGATGTCTTGCCTGTTTCTATTTTGCCTTGAAATTCCCAGACACCTAAGCCAACAATTTCTGCTTGGTTAGAAGTAGCTCAGAATATGGCAGGCAGTAGGACCTTTTTTGGTCTTTAAAGAATAATTAAGCAATGTCTTGGAAGTTGAACTCTTTTCCAAGAGAACCAGTAAAAATTAATGGACCACTTCAAAGAACTGATCATGCAGCTTTTATTTACCACTGAATACCTCCTTGGGCATTGGAAAAGATTTTCCTTTCAAGACTATCACATGCTTTGCTAGCTCAGTACATATTGCAGAGGATTCTATGAAGACTTTGCATATAAAATACAAAAATCTGTTACATATACATCCATTAACAACAGTTTGTACATTACAATGGGTGCCAGTGTCAAAACAACTCCCTGTACTTCACAAGCAGCATGAATATATTGTGGCAGCAGCAGATAGGAACTTCCCCCAACGGGCAGACAGTGTTCACACAGTGCAATTGCTACTAGAGCACAGACCAACAGTCACATCTTTTTTCTTTGCTTTTCTCATCAGTGAATACACAAGTAAAAGGTGGGAGGGTAAAGCAATGGGGATTTGGTGGCAATCGGCTTTTATTGTGCAGGTACACTGTATTACAGGCAGACACACTGGCAATTGTAAATTGGACACAAACATTAAAGAAATGGCTGCTCTTTATCACCAAAAAGAGAGTTTTATACTTTGATTTCCAATTGCCAAATTTCAGGTACCTTCTTTTCACATTATCAATTAAATTTGTGATGATATGTATTGCAGGAATAAGGAATTCAGTAGGCCCTCTAAATCAGTTGCTTATGTGATGAGAAGCACTGAATATTCCTAGGGAAAAAATAATAAAGATCTGTTTCAGATAGCTTTGGAAAGTGAAGGCCAAAGATACAGATGTTCACAGGTCCTTTTGCCATTTGTTCACCAGTATCACCACTCCACAATGACAAACTTTCAGTTATTAACTCTTTTAAATAAGTCTGTGTGTGCATATGCACACCAACACAAGCTGCATCGGGAGACCACGAATAATGTTACTAGCTGTGCAAATGACTTGGCTGGTCAAGATGAAGGCAGTAAGTGTAAAACTCAGAAATGTGCTTAGAAAACTAAAACAAATTAATTCAATAGCACTAAGCACTAAGGTTCAAGTATCTTAGCACCTCTCTCAGCACCATGGGAAATTCCCATTATTGAGTAACAAAAAGTTTTAAAAAGCATAAAATCTGATGAGGTTTTAAACTTGATACGAGCCAAGAGCACAATTCTTGCCCTTACACTCTTACTTTCTCATACCTGATCTACACCGCATTCCTAGGAAAGAGTATCCCAGGTACTGAAAATTAGTCAGAGGGCACTTAGTGGAAGGGGAAATACTGATCTGAAAAACACCACGTCCCATGAGGACATAAGCTTTCTAAAAAATGGGGTTGATTTTTTTCTTCCCCAAACAAACACCACTCTCAAGCGGAAATCCATGATAGTTTACTTAAAATTCATGACGCTAAAACTCACAATTATATTTAGTATCACAATTATATTTAGCTAGTATCAGCTAAGAGGATATTTTGGTAATAAACACTTAAATTTTCATTTGTAAACTCCTTTTCCAATCAGAAGCAACCCCAGAACATAGCATATACAGTTAGGCTTAGGTACTATCTAGGGCAGTGTCTTTCAAACTATAAATAACAACCCACTTATGAGTCAGAAAATGAATTTAGTGTGTCTGAAGGGCATTCAGAATGGTGGTGGGGAGCTGGTAGGGAGAGATCAAAGCAGATCACACTTACAGTGTACCATTTCACAAAACATTTTATTTAAGTTAAAGATTTTCTATTCATCCTCTCTCTGTCTCTCTCTCACACACACACAAACGCACAGAGTTCTGGGTCATGATGTAAAAAGTTACTTTGACCATGGGTCACAGTCAAGAAAATTCATTTCCTACTCCAGGGGATCTTCCCAGCCCAGGGATCGAACCTGTGTCTCTAGCATCTCCTGCATTGGCAGATGGATTCTTTATCATAAGCACCACCTGGGAAGCTCCACTCTGGATAACAGAGGACACCAAAAATAACAACATGGAGTTTCCATTCTGCTGTTAACATCAGTAAGGGGTCAGAATTGAATGAAAGTCAAATTTTGTGCTTGGAATCCAAGGTGAGCTAGAGGGTTCTCCATTCACCCTGATAAACACTTATTTAAACTTTCCTTCCCCCTTATCTGACATCTCTGGGCAGGAGTATGAGCAGTACAAGGAAATAAAGAACCCCTAGCTGCAATTACTTACTTTGAATGATATCATGTTATTCCCAGATGGCTAATTAAAATGCTTCTCTTTCTGTCCCACAGTCATACTGTTAGCATAAAAGTGGGTAGAAAATTTTAATTTGCCTTTACTTTTGAGATTATAAATGATCTAAACCAAAGCACTTACGATATCATTGTTGGTTGGAGTTTTGCAAAATACACACCACAGACAGAATGAACAATCTTGTCCTCATCTACCTTCATTTGCTTGTAAAAGGAGGACGATTAGAATTATCACATAGAAACTGAATTTCCCCTCCCTCTCCATCTGTAAGGTTGGTAGATAACCATTCTAAAAGCCAACCATGTAAATAAATGATAAGACAGATGTTCAGCTTCTGAACTTCAAGAGTCCAAGAGTGCTTACACAATGGGTCGGTTCGGATCTGGTGCCGGGACTGCTGCACCTTCTCATCTTGGAATTTCTCAGGTAGGTGAAGATTAGCATTGATTGGCAGCAGGGCGTAAAAGAAAAAGTGTCCTGGGTAGGCCATCAAACACGCAGGTTCCAGCCTCGGCACAGGCCACCGAAAAGAAACTACATCATCTCCTAGCCTATTTCTTCAGGTTACAGAAGGGGGTTAAACTAACTGATTTACAGACCCCCTTCCTGAAAGGACTTTTTAAAATCTGGATACAGTTCTAAGATTTTTACGCAGGTTCCTTGGTAACTTGGTCTATTCCTTTAATGACAGCTCTAATTCTTTCAACAGCTATTTCTGTCAGTTTCACCTACAACCGCCTCTCAAATATCATCCAAGCTTCCATTTAGCTTATCCAGTCCAGATACTTTTAAAACATTGAGTAAAATAAAGCTAATAAGGAACAAAATTTAAGGCATTTTTTTTTTTTATTTCAGCCAAGGAATGATGCATGCTACAGATTAATCTTTACTTTCCCCACTTGGTTTTTCAAAGAATACCACCGTTTCAAACCCCAATGAACATGGCACTTGTTTTGTTTCTTCCCCTTCTAACTTATTCCAGATTTTCAAGTGTTTTCTTCAGTAACGATGCTTTCTCCTGCAGCTCAGGTCTGCTGTCTGTCTCCATGGTTCCTAAAGACTCAATCAGGACCACTCTGCACTCAGGTGTCAAACTTTCCCACTGTTTCGATTCTGAACGGAAAGAAGAAACACAAAAGAATCCTTATAGAAGCAAGCAGAAAACCCAAAACTATTCTTTCTGCTTTTATGCCACACATCCTATCCCTGAAGTAAATGCAAGAACTGTTCTGCATATAATGATCACAGGTTTAAGAGCTGTCTCAGAATCTAATTATTGACAATAACCTGTGGGCCTATCAGCGGGTTTCATCCTCTGCCTCCAGAGCTGGTGGGACAAAGAGAATGAAGGGACGCTGAAGCCACACAGGAGACAGGGCACACGTGACAAAAAGCCACTGCAGGGACTGAGCTGAATATATCTTCGTAAGATAAGCTCAGTAAAAAAAAAATCCTCAATACATCTGAAAATTGTAGAGACAGTTTGAACAGATGATACTTTATTACACCTTTAAGAGAAGCATAGGAGAACTACATGCATGCTCAAAGTTTTAGCAATTCAGAAGTATGTCAGATCCTAAATCTTGTTTATGAGGTTCTGATACGTTCTGGTGATGGAGTTTCAAGCAAGATATTTCACTGTTTAGCCTCATTTTCCTCATCTAGAACGTACTCATACATATGTGGCAAACGTGAAAAGCGAGGGATATATCCAAGTTCCTAGCTTTCGTTTCAACAAGGAAAATGGGATTATGAGGTGTGCAATGCTACTGAATCTAAACAGCCTATTTTAGGGAGCCTTGAGAGGTGCTTTAATTGCTAGGCAAGGACAGAGCCAGAACAAGAAACAGCAAATACATAAGGCTCTACAGAAAACTGTTCCATCTTCCTCATTCTTTATTCGTACGGCTAAATAAAAAACAGGAAACAGAAAAAAAAAGAAAAGAGGCCTCCTTTTGAATTCAGTAGCAGATACACTACTGGAGAAATGCTACCCATCTTCTGTTACCAGTGATAGAACAAACCATTAGATAAAATCCCATCTGTATAAGACAGCTTTTAAAAAGGAAAATAGAAAAAAAAAATCAACTAGGAAAACTGCAATTAAACTTGATGACTCAGGAAGTTGACTGTTAAATGTTTTCCTAACTTCACTTTTCAGGGAGTCATTCTGTCTATTGACATGTGTGCAGTGAGCTCTGCCCTGCCACTGTCAGCCGCATGCTGTAATTAACCAAGATGAACTAAAGATTCAGTATGGAAACTAAACTTTTTTTTTTAATTAATTTTAGAGTTCAGTTCAGTTCAGCAGCTCAGTCGTGTCCAACTCTTTGCGACCCCATGGACGGCAGCAGGCCAGGCTTCCCTATCACCAACTCCTGGAGTTTACTCAAACTCATGTCCATTGAGTCGGTGATGCCATCCAACCATCTCATCCTCTGTTGTCCCCTTCTCCTCCCGCCTTCATCTTTCCCAGCATCAGGGTCTTTTCAAATGAGTCAGTTCTTCACATCAGGTGGCCAGAGTATTGGAGTTTCAGCTTTAGCATCAGTCCTTCCAATGAATATTCAGGAGGAGGCTAATTACTTTACAATACTGTGGTGGTTTTTGCCATACATTGACATGAATCAGCCACGGGTGTAGTGTACATGTGTCCCCCCCATCCTAAAACCCCTCCCACCTCCCTCTCCACCCCATCCTTCTGAGTTGTCCCAGGGTACCAGCTTTGAGTGCCCTGCTTCATGCATTGAACTTGGACTGGTCATCTATTTCACATGTGGTAATATATATGGTTCAATGCTATTCTCTCAAATCATCCCACCCTTGCCTTCTCTCACAGAGTCCAAAAATCTGTTCTTTACATCTGTGTCTCTTTTGCTGTCTTGCATATAGGGTCATCATTACCATCTTTTTAAATTCCATATATATGCATTAATATACTGTACTGGTGTTTTTCTTTCTGACTTACTTCACTCCAGTTTCATCCACCTCATTAGAACTGACTCAAATGTGTTCTTTTCTTTTTTATAGCTGAGTGATATTCCATTGTGTATATGTACCATGACTTTCTTATCCATTCGTCTATCGATGGACATCTAGGTTGCTTCCAAGTCCTGGCTATTGTAAACAGTGCTGCAATGAACACTGGGATACACGTGTGTCTTTCAATTCTGGTTTCCTCAGTGTGTATGCCCAGCAGTAGGATTGCTGGGTCATATGGAGGTTCTATTTCCAGTTTTTTAAGGAATCTCCACACTCTTCTCCATAGTGGCTGTACTAGTTTGCATTCCCACCAACAGTGTAAGAGGGTTCCCTTTTCTCAACACCCTCTCCAGCATTTATTGTTTGTAGACTTTTGGATAGCACTCATTCTGACTGGTAATGAGATGGTTCCTCATTGTGGTTTTGATTTGCATTTCTTTGATAATGAGTGATGTTGAGCATCTTTTCATGTGTTTTTTAGCCATTTCTATGTCTTCTTAGGATAGATGTCTGTTTAGTTCTCTGGCCCATTTTTTGATTGGGTCGTTTATCTTTCTGGTATTAAGCTGCATGAGCTGCTTGCATATTTTGGAGATTAATTCTTTGTCAGTTATTTCATTTGCTATTATTTTCTCCCATTCCAAAGGCTGCCTTTTCACCTTGCTTATAGTTTCCTTCGTTGTGCAAAAGCTTTTAGGTTTAATTAGGTCCCATTTGTTTATTTTTGCTTTTATTTCCATTACTCTGGGAGGTGGGTCATAGAGGATATTGCTGTGATTTATGTCAGAGAGTGTTCTGCCTATGTTTTCCTCTAGGAGTTTTATAGTTTCTGGTCTTACATTTAGATCTTTAAGCCATTTTGAGTTTATTTTTGTGTATGGTGTAAGAAAGTGTTCCAGTTTCACTCTTTTACAGGTGGTTGACCAGTTTCCCCAGCACCACTTGTGAAAGAGATTGTCTTTTCTCTACTGTATATTTTTGCCTCCTTTATCAAAGATAAGGTATCCATAGGTATGTGGATTTATCTCTTGGCTTTCTAGTTTGTTCCATTGACCTATATTTCTGCTTTTGTGCCAGTACCATACTGTCTTGATGACTGTATCTTTGTAGTATAGTCTGAAGTCAGGCAGGTTGACTCCTCCAGTTCCACTCTTCTTTCTCAAGATTGCTTTGGCTATTCAAGGGTTTTTGTGTTGGAAACTAAAACTTTATTGAGATAATCATAGTTCATAGTGCATTAAAAGTATATAAAATAGAAGTGTACCGAATTTAACACTTCATAAAGTTTGAAGGTTTTAGCTATGTATATTCAACTTTCATGTACGAATATATTAATTTACATTTTGGAGTATATGCTTCATTCAAAAGAAAAACAGAAAATAAAAAAAATTCCTAAAACATCTGCCATAAAGTCTCCTTGGCTTTCCGGTCCTCCAATCAGAAGAATCAAGAACTCACCTTCAAGTTTTTTAAGCAGCAATTCTATCACAGATAAAGCTTCTGTTCTCACAGATGAGTAGGTCTTATTTTCTAAGAAGGAAATCATAATAGTTCACATCATTTGTTTTATATGCCTTACAAACAGTACTTTTAAGATTAAGTTAATGTTACCAAAAAAAAAAGACATTCAGAAATTATAAATTCAAGAAAAGATATACCTGTTCTTAAGTGTCCCTTTGACAATTATCATCAAATACTAGAAATGTGCTACAAGTCCATATTCCTTACTTCAAAAAAAAAAAGTCATCAGTCAAATATACTAATCTCCACAATAAATGGCAATATTTAAAGGACCCATTTTAGAAGCTGGAAATCAAAACACACTATCTCAAACACATTGACTTCACAGGATACCTAAGGGAAGTCTTAAGGTTTTCACGACTCTTCATTTTAGCAAAGAACATGACACAACCCAGGGGTAAAGAGCCAACTCAGGGACACCTGGCCGGGACCTGACTCCAGGAAGAATAGTTTCTTAGCTGCCAGTTCTTTATCCAAAACCATGTGGCTACCTCCAAGGATCACCACTGAAATAGGCTTCCTTGGTGTCTACTCTACACGAAGCATCTAGCTCACAGTAAAACTGTCTAGAGAAAAAACTAACACATAACCAGACCTGAGTCAAAGAAAGAACAAAATGAGGTTGTAACAGGTTGTTATGCTAAGAAGTACACAAGTGCTTAAAAAATGGTGGTGAGCTGACAACCAGACCAGGAGTCAGCTCAAACGGGCTTCCACTAGCCAAATCTGGGACAATTTGAAAAACAAATTAATTCAGGAAAGTAATTATTAAGCTAATAGGGAAATAAAGGAATGCATGAAACAATGTGGATAATAGATTAACAGAGTTCAGGAGAGGGACCTGGCTTATGAGAGGATACCTGCTGTCAAAGGGTAAATGTAGAGGATGTGCTAGAGTTGGAAAATTCTCGTAGTAAAATAAAAGCTGGCTCAGGAAAACCTATCAATGCATGCTGGATCTAGAGCAGCTGTTGTGAAAACCAGCAGTACATGTACATGGTCTTAAAGTGTCTTTTCCCAGACTGCTTAGAAGATACAGTTCTGAGGAGGAGCAGGTTACTCAAATGATCTTAAAATACGTTCTCCTGCAGGCTGCTTACCAGACAGAATGGGAAAAAACAGTAACCATACAGCAGAGAAAACTGAGTAATACCTTGGCCGGGTCATCACAATTAACCTCGCCAGTGAGGGCAGATGGACACTGTGTGCCTCTTGATGGGAGAGGACACGACATCACTTACAGAGAAGCACAACTGCGAATTCATAACCCGGATCTGATCATAAGGAAACACCAGACAGGTGGCAAATGAGAAACATTCTAGTTTTAAAGCGGGGGAAGCCAAGGCCTCTGTTCAAAATTGTCAATGTCATATAAGACGGAAAAAGGCCAAGGAGACTAAAAACATATGACAACTATCAATAAATTCACTAAATGACTCCGAACCATATTCCTTAAGGAGAGGAGGAAAAAATTATATAAAAAACATTACTGAGTCAACTGAAAACCTAGAATATGAATGGTTAAAAATGCTGCATCATTACACTATCTAAAGTTGGTAACTATACTATGATTATGTAAAAGCAGGCACACAGAAGAACTTAGGAGAAAAGGGGCAGGATGTAAGCAATATACTTTCAAATGTTCAGGGAAAAGTATCATATGTGTACAGAAGGCAAACCAAAGTAACTGGCACAAAATTTTAACAGGTAACTTTGGGTAAAGCGTAAACAAGTATCATATGCAGTATTACTGTACTTTTCTCTTAAGTGGAAATTATTTCCAAATACAAGGTTTTAAAAAATACTGATCACAAAGGTTTTTCTAATCTAGGTGTTGAAATCCTAATTACTTTCAGGTTAATACATTCCAGTTTGGGGGCACATATTGAGTCTATTAAATAGAGTTCAGTAGTTGGTTCCATGAATTTAGTTCCCAGCACAAGGTAGGAAATATTTGAACTTTAACTCCTTGAGCTTTAAAATGAAAACCCCCTTATCCATGTCAGTTTGAAAGTGAAAGCGAAAGCCGTTCAGTCATGTCCAACTCTTTGGGACCCCATGGACTATACAGTCCATGGAATTCTCCAGGCCAAGAATACTGGTGTGGGTAGCCTTTCCCTTCTCCAGGGGATCTTCCCAACCCAGGGATCAAACCCAGGTCTCCTGCATTGCAGGCGGATTCTTTACCAGCTGAGCCACAAGGGAAGCCCAAGAATACTGGAGTGGGTAGCCTATTCCTTCTCCAGGGGATCTTCCTGACTCAGGAATCGAACAGGGGTCACCTGCACGGCAGGAAGACCCTTTACCATATCAGTTTACTACTCACCTAAAGAATATGTGATTGATTTACAAGTTTCAAGGAGAATTTCAGCCAGAGCCTCAGGATCTGCATGTTCTTCTTCTAAAAGCATTAATCTGTACAATCAGAAAGCAAGATCCAAATACTAGTTATTTCAGAAACATTAAAACCTTTCTGGCACAAATAATTCCTATCTGTATGTATTACTTTATGATGTCACTTTAGCTTTTAGTTTTGAAATTTAAAAGAATTCCACTGATTATACATAAAATGCTAAGGGGGAGGGGAAAGTAAAATAAATGACTGAACTATGAAGCAAAGCGAATTACCCCTGAAAAAAGGCATTCATTGCCTGTAGGACTCCCAGCTGCACTTTCCACGTGCTGAGTTTCAGCCGTTCACACATCAGCTTGCACAGTTCCTGACGATAACAACCTGGGAAAACAGACAGATTGGCACAGAGCAGGACAGAGAGTATGAAGAAGCAAGAGACGGAGCAAGTGAGAAAAACAAAGAACAGAGAGAGGGAGGGACAGACAGAGCGAGCCGGATTGGGGGATGAGCGGAAGAGAGAGGGAGAGAGGAAAAAGTAAATAAAATAAAGGCCTTTAATTAAAGCCACGAAATTTCAAAAACACTTCAGCGTGACTCTGTTCAATTCCCACAAACTTCCCTGATATGCACCCCCACCCTCAAATCCTATGTAACTGTTCAAAAGTGATAATTATTCACTGTGAAGGCAATATCCTTTTCGATAGTCAACCCCACTGGTTTTCCCTGTAAAATACCCTGAATGCCAGCCAAAGAAAGCGGGACTCTGGAGGCCGGGGGCTCCCTGCTGGACATTCACAAGCTTCTGCATGTTGCAGATTTAACTAGAGTCAATGGTGCTTTATCCCAAACCTGTTATGCCAACTGCACTCTTATTATAATTATGTAATTAATATTTTGCTAAGTGATGAAACAGGAGCATAAAACTCAACAAAGTAGTTATTTTTTAAATGCTTCAGAATTTAGTAAGGTTCACAAATGTAAAGATGAATAGGGGTTAAGAATCTAGATTCCGCATTTGAACCACTTCCTAATAAACTGATTTCTTTCTCCACTATAAATAAATAAAACCAAAAAAAAAAAGGAAATAAAACCAGAAAGTGAAGAAGCTATATTATGAGTAAGATGTATATGAGAAGCCTGTGTGGAACAAATTCTCAAAGGCCTTTGCCCTTCCCCTGTAACTGGTACATGAATGTACATCTCTGTTCCTTAAACTAAGACTGTCGTGTATGTGTATCATCTTTTTATATAACTCCCTATTTGAATTTTTTCTACCTATCAAGCAAAAGTTAATAGTCCTAATGAAATCAAATAAGTGGGCTTCCACTGCAGTCTAAACATAACACCAAGAAATAAAACCTCTTACAAATCTGTATCTCTGGGAAAACCCATCCTATACATAGCAAATATACTTTTTGAAGTTCACACAAAGGATGGCAAGTCTCAATGACACTCTTAAGTGTGACTTTAGATACATCCAAAATATTAAAAACCAGACATTACTTTGCCGACAAAGGTCCGTCTAGTCAAAGCTATGGTTTTTCCAGTGGTCATGTATGGATGTGACAGTTGGACTAGAAAGAAAGCTGAGTGCAGAAGAATTGATGCTTTTGAACTGTGGTGTTGGAGAAGACTCTTGAGAGTCCCTTGGAGTTGGTGATAGACAGGGAAGCCTGGTGTGCTGCAGTCCATGGGGCCGCAAAGAGTCAGAACTGAGCGACTGAACCGAACTGAATCACAGAAAGTCAACGATGCTTTTCATAAGATTCAGGAATATTCAGACGTAGGATGCACTGCAAGGACCAACACAAGGCAAATTCCCACTAACTACAACCTGACCCGCGAGTAAAGGTTTACTGTTTATTTAAACCTTGGGCTTCCCTGGTAGCTCAGCTGGTAAAGAATCCGCCTGCAATGCAGGAGACCCCGGTTCGATTCCTAGGTCAGGAAGATCCACTGGAGAAGGGATAGGCTAGCCACTCCAGTATTCTTGGGTTTCCCTCGTGGCTCAGCTAGTGAAGAATCCGCCTGCAATGCAGGAGACCTGGGTTCGATCCCTGGGTTGGGAAGATCTCCTGGAGAAGGGAAAGGCTACCCACTCCAGTATTCTGGCCTGGAGAATTCCATGGTCTGTATAGTCCACGGGTCACAAAGAGTCAGACATGACTGAGAAACTTTCACTTTCACTTTTCACTTAGAAAGATAATGCTCAATTCTGCAAATCTCTCAGAAAGTTATGAGTTTCTCAGGCAGACAGATTTCATTTGCTTATTGAAGGCTGAGCAACAATTCCATTAATTTTGAGACACAGAGACCCCACTAATAAGTTCCATGGATCTCTCAAAATACAGTGCCATAAACAAGACCAACAGAATTCTTTTTATAGTCAAATTATCTACATAAAATGTATCATAGCTGTTATGGTTGTTTAGTCACTAAGTCATGTCTGACAGGCTCCTCTGTCTATGGGATCCTCCAGGCCAGAATACTGGAGTGGCTTGCCATTTCCCACAAATTCACATGCTGAAGTCCTAATAACCCCAAGTATTTCAGAAGGTGACTGTGCTGGGATATGGTTTTCAAAGAGACCATTAGGGCCCTAATCCAAGATGACTGGTATACAAGATATAAGAACATTAGGACATAGAGACATGGATGGCCATTTACAAGCCAAGGAGAAAGAGCCCAAAAGAAACCTCAACACTGTTGACACCTTGATCTCAGACTTCTAGTCTCCAGACTTTGAGAAAAGAAGCCACCCAGTCTGCAGGACTATGTTATAGCACCCATACCAAACTAATACAACAGCCAATGAGATTATCTGCCAGCACAGAAGTAAGACTTATATTGGATAATGCTCTCTACTCATCTACAGGAAACTGCAGCTATAAATCACCACACAGAATGCCTCTGCTCTCGTGAAGTAACTCCTGACTACAGCAGCACTTCTCGAAATGCAGGTCCTGTTACTTACGCTGGGTCTCTGCACTTCGGGGCCAGGCTTTGCCCAGGCTCTCAAAGGCTCCCAGCAGAGATTCCAGCTGGAGCTCCTTTTCCTTCTCATTCTCATCTTCATTTTTGGTTGTCCGGACTCCAATGCTTTCAGGTGAGTTCTAGGACAAGGCAAAGAAAAAGCAAGCAGATTAAAAAAATTTTTTTTCTTTGAGGTTACAAGTATACTATTAAAATATTCAGGGTAGCGGAGTATGAGATGTTAAGCAGGAATTAAACGCTAAATTCTCTACCATGGGTTGTCCTATTCATTAAAAGAATTTCAAACATGAAGACTATATATCTCCAATAAACTTGGGTGATCCTGTAAAGGAACCTGTGGGCAAAGGTGAAAAAAACCTATCGCATATACCGTATTTTGAGCACAACACAGAAAGGGTGGCATTACAATCATGGAATTAAAGGAGAAAGAACTCAGTAATGATCTAAATCCAAACTCCATCTTTTTAAGATTAGGAAATAAGCTGGGAAGTGACTTGCCCAGCTGGCTAGTGAAATAATCCATTTAAAATATAGGTCTCCCAAATCCATACACTACCATTATGTATGTAACAGAAATTATTTAAACAACTTTTTTTACAACTGCAAAATAGCATCAACACAAGAAACCAAATAAAAATGTTATTTAAAAATATTTCGTGTTTCACCAAAAAAAAAAAAAAAAAATTTGGTTAACCATACCCTTCTTTCTCTGAATCAGTGTCCAACCTTTAAAAACAAGAACTTCGTTATCCAAAAGAAATCAAAGTCCATTTTTGATCAAAGTCCCCCGATCTGTAGCAAAGGCAGCCAACAGCGGCACGCTGAGCCCCCTGTCTTCACCCCGGGAGGCCTGGGCTGGCTCCTGCACAGACTTCAGCGCAGAGCTCATCACCACCCTAAGAGAGACTGTTCGTCCACGCCAACACCAGACTCAGGAACTCACTGGTCCCGCAGCCCTAGTTTCCTGGCTCTCAGGATGAAATCCCTGAAGTAAATTCATCTTTCTGCTTTGTTTTCTTTTTCTTTTTTTTTTTTTTGGCCATGCCACATGGCATGTGGGATCTCAGTTCCCTGATCAGGGATCAAACCCACACTCCCTGCATTGGAAGTGCAGAGTCTTAACCACTGGACTTCCAGAGAAGCCCTCTGCTTTGTTTAAAAAAAAAAAAAAAAAAATCCACATTCTCCCATGGAGGGGAAATGGATACCTAAAATGAAGACTGCTGTTCACAGCCTCCTTTGCAGCCAGGTGGCCATCTGGCTAAGCACTGACGAATGGGAGAAGTGAAAAGGCCCTGCCGCAGTTTCCAGGACCTCCCCTTAAAAGACAGATCTGAGTGCCTAGTTTGACCTTTCATTTTCTCTCTATCTCCTCTGCCATCACCTGCTTGGAACACAGACACACAGTGGACTGTGAAGACAGTGGCCACCCCCCAGGGATAGCAGAGCTGGGAGCTGTAAAGAGCCAGACTCCCAAAACTAGTATGTGAGAGACAAACGTCTATCTTGCTTGAAGCCATGATGTTTTGGGATCTTCTGTGATTTGCAGCTACATAAATCCTAACAAAATGTGCAAAGAGGACACAGGAAAATCTTTTCCTTCTTTTTAAAATTTTTTTAAAGTATAAACAAGACCAGAAAGAAGATGTCAGTCATTACCTTCTTGATGAGAGGTATGACAATGTCGGCAAACTCCTGGAACCTATCTTCTTTGGTGGCCTGCAAGACATCCCCTGCACAACTGATTGCTACAATCTTGTACTTGGGGTTCTCTTTGCCACACTCCTTCAGAACAGCCTGGAGGATTTCATTTGTGCTGGGCTGACCGGGCACAGGTTTCTCCAGCTCTGCACTGTAAGACCCACACGAAAGCATCAAACGATTAATAAAGGCTGCGGCTTTCCGGCTCAGTTTAAGAAAGGGCCTCTGATTCACTGAAGAACACTCACCTGCACGCTGTCACCACACAGGCAATGGCTTTCAGAAGTTCTTCCTGAAGGGTTGGAAGAGGAAAAGATAGGCACCCATGTGTCATTTATATTCCCTGCACATGACTACAACTACCTCAGAAGTATCTAAAAAGTATAGCAACAAAAATGAACCAGTCACCACATCTTTAACACACTTTGCCATTTAACGAGCACATCCACAGTTTTGCTCCAGACCATGGAAGCAGGATAACTGTCCTCATCTCCACTGCATGAAGCCTGGAGAACAGACTTGCCCAAGGGCATAGAGGCAGAAGCATTAACAATGGAATCAAAACTGCTCTGCCTCCGAGGCCCCCACTTCATCTACAGCTCTGCACGGGCTGCCAGAGCGTCTACCACGTCAAGCAGACTATATATGATGCCACAGTCTCACGCTCCCCACTACACAGTCATTGTGCGTAACCTACCATCAACTGTCTGTAAAAAATGACCAATTCACAGGCCCCAGAGACGTGCATCCTGAACTCAGGGGTTTAGACACACTGGCCTGGTCACTCAATTTCACATATGCCCAATCCTGATGGTCTGCTCGTGAGGTCAACAGGGACAAAAAGATGATCACTTGGTTTAAGACTTGTCTTGGAAAGTTGAACAGGATAAAAAAAAATCAACCCCCAGCATTACTGTGCACTATTCAAGGACACATGGGTTATACTATCATGAAATATCACATTTAATCAAAGTTTACCCAAGGCTTCCCACTGCCTAGGAAATCTGTCTGGTTCACAAAAACAATCCATCTTTTGTCCCACAAAACAACATTTTAATTTTTATAGAAAATGAAAAGTGAAGGATGAAGTCATAATCCTTTAAGGATAACTTAAGATTAACTGGGCATGAATGGTTCCTTTACCTTTCCTGCCCATGTTCTTCCAGTTAGGCCTTGTAGTAATGCGGTCAGTATCATTCCCAGGTACGGCGGTACCAGGGAGCTGGTTTGCTTTGCAATTGACGCCATGGCAATTGCACCCTGCGCTTTCATTTTCCAGGACTGAGACTGTAAAGCCTTCTGAGTAATGGTAATCAACTCCTGCAGGTATAACCGAATGCCACCAAAGGAACCTAGGTTATGAAAAGCAAAATTAAAGCAACTTTTAAGTGACCAAAACAACCCCCAAAACTAATGGATTTTTTTCCTCCAGGTCTAGAATAAAAGTCAGTGAACATCAGTTTAAAGCAGTGACTCTCAGTGACATTGCATCACATCCCTCTCTGAAAGGGAGAGAAAGGGCGCAGGGGTGTGAGCAGTCTTCACGGCAGCAGGACTTTACGGACGTGGACACACCCACAGGGGGGCCGTTACCCGTGAACGTGTGTCCAGGTGAAAAGCAGAGTGGAGAAGCACTGTTCCAAAATATTACTCAGAGCAACAGAAAAATCACTGTTCACTCTCAACTGAAATAAGCAAAGTTCTGCTGCGTGAGGGCGGTTTCTGTTCTCTCACACGGGCAGCAATGAGAGAGAAAAGAAAAGCGCTCTGAGCGCCAGCCTGAGAACTCAGCAATTTGGAAAAGCTGAGAACCCAACGGGACACACACTGTTAAGGTCCCAGGAAAAGTAACTCCAGAAGTTTGTGAATAAAAAGTGAGCTAGAAATTCCAACAAACTTATGGTTACTGGAGGAATACAGCAGGAGGGGTAATTGGGAGACTGGGACTGACGTATATATACTACTATATATAAGCAGATGACTAATGAGAACCCTCTGTATCGCTCAGAGAACTCTACTCAATGCTCTGTAATGACCTATACGGGGAAAAAATATAAAATAGAGGGGGTATAGGTATAACTGATTCACTTCACTGTACAGCAGAAATTAACACAATGTTTTATTTCAACTATACTCCAGTAGAAGTTTTTTTTAAAAAGAGAAAAATAAATTTCAACTGTGGTTCTTAAGGAACAGGTTAAATTCATAGGCACTGTTTACTTACCAGGGACATTCTCCTGCCACACTTCAGTCCATAAGTTACATTCTTCTTTTTCTGCTTTCTCCTCATCAGCAATTTCATGCATGCCTAGGAATGCCAAAGGCAGAACTTCTTTGGCATGGTTCTTCAGGACATCGGGGCTGTATCGTCCAATAGCATGAAGAGTCAGAGCACAGGACGTCTTGTAGACGGGTTCTAAAGAGAAGCAGAAAAGCCCACAGTCCTCATGACACGCACTGTCTTTAAGAGTAACTGGCCGCTGCGGGACTTGTACCACAACAAAACAAGCCAGTAAAATCAATCAGCAATGTTCCTTGCAAAGCACATAAAATCAGAAAGGTTAAGACCTGAGTTGTCCTGTTTCATTAGGCTGTTTACATCTACATTAACAGTAACTGAAACAGGAAAAGAAAGGTACCTTCTTTCTCCATATACCAGCCATTGAGCTTCTGCAGGAGTTTCTCAGTGCTGCTATCCCGTGAGGTCTGGAAGAGAAACGATCCCAGTCATTTCTCTGTAATTATGCCACTATACTTACTTAACTAAGTAAGAAATTCAACTCACCCGAACCAAATGGCCCATGGCAAATGCACAGGATTTCTGAATTACACTGTTCCGGTCAGTCAGGCCAGTAAGCAAAGCACTCATGAGTTTACCTAGTGCAAACAAAGGAGGAAAATCTTGACACCTGGTTGACTGAATGCTCTGCTCTTGTTCCCAGGACCCAAACAAACTTAAACCTGTAGTTAGTATCTGATTTATTCCATGGTAGCCTAGAGCCCTTGCACGTTACATTTGTACTATCCATTTGCTTCTCTTTGCTTGGTGTAAAGTTAAAAATTAAACTGCATCAGGACTTCCCTGGCAGTCCAATGGTTAAGAATCTGTGCTTCAATGCAGGGGGCACCAGGGGGAACCAAGATCCTGCATATGGCACAGTGTGTCCAAGAAATACATAAGTAAAAAAATAATAATCTGTGTCTAGAATACTGGGGGGAAAGCTGCAAAAATGAGAGCAAGGTACTTATATAAAAGTTCATCAGCCCCACCTAGAAACCAATCCAAGAAGATAAAAATGTTGATATAAAATTACAAATCCTCCAGAAGAGAAGATACTGTCACCTCCTTATACCAGCAAGAAATAAAATCTGTAAACCAGTGAAAACTTGCTAAACTTGATCATCTTGTACCTCTTGCAAAGAGAGATAAAGGTAGGGGCAGGGGAGCTTGAGGGAAGAAGTACACAGTATCTCAAGCATGGTTCAATGACCATTATTTTTCCTTTCAAAACCTTGTCACACAAGACATGGCCATACCAAAACATCGCCCCACACGGTTGAGACAAACTCACCTGAGTAAGGTGTTAGGTCCTGGGGACACTGAGTAGTTAATGACACAATGACACTGGCACAGCCTCCCTACAGGGTTACAAAGGCAAAGGTCTAAATCTGATGGTCACAGTGTTCTATCAAGCTTTGTTTTAGGAGTCAAAGATTTAAAGAAATACGCAAAGCCTAACAGCCCCTCCAAGAGACCATCTAGAAAAACTCTTATTTTAAATTACTAACATGAAGATTTTCTTCAAGACTTCCAGCAGGAACCTTTGCTGCACCAATGCACACGGCGCGCATACATTGCAAGTGAGAAGGAGACTCATACAGTCTTTTGGGAGGGCAACCTGCCATCCTGTCCATTCTTGTTTTAAAATTTCCACTTCTAGTAATTTAACCAAAGGAAGTAGCTTCAGATGTATCCAAGGACATTCATCACAGTGCTTTGTGGAGAATCAAAAGAACTGAAAACCAATCAGATGTTCCCTGATGGGTTAAAATAAATGATGTTCCAGCCACACAAGAGAATAAGTATCTTGTGGCCATTAAAGAGGGCAGTGTGTAAGACACATGCACACAGAGAGACCAGAAGGCAACCCACTCCAGTATTCTTGCCTGGAGAAGTCCCACGGACAGAGGAGACAATATTTACTGAGTAAGTCACACGTTTTATATCCTGAATGAGCTACATGTTTTAAGTTACTAATGCAGTCACAGAAACAAAATAGTTAATGTAAAATAGTATTGGGTTTTAAGAAATAAAATGTATTTCACACATGACATCTATTCTATGTTTGTGGCCTAAACTAATGAAGATGCAAATTTCTCTGGTAAAAAATACACTTGCTTACCTTGGTTCCAAGACCTACACCACTTCTGATCAGTTCACATAATCTAGGAACTAGCTCACCCAGCACTGACACATCAAGATATTGCAGGCACTTTGGGAAGAGAATAAATATAAAGTTAACTTAAGGAAATAATTAAGTAAGTCAGTACCACATCTTCAATTAAAAACTGCCACAGGAAAAAAAAAAAAAAAAACCTGCCTGGGACTTCCCCGGTGGTCCAGTGGTGAGGACTGTGAACATCCACTGCAGAGGGAGCAGGTTTGATCCCTGGTTGGGGAACCAGCCACACTCCCCCCAGAAAACTGCCCATGTCAACTACGCACCCAACTGGTTTTGACATGAAGTTGAAAAACTACTGGTTTGATTTTGCTCTAATTTCAGTGTTAAAACCACCATTATACTATACACAAGAAAGTCATTTATCAGTAGTTCAACATTATAAACAAAAAATAATAAAAAGCACTAATTTATAAAGGAGAAAATAAAAAATGAGCACCCAAGAAGAAAGGATCTCTCTGGGTCTACCTTCTCTTTATCAATCCAGATTAAAACTGACCTTCTTCAGGAGGCCTGCCCTACCAAGCCATCTTATTAAAGTTGACTTCTTAGGCTGATTTTGTGATATTGTTTTTTTGAAAGTGTAACCACTACATTCTATTACTGATGAATACATCTATAAGTTTGCTAACTATTTCTACTTCTTTAAGCTTTCTTCCCCCATCATCCAACTAAAATATAACATCTTTAGACCAAATTTTGGTAATAACTCCCCAGTTAGCGCTAGAAAAATTTCTTCTTCTCTTGTCTAATCTTGTGATCTGCCTAGCACAACAATTTCCAGTAGCTCATGAGTTCTCATTAACCACTCCAGGGCAGGAACAGGAGAGCCGGCTTTTGTGACCTTAGAGACTCTTAATCTGCGACTCCACAAACACTGGAACTTTGAAACTTGGTGCCAACCAGCTCTTTTCTGCAAATCCCCTTCCTTTAACCGAACAACCTACCAACCGTGTGCAGTTCTCCCTCCCTACCTTTTCTGCTGTCTACTCTGTGAACTCCTCCAGCTTACACCTTCCTAGGTCCCCAAGACAGTGCTCAGGCAGAGACAAATACCTGAACCTTTCCTTAGACAGGCAGGCCAAAAGATATACAGATATGGATTTACAGGGAAATCTTTTAATATATTGTTTCCCTGCATAACACAAATCTGGACTGATAGAGTCTAGTATTGGGGAAAGTAAGTGTTCCTTTAACAATACAGGAGAAGAAAAAAGAACTCTTAAGAAAAAACGAGAGTCACAACAGCTGCTTGAGTCGTCCCTTAAATCTCTAATTCATTTAATGCACTGTAACCTGAAGACTTTGAACATTACACTCTGAAGTAAGCCAACAAATGTTCTCATTATAGGAGGCACTGACCATGTTGATTGTTTCCATCATGGGAGAGGATTTGGCAGCACTGAGTCGGGCGCTATCCATTGCAGCCTGAGAACACAAATGCAAGGACATTCGATCAATTAAAAAGAACCTCCGCAGACTCCCGCTGGGTGAGACTGCCAAATTAACAAATATTTTTAAAAAGAATATATAGATACAGCAAATTAAAACACAAGTCTAAATAATTTCCTCGGTCCTGCATTCAACCACAGATATGTAGAGGCAGCATCTCACCACAGGTCAGAAATGCAGATGACAGTTCAGTATTAACGACAGCTTTAACACCCCAGTATGGCTCTGAGCAAGTTATCCAGCCTTCCGGAGCCTCGGGTTCTCCATCCAATAAATACACAGATTAAGTAATTTTCCATCTAAGACATGATTTTTAATTTTCATACATGTTTTCCTTTAACTATGCAATGGACCCTCACATGGTATTTTAGTCCAAGAACTAGGGAGCAGGAGAGGCTGACACTATCCAGACATAATAAACAAGAAAAATTAGGCATATAGAAGTGACTTGCCTACAGCTGCGAAGTTTGAGCTATAATTTACGTTTCTTCATTCTCAACACCTATTAGGTGGGAACACAGAAAAGGGCAAGATTACTGCTGAAAGAGGGAAGAATGACTGAAGAAGAAAGAGCAGTATCAGAGGAAAAGCGAATGAGAAGAGGACAGTGTCGGTGAATTAAAAAGCAAACACTGAACCGAGAGAAAGCCTCTACGATCACAGGACAGGAGCGTGACAGTTCTAATAAAGACAGATGCAAAAATATAAACGAGTGAAGAACAAACATAGAGGAGAAACAATACAACTCACAAAACAAATACAGATGGCTAACACAATATGAAAAGACAATGGACAACACTAACAACAGGAAACTGTAAATTAGAATGAGATTCTTATGCCAGAATGCCAGACTGATATTCAATGCTGGCACAGATGTGGAGGAAAACAGAACATTCATAACTTTTGATATAAAATCTCTCGCACAAAAGTTCAAAATAACCTCACTACAGAATACTACACATGCACTAAAAAGAACGAACCAGATGGACATGCACATGTGGTATTTTGTTAAAAACACAAATCAAGTTGCAGAACAACATTTATAGTTTGATTCTATTTCAAAATTAATGTGTTTGTTGATTTTGTAGCTTATGACTACAAAAGAACTTGAAAGAAGACACAGGAAACTGCTGACAGCATGTACTCCTCAGGAATGACACTGCGCTGCCAGAGAAGAGGGGACTCCTGGGGGAATACTTTCTACACTTCTCTGTCGTTTTAATTTTTCACAGCAAATATATTTCATCTGTAATTTAAAGGAAAAAAAAGAACCCACAACTCTGATTAAGAGACTAGGGAACTACAGTATACCTAAAAAGCAAAATACTTTTGAACCATGCCAAAGTCTAGCTAGAAATCCTCTTGACTTGTAGGACAAGAATGGTTCATAGAGAAAGACTCTGAGGGTGTAGACTTAACCCCTACAAAATAAACAAACATATACCAAAAACTCTGTTAAATAAATGCACTGATACGTTTTTTTGGCTAGAAGTGTCATTTTTCACTCACTTCACATAATAGTGTATGAGTCCCCTCCCCGCCCACCCCACTACTAAAAAAAAAAAACCACCGCATGTGGTTATAGGAGTCAAGTTGTTTCGAGAGTGCTGGAAGTATCATTTGAGTCGTGGAGTTTGACCAAGGACCCTGGAGGACCTATTCAGTACCTTAACAGGGCTCGCCCTTCACAGTAACTGTCAATACGCTTGTGCTGTCAGCTCACCTTTTCTTGGTCAGTAGCCCGGAGGCTCAGATAGTTGAGAACCTGGGGCTCCAATACGCTTAGGGACTCCAGCAGAGCTGGGATGAGTTTTGGCGCATGCGGCTTCAACATGGCTCCTGCACTTTTGCTGATCTTCACCAGGGTGTTGATACTATAGACACACAAACACAACTCTTGAGTCCTTTTAACAAAAGGAAGTAGCCCTACAAGTCTAGTCATGAGGATATTCTGCAGTTTCCTGCATTAAGGAACACACTCCCTTGGGTTCAGAGCCTGGTCTTAGCTCTGTGTTGTTCTTCTGGGTTTTGCTTCTACTTTTGATTAAAGAAAATTTCACGCATGTATGAAAGCAGAGAGGATCATAAATGAAATTCTATTATGTTCTCCACCCAGTTCAACAATTAGCAACCTTTGGCCAATTCTGTCTCACTTATACATCCACCATACATACAGATCATACATATACTTTTTACCCCTACCATCACAGTATTTTTTTTTTTTTTTAATTAGTTGGAGGCCAATCACTTCACAACATTTCAGTGGGTTTTGTCATACATTGATATGAATCAGCCATAGAGTTACACGTATTCCCCATCCCAATCCCCGCTCCCACCTCCCTCTCCACCCGATTCCTCTGGGTCTTCCCAGTGCACCAGGCCCGAGCACTTGTCTCATGCATCCCACCTGGGCTGGTGATCTGTTTCACCATAGATAGTATACATGCTGTTCTTTTGAAATATCCCACCCTCACATTCTCCCACAGAGTTCAAAAGTCTGTTCTGTATTTCTGTGTCTCCTTTTCTGTTTTGCACATAGGGTTATCGTTATCACCTTTCTAAATTCCATATATATGTGTTAGTATGCTGTGATGTTCTTTATCTTTCTGGCTTACTTCACTCTGTATAAGGGGCTCCAGTTTCATCCATCTCATTAGGACTGAATCAAATGAATTCTTTTTAACGGCTGAGTAATATTCCATGGTGTATATGTACCACAGCTTCCTTATCCATTCATCTGCTGATGGGCATCTAGGTTGCTTCCATGTCCTGGCTATTATAAACAGTGCTGCGATGAACATTGGGGTGCACGTGTCTCTTTCAGATCTGGTTTCCTCAGTGTGTATGCCCAGAAGTGGGATTGCTGGGTCATACGGCAGTTCTATTTCCAGTTTTTTAAGAAATCTCCACACTGTTTTCCATAGCGGCTGTACTAGTTTGCATTCCCACCAACAGTGTAAGAGGGTTCCCTTTTCTCCACACCCTCTCCAGCATTTATTGCTTATAGACTTTTGGATAGCAGCCATCCTGACTGGCGTGTAATGGCACCTCATTGTGGTTTTGATTTGCATTTCTCTAATAATGAGTGATGTTGAGCATCTTTTCATGTGTTTGTTAGCCATCTGTATGTCTTCTTTGGAGAAATGTCTGTTTAGTTCTTCAGCCCATTTTTTGATTGGGTCACATCACAGTATTTTGAAGCATGATCCCTGACTTCAGTATGTGTCACCAAGAGAGCAGGACTCATCATCATCAAAATACCATTTCGCACTTAAAAAATATTAAGAATTCTTTTCATATCATCTAATATCCAAATTTCCCTGATTGTTCCAGAAACCAGCTTAAGAGCTGGTTTGATGGAATTGAATCCAGAGTCCATCCACACATTGCAATTTACTGCATTTCTTAAATCTTTTTTTCACAGTGCCCTTCTCCCTCTTTTCTTCTTATAATTTATTTGTCCTCACTTATCATATTCCAGTGGTATCACTTAACATGTTCCTCTGTAGCTTATACAGATCTGCAGGCTAAATCAAGTTTAGTTCAAATTTTTTTTTAATAAAAATCTTTTATAGATGGTCTGTCATGTCCTATCCCATCACATCAGGATGCTATCTTTTTCTGTGCCCTTAAGAGTGATCAGAGGGTTCAAGTTTGGTCAGCACAAACCAACCATCCACTGTACCCCTCCCCATCAGCCTTTCACCAGTGGACTTAGAGCCACTTACGATCATTACCTGGGTCATCTTACTGAGGACAGCAAAATGGTGGTATCCTAATTTTATCATGCCTCTGCATTTGTTAGCTGAATCCTTCTAAAAAGAACTTTCCCAAACCAACTACTTGATTACCACAAAATGGTGCTGATACTATTAATTCGATCTAATATAAAAAGTGAAATAAAAATGGAATTCATGAAGTTTCTAGATAGTATTATAGTTTAAAAAGAAAAAAAAACGAAACTAGAATCTCCCACTACTGACTTTAACTTAGAAGAGCCATATAGATCTAAATATGTGTTTCTTGGATATTTCACAGGTAGTAAACAGCTTATTTTAAATGTAATAATTGGTGAAATGTTACTAAGTAGTATAATCAACAAGCAAGCTTCCCAAGACCTTGTTTAACAGAGGCATAACAAGATGTGCCTGCTGGGGGCAGAGGCCAATGACAAGAAAAGAACACACTTCACTCAAGGCTGAGGCAGAGTGGCAGAACGCTGGACAGAAGCAAGGTTCCCAAGAGAACGTCTCTGCAAATATGTTCTGACTTGCCACTTCTCACACATGCTCTTGGGTCACCCCAATGGATTTCAACTCTCTTCTCCATATGTTCCAGAATCTTAACCTTTGAAGAAATCCAATTTCTACTGGATGGCTAAGAACTAAGTGAATCCAGCATATTCATCTCATCAGCTGATTCAAACCTGAGGGCTCGAACTTCTGTCACTGGACTCATCATCCCTTTGTCCAGAAGGCAGGGCAGGAGGACAGCAATGGTTCTCTGGCCAGCTGCTCCTTTGGCGGGGTCACACATTTTCACACAGACCTCACAGACAAAAGAGCACAGAAATTAGTAGACCTGACCCCTCATCCGATAAAGCGTTCATCTGACAAAACGCTTCCTATTTCCTACAGCCACAGAAAAGAGTAAGTGATGCTACACTTTCTACCATTCCATAGAGAAAAAAAGAAGACCTCGTGATCTGGGGTTGAGTCCTAGGGCTGCCAATAACTAAACAGAAAATCTGGTAACACATTTTACTTTCTAAGCTTTGGTCTTCTAATTCGTCGAACAGGCAACAGCTGAAGATGAAATAAGAAACCATTTAAGAAAGCACTCTGAAGAGGGTTAAGGTATTGTTACCATGATGATCACCAGTAACTTTGGATGGCAGCATAGCACAGAGGTCAGGAACACAAATATGGAAGAAGAAACACCTGTACTAAAAGTGTGACTTACAGCAAGGCGTGTACAGCTAGAACACATTAGAAGGCCCTGATACACCACAAAACAAAACGCAAATGGGAAACTAGTTTCAAAAATGCTGCCAATCTCATAATTATGAAAGGTAGGTTAACACATAAACAGAGCAATAATGAAGAGAATAGATGTTGCTTAATCTAAATGTAATGTGTGCTTCAGAGTCAAGAAAAAGTCATATCTTATATAAAGGCCCAGAAGAGCCGACCATTTAAAGAGCCCAGAGATAAACTTTGTTAAAAATACTCATATTCTAATGTAATAGCACCCAGTTTCCCATTCACTGGGTCTCCCTTGTGGTTCAGATGGTAAAGAAGCCGCCTGCAATGCGGGAGACCTGGGTTGGGAAGATCCCCTGGAGAAGGGAAAGGCTACCCCACACTCCAGTATTCTGGCCTGGAGAATTCCATGGACGATAGTCCATGGGTTCGCAAAGAGTCAGGACATGACTGAGTGACTTTCACTTTCTTTCACTTCGCCATTCATTGTTAAGAACAGTAGGTTGTAACATGAAGTCAATTACAATGCAACTAAATGTCACTTTATATGACAGAAAATTGTTATTTTCATTGTCACATAGAATCCTGCCCCACTTTACCCCCAGTAAAAGATTAAGAGTTTTCACCTTGCTCAGAGTTTTCAGAGCTAGTTCTGCTGCTTTTCGTACAGATTCCTAAAAAAAAAAAGAGAAGTCTGATATCATACAAGTCAGAGTTTCCATCTTATCTACCCCCAAATATGCATTTAAAATGCCTCCAAATCCACACAAACTGATGAAAAACCCCACTTTCATTAACAAGTAAAAACAGTCTTTCACTAGGCTCTGTGCCCATCAAGGAGCATATTACCATGATGGACTATTATTTTTTAAATTAGATACAACCTATCTTAACCATACAAAAATATGTATATTTAAGTATAACAGCTTAGGAACTAAATTGATTATAAAATCAACTGTGTGAAGATGTATGTGAAGATTCTCAAAGACCTAAAAAATCTCTGATGAATACAGAAAAAAAAAAAAGAAGCATCTAATTTTAATTGTAAGATTGAAAAATCCAAAATTGAGATTGCCAAGGCAAAATTCAGAGAAAAACTGGACACATTATTTGGGAATGACTGATCCAACTTATGAAACTGATCAAAGTAGAGTTATACTGGATTATTTCTAAACTATTATTTGTCCTTCATCAATAGCATCACAAGATCTCTACTGAAAGAAAATCAAGCAGTAGCTACCCTTTATTTAAAAAAAAAAAAAAAAAGGTAATTAAATTTAGACCTAAAGATACTTAACCTTACCACTTCACAGACAGATCAAGACTGAAACTTTGGAGGAAAATTTGGAAAATTCTGGTCTTCTAAAAAGTTGTCTGGATACTGAATTTTGAAATATGTAACATACATATCTTAACAATTCCAATTTATGCTAGCCTACAAATAAATGCAGGTTTATTTATACAGTACCTTTATATCATCTTGTACTCTAAAGAGGGTTTCCCAAATTTCTGGAAGTTTATCAATGATGTCATCTAGGGGTCTTCCTCTCAATAAATCATTCAGAGCTAAGCAGCTGAAAATAAACAATTTGGTTTCAGATATATGATCAAAAAAGCTCAGTCTTTTACTACAAAATATTCATACCAGATAAGAATACGGTTTCTGCCTCTACCTGTAGTCTTGGGTTCTTTACTCCAAGACAGGTATGAGTACTCTCTCCTTGATGCCTGAGATATACCACATGCATACGGCATTTACAACCATCAAACATCTGTGTCCCACAACTATAATATAATCACTTTCAGATGACACATCATCATTTTTTACTTAGCGATCTACTTCCAGGGCCTAGCACACTACCAAGCACACAGCAGATGCTGAGTAGACCTAAATTATTTATACATAAATAAATGCTACCCTACAAAGTTATGAGACTATATATATGCATCCTAAAGACATCAACAAGTGAGCTGCTATTCTAATCAGGCTGGCCAAAAAGTTCATTCAGGTTTTTCAGTGCGGTGGCATGGGAAAATCTGAACAAACTTTGACCAACCCAATAAATCATACTTAGGAAAACTAAGACAACTTAGGAAAACCACTGGCTATAGCTCAAATGTTATTGATGGTCTAACCCAACCAGAAATATGCTTTTTAGTGGTTTTAACTCATTCTTTTTGCACAAGGTATAAAACTTGGAAATTTGAAGGGGAAAAAAAAATGCAGTTTTGACTAGTTATATTTCCAAAAATGATACCTGGATTCTCGAACTCGCCACATATTGCTGGTTAGATTCTTAACCAAATCTTGAAGAATTTCCTTCAAATACTTATCCACCTAATGAGAGTAAAAGGATAAAATTAAAAATGCAAAATCCATCAATAATCAAATGATGCATCTCTACCACACTGTGTTTCTATATGTAACAGCCTAAGTGTCTCTCTAGGCCTTTCAGTCCACAACTCTCTCCCCACTTTGGTTGCTAAAAGCTGCCCAACCAATCACCTTAAAATGCAAGCATGATCTCTTATTTTCCTCAGTGTGTGATAATAAAGTCCAATCACCCAGGTATGCATATGAAGACCTCCGATGCAACTCTCTGGCTCCCACGGCCTCCCGTCCTCTCTCGCCTCCACTCACCTCTGCTTCCTGGCACACGTTACCTCGAGCTCTTCTATCACCTACTTGCCTGGCTAACTTCTATCTGTCCGAGATTCAGATCAGGCCTCACCTTCACAGACAAGAATCCTCTATCCTGCCCTGGTGCCCACGGCGCCTGCTTCAGTGCCTCATATCGGACGGCACAGTGACCATCCTGCCCCCCACACTGAGACCTCAAGGGCAGGGGCAGCCTCTCACTTGTCTTTGCCTCCCTGGTACCCTGCACAGTGTCTGGCACATGAAGAAGGATCTGACTGTTCAGAATGAAGATGAATTTAACCTTTCAGTTTTGCTATACACTTCTCCATTTGATGATAACAACACCCTGATAGCAGATTCACTTTGACTGATTCAAAACTGGGAATGGAATACGACAAGGCTGTACATCATCACCCTGCTTGTTTAACTTACATGCAGAGCACATCATGCGAAATACTGGGCTGGATGAATCACAAGCTGGAATCAAGACTGCTGGGAGAAATATCAATAACCTCAGATATGCAGATGACACCACCCTAATAGCAGAAAGTGAAGAGGAACTAAAGAGCCTCTTGATGAAGCTGAAAGAGGTGAGTGAAAACTCTGGCTTGAAACTCAACATTCAAAAAACTAAGATCATGGCAACCAGTCCCCTCACTTCATGGCAAAAAAGAAGAGGGGAAAAGCAGAAGCAATGACAGATTTTATTTTCTTGAACTCCAAAGTCACTGTGGATGGCGACTGAACCATGAAATTAAAAGACACTTGCTCCTTGGAAGGAAAGCTATGACAAATCTAGACAGCATACTAAAAAGCAGAGATATCACTTTGCAAACATCAGTTTGCAAACATCAGTTGGTATAGTCAAAGCTATGGTTTTTCCAGTAGTCATGTAGAGAAGTGAGAGTTGGACCATATAGAAGGCAAACCACCCAAGAATTGATGCTTTCAAATTGTGCTGTTGGAGAAGATTCTTGAGAGTCCCTGGGACAGCAAGGAAACCAAACCAGTCCATCCTAAAGGATATCAACCCTGAATATTCATTGGAACGACTGGTGCTGAAGCTGAAGCTCCACTTGGCCACCTGATGTGAAGAGCTGATTCATTGAAAAAGACCCTGATGCTGGGAAAACAGAAAGAGAAGGAGGGCAGCAGAGGATGAGATGGTTAGATAGCATCACCGACTCAATGGACACAAATTTCAGCAAACTCTGAAAGACAGCAGAGGAGAGAGGAGCCTGGCATGCTGCAGTCCGTGAGGTCGCAAACAGTCGGGCAGGACTTAGCAACTAAACAACAATAACAGAACTTCAAAACTTATGGCTTTTCCACTTTTACTCTCCTAGGTAAGAGAGGTTTTGTTATCCTCACTGATGATATGCAAGAAAACCAAGAGAGGAAGGGAATAACTCATCTAAAATTAAAGAAATTGATGTCTTTCTAAGCCCATGTCTCTAGACAGTCTCCACAGTGATCTCATCCTCACCTGTGGCTTTACCTTCCATGCAGAGAGATGACACTCACATCTCAAGAGCCTGAACTCAGCCGACGAGATCTTGGCTGACTCATTTGTACCAAGTACTCTCCTAGAGCAAACAGAACTCATCGAACCCTCAAAATGAAACCCTCTGGTGCCTTCTAGCATCAGACTGGAGAGAGAGGAACGGGCCGCATCATGCTTAGGGATGGAAAGACACCGTAAGGGTCATGGGGCTTATTATCTGAACTAGGATTTGCTGTACGGCACAGGGAGCTCAGGTCGGTGCTCCGCGACCACCTAGGGAGGGGGGATGGGAAGGGAGGGAGGAGGAAGTTCCAAGAGGGAGGGCACATACGTACACCTATGGCTGATTTATGTTGCTGGCAGGAGAAACTAATACAATCTTGTAAAGTAGTTACCCTCCAACTGAAAATAAATTTTAAAAAATTTTTAAAGAAATACAAAACAGAAAAAAAAAAAAGTAGAACAACTAGACAGGAGATCAACACCATGATAAACTACCTAGATCCAAAAGACATTTATAAAACATTTTTTTCAATAATAGCAGAATGCAAATTCTTCTAAAGGACACATGGAACATTCTCCAGGGTCACTATTTGCAAGGTCATAAAATGTTTCAAAACATTTAAAAGGACTGATATCATACAAAATGTGTTTGATCATAATGGAATAATAATAAATCATAATACATTTAATAATCAATAACAGAAGGAAACTATATCATTTAATCCATGATATTTTCATGTTTTTCACCATGGAACGCTCCCTGACCTACTCCTTGGGAAAACAGCAGCTAAAATAAAATATTATCCACTTGAAAAGATAAATCAATAAAAAATAAAGTGATCTAGGAAGCCACCAAAGGATTTCAACCCAAAACACAATCCAATTTGCATTTTTAAAAATCACTTTTACTGCTGGTAAGTAAATGAAGGAGGGCAAATAGAAAAGAAAGATGACAACGTATTCATCAGGGAAGAATTAGGAAAAAAAGAGTAGATTCAAGAAATATTTTGCAGGGAATTCCATCCATGGCAGTCCAGTGGTTAAGACTCAGTGCTTTCACTGCCATGGGCTCAAGTTCGATTCCCGGTCAGGGAGCTAAGAGCCTGAAAACCACACTGTGCAGTCTAAAAAAAAAAAAAGGAAAGAAAGAAATACCTTGGAAGAAGAATCAATAGAATTTGCTACTAGATTCAACTGAGGGTGGGATGAGACAGACAATAATCAAGATGATGCCCAGTTTTGCAGCTTAGGTAAATGGATGGACATACAAGAAGAGAGCGGGAAGGCTGTGATGGTTTTTGTTTTTGGCTACATGGCATGTGGGATCTTGGTTCCCAGAACAGTGATCAAACCTGCATCCCCTGCAGTGGAAGCACAGTCTCTTAACCACTGGACCTCCAGGGAAGTCCCAAGGGAAGGCTGTTTTTCTTAAGTCCTGTTCTGAACGTGTTAGGTCTAACATATCTTGAAATGACATCCAAGTGACAATGTCAAGCAGGCAGTGAGATATATCAATACAAGTCAGGAACACAAGTTGTGCCTGGGTCAGAAGAATAAGACTGGGAGCCATCATAATCAAGGTGACATTTACAAGCCCTGGGACTGATAGCTCATCTCAAAGGAGAAAGTAGAGAGAGAAAAAGGTACTCAGAGGCAAGTCCTGAGAAATCCTAATCTAACAATGCGAGAGAATATGAGAAGCAGCCAAACATGGTAACTGCCTGCTTCCTCATCTACCTCCTGTTCTCCATTGCATCAGTGCTATCAACACATAGTTTTCCATTGGTGTGGATATACTGACATTTCCTTAACCATCTACCCACTAGACATTTCATTACTTCCATTTTTGAGGTTTCAGTAAATGATGCCATGAGCATCTTTGGTACCCTAAAAGGAGGAAGAAAGCAAGAAGATAAAAGAAAGTCTATTTGTTTAAACAAACAGGTATACAGAGGAGAAAGGAAGGTAAGCCTGGGTTTACATCCCACCTGTGATCTGGGACAAGGGTTGACAGATACTTGCCATTGACTTATCAGTGACCAGTGCATTCCAAATACTTGTCATGGCCTGTCGAATGCCAAGGTTGGGATCAAACTGGTAACGATAAAGACGTGGAACTAGCTGAGGCAGGAAAGGAGCCAGCTGTTCTCCAGCTCTGGTAGCAATTACATTAAAACCAAATGCAGCACCCTAAAACACAGTAACAGATGAAGTGGCTCAGACACACCTACTGCAATAAAATATTAACACATTAAATACCACAAAACTTTCCCTCCTAACCTTGTCCCTGAAGACAGCCTCATTTATAGTATCAATACTATACCAGCTCTATCAGACTGCGTTATCAATTGTCACCGTCTGCCAGTGAGGCAGGTTTGATTTGAAGGGAAGAAAAAAAATAAAACTGTCCAGCAACAGCCACTTACCTTCCTAGAGTTCCACATTGCATGATGGTTGGCTAGATTCATAAATTTATACACCAGATCCGGCTGACTAAGATCACTCGCCAGAGAACAGAGCTCCTTGTAAGTAGAGAGGCCCTGGCTTGAAAACAAGAACCAAAAAGTATGCAGTAATGTATTTCTCTACTTCCAGACTAATAAAAAGTACACTACGAATATCACTAGGACATTTTAAAATTACTTTTTCACTAAATTTCCAATACTGAGTTATCTCATTACCACAGAGGCAGAGAACCAGAGTGAGGAGAATGTAAGAAGTCGCCTAATTCAGTTCTCAGCAACAGCTGGTGAATGACCTACGGCACTTAACGATGCCCGTGCGGGTGGAGCCCTCGTCACCTCCGAGGCAGCGATAATTCTTCAGTACACTGTGCACCAGAGTCTGTGGATCCTGACAGAGCCGTCTGAGGACAACTTCTGTCTTCCCTACGTCTTTGCTAAGCTAGAGTGATAAGAACTTTTTTGAATCGCCCTCCCAGTCCAGTCCTGGGCTCCTTGATGGGTCAGGACCTCGTAAATGTGGGCAGCCGTTCAGCTCCTTCTTGGCTCCTGGCCGTGTCCTGCCCCCTCACTCCTCGGGTGAGGATCCCGAGGTCCCCTTCAATCAAATTCCAGTACATAGAGCTCCATCTCGGTCTGGTTTCCAGGAAACTGAATCTAAAAACCTATGCTTTTTCTCTGAAGGTTCTTCTTCCGCTAACACACAACACTTCCCACGAGGCTGTAAATCAGCTTGGAGTGTTCTCTCCACTGGACGGAAGGCGTCTCCAATGATGGCTGGATTTGCCGCACTTACCCATCGGGGGTTTTGCCAAGGCTTCCTCCCTGAAACACCACTGTCTCTCCGGAAACTTCATGTTTAGTTCTAAACAAAACAACAGCAAGAATTTACATGAGCCTCAGAATTTTCATACTGCCATTCCACTAATGTATACATTTCAGCTGTAAACTGATAAAATCAAACTCCCTATTAAGTATCTACAGTGAGTAAGATGTAAAGCCAACTCACCCCTCTCATTAGCCTGAGAATTTTGTAAAATGAAGTCTAGGAAGAACAAAAGGATTCTCTTCTCAGATCAGACTGTGCGGGACATGCAAGTCCTCTCTCCTGTCTTCATTTCCATTTAGCCAATCCTAATTATGGTACTTCTGTAATACAATGCTTTACCTATCCCCAGATCATTCATTCAGTTTTCAAAGCCTGACTTCTTGGCATGTTTATAAACAGTAATTTAGTTTACTTTCTAAACAGTATACACTGGATAATTAAACTGTTGTCCACAGCATAGCAGTTGATGACTTGCAATTTAGAAAAGACTTAATAAACAGGAAAATCAAAAGCTGAACTTTCTCTTTCACTGCATATTCTTGGTATCTGCAAAACTTGCCCTGCATGTTCAAATCTGAAGTTTTCAAGTTTACCGTACCTTTTGCCAGTCATCAGTGTTTCTACAAGAGTAGAAACCAATTCCTGTTGATCTTGTTCATTGCCCAATTCATACACCAACCCAAGGCCTTTCGAGGCAACATCCTGGCTCAGTTCTACACAAAAGTCAGACAAAACAATATTCTTTTAAGAAAAATTTGTTCTCTAGCCATCAAGTGAAAAAAAACTTTAAACTTGTAACATTAACCAAAAATGACATCAAAGCAAAGATATGAAAACACCATCAACTTATTTTGTTAAAAAATGTATTAAATCATCCGAGTGGACAGGCCACCAGCCAAGTCCCTGTAACTGAGAATCACATTCACACAACACCCACCTCACACATCAAGCCAACCCTGCGGGGCCGTGGCGTGCAGTGCACAGTGACAGACAGTCAGTGGACGCACGGCGCACACGTGAGAGCTAATCAATGTCAGGAGGACCCACGGGTAATTTTTAAATGGAAAGTCAATATTATATCACATCTTTAAAACAATTTATAAAACAAAGCTACTATTTAAATATCTAACACATAGATATGCACCCTCTCCTAAGCTTAAATCACAAAGGGGAAAAATGAATCCTAAGTAGAAGAAAGCTATCATTTAGTAGAAGCTACGAATGTTAAAGATAGTCTCAGCTCCACTTTCAAATGCAAAACTGATCTAACGAATAAATGATTCATTAATGAATAAAATTAATGGGCTTCTCAGGTGGCGCTATAGTAAAGAACCTGCCTGCCAATGCAGGAGACATAAGAGATGCAAGCGATGTGGGTTTGATCCCTGGATCAGCAAAATACCCTGGAGGAGGGCATAGCAACCCACTCCAGTATTCTTGCCTGGAGAATACCATAAGCAGGGGAGTTTGGCAGGCTATAGTACATGGACTTGCAAGGAGTTGGACACAACGGAGCAATTAACACACACAATGAATAAGTACATAAGAATCAAGTTGCCTGTAGCCTTCTCTTATGGTCATAATCCAGATTTTTCAAAATTTAAGACACAAGTTTAAAGAAGTTTGGAAATCAAATATTTACCAACAACTTACCATCATTTTCTGACAGAACAGAAACAAATGCACTCTGGATTTCTTTAAGATGAGACTGAAATAAGAAAAAGGACATTCAGAACACTGAAACTCTACCACCTTGGGAGACTGAGAATCTTGCTCTCGGGGTACACACCGCCTGTGAAGTCTCACAGTCTGAGGCAGTCACAAACCCTGCTGTACCTCATCTCTGAAGGTGGCCAAGTTACCTGAAGGCTGTCCCACTGATGGGCAGTCCATTCACAGTCCAAACCTCCCCGCCCTCACCACTTGCTCTGACTTTACACCTTCAGGTTAAGAGTCATCCTCCAGTTCATATGTATCAGGTATCAGCCTTCATTCCGTCATGTGTAGCTTATTTTGAAGTATGTGTTGCTGGTTAACAGCCCTTACCCCCATACATTTTCCTTCCTACCGCCTATCATAAATATCTCATAAACAGATTGCAATAGAGCTGGATCACATGTATAGATGGCCTACCTTCACTTCATTATGGGTACTCAGCTTCCTCACAAGAGAAAGGAGCCAGATGCACGCTGCTTGCCTCACATGTGGGTTGGGACTGACGATGTGTTTATTTAAAATCACATCCAGCACCCAGGGGACCACATCATTAACTTTGGCTCCTAGGGAAAAGCAAAGAATGACAAGAAGCAAATTAAAATCACTGAATAGAGCTTCCTGAAAAAAAAAATAAATTTTAATCAACATTTACTCAATAGAACAATCCTACTACATATTAATATCTAAATGAATAAAGTATTTAAATAAATTGCTGAAGGAACTGATAATCATTCACTTCAGAGCCTAGCATAAACTAACTAACCTTTCAAAGGTACTCAGACACCTTTAGTTTCCTAGAATGAAAAATTATCACCAACATGGGGGACGTTAGGCATGTGCAGTGGTGGTGGGTGTGGAAAACCTCTGCACCTTCCTCTTCATTTTGCTCTGAGCCTGAAACTTCTCTAAGACACTGTCTTAATTTTTTAAATATCCATATGATTAATGTAATTTTACTCATTTAAATCGTGACTGTAGGGGGAAAAAAGTTATTTCCCCTCGTTCATATTCCCTTTGAACCTTAAATGCACATGAAGTTTTTAAAATAAATGGTTTTCATTTGTTTTTAAATTTTTATTGGGGTATAGTTAATTTACAATGTGGTGCTAATTTTGTCTTAATTTTCATTATCCCCATTTTCTCTGGTGTCAGTGATTTTTCTTTCTCTGCTGTATCTTTCCCATCTCCCATGTAAAAACTAACACGTAAACTAACCTCTATTAACCTCACTTTCCTCCTCCAGCTCCTACACCACTGTTCTCCTTCCTCTGTTCCTTCAGAGTTCCCCAACCTCAGCACTACTGAGGCCGGCAGGATTAGCCTCAGCAGAACACCTTGCTATGGAGAGCCATCCTGTGCCCTGGAGGGTGTTCACAGCATACGAGAGGGGTGAGGTCACTGTGTCTGTAACGCGTAGTCAGAAAGTGCATGTTCCTTCACCCACACGGTCACTAAAGGCCAGAGCAACTCAGCGGATAGACGTCCCTGCAGCATGATTGGCACTGTGTGATAAAGAATCAGGGGTGGGCTTCCCTGGCGGTAAACAATCTGCCTGCCAATGCAGGAGACACAGGCTCGACCCCTGGTCTGAGAAGACTCCACTCCTCGAGGAACAGCTAAGCCCAGGCACCTTACTGAGCCGGTGCTCTGAGCCCACCTGCCCCGGCCGCTTGAAGCCCAAGTACCCTGCAGCCCGTGCTCCACAAGAGAAGCCGCTGCACCAAGAAGCCCAACACTGCAACTGCAGACGAGCCCACACGCAGCAACCAAGGCCCGGCACAGCCAGGAATAAATAAAATTACTGACGCAGGCGGCGGGGTGCGGGAGGGGAGTAAGGCTCCAGAGGGAGGGATGCATGTCTAATTACGGCTGACAGGCGTTGCTGTACCCCAGAAACCAACACAACATCATAAAGCAGTTTTCATCCAATTAAAAAATGATTAAAAAAAAGGAAAATTACAAAGAAAAAAAAGAATCGGGGCACACAAAACTTGGGAGATTGCTAGGCTTTGACCTCTGACACTGGCTAAACACCCCAAGGAATCCTCATGGACAGAGCACAGGTCTGAAGGGAATCGACAGCTAACTCCTCGGCCTCCTTGCCAGAGGACTAAAGAAACGGTTCTTGCTCATTTTGTGCTCCGTCTCCTTTAACCAACTATCTTTCTTGACTGAGCCAAACTCAGAAGACATATATAATTATTGGAAAAAGAGTCAAAATGGAAGGTACATATTTTTTCTTTGGCTTCAGAGGTGGTAGCAAGAACAGAAGAGGTTACACGGTGGGAATAAACTGATTAGTTGACTGTAAGGTACCGGCGGGGGGCGTATACTCCTCCTCGGTTACCAGCCAGGCATCCCGGGCGGCCACGGAACTAGTTCCTATCGCAGCACTGGTGATGGCCTCACCGATGGTGAACTGAAGTTCTATCTGCTTGGCCTGCAATGAAGGGGACAAGAGCCAGGGTCAGAGGGAACATTTTCCAAAAACATCTATTTCCATACAAAGGCTCGTACTGGTCTTGGTTCTCAGCGTGCTGTTTCCACTCTTTTGCCTGGAATGCTCTAACAGGATGGTTGGAAAGTGGGGCAGGGTGAGGGGACAGAGCGCCCAAGAATGACTTCAAGATCTTTCCCAAAGGCCGCGTTGCACTTTTCACCTAGGCAGAGAACCACTAAGCAGTGATTTCTAATCTTTGGAAGACTGGAATCATTCACTTGGGGAGAAGGGCATGGACTGTGAAGCCACACACATCTCAATGGAAATTCTGTCTCTCACCGGTTAAGTTTAATATCATTAAACTCTGAGCCTCGATGTCATCTTTAACATGAGCATAAATAATACCATCACCCACCTCGTTCAGGTCATAGGGATTAAACAAGGTAAACGTACAAACGGTGACTAGGAGACACCTGATTGGTAATAACGGCACAATAACATTGGCCTTTATCACTGACAGACATCTTGTCTCTGTATACCTAAATTACATGATACCTGCAAGCTCCTCTCAAATGGTTGCAGGGCTTCCCTGGTAGCTCAGTCGGTAAAGAATCTGCCTGCAGTGCAGGGGACCTGGGTTAGATGCCTGGATCCAGAAGATCCACTGGAGAAGGAAATGGCAAACCACTCCAGTATTCTTGCCTGGAAAATCCCATGGACAGAGTAGCCTAGCGGGCTGGGATCGAAAGAGTCAGACACAACAACTTAGTGACTAAATCACCACTGCAAATGGTTTAGGAAAAACCCAAAGAACAAAAAAGCAAATGTGGTAAAATGTAATTTAGTGAATTTGGATGAAGGATATAGAGGAGTCCTTTAAATTATTCATACAACTTCACTTTAAATTTGAAATTATTTCAAAAATCAAAACTATGTATATTTTATACATATATCCAAATTTTTTTAATCAGATTTGGAAATTGACACATGTCACAATTGTGAATCACAACTGATATGGAATTGGGCCAGTCTTTGGCATTTCTCTCTCATGTTTGCTAGGAACTGGAAGAGACTTAAAGATAGGAGAATAAGAAGAGAATGAAGAACAGAGAGCATGAGGGCTATGGGAATACCGTCCTTTGGAAGAATTCTACAAAGGGAGACAGACGATAGTTTAGCTAATCCAAGCTCAATCTCTGACGGCTCAGATGGTAAAGAATCCCCCTGCTAATGCAGGAGACCCGGGTTCGATCCCTGGGTCAGGAAGATCCCCTGGAGAAGGGGATGGCAACCCACTTCAGTATTTTTGCCTGCCATGGACAGAGGAGCCTCGTGGGCTACAGTCCTCAGGGCCGCGAAGAGTCGGAAACAACTGAGACTAACAGACACACAGACACACACGCCCTATCAGCCAAGGGCTTTAGGCTTATTGAGGCATCAAGTGCTGAGACCTCACACCTCCTTCTCTGAGGAAAATGCTTCAAGGGCTTTGGTCCTTACAGCTTTCCTGGTCAAAAGCTGCTCTTGGCAACTCGAAACTGAGAAAAGCTATCTCAACACAGAGGGTCTCATAATAGAGGTTCATTTTACATGCCTGTTTTTACACGTTCACATGTTAATAACAATGTAGTTGGCATTATAAACAAAAACAAAACTCCCTAACTCCATCTGTGAAGACGATATCTAGACTTTAACGATTCTAGAAATAAAAGTGGCTGAATAGAGATCATTACATTATTCTCTCTACTTCTGTGCATGTCTGAAGTTTTCCATAATAAAGTCAAAAGAAAAAACAACAACAACAACAAAAACCTTTAGAACTCTGTCCTAGCTGACTGTGAGTAAATTTTGCTTCTGATTCTTGCTCTTTTTTTTTTATATCCTTTAATCTCTGCAGCATGTTTCAAACTCTTCATATTTCTAAATTTCTAAACTCTTATAATGTCTTCAGTAGCAAGTTAAGAATTGAGACAAACCTTCATTTATTTATATAAAACTGGAAGAAACCCATGTCTATTCACAGATTTAAAAAAAGAAAAAGGATGAGAAACCAGACATCACAAACTTTCCCCCAAGAGGTTACAACGTCAGTGACATCCAAGGAGAATCTGACATGAGTTTAATTCCTTGTCCAAAAATTTCACCTCAAAACTACTTTATCGAGACTCTAACAATCACACCACCAGGCCCCAGTATTATGGGCTGCAGGGTTACAAAACAAACTCTGCCTTCAGTCCAGTGGCAATTAGAAGCTGTGATAAATGTTGTCAGGAAAAATGTGGAGAGGACGAAAGCACAAAGAACTAACGAATCTCCCCTACGGTAGATGCAACAACCTGAGAAAGAAGGAAGTAAATAAGGGTCTTTCAAAAGCTCAGAACAGAGACGGACAAAGAGGCTGGTGAAGAAAAATGTAAGTGAAAACAACCGAAGCCCAACTGGGGCCAGATCAGGCTGTGTTGAGTCACTGATCACGCTGGCTAGCAGCTGTCGACTTGGAGGTCTTCTCCACCACACTGGACGTTTATCGAGAAGACATCAGACTCAAGAGCAGCCAGAACACCAGCACCTACTCCCCACAGCCAGCTGACAGGGTATATTTCCCCTTCTACTCACCCTGCACCATACTGTACTGAATAAATCATGAGAGAAGGACTTCCCCGCACAGGCGACTCAATCAATGCTGTGACTAGCACAGTCCACAGCTGGTGCTCAGTAAGAACTTGGTAAATGAATGAATGAAAGTCTCATTTTAAAACCTCACAACACGCAAAATTCCAACAACAAAAAAAGGTCTTTTGTCTAAATGACCAACAATCAGATAGCAATATAAATACCTCCACAGAATCCATCAGACCTTGCAAGAGGAGCTTCTGGTGAGGAAAATCTCCATCCCCAACTGGAAAATACCCCAGTGTTTGGATAGCTCTTTCTTTCATCTGCAAGAACAGAGAATTTTTTTTTTAAATGAAGTATATAACAGCTTGGTCCCAGAGAAATGTTTTCTGGGAGAAAAATGAGAAGGCAGGGAGGAGGAATCTGTCTAACTAAATGCATCAGTACAAGTTTGTTTTTCTTTTAAAGCATCCAATTGTCCAGAATTACGTCTATAAGACACTGGAGGTTGAAAGACATGAAACTAAGTTTATTAAGGGTCCACCATTACAAAAGAAGGAAGCACAAAGTCTTTAACTAGTTCAGTACCCTACAAACCATAACAGTTATAAATGTAGATTCTGGGTCCAGAAGAACCTAAGATCGGGTCACAGCTAGACCATTTTTAGTAGCCTTTGTGGCTGTGTGACCTCAGACAAGTTACTTCACTTTTTTGTTATTTCCTCCTCTGGGAAAACAGAGATGACAAGCATACCTACTTCACTAGACCTTCTGAGAATTCAGTTAACTAAACCATGTGAAGCGCTCAGCATATGCCTGGATGGTAATGACTAGCTAATAACAGCTAATAAAAATTATACTGCAATCTTCTCCGTAAGTTTTAAAAAACAGCTAGATTGAGAATAAGATTACATATCTATTAAACTTGCAGTAAACTGATTTTTTCCGTTCATTAAATCATCTTACATTTCAACACTGAGGTACTCTTATTCCAAAGAAAAATTTTAAAGTCTGTGAAGGTTTTTGTCTAAAATTAAAATACTATCAAGGTCCTCTGAGCTTCCCTGGTAGCTCAGACAGTGAAGAAACTGCCCGAAATGTAGGAGACCTGGGTTCGAGCCCTTGGTTGGGAAGATCTCCTGGAGAAGGAAATGGCAACCCACTCCACTACTCTTGCCTGGAGAATCCCATGGACAGAGGAGCCTGGCGGGCTACAGTACACGGGGTTGCAGAGTCAGAAATGACTGAGCGACTTTTACGTTCACATTCAAAGATCCTTTTCCTCAGAGATGACTCCCACTGCTTACTAATGCCCAAACTTCTTAAAACCCACCTGGTTATAGGAGGTTAAGATTTAGATCTGGTCTGAAATTATAAAAATCATATACCTATTTAACACTTTATTACCTACCTTTTGCATGACAGAAGAATAAACTTGATGCATTTAATTTTTACCCAAATCTTAATAAGTTATGGGCCTTAAATTGGAGTAACTGGGTCAAAAGGGCACACACACAAAGGCTATATACAAATCACCCACAACTCAAAATTAAACAGCTTTTAGAAGAGAAGGGTAAAAGGAAGAGACATGCCTTGTTTGTTTCTTTACTGGAGGGTATTCTGTTTAGCAGGCTCTCCACAAGATGCAGCTTGGTGAAGCCCGATCCCTCACTGGGGATTGGGAGGGGACCATTTCTGCCAATTTCCCCCAGGGCTGTACAGGCAGCAATCGCCAAGAGAGGGGAGGTACTGTCCAAAAATGAGCCTGTGAACACATTTACACAAAGGAGAATTATACTTTATTACCCTTGGAATCCAAAGCAATGAGAAACGTAACTGAGATTTTCTTACAGATAGCAAATGAAAATCAAAGTCTACAATTTACTTTCTAGTTGATAATTTGTTATCATTTCTTTAGTAATAAAACACCACAGAGTGGGGTCCTTTCTTGACATTTAAATTTTTTCCCATAATGGAATCATCTCTATTAAACAGAAACAAATAGAAAAAATATATAGAAAAATGAGAATACCTTCAGTGTTATTAAAAACAGAATTTACTTAGCATCAAGATTTTGTGAAAAAGCTTGTGTGTTTAGAGTGCAATACTATAAAAAGAAATTAAAATGTTACAGTAAATTTTAACCTCATTCAAAATCTTGTAACCTATTTATGCTGACATCCATATCAGCATAAACACATTAATTACCAATAGTTTCTGTGGCACTCTGAATGAGTTCCTCTTGTTCGGGCAGGAAATCAGCATGTGTCTCCACGTTTGGCTGCTCTGCCATTTTCATCTTCTTCTTAGCCAAATATCTTCCTACTGTGAATCCCAGTGCAAGCAAGGATCCGTGCTGTATCTCTGGGCTCTGGATTTAACAACACAACAGCATATGTCTGCCTCCCTCTCACACATGTGTGAATGCGCTGCAATAACTGTTTATCACAGTCATCTCCCCCATAAAACACAAGGCCAATGAATAAAGTGATCATGCGAGGCTCCACGGGATGTTAATATATCAGCTAGCAAACAAGAGAAACCTTGAGTTTCAAACACAGAGAATTCTGAGTTGAGTTGAGTGACTTATATTTGCATTCCCTAACCCCATACCCACTCCAATTTCAGTGAGGTGACTCCCTCAATGCTCTGATAAGCACATATGCTTTCTTCTCACTTATAACACTTGTATAACTATACCATCATAATTTCCAAGCATGATTTTCCCCTACTGCCAACAAAATACAATGAACTAGAGCCTATTTCTAATTGCAAAAACCTCCAAACAGGGGCAGGCAACAGAATATTTGAAAGCACATGACTTCAATAGTGTTTCCTGATGGGACAGGTACAGAGAGAGGTGGCAGGAGATGAGGAAGAAAAAAGGAACCAGCATTTCTGAGCACCAAACACTACTAGAGCTTCTCATGTATCTACTCCCCATTGTCGTCCCAGCACCTCAGACGGTGCCTGTGAGACACAGGGCACTCAAACTTGTTGACTGAACTGACTGAATCGTGTGCTATCTATCTCATTTCATCTTTGCCACCATAAAAGCAAGCAATTTATGTGTTCATTTTATAAATAAGAACACAGAAAAACTATATTAGATGTTTTTGTAAAACTTCTATTTCACACACACACACACATACACACACACACACACAAAAGATAAAGGCAAAACTGATTAACATACATGATTGTCTTTTGTGGTCTTTATCAGCTGTTCTATCATTGACTTCAGCTCATTTCCCGACACTGTAGATACCACCACAGAATAAAACAAGGCTGCTAGTTCACGCATCTCTTCTTTACTGCTATTCATCAGACTCTGAGTGGTGTAGAAAGAAATATGTACATGATATAGGATCATCTCCCTGCTGACAACTTCTAACATTTAAAGTAAAAAGAATACATGATACATTACAATTTATTCAATGTTCAAGTTATTGGTATTTTGGAGAAAAGAACACAATCTATTATTTCAAAACAAAGCCAAGCTACCCTCCCTTTCTGAAAATGAGCATTTTAGCTTTGAGCCATCTGATGGACGCGGCCCACGGGAATGAACAGGTGACTGCAGGTGGCACCTCTGGTCAGGTGGGGGCGCCCTTGCACTATCCCTGCCCTCTGGACCACAAGTGCGTTCTCTCTCCCTCCTGGCAGGGTCCTGCACTTCCCCAGGTCCTTAGTACGGAGGACCACACCCCCCACCCCAATCTGTTCTTTGGGAACTTCTTCCTCTTCGAGAAAGAAAGGGACCTGCACGTGCCCGAATGTCACTGCAGGATAAGGGCCAGCAGACTTCTGATGTTACCATTTCTGAATAACAGTGAGTCACCGCAGGCCTGAGCCAGGCACGTCCTGTTCTGAGAGGAGTGCCTTGCCTCAAAATGCACCTTCATCTTTGGCGAGCCTGTGCATGGGCCAGGAGGGGGCAGGAAGTGCCAGGATTTCCTTCCCAGGATTAAATGCTTTTTGTTCTTTTTTTGATGGAAGGTGCTAGTGCTAAAGAACCTGCCTAGGCAGGAGACATAAGGGCTGTGGCTTTGATGCCGAGTCATGAAGGCCTCCTGGAGTAGGGTATGACATCCCACTCCAGAGGTCTTCCCCGGAGAACCCCATGGACAGAGGAGCCTGGCGGGCTACAGTCCACAAAGTCACAGAGTCAGACACAACTGACCACACACTGAGTAGACCAAAATCTTATGCGCATTTTCATCAAAGATACAAAATATAAAACAGGTGGAATTAATATACAGCTGATCTAAAACAGAGGTTTACATGTTTTCTACAGAGAGCCAAATGATGCAGCAGTTCTACTCTGCCACCGTATTAATAAAAGCAGTCACAAACACCACATGGGTGTGGCTGGATTCCAGTACAATTTTATGGACGCTGTAATTTCCACACGTCAGGAAACTTTACTCATCTTTTGATTTTTTCTTCAACCCTTAAGAAACATAAACACTAATCTTAGCTGGCAGGAGGCCTTAACGAACAGGAGGCAGGATGGATTTGGCACACAGACCACAGGTTAATGACCCCTATCTACGAGACCAAAGGTCTAAAATCATTTTAAAAGCAGCAAATCTCCACAGAGTAAAAAATCTTTTTGAACTAGATGCAATTTCATGAGACTAGATTTTTTGGAAAAGGGCAAAACTCAACTCCTCTCGGTAAATTACATTCATGCATTCACACTTAAAGGAATCTGTACATTTTACCATAATTCAAACTGTACCTTCCAAAAAGAATTGCATTATGTAGCACAAGCGGTACACAAAATTACATAAGCCAGACCTGTACTAAGAAAGATTATTCATTCTGCTCATCTGAAATTCAAATTTAACTGAGTATCCCGCATTTTTATCTGCTAAACCTGGCAACTCTTTTGGTGTGACCATGGGAACAAAACACTCTCCAACATGGCTGGTGGAGTGTGAACTGGAACTACTCATGGCTCAGATGGTAAAGCGTCTGCCTGCAATGCGGGAGACCTGGGTTCAATCCTTGGGTTGGGAAGATCTCCTGTAGAAGGAATTGGCAACCCATTCCAATACCCTTGCCTGGAAAATCCCATAGACAGAGGAGCCTGTAGCCCATAGACAGTAGGCTACAGTCCATGGCGTCGCAAAGAGTTAGACATGACTGATCAAGACTTCACTTTCGCTTTCACTTTTTCATATGGAGGATGTGCACTGTCTATTAAAATTGCATCCATGTGTCCTCAATTCCGTTTCTGCAGAATCCAACTAAAAATACACCCACTCGTATTCAAAATGACAGACTGTTCATTGCAGTAGTCTGGAAGTATCCTAAATGACCATCAATAAGGATCTAGGATAATTCCAACTCAATGGACATAAGTTTGAGCAAGCTCCAGGAGATGATGGACAGGGAAGCCTGGCATGCTGCAGTCCATGGGGTCGCAGAGTTGGACACGACTGAGCCACAAGAATAATTCCACAGCCACAGAGTGGAAAATAAAGAAGTTGTTAAAACAAAGAGGATGTTCTCTCTACAGTCATGCAGGAATAACTCCATGTTCTAAAGCTTAAGTGAAAGAAGTAAGGTACAAAACAGTGTGAAAAAGTATTGTTTAACACCTTCTGTGTGAAAAAAGGAAGAAAAATTAAAAATGCTGATTTCATCTGCGTGTATATGTGTAACTAAACTCTCGAAGGGACATCGTATATAAATTAAGTGATAACCTATCTGTCTGTCAGTGAGAGAGGAGAGGCAGGAATTGAAGGAATCTGGGCAGGTGAGAGACAGAGAAAGATGTTTCACATAATGTTTTATTTAAGCTATACAAAATGATTACTTTTTTACTTTTAAGGCAGAAAAATAATTCTTTTTTACTTATATGACTCTCAGTTCATCTCCCCCTCTCACCTAAATAGATCACTGTCGCACAATGACCTACAAGCTTCCTAGTAAATGTCTGATGATCAGAGTTTTCAACGTGACCTAAAGGCAGAAAAGGTCACAGGAACCCTGATAGGAAGGCGAAATCATGACACTGAAGTTTAAAACACAGAGAATCAAAAAGAAAGACACAGGCAAAGGATGTACCTTTATCCATTCAGTTTTGTCTACGAATTTGGTGGCCAACTTTTCTGGATACACTGATACAGCTTCCAGCAGACAGTACATGACTGGCAAACCTAAATAAGAAGGTATTTAGAAGCATTTCAATTTCAAGAAAAGTGAGACACATACAGGGATCACTAAATTCCTTCAAAGCATAAGGTTACATCTTTAGGAGGCATTTCCCAGTTTATGAAACAAACATTAACCTGAACACAGTATGTGACTCAACACAGCAAACTTACAGCCTTACTGTCTATAAAAAGATGCCCTGTTCTTCACACCCACTTCCAAAGCAAAAATATATTATCTATTATTAGCATGTCTTTCTGCAAAGAGAAATAGTATATCAAAGCTGAAATTAGACAAGTTTAGAAAAGCAAGATTCACGTTCGGTTATAGGTGAGAGGAGAGAAAATGATTTTGGTGAAAACTGTCAGCTGAGTTTAAAATTAAGATTTTTGCTTAAGGGCTTTAGTACCCGTGCTCGGCATCACGGCCTCCTACCTCCAACACCCGCCAACAGCTGCTGAAGCAGGCCGATGTAGATCTGCACAGCGTTGGGTTCCCCACTCTTGGAAGATGACGAGGAGGGTGTCGCCTGGCTGCCTGACATTAAAGTCCGTATGTAGCGTCCAATGGCTGGGGCGTGGTCTTGCATATCAGCTAAACTCTGCGAGGTGGGCAGCACCCCCGCGCTGTGGGCCAGGCACATGCGCAAGTACAGGACGATCTGCAGGTGGAAGGGAGAAGGACACCAGGTGAGCAAGCGTCTCAAAAAGAACCAAGGTGGGAGATGTTCTTCAAAGTGACAGTTCCCAGCTTTGATGCCCCCACCCTCCTTCACAAAGCTAGTCAATAATCCTCACGGTAGCTGGAAAACATGACTCAATATGTGAACTGAAAAAACTATAATTTTACATAACCAGCTTTTATAATCCAAAGAGTGCTTTTTAGTAGAGTTTATTGGAGTTAAAATGCACACTCAACTTTTAAAGTCTAAAACAGGTGTAACGAAAATCATTTTTTTTCTAGAGATTTGTGTGTATATATGACAAAGAGACAGACAGACAGACAGTAGACAGAAATCTAGGGCCAATGATCTATTCCTGTGGAACTCCAGTTGAATTTAATCTCCATTGGCACAAGAATTTGAGAAAATGGGCTCAAATCATCTACAAAAGAGTAGCTACGATGTCATTAAAAACCGACACAAATCAGCTACTCAGGCGTTCTCTGGAAGCGCTTTTCCTTGACAGCTACAACAGGACTGGCAGCAACTGCATCGTGAGTATTCTCACTCACTGTGAACAAGATTATCTCTTGCTATTTAATTAGTCCAAGTTAATGACTGAAACAATAGAATTTTCCTTAGTAAATAAGGTAAACTAATCTAACCCTCCAACCTTCAAAGCTGGATAACCCAAATAACCTCAATATATCGTTGGCTTTAAAATTCAAATCTAATTTGCTGTGAATTCCCAATAGCAATCAATGTCAAGTACCTCGGTCTCTCATGAAGAGAATCTCATTGAGATAAATATATTTATTGACTCCGCTGTGAACTAAAACAATGATCAAGCACTGTTTTTCCTAATAAACAATCTGATATAAAACAATGACATCACTGTATGGGTTTTTACCTAGAACACAAAAAATTCACAGACATCTCTTTGACTGTGACATTATCTTTAAGAATGTTCTGCAAAAGCGAAATAGAACTACACGCCAGTCCTACCTCTCCAAAGGCTGCTGGGTTAAACGGAAGGACAGTGGTCCCAGTCATGTACTTGGCTGGCGTTTTCATTCGATGGGAAGCCTAATAAAAAGAAACCCCCCAAAATCAATTACTGAAAAACAAACAGATGTACCTTTTCCTGACTCAAAAATAACTGTATTTCTAGCTACGTTATTGACTGCTACTGTTTTTTTTCTAGTCAAACATTTTTACGTTATTCATGCTTGATGATGCACAGACCTCAAACCCTAAGGGACAGGTGTGTTGCCTTTTGACTGGCTTCTTAAAAAAGAAGAAACCTACAAATTAACTACACTTTAATAAAAAGAAAGGAAAAAAAGAGAAAGCTCCAAAGAAGACACAGGAGGAAGTAACAAAAGAATAAACCTACTCCGGGTATCTACTGACACAGTCGCACCAGGGCACTGAATGCCAGTTATTTTCATTAATAATGGAGGTAGAAGAAAAATATTAGCATGAAAGCACCCTCTGCCCCCAATTATGACAGTGCTGCGGAGAAGAGAACCACGGTTGCCACAAGCTGCCCTCCGACACCTGTAAGATGTCTGTCCACGCAAAAAGCTAAGACCACCAGTAAAGATGAAAGCAGTAAGCTGTCCCTCAGCAGGCTTACAGAAACATTCATATAAAAAGTCGGGCAGGTCTGGGCTGTGACTGCCAGCCCTCTGTCTGATCTACCAGTAAAATAGGAGACTTGCAAACAGCAGGTATGATGTTCTCTCATGAACACAGGGGGAAAAATCTGCACTGCTCCCTAAAGTGTTCTTAAATTTACACTGCCCTAAATAATGCCCTTAAAAACAAAAAGATATATTTGGGGGAATTCCCTGGCAATCCAGTGGTTAGGATTCCATGCTCCCACTGCTGAGGGCCCAGGTTCAGTCCCTGGTAGGGGAACCAAGATCCCACATCCCATAGGGCTGCATGACATGACTAAAAAAATAAACACAAAAATAATAAGAGTTAATATTTTTAAGCATGTCTTGCCAAAGGGAAAAATTTTAAAAACAGCCAAAATGTTGAAGAGCATAAAAGAAACTGTAAGTAATTTAGATTTGGGCAGATTAATTATATTTGAGATTTATGTTTTTCTCATTTTGTACCTCCCTCTTATTGTAAATATTAACATTGTTAGAAACTTTACTACTATTCAGCATTTAGTGATTAGCATTTTACACAGTGTCACCAAAAAAAAGGTATGTTTATTTTCATCATTCACTATGTGACTCAAACTAATAACATGGAAGTAAATACCATACCTTTTCTTGGATATAGTATACCATTTCTGGGAAAGATGGCATCTGCTTAGAAGCACTGTCTTTCCTGTTCCTACCAGGAAGACACCTTAAAACTCGCTGTGCCTCTCCATGAACTTCTTCCCGCCTTACAGAAAGATAGGAAAGATAAATAAATTTCACTAAGCAGAGAGTGATCATATGAAGACTAAGAACAGCAATATTATCTGGCATCTGTCTTAAGCATATTCTTGGCTACATGCAAAGAGTCATAAAATACATGAGAAGCAATCACTTTCGAAATTTCATTAGTTATGGAGAGTCACATGGCTTGCATCTTCAAATTTTACTCACAGGAAATAACAAGATGGTATGACTACAGGTCTGTATGCTGTGTCAAGGGGGCCATATTTTTAACTCTAATACGTTGCTTCTAAATTCCACAGACTAATACTACAAACAACATAAATTATATCCAATTTTCAACTGAATTTGAAATAAACCCAAGTTCATATCAACTCCTTTGAAACTTACGGGTCTCCTGCAGCTAACAGCAGCAAATATCTGGAAGGAATATGGTCTGAGGGAAACACCGTGCTGGCGAATTTCACAGCCACTTGTCGAACTTGAACTTCAGGCTATTTGACACATAAACACACACACACACACACACACACACACACACACACACACACATAACACAGAGATTAAAAAAAAAAAAATCCAAGTAACAACTCATTCCAGTCAAGGTAAGTAGTTTTAACTGTAAGCAATCAAAACTTAAGTTGATATTTCAATAAATATAACTAAATAAATAAAAATCTTTTTAGTCGAAATCCTTAACCATGCTGTTTAAAAGTCTCTGGACAAAGGCATTATTTAAAAAGTGCTTTTACGACCTAAGGGAATCCTCCAAGTAAAGCAGGAAGCCCCACCAAGACCGCTGTCAGAGAATCTCTCTGTAGATGCCCATCTGCAGCCCGAGCATGCGACCAAGGTCACAGGGGCAGCTTCCGGCCCCCACCGCTGCTTCCTCAACTCTCAAGCTCTCAGTCACATGAGTGAAATTCATACAGTTCGCAGGGAACACAAACAGAGCCTACTTGGAGTCACTACAAATTTAAAGTAAAATACCATCAACACTTTCAGGTTAGCTCTAAAGTTAAAAATGACTCCAAAGCAAAATCTCAGCTGCATACATATATCCAACTGGGGCTTCCCTGATAGCTCCGTTGGTAAAGAATCCGCCTCGATTCCTGCGTCGGGCAGACCCACTGGAGAAGGGATAGGGTACCCACTCCAGTCATTCTTGGGCTTCCCTGGTGGCTCAGCTGGTAAAGAATCCGCCTGCGATGCGGGAGACCTGGGTTCGATCCCTGGGTTGGAAAGATCCCCTGCAGAAGGGAAAGACTACACACTCCAGTATTCTGGCCTGGAGAATTTCATGAACTGTATAGTCCATAGGGGTGCAAACAGACACAACTGAGCAACTTTCACTTTCACATATATCCAATTAACTTAAATAGACTGAGACTGCAATCTATTAATACAAAGTTCGACCAGAAGCAGCAGCTGTAGAGTCTAAGGATGCTGAAGCTTTATTCTCATGTACCTTCCCCTTGGGTCAACCCTCCAGTCACAACATAAGTGAGATGAGAGGTGCTGAGAAACATGTGCTACCTCATTCACTCAGGTGTTCTTACTCTTCAGCATTCCCTTTATAGGGCAATATACTAAGGACTAGTCTATGTGATTTAGTCCTCAGTCTGGCTGCTTTACATGTAGTCTGGGAAAACAAACCAAATCACCTATGACTTGGTAATATTGTTACATGACTTGATCTGAATAAGTACAACCAGTACCCATGTGCACTATACAAGCATTCCATTTTCTTATGAAGTTACCGATGAAGAGTTTTAAGTATTTGATTCCAATGAGCTTCTAAATAAGCCTATACTACTTTGCTCATGTTATATGACCATGAACCAGGTACAATAGACAGCAAGAGCATCTGACAATGGGACTCTATGTATAATAAGATTTCTGAATGTTCATAATTATCCTCTTCTATTTCAACAGAAGCCAGACACGTTTCTGAACCTTTAATATTTCCCTCAATATAAATATGGAAGCCAAATTCAGTGAGACACAAATCATATTAATCTCACCAATATTTGACATTGTTCCCTCTTTAATCTCCCCCTCTTTCTATTCCTAGAAATAGAGGTAAAAAAACTCACTGAAGCAATACATATTATTTTATACTGTATATTATATATCATATATACACATGTGTATATGTATATTGGGCTTCCCTGGTGGCTCAGACGGTAAAAAGTCTGCCTGGGAGATCTGGGTTTGATCCCTGGATCAGGAAGATCCTCGGAAGAAGGACACGGCAACCCACTCCATTATTCTTGCTTGGAGAATCCCATGGACTGAGGAGCCTGATGGGCTACAGTCCATGAGGTCACAAAGAGTTGGACACAACTAAGCAACTAACACTATGTGTGTATAACCATAAATATTAAAAATTCTCTTACAAACTTCCACAATAGGCAGATGAAGAGGACTGAAAGAAAGAAGAGTATGTATGACAGTACTGGCTTATTTCCTACAGACTCATTTTGATATGTAAAATGTGTCTTTCCTTCTGCTCTTCTCCCCAGTGTTACCTATAGAACTCCACTCCAAGGGACTGTAGGGCTCGGCTACCAGTTAAAACAAAACACTTCCAACCAGGAGAATGTGACATTAAGAACAGTTCTCCAACAAGGAAGGCTTTAATACAATAAGGCCTCTGTGCATATTACTACTCCTTCTCTAAAATCATATTTCCATAACGAAGAATTAAAAACACATCACATTAGAATTTTCCATTCAAACAGCTATTTTCTATGCCTAGTTTGTGCCTAAAAATCTTGGTTTGAAAGGCAAGACTGACAATAAAAGACTTTACAGGGGCCAAAAAAAAAAAAAAAATCATAAATCGCAGTCCAAGGGAAAGCAAATACTCCTCTTCATTATTAAGAAGAAAAGCAATTCAAATTTTGATCACAAAAATATAAAATGTGTACACTATCAGCCATTGTGGTTCACACAGTTGGACCTACCTTTATTAAATACGAGGCCACAAGTGCCTCCATGAGAGTCCGCTGTGCGCCTTCCAAAGTACTGTAAGCTCCAACCATCATGGATAATGCTTCTTGAATAGCGAGTCGCGTCTCGGGCTCTTCCTGTGAACGATGATAAAAATAGTGTTTCCTTCACCACTGAGTTTCCGGCTGAGCATCCAAACAGAAAGCACACACTTGCCAGGTGTTTCCCTACCTTACACAGGGCTTCAAAAAGCTGCTGCACGAGAGCTATATCCTTAGTGAATAAATGTGGCATTCGGCTACAAGAGAATGTGAGACCCTCATTACTATCAAAACTTTCCATAAGGCAGAAAAAAATGAAACTAAACACACATTTTCCTAAACTTGCACTTTCACATCTGGGTACCTTGTGAGCATCACTGGGTTACCTCCCCGAAGAACCAAACATTTTTTAAAGTCAACATTTAATTCTACCATCTAATCCAAGTAGCTCTAGATTAATATACGTGTTATCCAGATAGTCTCACTAGAATATTCCATGCATTCAGTTAACATTTCTGATTTTGAAACAAAGAAAAGAGATGAGACTAAATGCTATTTAAACTAAAGACTCCGGTGACAAGAAGCTCTGTCAACTGCATGCCAGCACACAGGGGACAGGGTCTGTTGACAATGCTGTGCTGTATCAGCTGATCTGAAACGACTGTCTTCTGAGCCCCCAAACTCCTTCCCCACACAGGACAGAAGAGCCCGACCTAGCCTCCACAGGCCAATACAGAACCTGTGCAGGGGTGCGGGCAGCGGTCAGGGCCATGAAGATGCTGCTCCCCTCACCCCCTGCTCTGAAATATGTGAAGAGAGAGGAAACCATGAAGAAGTGGCTGCAGGAAACCACACTAAACAGAGGAGAGGAAAAAAAAAAATCCACCTTTGGAAACTCAAGAATCGTAGCACTATCAGGAAACAGAATCACTAGAAAAACCCTTGATTATTGATATTATAAACACTAGTAGTAAGTCGTAACAAGAACACTTAAAACAATCAATCGTCTCTATGCAGGGTACAAGAAACCTAAAACGTTAGGACACAATCCAGCTTAAAATCTCATTTCAAGTCTGCCATTTAATACGGTAACATATCTTCAAGTGTAAATTAAGACATCTCACATCATTATCCTTCTACAAGGAAGACGTTTCTAAACAACCTATGGCCGTTAAATAATTTCCTTTCAGAATCATAACAAATTTATTATCCATCCATTATTAAATGCCACCATTTTTCTTAGTTTACCAACAAGGTATCTCTCACTGAAAAGGAGTTTACTCACCTGGAGAGTTTTCCAACAGCTGAATATGCCATAGACAGTAGCTTAGGGTCCTTGAAATTAAGAAAAAAAAAAAAAAAAAAGAACAAAAAAGCAGACAGAACAAAAACACAGTAAACGGCAAAACCTTTTTGCTGCAATGAAATGCATTAATTTACTCCTTGTTAAACCTAGGTCTCACTGTGCCTAACTACATGATACCAGAATCTGAACAAAACAAATAAAAATGTCCAAACCCAGGATGCATCAGACTACTAAAAGAAAAAACAAAACAAAACCTTCCATCCCCCACTCACTCCAAAAGGAAAATGCAGAGGTCATACAATAGAAAAGTTTCTCTCCACTGATGCTAACTTCAGGATCCTTTCAATACTATCTAACCTGCAAATACCAAAATTCACCATCAACATACTAAGAAGACAGCTTAACTTATTAGAAAATTCATCACTGCCCAACAGACTAGGATCCACCCTCTCTCACACCAAATTTCAGGATGCAGGAGAGCAATTGTCTAAAAATCTGCACTATAGTAAATTGCTTCTTCTCATATCTTTCACCTTAAAAAGTTAAAGGGATCACAGTATTTGGGTGAGTTAGTGAGGATTCCACTGGAGATACAGATAGACTTTTACATTGCTTTATGGAAATCAGGAGTCTGACATTACTCAGCACACAGCAGCACTTCTGTGAGCTGAAGTTTATACACTTCACAAAGGATTCACACATCTACATGGCCACTCTTATGGGCTCATCTGTTGGGAAGACATGCAGGTGTCATCTGGAGGTTAGGATAATTACAGCCCTGTAGATTATCTGGCCACTCTAATCTAGTCTCAAATATATAGTTTTCCCCCCCAAAACCCCAAAGCATTTTTATTTCTACCAGCCATCCAAAGCACTTATCTATGCCATAAAAATAATCTGAAAGGTTCCCAAGGCCTTAAGCACCATGCGAGCTCTGTTCAAGCAACAGAAGAAGACAGGAGAGTCAGGCCGAGGACTGCCCCAAAGCACAGCTGCACAACAAGTGAACAGTTGTCAATAATAATAATATCTACTAACATGCCTTCACTGTGCTAAACTATCTCATTTAATCTTCACAACCATCTATAATCATTTAATCTTCACCATAATCCAATGAAATACTATTAGCCTCATTCTTCTAATAAAGAACAGAGGTCGGAAGAATTTAAGTTACTCACGAAGGAACAAAGCTAGGGTTCAAACTCAATTCTAACTCCAAATGGCAAAATACTGGTAACTATACTACTGCAAACATGCATTCATATTTAGCTAAGACTTAGGAAAAGAATATTAACTAGCATTCTTAAAACTTTACCTTTTTTTTAGGCAATTCCCTTGAAATACTAGAAACGATTAAGAGTGATACAGCAAGAAAAAACAGGATTTGAAAAACTACAATCCAAGGAATCCTCACCCCACTTAGCTTAAGGAATCAAAAATTTACTGAATGCATGTTTTGACAGTTTTGAATCAATAAAATCTCAGTCTCTGAGAATTAACACTGTTTCTCAATATAAGCAAATCCAAATAGACCTATATGGAAATAAATCATAAAATAAAATCTAATTCTTTTCATTCCATTTTTGCAGTTTCTAAAATAAAATGTACCAGCTTTTTAAAATGTCACATAAAGAAATGATAAGACTACCTCAAGATCCATATCAATTTTTAATGCTTATTTCCCAAAAAAGGGGCAAAAGATGGTGGTAATTTCTGAAATTTGCACCACCTCAATTAAAAAATGTTAAGAAATGATGGAACAACAGCAAACTTTAACTGTATCAACATACAGACCAGGGAAGCTTATAACAGAATTTAAAAATTAAAATATTAACAAAAATTTTTTAAAAAACCAAGTCACTTACTTCTTTATATTCATTGATTAGCTTGGTGAGACCATTCAAAAGCATTGGACCTAATGGCTTAATCTTGATTTCTGGACAGCTTGTTAAAAAACAACACATACACAAAGCAAGATGTAAGAATCTCGTAATTACGTATTGTTTCAGATTATTACTTAAAATAGAGACATAACTGATATAAGTTTAAATAATCAATCAAAATGTGACATATTTTAAGGTAAGCAAACATACTGTCTTTCTAGGTAAGATACTCTTGCATCCCTTCATCACTCCAAACGGCTTGAAAACTTTACAAAACAGTTCAAAAAACTTACGTTACACAAATGTGATGCACAAATTGCAGGGATAATGTTCTTAATTTTGAATTTGTATTTGTACCAAAGAGTCCGTCATAAACCACCTATGAAAACAGAACATCAAGAATACCAATTAAGAAGAACAGCAATTTATTATTTTCAAATACAACTGAGGATTCAACAGTAGGTCTTTTGTACTACACTTTGTTCTTCAAAATTAAAGCAGTTCTCTTTCACCAAGTATTTTAGCTGATGGCCGTAGGAAGCCAACAAGTAGCTTCAATTAACAGTCTGGGTAACAAACACAATGGCTGATGGTTCAAGTCTGCGCTATTTGCGGGGCTACCACTAGGAAGCAACACAGAGTTCATGCTGCAGTGGGCCACCACTCTCATGCAAAGAACACGTTTTCAAAATAAGTTCACATGTAATTAAGAAACCTAATACCTCCCAAATGATTTAATCTGCTGATGTCCGCGGCGTGACAGAGGTAGCCCACTGCAACATGAACTGTGTTGCTTCCTAGTGGTAGCCCCACAAACAGCGCAGACTTGAACCATCAACCATTGTGGTTGTTATCCAGACTGTTTATTGAAGCTACTTGTTGGCTTCCTACAGCCATCAGCTAGAATACTTGTGTGAAAGAGAACTGCATTAATTTTGAAGAACAAAGTGTAGTGCAAAAGATCACAAACTGATCGCATGGACCACAGCCTTGTCTAACTCAGTGAAATTATGAGCCATGCCATGTAGGGCCACCCAAGACAGATGGGTCATGGTGGAGAGTTCTGACAAAACGTGGTTCACTGGAGAAGGGAATGACAAACCTCTTCAGTATTCTTGCCTTGAGAACCCTAAACAGTATGAAAAGGCAAAAAGACAGAATATTGGAAGATGAATTCCCCAGGTTGGAAGGTGCCCAATATGCTACTGGAGATCAGTGGAGAAATAACTCCAGAAAGAATGAAGAGAAGGAGCCAAAGCAAAAACAACACCCAGCTGTGGATGTGACTGGTGATGGAAGTAAAGCTCAATGCTGTAAAGAACAATACTGCACAGGAATCTGAAATGTTAGATCCATAAATCAAGGCAAATCGGAAGTGGTCAAACAGGACACGGCATGAGACAGCATCGACATTTTAGCAATCAGTGAGCTAAAATGGACTGGAATGGGTGAATTTAACTCAGATGACCATTATATCTACCACTATGGACAGGAATCCCTTAGAAGAAATGGAGTAGCCCTCATAGTCAACTAGAGAGTCTGAAATGCAGTACTTGGATGCAATCTCAAATACGAGAGAATGATCTCCATTCATTTCCAAGGCAAACCATTCAATATCACAATAATCCAAGTCTGTGCCCCAACCAGTAATGGTGAAGAAGCTGAAGTTGAATGGTTCTGGAAGACCTACTAGACCTTCTAGAACTAACACCCAAAAAAGATGTCCTTTTCATTATAGGTGACTGGAATGCAAAAGTAGGAAGTCAAGAGATGCCTGAAGTAACAAGTAAATTTGGCCCCGGAGTACAGGGCAAAGGCTAAAAGAGTTTTGCCAAGAAAACGTACTAGTCAGAGCAAACACCCTCTTCCAACAACACAAGAGAAGAACTCTATGGACATCACCAGATGGTCAACACCAAAATCAGACTGATTATATTCTTTGCAGCCGAAGATGGAGAAGCTCTACACAGTCAGCAAAAATAAGACTGGGAGCTGACTGTGACTCAGATCATGAACTCCTTATTGCCAAATTCAGACTTAAATTGAAGAGTAGGGAAAACCAGTAGACCATTCAGGTATGATCTAAATCAAATCCCTTATGATTATACAGTGTAAGTGAGAAATAGATTCAAGGGATTAGATCTGATAGACAGAGCGCCTGAAGAACTATAGACAGAAGTTTGTGACACTGTACAGGATGCAGTGATCAAGACCATCCCCAAGAAAGAAATGCAAAAAGGCTAAATGGCTGTCTGAGGAGGCCTTACAAATAGCTGTGAAAAGACAAGACGCAAAAGGCAAAGGAGAAAAAGAAAGATATACCCATTTGAAGGCAGAGTTCCAAAGAATAGCAAGGAGAGATAAGAAAGCCTTCCTCAACGATCAATGGAAAGAAATAGAGGAAAACAACAGAATGGGAAAGACTCGAGATCTCTTCAAGAAAATCAGAGATACAAAGGGACCATTCCATGCAAAAATGGGCACAATAAAGGAAAAAAATGGTATGGACCTAACAGAAGCAGAAGATATTAAGAAGAGGTGGCAAGAATACACAGAAGAACTATACAAAAAGATCTTCACGACCCAGATAATCACGATGGTGTGATCACTCACCTAGAGCCAGACATCCTAGAATGTGAAGTCAAGTGAGCCTTAGGAAGCATCACTATGAACAAAGCTAGTGGATGTGATGGAATTCCAGTTGAGCTATTTCAAATCCTGAAAGATGATGCTGCGAAAGTGCTACACTCAACATACCAGCAAATTTGGAAAACTGAGCAGGGCCACAGGACTGGAAAAGGTCAGTTTTCTTTCCAATCCCAAGGAAAGACAATGCCAAGGAATGCTCAAACTACCGCACAATTGCACTCATCTCACACGCTAGCAAAGTAATGCTCAAAGTTTTCCAAGCCAGGCTTCCAACAATACATGAACCGTGAAATTACAGATGTTCAAGCTGGATTTAGAAAAGGCAAAGAACCAGAGATCAAATTGCTAACATCCGCTGGATCATCGAAAAAGCAAGAGAATTCCAGAAAAACATCTACTTCTGCTTTACGGACTACACCAAAGCCTTTGACTGTGTGGATCACAACAAACTGGAAAATTCTTCAAGAGATGGGAATGCAAATCAAAACCACAATGAGGTACCATTACACGCCAGTCAGGATGGCTGCTATCCAAAAGTCTACAAGCAATAAATGCTGGAGAGGGTGTGGAGAAAAGGGAACCCTCTTACACTGTTGGTGGGAATGCAAACTAGCACAGCCGCTATGGAAAACAGTGTGGAGATTTCTTAAAAAACTGGAAATAGAACTGCCATATGACCCAGCAATCCCACTTCTGGGCATACACACTGAGGAAACCAGATCTGAAAGAGACACGTGCACCCCAAAGTTCATCGCAGCACTGTTTATAATAGCCAGGACATGGAAGCAACCTAGATGCCCATCAGCAGATGAATGGATAAGGAAGCTGTGGTACATATACACCATGGAATATTACTCAGCCATTAAAAAGAATTCATTTGAACCAGTCCTAATGAGATGGATGAAGCTGGAGCTCCTATACAGAGTGAAGTAAGCCAGAAAGATAAAGAACATTACAGCATACTAACACATATATATGGAATTTAGAAAGATGGTAACGATAACCCTATATGCAAAACAGAAAAAGAGACACAGAAATACAGAACAGACTTTTGAACTCTGTGGGAGAATGTGAGGGTGGGATATTTCAAAAGAACAGCATGTATACTATCTATGGTGAAACAGATCACCAGCCCAGGTGGGATGCATGAGACAAGTGCTCGGGCCTGGTGCACTGGGAAGACCCAGAGGAATCGGGTGGAGAGGGAGGTGGGAGCGGGGAGCGGGATGGGGAATACGTGTAAATCCATGGCTGATTCATATCAATGTATGACAAAACCCACTGAAAAAAAAAAAAAAAGAGATGGGAATACCAGAACACTAGACCTGCCTCCTGAGAAATCTGTATGCAGATCAAAAAGCAATAGTTAGAACTAGACATGGAATAATAGGCTGGTTCTGAACTGGGAAAGGAGTACATCAAGGCTGTATATTGTCATCCTGCTTATTTACCTTCTATGCAGAGTACATCATGTGAAATGCTGCGCTGGATTAAGCACAAGCTGGTTCAAGATTTTTGGAAGAAATATCAGTAACCTCAGATATGCAGATGACACCACTCTTATGGTAGAAAGCGAAGAACTAAAGAGCCTCTCAATGAAAGTGAAAGAGGAGAGTGAAAAATTTGGCCTAAAACTCAATATTGAGAAAACTAAAATTATGGCATCCGGTCCCATCACTTCATGGCAAATAGATGGGGAAACAATGGAAACAGTGAGAGACTTTATTTTTGGGGTCTCCAAAATCACTGGAGATGGTGACTGCAGCCATAAAGACACTTGCTCCTTGGAAGAAAAGTTATGACCAACCAAGACAGCATGTTAAAAAGCAGAGACATTACTTTGCCAACAAAGGTCCGTCTAGTCAAAGCTACGGTTTTTCCAGTGGTCATGTATGGATATGAGAGTTGGACTAGAAAGAAAGCTGAGCACCAAAGAACTGATGCTTTTGAACTGTGGTGTTGGAGAAGACTCCTCAGAGTCCCTTGGACTGCAAGGAGATCCAACCAGTCCATCCCAAAGGAAATCAGTCCTAAATATTCATTGGAAAGACTGATTCTGAAGCTGAAACTCCAATACTTTGGCCACCAGATGCAAAGAACTGACTCTTTTGAAGAGACCCTTGATGCTGGGAAAGATTGAAGGTGGGAGGTGAAGGGGACAACAGAAGATGAGATGGTTGGATGGCATCACTGACTCGAGTTTGAGCAATCTCTGGCAGCTGGTGATGGAGAGGGAAGCCTGGCATGCTGCAGTCCATGGGCTCACAAAGAGTCGGACACTACTGAGCAACTGAACTGAACTGACTAAGTGTACACCTACAAGAGGTCTATGAATATTCCACCACATAATTCTAGCTGCTTATTATATAATGTAGCATTACTACCACCACCATTTCTGAACCAAAATTATTAAGCCACTATCAGGAAAAACAGTGCCTAGTTAGCAAAACGGAAGAAGCTCTGTGATTATTTTATGTTTATGGAAACACAGTATTTGAAATCAGTCAAGGACTTCCCTATAGCTCAGATGGTAAAGAATCTGCCTGCAATGCAGAAGACCCAGGTTCGATCCCTGGGTCAGGAAGATCGCTTGGAGAAGGAAACAGCAACCCAGTCCAGTATTCTTGCCTGGAGAATTCCATGGACAGAGGAGCCTGGTGGGCTACAGTCCAGGGGGTCGCAAAGAGTTAGACACGACTGAGTGACTAACACTACTCCTACTAAATATTGGAGAGCAGATACTGGGAATAAAAGTTGTATCACCTAGAAGGAGGAAGTAGAACAAATAAGCCATAAGAAGGAGAGATATGAAGACAGAAGTTAGGAAGAGGAAGCAGCCACTTAAATAAGTCTTAAGAGGGAAAGACGTGAAGACAGAAGTCAATGTCCACCATATACATACAGTGAGCAAGACTAGTGTGTGCTTACTTTGGGACTGAAAGGGAAGACAGGCAGGAAATAATAACATTCTACATAGGAGGGGGCACATTAGAGAAAATCCTGAAACCGGAGTAGATGTTTACCAGGCTACAGGGGGAGGGGCCCTACAACAGGAGCCAAGAAACAGAGCCAGGAAACAGCACACTTAGGAGCAATGATCTTTGCTGCTACGTGAGGTGCAGGGCAAGGGGCGCTGAGATACGAGACCAGGTGGGAAGTAACTGCTGCCTTTCCACCATTTACTGAGGATTTTCTCACTGCATGAGCACTAGCAGCATGCTCTAAATCTTCCATCAGCTAGCCCACTCACGTCTTTACAACACTGCTATGAGGTATCTGCTATCATTACACCCATTCTACAGATTTTTTTAAAAAGTTTAAAGAACAGGGAAAAAACCCTAAGGTTTATTTAAGATGGAAAGTTGTATCTGTTATTGTTTATAGTCACTAAGTCATGTCTGACTCTTTGTAACCCGAAGGATGTAGCCAGCCAGGCTCCTCTATCCATGGGATTTCCCAGGCAAGAACACTGGAACGGGTTGCCGTTTCCTTCTCCAAGGGATCTTCCCAACCCAGGAATCGAACCCGCCTCTCCTACATTGGTAGGTGGGTTCTTTACCACTGAGCCACCAGGGAAGCCCTATTTAAGATCAAAAGCAAGTAACTAATGACAAAATCATGCTCAAATAAATTGTCTCTAGAGCTGGACTGGTCATCACTTGGATGAAAGGCAAGGACTTTTGCAGAGGGGCTCATATCCCATACTAACAGAGTACAAAGATTTCCAAGTGCAAAAATAACTCTCGTGGTAACACAGAAAACAGACTGTCTGTGGGCAAGACGGGGCAACAAGGAAGACAACGGTGACAAGCAAAACTAGAAGTGACAATCTCCACTGACACCAGCACCTGCCCTAGGGAGATGAAGATACTGAGGCAGCAGAGCTCAGAGGCTGTGGCCACTGCCTACGTGTGGGGCTCCAACCAAGGATGACTCATCACTCCACTTCAGTGAACAAGTTTCTGCTGCTACCATTTCTGGAAAAACACCACTCAGAAAAGAACTAGTTTGCAAGGGATTATTATCACCATACATTCAGAGTGCATGGTAACCATATAGAGTACATATTCTATAATCAAAAAATTTTAATATTTTTTTATGTGGACCATTTTTTAAAAGTCTTTACTGATTTTGTTACAATACTGCTTCTGTTTATGTTTTGGTTTTTTGGCTCCAAGGCACGTGGGATCTCAGCTCCCCGACCAGGGATGGAACCTGCACCCCCTGTACTGGAAAACAATGTCTTAACCACTGGACCACCAGGGAAACCTCTATAATAAAGATTTTTAAGTATTTTCTATAGCTAAACTTGAGAGAGAAAAAAAGAATCTCATTAATCTTGTTACACACATCAACCTACCTCCTGAATATTCATTAATGCAATTTGTTCTCTAGTTACATAGACATAAAAGTTGTAAACAGGTCGTATTTCTCTCGAAAAAAATCAGTTACCTGAATGTTAGCTGGGAACGTTTCGGCAGCTTGTCTAGAACGCAGAAGGTGGGGGACAATCTTTAACTTCACCCTTGTGCTGACTGGGTCCCTTTTCAGCTCTGGCTTCAGAACCGCTCCCTGTTGAAAACATTATAATTCAGCCCTTCAAAATTATTATCAATTGAAAAAAATCATGAGAGATCATCTAAATTAATGGTCTCTAAAACTTCTGTTTCAAGATCCCTTTATACTCTTAAAAACTACTGAAGCTTCCAAATATCTTTCTTTTATACTGGAATGTCTATGCATGTTTACGATATTAGAAATTAAAACTGAAAAAATTTTAAGTACTTAGTCACTTAAAAATAGTATTAAACCCATGATATATTTTCATAAATAAACATACTTTTAAGAAAAATTAAAAACTACGTTTTTCAAAACAAAAAGCTGCACTGAGAGAGTTGTACTGTTCTATCCACTTTCACAGAAGAAAGCTGGATTCCTGTATCTTTTCCAGCATTTAATCTGTTGTGATATGTTATTTTCATTTAAGTATATTAAAGAAAATAAAACCAGCTTCACACAGATATGTGACTGGAAAAATGGTGATGATTTTATTAGGTTTTTCAGGTAATTACAGATATTCTTAATTACAGATATTCTAAATACAGATACCACCCACAAACGTCCACAAACTTGATATAGAATAGTTTCTTAAAGGTTGCCATGTAGATTTGAAAATGTATCAATGGAACCTCTGCATACTCTGTTATGGTATACTAAATTCCACCACTCTATTAATATTAAATGGCCCCCTTACCCTTGTATGCTTCTGTTAACAACACTGGTCATTTGGAAAATATTGGCTCACTGAGTTACGCAAATATTTCATTATAAAACACCCCCCCACACACAAATCACATGTTAATATCATGACCAATCTTATCAGAAAACTCTGCAAATACTGACAAGCTGTCATGCTCAACACAATAAATACAAATTTCCCAAAATTCTAACTTTTGCTTAAAAGCGCAACTTTCACCACTGCCAACAGAGCTTGTTAACTGTTTTTCTTGAAACCTCATTTTTTTTCATTTTGAAAGAGAAAATTCATGCCAAATACGCATCTTAATAACCAGAGTTTGTCTCTCTACTCTTAATATAAAATAATTTTTTCTGTTTCATCAAGGATATTTGTAAGCTGAGTTTTATTCCCTCTTTCCTTTTTAACCAAGAGTGCTGACAGTGAGGAACAGAATGATTCCTAATAACTATTTAGTGACACAGCTCTGATTCATGCTAAGGTCCCAGCAGTGACATGCATCACTGCTTTTGCACCATCAGTGCAAAATTCAACACAGGAAAAAAAAAAAAGGAAAAAACTGTCTTGGCTTTGTGAACCTCTAAAAGACCCTCTGTGACCCATGGACCACACTCTGAGAACCAATGACCTAGTTCAACCTCTTCATTTTCTACATGAAGAACATGATGCCCAGAAAAGTTGTGCAATTAACCAGATCTCTCCTCTCCAAGACATTTATGTGCATCCATTCAGGAGGAGAATCAGGGTGGGGTGAGAATTCCCAACTCACTGTTCTTTCTGCTACATCTTACACAACTGTTTCTTCTTGGGAGGGTGGGAGAGGCCTGTGTCACAGCTTGAGGGATCTCAGTTCACTAATCAGGGATCACACCCCTGCCCCCTGCAGTGGAAGCAGGGAGTCTTAACCACTGGACAGCATGGGAAGTCCCTATCACACTCAATTTACTCTAACAGGAGTTAATACGATTTTTAAAACAACTATTTATGGTTTAGAAAGCAAACAAATAATTTTGTATGTCTAGGTTTAGACTTGGAATACTTCTAAACAGTGAACTAAAAAGGACTTATGTTATTAAGCAACATCTTACTTTGAAAATTCAGAAGACCCCACCCACTGTCCTAGATTCTAGACCAGGAGTCAACAAACTATAGCCCATGGGCCAAATCCAGCCTATTATCTGTCTTGGTAAGGTCTGTGAGTTAAAAGAAGTTTTTACATTTTCAAATAATTTTTTAAAAATCAAAGCAATATTCTGTAAAATTGTATTTCACAAATAGTAAGAAATTCACATTTCAATATCAATAAAGTCTTACTGGAACATGGCCATGCTCATTCAGTTATGTTCTATGGCTACTTTCATGTTATGGCAGAACTGAGTAGCCGCAGCCTCACAACTGTAAAGCCATTAAAGTCTAAAATAGCTACAGAAAATGTTTACTGAGGCCTAAGCTAGGGCAGCTGAATGGAAAACACCACGTCAGGTAAACTAAGCTCCTTCAGGAGATGTTGATCTCCCTACACTGGGACGGTCTAAAACGAGTACTTCCTATAGCATATGTTCAGGCTAAATCACAATAACTTGGAGAAAATGTTCATGCATCACCATGTCAATAAAATGCTTTTATGATGATGTAAGAATAAACCAAAACAACCTACCTCTTTTGTTTTCAGTGGTATATCTCCAAGGTATACCTTGTACATCTTATTAACGATGGCAGGATTATTCCAGTCAATCAAGCTACAGAAAGTTTCAACAAAGCTTGTTAAAATTATTATTTTTCTCTCCCACTTCAATAATTTCAAAATATCATAACCTCAATACATTACTAAAGAAAAATGTTATAAATACACAAATGAAGAGAAGACCATTGACACTGCAGAAGAGAAGGAAAGGGATTAATTTCTATCAAAGTTAGTTTTCAAACAGAAAAAAAAAGTCCCTTATTCCACCATGATTGACTGTAACATAGATCATTGTAGCCAATGGCCCGATTTGGTACCACTCAAGAAATCTGGACTGTATTCCGCTCTCAGGGTCAATGACACAGAAAAGGTCCAACATAGCAGTCACACTTCAGTTCAGTGCAGTCGCTCAGTCATGTCCGACTCTTTGTGACCCCATGAACCGCCACGCTACACTTGTTCCAAGAGCCCTGAGGCACGGTTCTTCTATTTTAGCCACTTGGAAATTCAAAAGTGATATGGAAAGTGACCCAAAAAACCACATTTTACCATTAAAGCCACCACCCTAGGAAGCCTGCAGCCCATGGCATTTCCCAAATTCTGTGTCAGTCACCTCCAGCATCCTCCCAGCACACACTTGCAGTCTTAACACCTAATTCTACAGAGCAGTCTTGCTGCCATTTAGTTGTTAAGACTTATTCCTAATAGGGCCCCACAATAAGGTGACTTGGAACACTACTCCCCAACCTTCTGGGCACCAGGGACTGATTTTGTGGAAGACAGTTTTTCCACAGACCATGCGTCGGCAGAGGGAAGGATGGTTTGGGAGTGATTCAAGTGCAATACATTTATTGTGCAGTTTATTTCTAATCTAATGCCATTGCTGATCTGAGAGCAGGTACTGGTCCATGGTGTGGAGGTTGGGGACCCCTGACTTAGAAATATAATGTGACTGGTGATGTACACCCACCCTCTGCAGCAGCCCCCCACCAGTCATTCTATAAACTGAGTAATAATGCAATTCTGTATTTCACTTGAAATATTAAGATTTAACCACACTATCTTGTCTCTTTTGACCTTGATTCTGCTTTCAAACTATGTTGTATCTGTGCAATGTAAGTTACCACGGTGCTTAGGCTGTTTTCCTGATCCATCTCTTCTTTCATCTCTTATCAAACTACCTCATTCTGATATCCACAATTCTACTATCCTCAAAGACAGTCTACAATCCTACTTATACTTACCTATATCTTTCCTCAGCTGATTTCTACTATTACTTGAGTTCCACTTTTGTTTCTCATCTATAAATACTTCAAGTTTACAGATTTTTTTTTTTCAAGTTTACACATTTTTGACAAAACACACACACTTTGGTAAAACAAACAAAAAAACCTAACAATGGTTAACTAATAAGGATAACTTTCACTGTTTCTTCTACTTTTCCTCTTGTCACCTTTCTAGCTTTACTTTTCTGATTACACACTTATGAAAATTCAAAAATTATTAATATAGAGAATACAATTCCTTATACTCTGCCCCCTAACTCTCTCTATTTCTTTTCAATAACCACTAACTTTGGTATATCTTTTTCTAGACTTCTTTCCTATGCACATAAAATAGCTAGATGGGTATGGCAGGTAGATAGAAACAGATCAATATAGAGAAGGATCGCTTGAAGAGATACTTTGGGATTTCTATTTAACAAAATGGGATATCTACATATTGTTCTCAACTCACTTTTTACCTCTTAACAATATTACGCTATTTTTTTTTGGAAAATACACTTGTTTTAATTAACAAAACCAAAACTAATTAGAATACTTCAGCACCACATTTATATCTCCAACAATCCAATCTATTGCATGGTGTAAAGAATGCAGCCAGTCCAAACACAATGAAATTTTGAAGGAAGCTTTTTTTGGAAAACAGTTTGGAGGGTCCTCAAAAGAAAAAAAGAAAAAAAAAAAAAAAGACTTGCCAGTGGGACCTGGCAATCCCACTCCTTCATCATCATACATCCTGATGAAGCAATAATACAAAAAGATACACGCATGCCTGTGTTCACAGCAGCATTATTCACAGTAGCCAAGACATGAAGACATGGACACAATCTAAATGTCCATCAACAGATGAATGGATAAAGAAGATGTGGCACATATATACAATGGAATATTACTCAGCTACAAAAAAGAATGAAATAATGCCATTTGCAGCAACATGGATGGGCCTAGAGAGATTATCATATTGAGTGAAGTAAGAAAGAGAAAGACAAATACCACATGATATATCGCTTGTATGTGGAATTTAAATATGACACAAATGAACTTATCTATGAAACAGTCACAGATACAGAGAGGGCTTGCAGTTGCCAAGGGGGAGGAGGGAGGAAGAACTGGGAGTTTGGGATAAGCAGATGCAATTATACACAGGATGGATAACAACGAGGTCCTACTGCATAGCATGGGGAATTATATTCAGTGTCCCATGAAAAACCATAATGGTAAGGAATATGACAAAGAATATATGTATAACTGAGTCACTTAGCGGTACAGCAGAAAATAAACACAACACTATAATCAACTATACTTAAATTTTTAAAATATAAATACATAAAACTATTATATATAGAAAGGATAAATAACAAGGTCCTACTGTGTGGTACAGTGAACTATCAAATATCCTGTAGTCAACCATAATGGAAAAGAATATAAAAAAGTATATATATGTGTGTATATATAAAATATATTTTATATTTTTATAAAGACTGTAAGATATATATATATAATTGAATCACTTTGCTGTATAGCGGAAATTAACATAACACTGTAAATCAACTATACTTGAATAAAATTTTTTAAAAGGTTTTTTGACACTTCAAAACCAAATAAATTTCTTGAAGGAGATACCAGAAAGACACAGACAGTCATAGCAGCATGAAAGAATTTTAGACTTGGTGGGGAATGTTAAGTACAATCTGGTCCAAATTTCTCATTTTACAGAGTCCAAGGCCTAGTGAGGTTAAGTGAGCCTTCCAAATTCAGACAATCAGCCAGTGGCAGGACCAGAATTAATTCCAGGACAGACACGCATTCCCAACCACCACCACACAGACACAGCTCATTTATATTTTAACAAGCAAACTAAGACACAATGAAGTTAATTTCATTATCCTGTGACACCTACTTATATTTCTTTAGAGAGGGAAAACTATGATATATACGTTTATAAACTTTTATCATCTTACCCACATTCCATGGTATTTTTATTACATTAAACATTAAATTCAAAAATGAAGTATTCCATAATCTGATTTTTTTTAACAAAGTATCTTCAATTTTTCATGTATTTTCCAGTCTTTGCACACGTCATTTATTAAAAATCAGTACATATATCATATTATGTGTTATTCATTTGCCATTATGTTGGGGCAACTTGCATGTTGCTGTATTACTTTTATAATTATTTGGGAAGATAGTACTACCTATATAGATATAATACTCTATTCAGGTCACATACTTAATTTCACTATTTACCTACTGTAGAAATCTGATTTTGTTTCCTTTTTTAACAATTATAGGAAATAATACAATCAATGAATCTGTAACATTTTTCTAAATATAATATTTCTCTTCTTTTGAATGATTCTCTTAGGATAAAGACCCAGAAGATTCAGATAAAAAAAGACTCTAAATATTTTTATGATTCATTACCTACTACAAACTGCTTTCCAAAAATTATTTCAACTTACCGTGTCAATCAACAGGTTATGAGTATAGCAGTTTCAACAGAGACTTAAAATTGTGTAATCAACTGTTACACAATTTTATTTACCAGCTGGCACACTACTGTTTTATTGTGCATGATCTGATTTCTTATCTACAATTTTTTCCATGAGTCTATTTATTATACGTATTTTCTCCAGTGTATATTAAGACCTACTCAGTATTTCTTTTCACAGGACCTGATTTTCATATTAACCATAATACCTACATATCCTTTATTAAAAGCCATCTCAAAGAATTTCAGAGGAAGAATCAAAAATGAGTAACTTTTGGGTTTTGACATTTCTCTTAACATTAGTTCTTTAACCTAAACAAAGGTCTCAGTTCTTATGGTAATTCTCCTTATCCATTCCAATTTTAAACTGCTTCTCCAAACAGCTTTTCCTCTTTGCCTTATATAGAATTCTGCTCCTCAGCAAACTGTCTTTCATACAAATTAGGTATATTTCACAATCTCATAAATTGAATGCCTCATTACGCAAAAGCTGGAAAGAACATGAGCTGAGCAAGCTTTTAAAAATCTAGCATCTTTCAATTTTTAAAGTTTAAAGGGGGAAGGAGCTTACCTTTGCTTGCTTTTCAGCTCCAGGTCTGCTGCGGTGGCTACGCTGTGGCGTGTGTCACTAGAAGCAATCACCAGGTGGAGAACAGCTTCGAGCTCAGGCACCTGCTCAGCTTCTATGAATTTCACTATACCCAATTTGCACTGTGGATAAACGAAGGGAAGGAAAAACAGCGATGAGAGAAACAAAGACCACCACTCTGAAGTATCTGTTTAACATATTACTGTGGTCATAAGCCAAAGACTAACAGGACAGTAGCCACTCCTATTTAGCCTTACACTGTGCCAGGGACCATACTAAACCATACATATTCAGGATTTCATTTAAACCTCACAATCTATGAAATGAGTATCATTATACCCATTTTTTTGATATAAAAACTGAGGCAAGGCTGAAAAGATTAAGACATTTAATAAATGATAAAGGCACAATCCAAACCCAAGTCTCTCAGACTCCAAGGCCACTATAATACAAAGCCTTCCTATTTGGGTGAAAACCCTCTCTAGAATGGTGAAGCCTTGAACTGAAATCCAAATCTGGAGCCTCTGGGTAGAGTGTGGTACCTCAGGAGTGAAGTACTCCATGGATTCTTGTGACAGTTCAAAAAGAAATAACACTCACAGTCCATGGAGTTCTATTCTACTGCTAACATACTAACTCTGCCCTCTATATTCTTACATACTGAAAACAACATGATTTCAAACATATGCCAGAATTTCAAATGTAAATACAATTCTAATCAAACAGTATTCAATCTAACTGGCTAAAATGAAGCACAGACCGAAGAAGAGATTCTTAGATTCTGCTAAGAACTTCATGCAACATGAAGCAGCTATGAATTTCACTACAAATGACTGCATTTAGGATAAACACACCTGAAAAATGAAATGTTACCTTTAAAATCAGTTACATAATAGCTCTCATGTATATGAAATAGGACCGATAAAGTTTACAATTATTAATACTAAATGACAAAGGATGCAACTTTAAAAGGCAGACAAACGGACCATAAAAATGCCTGCCTCCCCTCTGTGTGTTCAATACAACTGACTTGCAACAAGAGCTACAACAGAGAAGATGCAAGCATTTACTGCAGCTGAGAGTGTCACTACATAAAGATTCACAGAAAAAGTGTTCAAAGGAAACTGAGAACAATACTCATGTCTAGGAATGGGAGACTAGTTTAAAACACATTATGTGATTTATGCATTATTTGATACAGACATTTAAAAAGACATTATTTTAAAACCTGACATATTGTTTAAAAAATGAAGGTCAAACAGTATACAACATATATAAAAATGTAATGTGTAAAATTACATTTGTGTACACACACATGTATATAGAGTAGGTGAAAGGTGAATGACAAACTAGGGTGGTGGTATTCCAAGTAATTTTTAATTTCCTGTTACAATGTTCTATATTATTTGAGTATTTACACTATCACTAACACTATCATGTGAAAAAAAAAGCTGTTTTATCTGAAAGAAAAAATGTAAAAAACAAAAGGGATATTTAAAAATTAGAGGAAAACAGCTTTCATCCTTGAAACCAAACTTCAAGGCTCAACCAAGAACTGGACAAAAGGCAATAATGACCAATGTAAGATTACCATTTAATGTTAACAGTGATTTTCCAGCACTGAGAGCTTTAGCGCTCAGACAGACCTAGATACAAAGCCTCCTACTAGGACTGAGACTGTGGTGAATCTCCAAACTCAGTTCTTTTTACAAAATGGAACCAATAATTTCTATGCCTTGTCAGTTCTGCTGTGAGGATTAAATGAGATCATGTATTCAAAGTACTCAGTATAGTGCCTGTCACATAGATCACACTTAAAAAGGAGCTTCTGCTAGTATTTACCTTTCTTTCTTTCTTACATCACAGTTTAAGAAAAAAGATCTATAAAATATGAAGATTTAATCTGTCACATAGAACCTTTGCTGAACAAATCATTCTATAAATTTGCAAGTGGCAAGAATGCCCACTTGAATTCTTCCCTTTCCTGGGAACACTATTTTGATCAGTGATCACTTACATTGCCAGAAAGAAAAGGACCAAATCATTTAGACTGCCATGGAGAGATAAAGGAAGGATTGGAAGACTAACCCATGTTGCTTGAATTCCAAAATAATTACATACTGATCTCATCTGTTCTTCCCTGAGGTGCCTGATGACACAGACACAGTGAGGCACCTTCTCTGTAGAGCACCAGTCTTTTTTAAAAGCTGCTCAGAGAACATCTGTGTCCTGTTTAAATCCAGAATAAAATTCTTAATGCCAATTTTTCAATTCCCAGGAAGAAATATAAAAGGGCGTCATGCTTTTTCCCCCACATGGTCACTTGTTCCTCACTTTACACAAAACGTACAGCCCTAAAAAGCTGAATAACATAAGATAGATTGTATTTTAACTGCACCAAAGCAGCTAAACATTAAACCTATAATTAAAAACTAAAATGAAAGAAGTTAAAGACATTCAATCTGTAAGTGGGCTGTATTTTATACGTGAAATATGGAAGCAACATTTGAAAAACTGAAGAGTTCTTCCCACTCCTCCCTCTCCCTGGGGCTTTAACCAATAAATGACATGATGATGTGAGCACATTATATCAATCACTCCTCTCAAATGTATTTCATTAGACAGCCTGAATAACTGGATTCTCTGACACATGCTTCCATGGACTGACTTCACAGGGGCCAGTGTGCAGGGTTAAGCTCCATATGAACACACAGTGTGTGATACCTGTTCCAACTGTTCAGGTGTCCAGGGGTTATCTCCAATAACTCGTTTAGCTGCATAAAAGCTCATTCCTGGGGGAGGCTGTGGTATTCCAGAACCTCCCCCACTATTTGAAGAAGAACCCTGTGCTGAAGATGAATTTTGGCGACTCTGGGATTCATTTAACACATATCTGGAAAGGAAATGGGAATTTAACCCCTCTATAAAAACACATACAAACACATGCATATGTAATACATTCAATTACATACTTTCCTCCCACAGAATTTTGTTGAAGAATAAACACTTGAAATTAAAATTTCATCATAAAGGAGAATTTTAAAGATAGGTATCTTTAAAAGGTATCTACATCCTCAGCAAATTAACCACTAGAGTATATCGGCTCAATATGACTACAAATGAACTGTGACAGTTACCAATAATGAATATAAGCATTCTGTTCACTCTCAATCCATAAATTATTATTTTAAAATTCACTATGAACCCACTAGATTTTGTTGACTGCAATGGAAGTTAAAAAAAAAAAAAAGCTATTGTTTTATACCCAAAGTAGAGAATAATTTTATATTCATTCCCATTTCTGCTCAATTCTACTTAAACTTCTTGTATCTCTCCATCAGAAAACCCAATGAAACCTCCAAACCACTTACCACACAAGCATATAATGCCCCCAAAATGAAAAAATTCAAAAGGACCCAAAGAAGAAAAATCATAATAAGGACCAGCTTTTTCCATTATATGTTCAAGGCATACAGCTTCACAGATATTTATTGATTTATCATCCTATTTCATTTTTAGCTTCTATAGATTAAAAATAAGATTTCTGGTAAATTCATTTTGAACCAATTAAACTGGTTAAACATTTAAACCTATTAAACATTTCTCATCTATAAAATGAAAATTTTGATATAAATAATGATTCAAGTCCATTTGAAATCTAAAATTCTAAGCTGACAAATTTCCAGACTTAATATTAAAATATCCGTTATGATAAAAATTAAACACTAGGAGCCTAACAGCATAGTAAACTATTCTACATTACTATATATCATATTCATTTCATTCCTAAATTCATCTAATTTTTTAAAAACTTGTTGAAGAACCACTTTAATATCTGTATATAAACAATGCAAATTCTCACTGGGAAGAAAAATGTGAGGGACCACTGGCTTGGATACATTGCGTGCCTAAGTTAAATTTGGACTTTGAAGTTAAATTACCAAAGCCATCATCACCTGCCAATTCTGGCTGCCTCCTGATTTAACGACTATAAAAGGAGATTTCTGTTTATTTCTAAGTTATAGCAAGACTGGCAGTGCACAGGAAGTAAACCAATCAATTACTGAATAGCTAATACTGTACAGACTGTCATCCCAAACACCAGGGAGAGGAGCAACAGGAGGTGTAAGACCGAGTGTCTGCCGACCGGAGCAAGCTGAGAAATAACACAACACACGCAGCAGCAGAGGATGTTACCAGATGACAAAGAAAGTGCAGGGAAATAAGAGACGATGTGACACAAGTTCCACGGGAGCTTCCCTGGCGGCTCAGCTGGTAGAGAACATGCCTGCCAATGCAGGAGACACAAGAGATGTGGGTTTGATCCCTGGGCCGGGAAGATTCCCTGGAGAGGAAATGGCAACCCGCTCCAGTATTCTTGCCTGTAAAACTCCAGGGACTGAAGAGCCTGGTGGGCTACGGTCCATGGGGTCACAAAGAGTCAGACACAACTGATCACACGCATTACAGAGGTAGTGGAAGGTCCAGAAAATAAAGCCGCCAAATCAGGAGGGTAGGAGGAGAACAAACGGGAGAGGAGAGAAAGTACAGCGTCAACTCTCTTGTGGCCAAGGGAGGGACAGACGATGGGGAGCCCCACATGCCAGGCTCATGGTGTAGATTACCGAAGAAGCACAATGGAAGCCGTATTTTAGAAAAGTATCTCTGGCAGCAGGACAACCTAGAAAATGAGCAGCCTGGAAGCAAATCACCATGTGGGCACTATACCAGGAACCTGAGCGGGAGCAAACAGCTCCTGACTTCAAAGAGCTCCCAGTCTAGCAGGAGAGAGGGACATGTCAACACCGCATTAGGAACTCCAGTGGCACCAGAGATGGTGCTCAGTGTGATGCGGACAAGGACGAGAGTCCTGGGCAAGGGGCTTACGTCCGAGACAACAGAGCTGACGTCTAAGCTCCTCTCTGAGGCTGTTTCAAAGTGACTTTTTTGGCTGTCGTTTCTCAATGTTGTCTTTCTTTCTTTCTTCCTTTCTTTTGTGGTGGGGAGGCATTCTAAGCAGAGGGAACTGTATGCTCTTAAAACAAAGACAGGCCATGAAATGCACAAGTACATGTAATGACTGGAAAATATCAGCCCAAGGATTTTAAGGTGTAACTTGGTAAGATCTGCGTTTGAAAAATCAGGAAACTGCGGCAGTGTAGAAGAAGAGCAGCTGGTGAGAAAGACGTGAAAAGAGGTTAAAAGAGCCCGAACTAGAAGTTAGCAATGGGAATTATTCCGGGGCACATGGAGGCGGTGGTAGGGGGTTTTATGGAATTGACATGGAAGCAACCAGGAAGAGAAAGCTGGAGGCAACTTATAATTGTATGCCTACATGGCTAAGAGAATCATCACAGCACTGATGTAATTAAAGGAGAGAAACTACGTTTACTGGGAAAGATTGATTTCATCGTGGATGGGTCAAGTCTGAAAGCACCAAAGCAGCTCCAGGCCGTTAAGATCAGTAAGCAGTGGGGCTGGAGTTTAGGAGAGGTCAGGGCTGCACCAAAGTGAATCTGAGACACACTCATTTTCACGTGAAAGTTGAATCACTGAAAAGAGTACTGGACTCTACACAGTAAAAGCAGTCAAGAACAAGGTCACTTGTTTTGTTTTGCTTTGTTTTACTTACCCATAAGGCATCAAAAGGACATCTAGCATGAAGTCCAAAAGCAGCTGCACAGTCTTTGGTTTCTCAGCAAGATTAAACGGAGAAGCTGATTTTGATGATTCAACAGGGTATTTCATGTGAAAAAGGGTTGGTATTAAAAGATGCATTAAGCTGAAAAAACAATTACATTTATTGCAACTATTTAAAAATAAGGGTTTTTTATACATGCAAATAACAGACAAAACAACAAAAAGTCACATGACAAAAAATAGCAATCATAGCAAGGACCATTCATCTTCAAAATTACTCATTTACAAAGTCTAGGGACTGGCCTAGATTTCATTCTTATTTCTTTCTTATTGAAAGCTCAGTATATTGAGTGATAAGTGACATTTTAGCCAACCTGACTCATCACAAAAACACCCTGAGAAACATGTATATAATATGAGCTCAATATTAGTATCTATTACCACAAGAGATTTAATATGAAACCTTAGGTAAAGTTCAACTGACAACATGTCCTGTCAATCATTGTTTTCCTTTTTTATGTTTAATTAAAAATAAAGTCATTCTAAAGCTAAAGAAATTAAACATCAATCATGTCAATATTTGGAATATAATATTAAATTTCCACTGTGTGAATTTAAGTAACACAGCTTCAGTAATTCCTTCTTTCACTATACCTGTTGCTATGAAAACAATTTCAAAAAGCACTTACAATGTCTATTAATTTTACTTGTAGGAGGTCTTTCTGTACCAGCTACCACAAGAACACAGCCCTCTGCACCTTGTTATCCTGTTACACGCGTGCACACAGTCACTAAAGGGATCCTACCACACGCTCCCCTAAGAAAAATTTTTTTTACTTGTAAATGTGAGCATTAAGATTTTACAAACTATTTATGCTCTAAAAAGCGAACTGAAAACATGATTTAACTCTTTCCTCCATAGCTTCTCTTCATGTTTCTCACCACAAGGCTAGGATACAGAACTTTTGGGCTAAACCGAGAAGCTAAGGATGACAGTCTAAATCTTTTCATCTCTTCAATTCCCACATGAATACAAACGAATAATCAGTTTCTTAAGAAAACTGCTCTGAAGCTTTATGTCCTCCGAGAGAGAAAGGTTTGATGAAAAGCATATTAGAGCTCTAATTTTTGCAATCACAAGCTCTAACTTTTGCAACCAAGAAAATCAGTTGCTTCAAAAATAACTGACCAAACTGAAAATGCATTTAGATTGAAAAAAATGTTAACAGTTCTGTACAGTTTCCCATATGCTCACAAGATATCTTATAATTTACAAAATTAACCAAACGGTCATGTTGAGGTAACGCAGCAATGTCGGCTGAAAGAGTTCAACTCAAGCCTTTGTATTTGGCCAGGTGAAACCAGACGTGTGGATCTGTTTTTCAACAGCAGCACTGACTCTCAGAGGTGGGAACCAGCATACCTGTCCTGCTGGGGCTGAGGCTTTCCTTCCATGGCAGTAAGAAGCGTAGGAGCCAGCTCACACTGTTTCTCCACCGGCAGCCGAGGATAGCCCATCTTAACATAAATTATAGTAAAATTCTGACGCAATGAGAGAAAGGCAAGTTAAAGTTAGTATACAAGAAATATTCAAGGATTTCAACAAAAATGTATGGTTGATAACCTAGGTAGTTATCTTACAATGAAGAAACTGAATCCTCCTTCCTCATGCTTATCACCTGTTTATTACAGCCTGGCCAACCAGTCTGTCTCAGGAAGAACTCCAGCCCCACTTACTCAAAATGCTTACTTTAAGATGGGCTTCATAGGAGGGAGCATGACCTAGTCTACAGCATTTAAACATACATCAAATCATCATGCTGTATGCCCTAAACATATACAACTCTATTTGTCGGTTATGTTTCAATAAGCCTGGGGGCAGGGGGGGAATTAGGTACTCACACGTGCAGTAACTTTTCACTGAAAAGAAAAAAGTAATCCTTTGACTTACCTACACTGACATACTACACACCAGTGTCAGATCTCCCAGTTTGTTACATTAATCCTTTCAAGCTAAGAGGAGGCCCTTTCAAGCTAAGAGGAGGTTCCAGGATGTCATTTCCCAGCTGGTCAATTACTAAAATAACCTCAGTACATGTGGCACTGTGGTTCCTCACTCCAACACCTGACCAATGGATGATGAAGCAAGTGGGAAGTGTGCGAGCATCACTATAAACCATGTAAATGCCTCATTGTAAGCAAACCCATAAATGCATATCCAGATTTACACATAAGATAGAAATTTGCTTTTCTGAAGGACTTTAGAACGGCCTTCGTAAAACTGTTCCTTTAAAGACATCCTATTTGGCAGTTGTACGGGCACGCACTGTTCCTATCTGCTTAGAGAAAGACACGTGTATAAGGGAGCTGTATGCCCACAGCAGGCACAGACAAGATGTCTAGGCCAGTAGGTGGCTCCAAAGGTTTGGAATCCAGATGGTAGATAAGACCCAACAGCTTCTGCCTCAATGCCAGGAACCACAAGGACCAGGAACAGAACATCATCTGCCATTACATGGCATCAATATTTTTTACATTTCATTTTCATGAGAGAACATTTAATAGGAATATTTCTTACCAGCCCCAGTTTACTCTCTTTTAAAAAGAGTATCTTTCTAAATATATAATATATATATCAAATATATTATTTTTAGTTCAGCCTTCCTATCTCTTCCTTTTTACCTTTTTTTCCTTCTTATATCATCCTTTACTTATTCTATGCTACATAACCCTTCTCTTTCTATTCATACCAACGTCTCATAATCTTTTACTAAGAATCAATCATTCTTTTATATATCAACATACCTGACACATCACTACATCAACATTCCTTCGCCCTCTGTAAAACGGCCATGCATTAACCTGTTCCTACCATTTCCTCCAGGTGAATACTCAATGGAAAAACAGTGTGTTCGTCTGAAGAAAAACATCTCATGTTTTATTTAGAAATAGTCTAAGATGAAATTCTAGGCTGGCCAATATACTGATAACATCTACAAAACATTATGAAAGAAAACGTCCTGTAAGTCAGACAATACTCACTGTGACAAAGGAGACTGCAGCGGGGTCCTGGTACTGAACCAACAGTGTCTCTACTGGGAGCTGTATCTTGGGGCGGCTTTTTATGCGCTTATTCAGATGGACCAACAGTTCCATTACCTAAAATAGAGGAAGGCATGAACTGAAATTCTTGATCATATTTTAAAAACAAATTCATTTCTCAACTATTACCTATTTTACTTTTTTTCTTGTAAAGGATGTAAATTTGGCATCCCAGAAAGGGAGTATAGAATATAGGAATCTTGCTCCAAAATGCTATCCCCAAGAATCCATATACCAGAATTTTACTAGGCAATGCATTTCACAATGTCCTTTAAGTTAATTAAAGTTGAGATTCCACAGAGGCCTGTACTGAGGCACAGTCCCCCAGAAGACGGTGAGCAAATGACTGCAACACACCATGCTACAGACTGAATATCCGTGTCTCCCAAAATTCATAGAGCAAAGCCCTAATCCCCACTGTGATTTGGAGGTCATTGGGTTTGGATGAGGTCATGAGGGTAGAGTTCCCATGATGGGATGGATGCCCTTATAAGGAGATGAAGATACCAGAATTCTTCCATTCTCTGTCATCTGAGGATAAAGCAAGAAGACAGCCCTGTGTAAACCATGAAAAGTTCCTGATGAAGAACCTGACCATGCTGGCTCTTTGATCATGGACTTCCAGCCTCCAAAACTGTCAGAAATAAATGCTGTTTATGTCATATGGTCGGTGGTATACTGTTAGAGCAGCCCCTATAGACTAACTAAAAGTACTACAGAAAGAGAAACATTCAAGGTACTGTGAGTTTCAAGAAGAAAATGTGTCTGCCAAGATCAAGGAGGACTTCAAGGAGAAAGTGACAGGAAACAAGGTCCTAAAGAGCAGATGAAATTCCAAGCAGAAGGTCAGTTATAAGCAGGAATAAGAGGTCTAAACGAACACGGTGCGCTCTATCTGAGTGAAACATAGACTGGTAAGAGATAAAAGTGGGGCTTAGATTATAAAAGGATTTGGGTAAAATGCTGAGAAGTTTTTACTTTATTCTGAAGATCATCTGATTCTATTAAGAGTTTAAAGTAAGTAACACCAAGCTTCCTCTCCTTTACGTGGGAAAAGACGGCAGAGACCGAGGTCAACAAGCAACAATTCTCATGGGAAGAAAGGAAGCTACAGAGGCTCATGTCAAATGACCCCAGTCTTACTATAAAAGTGGGATAACACCACTTTATCTAACTAAGAAAAGAGCATTGAGATATAAGATTTTTACAAAGCCTTAACTAAAGACTCAAGAATTTAAAGTGAGACTATTCCAGAGGGCACAGCTTACACTATTCTCCATCATTTCTGGAATCTGAGCTCTAGCTTCAAAGCAAGTATTAAGAAGAGCTTATAGGGATGTTCACAGCAAAAGTTCAGTTATTTACAGCAATCATGAAATAAGTGCATTTTAAGAATAACATATCAAATAATATTCATTAAACAAGTGATAATAATAATCATAAAATAGCTGACATTTATCAAGCAGTTTCCATGCAGAACAGCACTTTGCCTTCCTTGTCTCATCTGATTCTCAAAACCACTGGGAGAGGTGCTATTATCACTCCCAGTTGATCGAGGAGACAGCAAGTGGCACAGTCAAGATCTGACTCCAGGATCCGTATTTTCAACCTTATAAGACACACTGACAGTTGAGCTCAATTCATCTAAAGTGTCTGTCACTGTGAGACACTCTCAGGACCCTGGGACTTTGCAAAGACCGAGAATTCTACATTACCATGCTTACCTCACCCAACCTCCTGCCCATCCAGATCTGTGATTCAGCTGGATGACAGGGGAAAAAGTCAGGAGACAGGCCAAAGGAAACAGACCTCCTCCGACAATCTAAGCTAGGCTGATTCCTATAAGGACCCAATGGAAAATCATCACTGATGGAGATAAACAATCGTGCCCAGAATTACATACTCTCTTATTTATCACAGTTTTAAAATTTTAAGTCAATTAATTACTTAATTTTCTTCTAGCAATATTATCACCTTAAATATTGATTCACTTCCCACATTTGATTATCTACTGCCTGGAACCCTTTATAAACTCATAAAAATCAAGATATCCACTGTACCAGTCCTTCCCCCAGCTAAAATCAACAACAGTTAACCTCTGTCAGGAAGCCTCAGAATTATTAGTCATGGGTGTATAATATTTTGTCTCTGTCAGTTCGTATTACTCATTCATTTAAATTCATTTGTTCATTAGTAAACTTTTTAATCGAAGTATAACATATAGCTGAAAAGCAAAGTTAAGAATGTGTATGGCTTAATAAATTTTCACAAAGGAAACACATTTTTGTAATACCAGAAGTACAAAGTTCCTGCACCCAACTCACTAGCGCCTCTTCCTGACTTCTAATACCAGATTTAAATTTATATCAACAGAATAGGATGAACTCATGTGTTTTTCATTCTGTATTATATCTGATTCTCATCCATGTTGTTGTTCACAGTAATGGTTCACTTTTACTGCTCTACTAGGAAAAAAACCAGAATGTATCCATTCTCCTCCATCATGATAGATATTAGATTATCTCCAGTTTGGACCATTAGGAATAATTACAATGAACATTCTTAGTTATGTCTTTTGGTGCACAAGTATAAACATTTTTATTGTATATAAACCCAGGACTGGAAATGCTTGGTCATGAAGTATACATATGACAAACCTTAGAATATTTCCAAGCAGTTTTCCAAAGTGGTTATACTAATTTACACTCCCACCAGCAGTGGTCAGTTTTAATTTTATGTAAAATAGAATTCTACATAACATATCTCATTTTCCTTAAAACAGGAAATGTACTCTAATGATATGTCAGTAGAAATCTAAAACTTATTTCTCTTGTGAATTCCCTGCTGGTCCAGTGATTAAGACTAGGAGCTTTCACTGAGATGGCCCAAATCCAATCCCTGGCCGGGAACTAACTCCTAGTTTCACTGACTATAAATCTTTACATGCTGAAACTATTTATACATAAGTTTTTACTAAAAAATACTCTGCTTTTATATGAGTCTTATTTTTATGATTAAAAAAAGGTATAATGTTTGTAACTGCATTCTAGATTTGTGACAAATATCTATATCTTTTATTAACAATTACATAATAACCAAAAGTCCAATTATTATATTGGTTCTATTTGCAAAAGGTATTAGTATAAGTATAGGACTGTACAAATCATGAAAGTCTGACCAGATAGCCATATTTCAAAATAATTAAAAATCTGACCCAGTATCTAATACTTCAAAACAAATAAAAGGGAAACATACATCAAGCCTCCACCACCTGGAGTCAAAATAAAGTGAAAGTCACTCAGTCGTGTCCGACTGTTTGCAACCCCATGGACTATACAGTGCATGGAATTCTCCAGGTCAGAATACTGGAGTGGCTAGTCTTTTCCTTCTCCAGGATATCTTTCCAACCCAGGGATCGAACCCAGGTCTCTCGCACTGAAGGCGGATTCTGTACCAGCTGAGCCACTAGGGAAGCCCGGAGTCAAAACAACATGCAGGCAAATTATGTTACTGCTCTCAGCCATTCTTTCATCCCCACCTCTCATTCACTCACCCTTCATGTACTGAATTTACTTTCATACGTAAGTGAAAGAATGAACGTGGTTGCCATCAAATGGAGGCAAAGCCTGGCAGAAATTACTTAGTTTGGGATTATCTCTCATGTGTCACAAAGCTAATTATTTAGCTTCTCTGAGCCTCAGCTTTTTTCTCGATAAAATGGGAATAACATGAGCTTCTATACCTTGCAGAGCTGTTAAGTAAGTTGTAATGAATTGAGAGACAATAACCACATAGGCATTTAATGCTTTGCATTATTATCATTTTCAGAACCACTTTTCCTCATTTGCAGAAATCAAATGATAACACTTCACAGGCCATTGTGAGGATTAAATGAAAATATATGTCAGAGTCTAGCACACTGCTTAGAATGTAAACAGGTATCTCAGCTGTTAAATCTCTTTTCCCTTAGGCCAGAAGTTTCCACACTTACTTAACAGCAAAACCTCTGTATCAACAGAAATGATATGTAAAAAAAGCAAATAAAATTGGTATTTTATAATATAAAACAAAGTTCACAATAATTATATCTTTAATACTTTATTCTATTTTGCTGCTTTTTAAAATTATAATAGAAAAACCCATTTATTACAACAGATCAAAAAAAGTCATAATCATCCCTTTTCCCTAGTCCACTCACAGCCACTCGAAGACACCAGTGTTAACAGTCCACTGTTCTTCCTCACATCTTTCTCTGCAGTCACATAAACTTCTACAAACATATTTACATCTTTAGATTTTACTTCTTTACTTTTTACAAAAATGAGCTATATGTCTGCTTTGTTTCCAGTTAAAAATATATAAGCTTCTTAATTTAGACCTAACTCATTCTTTGTTAATAGTTGCACAATATTCCACAGAATTCAAAGTTGTTTTCAAAAAATCACCTGTACTACTCATCACTCAAAGTAAATACATGTTCACATATTTCCTTCAAGCTTTTTGTAAAAAGGTTAGACAAAGTCACCAATAGATCAAAGTCAGCATTATTTGGAATATGAGAAGAAAATCAAAGGCAAACTTCCAGGGAAGAAGCTCCAAAGGTCCTTTTTCAAATTAGCAAGTTTCTAAAAACCTGACATGCTACACAATGAAATATAAAAATGAAATATTTTTTCCTGAATTCTACAGCTTGAAAAACAAAGAAGAAAGCTATGACTTCTTTGGAAAAGATCTTTAACATATATATATTTATTGACAAATATCTTGGAGAACACACAGGAGGCAGTGAGAAAACAAGTGTAATAAGTAAACTGAGGAAAAAAGGCAGATATTGCTTAGAATTCTAACAATAGTAAGTGATTCAAAGTTTCAGACAGGATCCAACCACAAAACAGCTCACCAGATCCTCAGTGCTTTCTAAAGAAGTAAGAAATAGAAGGGTAGAGGGAGAGGGAGGAAATCTGATCAAGATAAAATAATTTATTTGCTGGTAACTGAGTAAAACATTTTGTTTATGCAGATACAAATTAATGATTGAAATGTTAAGAATGTGGATACACTGGCCTGATTAATCATTATATTAAGACAATACAGGTGATCAAAGGCCTACACAGAAAATGTGTGGCAGGATGAGAAGGTGAGGAAGGAGAAGAGGGAGAGATGGAGAGACTGAGAACAGATCAAGTGATGAGCAAGGTTAATAACCAGACCGATGTAAAATGCCCTCAATCCAAACCTCAAAAAGAGAAAGTGACATGCCAACCATATTGATGAAGAGATGCAGCCAAAGTAAATAAAGTTAAACTGATCAGCTGAGCCAAAGATTCACCAATCAAACCTACATGGAAGGAAAACACTGGTTACAATACTCATCTCAGAGGAGAGGTACTAGGGTAAGAAAAAAATCTTAAATGGCATTTAAAAGACAAGAAACGTATGTAACATATTATAAATTACTAAGAAAGACAAGATCTTCAATTTGTGCACCAAAAGCCATCCAGGTGAAATTATTAAAAAGAAAATCAGAATAATTACAACAGCAGCAGGAGACTGTAATTCACTATCAGTTTACAACAGGACCAGAAGACAGGCTTCTCAAGAAACGAGAGAACAGTGCGGAGTGGCCTCTCCACACACTGAGCTCCCATATTCTACACAAAGGAACTATTCTTTTTAATCTAATGGATAGTTTTTACGAACATCAGAAATTACATACTTTAAAAGATTAGAGCATTTGCTCACTTTGGTTCCCAATCAGAATGCAATAAAACCATGCAAATTTTACACAAATTTGAAACTAAAAACAATATTCTTATAAACTGTCAAGTCAAAAATAAAATAACCTAAAACTGCTCATCAGTATAACAATGGGGTATAAGTGAAAGTCAAAGTCGTTCATTGTGTCTGACTCTGTGCGACCCCCTGGACTAGACCCTGACAGGCCACTCTGGCCATGAGATTCTCCGGGCCAGAATACTGGAGTGGGTAGTCTTTCCTTCTCCAGGGGCTCCTCCCGACCTAGGGATCGAACCCAGGTCTCCCACAAAGGAGGCAGATAGATTCTTTACCGTCTGAGCCACCAGGGAAGCCCAAGAAAACTGGAGTGGGCAGCCTATTCCCATCTCCAGGGGATCTTCCCGACCCAGCAAGCGAACCGGGGTCTCCTGCAGTGCAGGCAGATTCCTTACCAGCTTAGCTACAAGGGAAGCCCAAGGAGTATAACCAAAATAGTAATCAAAAAGAAACCCTCAAGCTGAAGCCATTTTTGGTTCTGTTTCTTTTTTTTTTTTCACTTTAAACAAGTGACAAGCATGCCAAGTTTCACTTTCGTCTGTAAAATGAAAATCATATTTATACCTCACATGATCTTGTGAGGATTTAAGTTATTAGCATTTTTCCTGGCACATAATAACCTCTATCATTACTGTATAAACTGAAATCTTACGTGAGAAAAATATACTAAAGGAAAACAAAAAAAGGAATAATTTAAATACAAACAGAAGAAAAATACACTTTTAAAAAAATCTAAAAGCTGTTTTTTGAGACTCCCCTGGTAAGTCCTTGGTTAAAAATCTGCCTTACAATGCAGAGGACGAGGGTTCAATTCCTGGTCAGGGAACTAAGATCCTGCATCCCCCAGAGCAACTTAGGCTCAGGTACCACAACTAGAGAGAGTCTGCCTGCAGCACCACTGAGCCTGTACGCCACAACGAAAGATCCGGCATGATGCCAAAGAAGGTCCGATGCAGTCAAAGAAACAAACAAGTACTTTTTTTAAAAAAAGACTGCAAATTCTTTTAAAAAAGGTGTTCTCTCTCCTTAAAAAAAAAAAAATGGTAGTAACAAAAAAAAGGAGAAACAAGAATGGAATTTCTCCACTTGAATGGTAAAAGAATATTAAGAGAAACAGTATGATAGAGGTGAACAATATACAACCCAACATATAGATGGTTAGAGATAAATGATTTTCTATAAAAGATAAAAACACAAGGAAATGTAAAAACCCTAAGTTAAAAAAAAAAAAACACCTTACTGAAAATACTCAGCCTAGAAGCCTAGACTGACACAAAAACTTCCTCCTTTCCTCTCCTGTCTCCCCTGCAAGTCTTTCTCCACCCCACAGCCAGAGCGATGGTGTCACAGTCACCAGCCCCCTTGGCAAACTGCCGCTGGACTCCCCACGCCTGACCTCCCACCCCCTTCCTCTGATGCGCTGGGAGCAGCCCTGTGGCCCTCTTCAGCTCCCTGCCAGCCTTACACTCAGTTCCAGCTCCAAATCTCTGCACAGGGCCTTCTCTGCCCTTACTGGTCTCCCATTTCTGCGCCTGGCTATTTTCTACACATCGCAGAGGCCTCCCTTACACCCTACATTTAACTTAAATCAAGTCCCCAAATATATTCTTTCATAGGATCCTTTTCCATCTTAGCACCGACTGCAACTTTAACTCTATTTGCCTGATGGTTTAATACTGGTCTCCCTAACTAGACGTTTCTTTCCTTCACCAAGGTACTCCTACCACCTGGCATATAAAAGGTACTCAGCAAATATTTGCCAAATGAATGATGAGACTAAATAAGGAAACAGAAACCAATGTATGAAGGCCTTTTATATCTTGCTATTCTGAGGGTAAGAAAAGGCCATAGGAGAGTTTTAAATAGGAAAATGACAAACACATATCTATCTCAGCAAAGCAGTTATTAACAACGGGCATGTCAAATATTAATATATGACAAGAATGTCCTATTCCTTCCTGTAAACAGAACAGACATTCTTAAAAGATACTCTTTCTCCACTGAACTCAAACTGGGCCTCAAAATCCCTCTCAGGGCAGACCTCCAGGAAGGTCACTGCCAATCAATTAGAGTGGCCCAAGGGATGAAATCTGATGATAGATCAAAAACCCAAAAGTCTAGTATAAATACACGGGAAGACTAATGAACTATTTTAAACTGAAGAGTCCAAATGTTCCCTGTAGAACATTAGGTTAAAAAAGAACATCTTGATGTCACAGTTATGCAACTTTTAGTATAGTTCTTTACAAAAATCCTAAAACAGGAGCTATGCAAGAGTGCCTGGCTTTTAAAAACATCTCTTTTGCTTACCTTAAATTAAGTTCATATTCACTGTCATGCTTAGCTGCTCAGTTATGCCTGCCTCTTTGTGACCCCATGGACCCATGGACGCCATGACTGCCCGTGGGATCTCCAGGCAGGAATACTGGAGTGGGTTGCCATTCCCTTCAGGAAATCCCTGGTCCTCAGGAATCCCTTTAAATTAAGTTCATATTCACAGCCAATGATTAGAGAGGATTTTTGCACCCCTGATGCAAAGAGCTGACTCACTGGAAAAGACCCTGGTACTGGGAAAGATTGAAGGCAAAAGGAGAAGAGGGGCAGCAGAGGATGAGATGGTTCGAGTGCATCACCAACTCAACGGACAGGAATCTGAATAAACTCCAGGCGACACTGAAGGACAGAGGAGCCTAGCGTGTTGCAGTTCATGTGGTCGCAGAGTTGGACACAACTTAGCAACTGAACAACCACCACTTTTCATACTGGACTCAAGAGCATGGATTTTAGATCAGGCCTCCATACATTCCAGAACAATTATCTCAACTATTATCATCGAGTACTGATGCCAAGTTTATTGGAGCTAAAAGTAGCTGTGCTAAGCATTCCAAAGGTACTCTGAAATCATGGAAGGAGGTTATGGACTTACTGTCCATTTGTGAAAGGCCTCAACTGGGTTCAGGAAGCTAGATTTCAATAATGGAAACAGAAAACTCACTTCATAAAATCCATCCATGTATTCCCCATTTAATCCCCCCGCAACAGCCCCAGCATGCTTACCTTTTTGCGCACGCCTTCTTGGGTGCTGGACAGCTTGAGCAAAACAGGAGGAAGGAATTTAGATATGATATTCTGTAACTGCTCATCTGTTTCAGCATGTCCAAGTCGTAAAAAGACTCGTTCAAGCTGATCTAAAACATAAAAAGAAAAAAGGAGAACTTAGCAAATCAAACAGGACCAAGACTAATCACTTTTCTTGCCTAATCCTTTTTTCTATATGCAGATCTTTCAGTCAGAACTTTAACCATAGCTAGCCCTGTATACGGATGATTTTGGCCCCACTGTCAAACAATACTAAAAAGGTTTACTAGCTAATTATCCTGTCTTAGAACTGTCCTGGTCATTTAACCTCTAGAAGGGAAGAAAACAGCTAAATTTCTCTGCTACTCACAAAACTATTCAGTGCTTCTAAAGGATGGGGATACCAGAAAAGATACAAAGGTTTTTAGGAAATCTTTTAGATAAGAGAGCCAGGAAAGAGAACTTTAATCAGATACCAGTGATCTGGTCTTTGGTGAAACCATCTTACTGATGAAATTTCTGCAAAGACAGAATCACTGCCCACTACTACTGGAATTAGCCAAACAGACTGTGAAAGATAAATTTCCACCAAGAAAGCCACTGAGAAAGAAACATCTTAACACCATAGGGATGCTTTCAGCAAAACCCAGTCTGTGATAACTGGGTTATCACAGAATAAACAACTAACACACTCAAAGTTTCCATCTGTTCAATCAATACACTGCAGGGGAGGGAAGAGGTAAAAGGGGAATTTACCAATGGCAAATGACTGGATATTTGACTTTTGTTAATTAGTGTTTATTTTTTAGATGTTATAATTGTATTGTGGTTATGTTTATTTTTTTAGAGGTTCTTATAAAAATGATCAGTAGTGATTAGGGAGCCTTCTAAGGGGCTGAAAATATCCTACATCTCACATTCTGAGTGGTGATTACAAAGATATATATTATAAAAAGTCACAAGCTCTACACTTTCATACTTTCTACTGTATCTACTATACCTCAACTTTAAAATTTATTTTAAAAATTTAAAAGAGTTCTTTCCTTCCAGAGATAAAGACTGAAATATCTACTAGTGAAATAACATAGCAACTTAGATTTACATCAAATAATTGAGGATGTACTGGAAATCTGCTGAAAGAGTAAATTTCTGATGTTCACCTCACCAAAAATAGAAGGCAACTGTGAGAAAGATATTTTAATTGGCTTAACGGAACTATTCATTTCATTATGTATATGTGTATCAAGTTATCACGTTGTACACCTTAAATACATATAATTATTTCAAAAAGTAAAAATAAATAAAAATAGTCATGGCTTCAGTCAGGTCCTCATTTTAAAATAAATAAATAATTGGGGGTGCTGGGGTGAGCTATAGGGAGAAGCCATACAAATGACACCAAGATTGGTCATTAGTTGATAACTGTATAAGCTATGGGATAGATACTGAGAATTTGTGCTTTAGTGCATACTTGAAATTTCCACAATAATTTTCAGAGAAAGATTTATATATATATATACATGCACACACACACAAAGATATAGATACATAAATATAGATACGTAGACATGTATCTCCACGGGGAGCCTAGAGGCAATGACAACCTGGCACAAGCTAGTAGCAACACGCACCCCCAGTGCCCAGACCTTAGTTTTTAAAACCATTCTCCAGGCAAAGGAGTCCGACTCCAGGGCCAGGGTGGAGAACAAACCAGGTGGACCTGAAGCAACCTGCAGAAAGGAAAGGGGGCCAGATAGGAAAGGGGGCCTGGAATGGGGCAGAAGGATGCTGGAACCACCCTGAAAGAACTCCATCACAGTCAAGGCTGGAACAAACTGAGGAACTAATAACACAGCATTGGATTCTAACCCAAAGTATAAAAGAAATCTACATGACCCAGTGATATAAATAAATGACTGAATGGTTAAATGCATGGAGGAAAAGAGGTAAGTCTTTCTTACAGAATTTCAATGAATATATGTGTAGATACTTCCTCCTATAGGAGACAGACCTTAATTCCTGCCTCTAACCATCACCCCAGCAGGGTAGACCAGATTTAGCGACTTGCTTCCAAAGAATAGAAGAGAGAATGAAGAAGACGTTAACTTCACAGTGGTACAACTGGATAAACACTATTTTAACCAGGTGATGCCATGGTGGGTACCAGGCTCCCAAATGTGACAAGAAGGGCGTTTCACGTCTGGGGTATTCCTTCCGAAAACTCATGACCTCTATCTAGACAAGGAATAACACAAACAAACCAACAACACCAAGTCAAAATACATCTCACAGGACACATGGCCAGTACTGCCCAAGATTTTCAAGATCATGAAATAGAAAGACTAAGAAACTGTCACAGACCAGAGGAGTCTGGGGAGACGTGACAGCTAAATGCAGTGTGGCAACCTGGACTGGATCCCAGAACAGAAAGAGGACGTTAGTGGAAAAACTGGTGACATCCAAATAAAGTCTCAAGTTCAGCTTTTAAAACAGTAAAGGAAGGAATGGGGGAGAGGTGCAGATGCTGACTCTGAGGTTAGCAGGCCGAATGCTTCTGTTTGCTAGTAGCTGAAACACTGCTATAAAAGTAGCTCTTAAAGACAATGGATTCAATGTGGAAGTTAGAGGTAAGGTGTCTCTGCCCTGCCTCAGCGCCTCAGAGATCTCAGGCAGTGGAAATTACAGATTTTAGCTACAGAAACTTAGAATTGTTCTGCGGAAGAAGGCAGAGCTAGATTCTTCATAAGAAACTGATCTGCAGAATCTGTGCCAAAGGCTTAAAAAAAAAAATCAAGTGACATCTGGTCCCTTTCATTTTTCATACAATCAGTTGGGTGCTGCTTCTGTATGCCCAAGACTTCCCTGGTGGCTCAGATGATAAAGCGTCTGTCTACAATGCGGGAGACCCGGGTTCAATCCCTGGGTGGGGAAGATCTCCTAGAGAAGGAAATGGCAACTCACTCCAGTATCCTTGCCTGGAAAATCCCACGGACAGAAGGGCCTGGTAGGCCATAGTCCATGCGGTCACAAAGAGTCGGACACGACTGAGCGACTTCACTTTCACTTTCTGTATGCCCAGCAGTTTCTCCCTCACTAGAAAGGAAAAGATAACATCCCAACACAGTAAAACTGCTATTGATGGGAATGTGGGAATGGAAAGAGAGGGCGCTGGACATCACATGGGGGTCCTTGTCAGAGAAGTCGAGCCCTCTTAAGGAACAGCCAGCGCCTCTACACCCTTTGAGGAGGTCAGGGTCACACTGCTGCATCATTCTGAGTAACAGCAGTACTTTCAATAAACCACCATCAATCGTGTTCAACTTTATGAAAAGGAAAGTAAATAAAAATGCAGATGTAATCGACCACTGACCTTTTCAGCCTACAACGTCAACAAAAACAGGGGAAAATATTTGGTAACAGGATGGTGGCTGAATCCTGTTGTCAGAGGCACAAGAGGAGGAGAACCTGTGCCTTTCCTCTCGACCCTGGACGCTGAGCCCCGGGAGAGTGACAGTCCGCATCAGGCCTCTAACCCCAGACGTGTCTATTCAGAAACAAGAAGTGTAACCAAACGTTCCGAAAATTCAAGAGGAATCTAACATTCAAGTTCACCCTTTGCAAGGACTTAGTGTTCAGCTGTAGGAATTGAGATCCTCTAGGTCATCACCAAAGCATCTGAGGTATGACAGACATTATTCTAGAGTCAAGAGCAAGTTCCATCAATGGTGATGTTATTCCTCTTATTCAAACCTATACTGAGTTAATTTCACTTAGGAGTAAATTAAAGACATCACCATATCCTCAGATCACCACTGTTCAATGTGGGGAATATATTCTGAACTATTATCTTTTCCTGTTCATACACTAATATTATTTTAACCTAAAAACTGGAATATAACATATACTATTTTACAATTTGCCTTTTTTTTTCCCTTTTAATTAACACAAACACATGGAGTAATGCATGTTTCAGGACTTTTCAGATTTTTTAATTAAAATAAAGTACATATGCTTTGTATTTCAAATAACCCTAACCACATTGTGTGTTCTAGGGCAGTTCCTATAATTAGATACATTCAGATTTCTACAGTAAGACAGATGAATATGTCTTACTATGCGGGATAGTCAATTATAAAGAACCTCACATCCATTCAGGTCAGGTTTTAATATCAAAAGAATTACACTAGGAAAAAAAAAACTTGAGATATGTATAAAATTTTAAGTATCTTTCCATCAGTCCCGTTCAGTCACTCGGCACTAAAGATCAAATTGATAATAGCAACTTTAGAAGTAGTATGATTTATTCAACTATGTGTGCTATTACCAGATTTATAGTACCACAAACAGTACTCCAAAGAACATCTTTATCCTGCGTACCTGTGCACTTGGGTGGGTTTCTGGAAGCTAAAACCCTAGAGATGGGACTACTGGGGCAAAGTGTAGGAGTGTCAAGTTTAAGAGATTCTGGAAAAATGCCCTTCCAAAGGTTATGATCCGTTTTACCACTAGCAGTACATGTAAATACCAATTTCCCTATTTTCTTGCCTACACTGAGTAATTTAATCAATCTTACCAAGATTGTAAGTAATCCATCTTAGCTGAATATGATAGATGAGAAAGAACCACACTATTGCTTCATATATATGTTACTACTGAGGTAAAGTGTCTTTTCAAATATTTATTGGTCATTCAAAATATTTTCTTCAGTGAATTTCCTTATTCTTTTGACCCTCTAAGTTCTAAAAGCTTTTATAATATTGAAAAAATTTCTGCCTGTTCCCTCATATATTAAAATGCTTTTTTCCCAGTATGCCTAGAGACTTTTTTCTTGTCATATCTAAGTTTTTAAAATATCAATGTACCGTCCCTTCATTTTATGGCTTCTGAGTTTCTAGCCATGCATAGAAATGCCTTTTTAACTCTAAGATTATAAAAATATTATATTCTACAGGAAAGAGTTAACACAGCGGGCCTGAGACTGCTGTCCTTTCACGGTTTTGTCAGTCCAGGCCAGTCCTTGGCCGCCACAGGAAAGCTTGGATTTCAGGAGGGCTCCCACCATTGCCAGGGCTGATGAAGACTGACTCGCAGTGTCTGAACTGTTTGTGCAAACAATATGCTGTATGCTCAACACATGCTTTCCTCCTGAGAATCTGGAATTTTGCAATGTGTTAGGCAGAAGGTGCCAATGTGAAGAGCACCAAATAAAAGCCTTCAGTAATGAGTCTCTAATGAAACTTCCCTGCAGACAACACTTCACACGTGTTGTCATAACTTGTGTGAGTTGTCCTAACTCACTGCTGAAAAATTACTCATGTCCCACGTGCCTCAACTGGGAGAGGACTCTCAGAAGCATGCACCTGGCTTCCTCCAGACTGCTGCTTTTTATCCTTTCATGGTAATAAGTATTAACCATGAGTACGAGTAAGTGTGTACTCCTGTGAATCCCAGGCAAGTCATGGAGCCTGGGGGTGGTCCTGGCAACTCTGACACACACACACTTATCTGTGTTTTCTTCTAGCTCTTACGATTTCCCTTTCTATATCCAAGTCTTTAATACAACTTGAATTTTTTTTGGCTCATGAGGGATGTAAAGAAGCCCTTTTTTGTGTGTTTTGTGGGTTTTTAAAATCTCCTTCATTGTAAAATAAAACATTTAGAAATGTGTGCAAGATGTAAATGTAATTTAATGAGTTATTATAAACACCTATGTAACTACTGCCCAAGTCAAGAAGAAAAATCTGTTTTGAAACTTGCACAAAGAAAGGTTTCTACTCGACTTGGAGAGGACTGAAAGACTGTTGAACACTCAAAAGCACCGTGAATTTTAAGGTCACCTAAGATCACAGAGGTGATTTACAGCCATGTATGAACTAGAACAGGGTCTTTTGACGTTCAGTCTAAAAACCTTTGCCTACCTATGAGGAGAAGGGGGCAACAGAGGATGAGCTGGTTGGATGGCATCACCAGCTCAATGGACATGAGTTTGATCAAGCTCCAGGAGATAGTGAAGGACAGGGAAGCCTGGCATGCTGCAATCCATGGGGGTCACAGAATCAGACACGGCTGAGCAACTGAACAACCACCACCCATGCAACTGTCTACCACGATGACCTGTATTTTACTGGGCAGGATCCCCGTACACCGCACCTTCTACAAGGAGCCCTGTTTGAGAGAATCACCAGAAGGTCATAAGAATTTGCCAGAATCAGGTGGAACCCGTGACAATGGGAAAATGTACAAATTCAAAGGTCAGAAAACAACACCAGAGAAAGCTCATTACTATGAATAAGAAGCTAAGACCATACGTGTCAACCTATAAGTGACCTCCTCCTGCCTGCTCCTCCAGATTCCCTCCTCCTCCTCCCAGGCCCAGCACCCTGCTACCTTCACCCTGTAAAGCAGGCTCCCTGCCTAGCTCACTCATTCACTCACACACTCATTCCAGCATGAATCGAAACCCTACTGTGTGCCAGAGCTTGGTGGGCATGGGTACAGAGTAGAGAAGAAAGAGGCGAGGCTGGTGTTCATGCTTAGCACACATGTATGGTATCTGCAGGAGAAAAAAAAAAAAAAGGCCTGGGACGGCCTGCTCAAGACAAGAGCACTTAAGGATGGAAGAAGGAGAGTCTGAGAAACGGAAGGACAGGCACCACACAAAAACAGGAAGAAAACTGGTATGAGGTCATAAGAACGAAGCAAAGAAAAAATGGACTAGTCAGGGAGAACTGGAAAAATTTGCTTGCCTGTATTAAAAACAAAAAATTTAAAAACTCCATGCAGGTAAATAAATGATAAAAGTGTAAGGAGCAAGATTTTAAAGCTTTTAAGAGAAAACTGAAAAGGGAACGCTAAAGTTCAAGTACAAAGCACCAAAGGCTAACAGGTTAAGATTTTAAAATATCATAAAACACACCATAAAGTAAAAGAATAAGCTATAAATAGGTACAGTGCTTTTAAATGAAAAGAACTTGAGCACAGAGCATACTTTAAAAACTCCTACAAATCAAGGAAAAGCAAATTAATTCAAACTTTTTAAATGGACAAAGAATATAAGCAGGCAATTCAGAGATGAGAGTCATATATTTAACAACACATAAAAAGATGCTCAATCACACTGATCAGGAATATGCAAAATTAACACAATAAGGAGATACAATTTCACACCTTTTACATTAGAAAAATGGGCTTCCCTTATGGCTCAGCTGGTAAAGAATCTGCCTTCAATGCGGGAGACCTGGGTTCGATCCCTGGGTTGGGAAGATCCCCTGGAGAAGGGACAGGCTACCCACTCCAGGATTCTGGCCTGGAGAATTCCATGAACTGTATAGTCCATGGGGTTGCAAAGAGTCGGACACGACTAAGCAACTTTCACTTCACATTAGAAAAAATCTTCAAATGTTGGCAAGGACTGGAAACCACCCAAGAGGAACTGAGGCTCAGTGTTCATGCAGTGTACACTGATACAATCTCCGAGCAACAAGTCTCTAGTTAAGCAGTCTCCAATGCAGCTCAACAGGCACATCCCTTCAACCTGGCAACCCTACTCCGGGGGAATATACTCTAGAGCAGGGCTAGTCAAACTAGTCCACCAGCCCTCTAAGAGAAAAGGAACACATCTTCCTTCACTGGGAAAGTCTTACCAGCATAAGACATGTTAAATAAAATAACAGTGACAGTTGATTTACATTCTGCCATGAGTGCCCTATTTGCAAGACATCATTCCCCAGGCCTCAGACCACACCCTGTGTATCACTGTCCTGGAGAAAACTCCCAGGGAGAGACAAGCACCAGGACACCTCCAAGAAACTGCTCCGGGACTTCACTGGTGTCAGTGGCTAGGAATCCACCTGCCAACGCAGGCCACGTTGACACGGGCTGGATCCCCGGTGCAGGAAGGCTTCACGGGCTGCACCACAATGACTGAAGCCTGCGTGCCGAGAGCCCAGGCTCTGCCACGAGAGAAGCCACTGCAATGAGGCCGGCGCACCGCAACAAGAGACAACGCCCCGCCTGCCACAGCTAGAGAACACCTGTGCAAAGCAGCAAGCACCCAGAGCAGCCAAAAATAAAGACATACACAAAAACTTTTAAAAGAGAGAAACTGTTCATTGCCACGGGGTCAGTAAATGAAAGAAAGAACAGAAACAACCTAAATGTCAGTTAACAGGAAAATAAAGAAAATGTGGCAGGCTCATACAACAATGAAAATACGCAAGAGTCACATGTCACATGGACCAACATAGCAATATCTTAAAAACTAAGATCAAACAAAGCAAGCAAATTACAGGATATGTACATTGTAATTCCACTTATGTCAAGCTTGTAACAGTGTGTGTGTGTGTGTGTATTGCTTATGATATACATTGCACAGGAATGACAAGCTCCAGGTAAAAGAGAAGGGAAGGGGAGAGGAGAGAAAAAAAGGAAAAAAAAGGAAAATTTGTATGGGGTAACACAGGGAGTTTGAATCTTATCAGTAATGTTTAGTCTTATTAAAAAATAAAAGACCTGAAGCTAACAGCAAAAAATGTACAGATCTAACAAAGATGAGTGGGGACGTAACTGTTTCTAAGATTATTCTATATATTTTTCTTCATACTTGAAATATTTCATTATGTTAAAAAATAATATACATACATATCATAATAATTGTTTTATGATACTATATAAAAAGAAAATGTATCAGTAATTTTTCTTTATATTTTCATGTACTTTTCAAATATTCTTCAGGAAAAATATACTTCTTTCAGGAAAAATAACAGAGCAAATTTTTTAAAAAAAAATCCATGTTTCAAGGTTAAAGAAATTTAAACTACAGAATTTTAAAACTTGAAAGGAGCCTTAAAAGAATATGGGAGAACAAAAGTAACATTTACTGTTAGAAATGCAAACTGACACAGCCACTTTGGGAAACTAAACACTCTAACCATACAATCCGCCAATTGCCCTCCCTGGTGTTTACCCAAAGGAGTTGAAAACGTGTCCACAGAGAAACCTGCACACAGATGTTGACAGCAGCTTTATTCACTCAGCCTCACTGCCAACGCTTGGAAGCAACCAAGAGGTCCTTCAGCAAGTGAATGAATAAACTGGTACACACAGACAATGAAATATTACTCAACACTAAACAAAAATGAGCCGTCAAACCATGAAAAGACATGGAAGAACCTTAAAGGCGTATTACTAAGTGAAAGAAGCGATCTGAAAACGCCACACACTATGATTCTAACCATTCGACGTTCTGCAAAAAGAGACAGTAAAAAGACCAGCAGTCGCCAGGGAGGAGGAGGGGAGGGGGAATGAATATGACAAGCACAGAGGGTTGCAGAGCAGTGAAAATACTCTGTGATATTACAACGATGGATATGTACCATTATACATCTGTCCAAACCCACTGAATACACAACACCAAGAGTCAACCACGGTGTAAACTTCAGAAGAGGGGTAATTATGAAATGTCAGTGTAGCTTCATCCTTGTGCATAGGGCAAGGGCATACGGGAAACCTCTGTGCCTTCCTGTCAGTCTTGCTGTAAACCTAAAACTGTCCTAAAAAAAGTCTTTAAAAAAGACTTAGTATCAAAGGAAACATATCAGAAACACTGAGATTCTTAAATCCCCAAATAAACAATTTTCAGTTCAGCTTATATCAGCTATAATATTCATGTAAGAAAAAAAATCTACTAAGAATAAATACATTCATTCACTTTTCATTAAGTAATTCTCTGATTCTTATTATTCACCTGTCTTTAATTTCTCCAGCTAAAGGGAAAGAAAGGATCTTCCTTCCTCCTAACCCTCAAGGAAGAAATAACCAGGAAAAGTTTAAGGGCTTCATTTCACTGTTATCTACCATTAGTCATGGATACTTCTGAAAATATATCATTATCCTTGAGAAATAAAACTGTCTAGATAAATCACTCACTCTTCATATCTCTCCATAAAATATAATTTTGGCCTCTGAGTCAGGGGAAAAAACGCTATTTTCTAATAGAATTATAAAAGGTGGCCTTCACTCATATCGTCACTTAAGGAAAAAATATTTTTAAAAAATGAGAAAGAGAGAAAAAGCAATAACTCACTTTCCTTAAATGAATCACCTCTTCATGACAACTTGCACATCAAAACATTCCTTAGAAAGTATGCAAGAAAAGCATTACTGTCAAAAGGACCAGGGCAAGACTATATTTAAGGTAGTAGTTATCTCTATGTGGTGGAATTTCAGAGGATTCTTTTCTGGCTTGCTGGTTTAATTCTATGTCATTACTAATTTATCAGTATTTCATGAGCATGAATTATTTGTGTGACTCAAGAAGAGAAAAATGGTTATTCCAGGGGGGCAGGTTTCAGATTTCTTTACATTTGTTTAAATTCTCTACAAACAACTTTATTTTTTTTTTCTGAATGTGAAAGCAAATTTTAAATTATAAATAAGGTTGAGAAGCCTGAAGTGGAAGCTCAGATTGAAAGGGAAAGCTGAGAATACGTGGACCACTGTTCACAGCATCATTAATCAATTAATAATCCAACACTACTGGATATGTTGAGAAAGATCTGTCAAGTTACCACTGAAATACACTAGACTAGAATAGAATTTCACAAGGAAACAGACTCCCTAAAAGTATTCAATTTCTTCTGCTTCACATATATGTGAATATATTACAGTCAAAAAGTAGTTTTATGTGGCCGTTTAGCCTCAGAAAAACACTGTGAGGTGAGCAGCTATTGTCTTCATTTGCAGACAAAAAAATGGGCTCAGGATCCTGACTGACTTGCCAAAGGTCAAAGCTAATGACACAGAGCCACAAGTTGAACCAAGGTCTTTAACATCCAAGTGCACAACAGAACACAGTTACCTCCCTCTAAAGTATTAATACCATTTACTGAAGTAGGTAATATTCGTTTCAACTTACAGATGAGGAAACAGAGCCTAGAATTCATTGGGAATGTTGACCAAGACTACAAAGGTAGGAAGTGGCAGGGCTAGGATTCAAACTCCCGGTCCAACTGCAAACGCAATGCTCCTTCTGATATGCTAAATTACAGCAAGGCTGAGGCGGAGAAAGTGGGCGGGGATGACGCTAAGCCTTGCTAGACAACTATGTACAACATGACTTTGTACTCTGACCCAAGCCAGTGTGACAGGAATGGCCCCTGACTCATTCATCTCTTCCTCAGGTGCACAGACAAGCTGGAAGAACTAGATGACCTTTAATTCCTAGTTCCAAACCCCTCCTGAGAGCCCCTCTTACATCCACAAGACTCCCTGATTCCTTATAGTAAATATCCCATTTTTGCTTACACCATCTTACCACCTGATAAGTAAGTGAAAGTTGCTCAGCGGTGTCTGACTATTTGAGACCCCACGGACTATACAGTCCATGGAATTCTTCTCCAGGCCAGGATACTGGAGTGGGTAGCCATTCCCTTCTCCAGGGGATCTTCCCAACCCAGGAATCAAACCCAGGCCTCCCGCATTGCAGATGGATTCTTTACTGACTGAGTCACCAGGGAAGCCCTCGGGGAAATTCACCATACCACTGGGTCCAAACGCAAATGGACGGTCTTTGCCAAGAAGGGGAAAAAAAAACAGATCTACTTCTGTTAAAGTACATTAAAAGGGACTTCCCTAGTGGTCCAGTGGTTAAGACCTCGCCTTCCACTGCAGGGGAGGCGGGTCCAATCCCTGGTCAAAGAACCAAGATCCCACAGGCCTTGCAGCCAGAAAACCAAAACATAAAATAGAAGCAATATTGTAACAGATTAAAAGACTTTAAAAATGGTCTGCATCCAAAAAAAAAAAAAAAAAAAAATCTTAGGGAAAAAAGGACATTAAAAAAGTAAGTAGCAGCTAGAACAAGCAGCATATGCCTGGGGTGAATCTCAAAGGAGACAGGAAGTCCTTCGTAAGAGTGGACCAGTCCAGCCACAAAGGACCTTCTCGACCATGCATCACATTACTCCCCACCAGCCGTCCACACTCCAAGAGCTGCTTAGGTGTGCCACCTAAGCATTCTTTCTAAGTATTCTTTCTGCCCAACTCTTTTTGTCGACCAAGTCCCTCATACAGGAATACTCTCCCAACCTCTCCTGACCATCTCTCCATCTCCACATACCCAACTCTTCTCCATTTGAGGTCCAGCTCAAATACTACATGCTTCACACGTACACATCCCATTCTGGCTCAACAAACTCTCAAAGCCCTTTTCTCCATCTCCCCTGGCACTTGTTATCTTTTGCTGTACATTTTGCCAACCTTCCTTCCCAAGACCGTACAGCTCTGCGAGGTGTGCCTCCACATGACAGTACTCATTTGCTCATCCATCTCCAGAACTCTGCAGGCTGAGACACTGACTTAGCCTCTTGGTATCTCAGCATTTAACTAAGTGCCTCACAGAAAGAAGCTGCTCAAATACCTGTCGGGTGTATGCAATATTAATTCCTCATGCATTGGAAAAGCTATTTAGGTTGATACATCTGCAGTAAAGGAAAGGAGGGGATTGGGAGCAATTCATAACACATGACATCAGAATCTCTTGGGAAAGAGATTGTATGTTTTTAATATCATGACAAGTGCTTAAGGCTTTTTTAAAAAAAGAAGAGGTGGAGAGAAATCCAGACGGTTTGAAGGTGACAGATCTGTTCTGCTCCAAATAAGGAGGGGTACAGTAGTTATCACAAAGAGAAGGATAGGAGAAAAAAAGAAAGATGGAAGGGGAGGACAGACCAGGAAAGGGCAGAAAGTCAAGGCCTTTCCCCATGACTCACTACATCTAAGAGTTAAGAGCTGCTCTACAGCTAAGTGAATTCCTGAAATGCTTGGGGAAAGAGGGGTGTGTGTATGTGTCTGTGTGTACCTGTGTGTGTGGGGGTGTCACCAGTGAAACACGTAGGTTTCATGTCCAAACTGACAAGGGTGTGTGTGTCTGTGCCTCTGTGTATGTGTGTATCATCAGTGAGACACATGGGTTTCATGTCCAAACTGACAAGGGTGGAACCAAAACACCTTTTTTCAGAAATAGGGCCTGGAAGCTAAGAAAAGCATTAAGTTAAATTAAACTAAGAAATTCACAAAATTTAGATATGATAGAGTGCAGGTGGGCAGTGCGGCGGGTCCCTCTGGACTCTGACAATCTCTGCAATTAGGAGATAAAGGCTAAAACTACAAAGAATAAGGACGCCCTAGCTGGAATATAGATTTTGTATGTAACACTCAATCTCTTCTGGTAGATCAATCTACCAGAATTTAAAAATCTAACCAAATACTAACTGGTAGTTACAGTCCACATCATCTATTGAAATTCCCTGGTGGCTCAGATGCTAAAACATCTGCCTGCAATGTGGGAGACCTGGGTTTGATCCCTGGGTCAGGAAGATCCTCTGGAGAAAGAAATAACAACCCACTCCAGCACTCTTGCCTGAAAAAGTCCATGGACGGAGGGGCCTGCAGTGGGCTGCAGTCCATGGGATCGCAAACAGTCAGCCACGACTGAGCAAGTTCACATCTATTGACTTCTATATACCATTCTGGTTCACCAAATGTCACTCTAACACTTAGCAAAATCTAAATGAGGTCAGTAGGATACTTCTTTGGGAATTAATGCTTAGAACTGTGATGTAATTCTATGTTTTTTAAAGACAGGCTTGTCCCCATTTCCCACTTTTCTTTTTTAAGGAACTCATTAAACACAAATGTATTAAAAGGAAAATGTCGAGGAGTCTAGCAGTAAATACAAATATAGTAAGACAGGCGAGGGGGGGTGTGTGGAATCCATTCCCAGAAGGAGATAATCCACCAAGGTGCCTGTGGTAGTCGCCTCCCTCCAGCCAGGGCAGCCCAAGAACCCCGCTGGCAGTAGATAAGAACCTCCTCAGGCAATGATGTCCTGAGCAGGAGGTTCCAGCTGACAAAGCCCCTGCTGAGACGCCTTCGCCCCAGAACCAAGGCAATCAGACAAGCCGTCTTCCTGTTCCCCAACCCACCAGTCTTAAATACCCCCAGGGCCCAAGCAGATACTCCCGTGTGGAAACCCCTGCATCGGGATGCACTAGTGCCTAGACTTTCCAGGGAAGCGAAAAGGGGCCTTTCTTCTTCAGCTACTTCACAAGTCCTAGCCATGTGTGTTTCAGGCTACTTGAAGCCCACTGCCAAGCCGTGACAGCCCAGAGCAATGCCATGCCCCCCTGCTCACACACACAGCCCCTCACGTCCCCCGACCGACCCCTGCAACACCACACACAAGGAGGGTGGGGTGGAAGAAATCTGTTGGCTTGGCAGGTCTGGGTCAAGTGAAGAAACAGCAGTGCTTACCTGTACCCTAGATTTAATGAACGTGCGCCAAACTCCAGATGCACTGAGGCCCACAGACATTCCCAACCCCCAGAGAGGCCCTTTCCCCCAGAGACAGTCGCTGGCAGAGGCCCAGTCAGAAATCAGTGTTAGTAAGCTGATGAGCAGAAAGATTAGTTCAGATTATGAAAGTTGGCTTAAAGGAGATGATACACACTATGCAAGAGGTCAGACTGCATAAAAGTCAAATGTGTGCTGGTTAAGATCCGCCCAAAGCAGTTAATTACTTAAGACAATGCTCACTTGGATGTGTAAACTCTGGAAAGCTTTTTATTTAAGTCATTATTTAAATCCCAGCATTTGTGGTTTGACCTGCTTGCCTTCAGTCTATTGTAATTAACACATCTATCCATGTAGGCCCAAAAGCTCGAAGAAAGAATCTAGGTGCAAATAATGTCCTCATTTCTCTCCTAAACCCTTTCCCCAACCTTTCAATTTTCCACTTCTCTGTTATGGAACAAAAATATGTGAAATAGCAAAAATAAACTCAAGTTTACTCTAAAGTTGAACTTCGGTTTGTAAAATATTCCATTCATTTCATCACTCAAAATTCCACCTAAATGAATTAAGGCATCATAGACCATTAGCAGCAACGAATACACCAAGAAACAGTAGAATGAACTGGGCGAAGAGGAATCCAGTAGTTCAGTTGAAAGATAGCAACAAAATGTACCTTTGGACTGAAGCTACAATATCTCAGGTACTCATGGATATTGAATTCATAATATCAGAGAATTACAATCTGAATTTAGAGTTTCAATCACAGGACTATCCAATGTCACCCAAGAGTGAACCTGACACCATATTCTTGTTCAGCCTCAGAATGAAGTAGAATTAATGGCTTTTCCATCACAGTACATGTCAAATTGGCAGAATTAGGAACACCCAATTACCATGATGATGCCTTTCTCAATACCTCTTCATAAATAAAACAATTAAACCCATGATGACACTTCTGGAGCACATAAAATCATACTTTTTTCGGTTGTGGTATACAATACAACTTGTGAACTAACACCCATACCCTTTTCCTTGCACACACTGCTAAGTAACACCTTTAAGTTTTGTCTTTTTCTTGCTAATTTTTTAAACGTTAATGTTTATGTGATGACAGAGAACAGAAGCTTCACATAAATAAAAACTAACATGAACTTCACTGGTTCTCTCAGGACAGTCAAAGGAGAAAAACCCATGAAGATTCTGTGGGGGAAAGCTACTTGATAATTTATGCATTTTTAAATGCTACTACAAAAAATGCACACATCCTAAGGAACTAAATCTACTAACCTCTACAATCAATGTGATACATGGTTTATCCAGTCTTGACAAAAATCCTCTGGATCACCAATGGTATGTTCATCCACTCGTACATATGCAATTGTATAAAGAATCTATTATTTAGAACACCAGAAAAAAAAAAACAATTAAAAGATTTATATTTATAGCTACCATTTAAAAGAACAAAATAAGCAATTTTCATTTTTATGCTAAGATCTCCTAATTTGATGCATGCTCTGCTTTTGCAAATTCAGAATAAGGGGGTAAGTTATAGTCATTACCAAATTGGAGAAATAGTAAGGAACATGTCCATAAATAAAATTTGGTGTGTAGAAATAAGGTCCTACTGTATGGGACAGGGAACTATAGTCAATATCCTGTAATAAACCGCAATGTAAAATAACATGAAAAGGAATAAATATGTATAACAAGCACTTTGCTATACACCAGACACAACACTGTAAATCAAGTATGCTAAGTTAAAGAAAAATTGAGTGTGTAGAAGTAATATGCTAATACTTTATATATTATACACACACACACACACACACACACATACTGGTAGTTTTTCACTGAAGGCTAAAAAACTCCAATAAACATACATATTGTGCGTGCACATATATGTCATAAACATAGAAAACTTTACATTAAAATTAGAACAAAGTCTCTGACTTATACCATACTTTTCTAAGAGCATTAGTGGATGGGCACGCATGTTATTAACACATTACAACAGCTGAGAAGGCAAATGGCTCATAGTCTTTACCCTGGGAAACCTTTGCCCTCTTTTGACACTTTTGATCCCCTTCCCTGGTTCTTTCTGACTTCCTCTCATCCTTATCTATGCAGAGCTCCCAGATAGCTGTCTTCTGGACAGTCTATCCACATCACCCCACATTCTCCCAAGCCTCAGAATCAAAGTTTCCACACACCTGCAATTTATGTGCCCAGCACTATACCAAAGTCCTTAGCATATATCATCTCTTTCCACTCTTAGAACAACCCTGTAAAATAGCTCTGTTATCCCATTTTACAAATGAGAAATCCAGGCCCAAAAGTTAGGTCCTTTGACATTAAAACTTAAAAGTGGCAGGGATTTCCCCGGTGGTCCGGTGGTTAAGAATCTGCCTTCCAATGGAGGGTATGTGGGTTGGGTCCCTGGTTTGGGAACTGAGATCCCGCCTGCTGCAGGCCAACCACGCCTGTGCATCACTAGTAGAGAGAAGCTTGCAAGCTGCAACGAAGACCTGACGCAACCAAATAAATATTTAAAAAAATAAAATGTGCCAAGGTCAGGATTCAAAACTCGTTCTGACTTCAAGGCTAGAGGTTTCAGTCACTATTCGAAACAGCCTCCCTAGACAACTCAACATGGGTGCCTCAATAACTTAACCCATGCATTCAACAAATGATTTACTATTTCTTGAACACAAACCTGTTCTCTCTTATCTCTGCTCTTACCTCCGGAAATCTGTCTAGAGGCTACACTCTCTCCTTGTAATCTCTCAGGTAGATTCTTGGAATCATCTCTAACTCCTCCAATGAATAACTCCCTACTATTCAGCCAATAGTTTCTCCCTATTTTCAGGATTTTAGATTATATTACCTGTCAAATCCACTTCCACTATCCCAGTTCAGACCTCAAGCTTCTGCTAACTTGGCTACTGTAATATTTACCTTCCTTTTAGTCTTGCTGCTCTTGGTCTCTGGACCCTTGCAATCAATGTTAACATCACTGCCAACTGTTAAACTTATAAAAGGATCTACTCATGTTACATCCCTGCTTAAAAGCCTTTGATGGTCCTCTACTGTCTACAGAACAAAGTTCAGACTAGTTGTGCTGGCATTCCTATGCAAGCCAGTCCCAACCTATCTTCCCAGCCTTACTTCCTACCACCATCCCTCACCAAGAATAATAATTTATATAGAATTTAACTGTCTGTACAGTGCATTAACATGTATATTAAGCCTAACAACACTGAATTTCTTATGGGAAAGAAAGGGAGACTTAGTAAGGTAGTGTAATTTGCTCAAGATCTCAAATTGTAAAAGGCAGAAAGGGTCAAGTCTCTTAACTCCAATCTTTAACTCCTTTCCCAGAACTTCATGCAGCCATTGTATATCAGACTCACTTGAACTTTCCCTAAAAATACGTATTTTTCAATCTCTACGTCTTAGCTCAAGTAATGTTCCGTTAACCAGAATACTATTTCTCACTCCTTGACATTTCTAAAGAATTGTGTTAGACATTTTTCTTTTCATTTTTTTTTGACATTTTTCATATCATACTTCCAATCAGTTATTTACATTTATAAATAAACCTGCCTCTACACTGGGGTTTCCCTAGTGGCTCGGATGGTATAGGCTCTGCCTGCAATGTAGGAGTCCAGGGTTTGATCCCTGGGTCGGGATGATCCCCTGAAGGGAACGGCCACCCACTCCAGTATATTTGCCTGGAGAATTCCATGGACAGAGGAACCTGACAGGCAACAATCCATGGTGTCACAAAGAGTCAGACATGACTGAGAAACTAACAAAAAAAACTACACTGAATGATAAGCTCTGTGGGGCCAGGACCATAAACTAGTCACTCCATTTTTAAAGTCTGCTTATCGAACTGGAAAATGTGTGGGGAAAATAAGGCATGTAAGACAGCAAGCATCACAGCAGAGACTGGCCAGGACTGAAACCAGAGACCAGCAACTTGGATTAAACCATCCGAGCACACTGGCAGCGCCTGCAGTTTTGGCGTCTATCTTCTGAACAAGGTCGAATGCCCCAGTGCCGATTATTCTCGCCTACACTGGCCCTTATGAAATATTACAAGTTACTGCAAGCAGCATTTAAAACAAGATGAGGTAGAAGTGAAAAACGACAAGTTATAAAAAGCAGAAATACCATCGCTATTTTCCATTCTAACCTTCCTTTTTGGCTAAGGAACCAAAACGGAGATGGTACAGGCTTGATTTAGCCTGTTGACACAGCTCAGCTCAGCTGCATGCATGGCTGCCATGAAAACAGCCGTCTCTCGGGGGCTGTTACAGCGTGCTCAGACTCATGTTCACCTACACGGCTACACGTACAGCCTCCCCGCCTCATTCCCTAAAAGAGCCACCAGGATGCCCGGCACTGGCAGACGCTCTCAGAAGACATATGACATGATGACTATCTAGCCAACACTCGAACACTAAGGTGGCTGTGTCAAGGGGTCAAGTCGAGTAGCATCAATGTGTCTGAGAGTCCAGGCTGTTGCTCCTTCCTGAGTTGCCTTTACCCCAGTGAAGATCAGGTTCTAAGGATGCCTTAGAATTATACAGCCCAAAATATGAAACCATTGAACAGCTGACCAGGTGAAAAGTCTCAAACACTCCCTCCCCTCAGTCAGAAATCTCCCTATCTACCCACTGCTAAAATATAACTACAATGTCAACATTTCCATGCACTGGCAGAGGATAATATTAGAAGAAAAACTAGTCCACATGCCTTGCACTGCATTTCATCCCATTCCAAACAGTTACATTACCCTAAATATAAAGAAAGAAAACTACAGACTGTGATCTTAAGTAATTTACAAACTAGATTTCAGAACTGTCTTTAACAGTCAGAAATAATCATTCTCTATTTCAGCATCTTCCCCCAAAATCTATTATGTCCTATTCAATGAACATCAGAATCTTATAACATTTTATACACTATAAGAGGTTTCTTCTGGAGGCTTAGCAAGACATCAGGAAAAGAGCCATGCTGATCTTCTTATAAACTGTCTTTTCCCTTTCAGAGACAGTAGCACAGCAGCAGCATGGGATTAACATAAACTCTGGAATCAAAGAATCTGAGTTCAAGCCCCAGCTCTGTACTTTGAGGACAGCTCCACCAGAAAATAATAGCACCAAAGTCACAGGGTTGTAATGATTCAATCAATTAATATGTACAAAGTGATCAGAACACAACAGTAAGCTCTCAATAAACATTAGCTTTACCACTGTTCTATTACAATCACCTGATTCAAAGTGATAATGACAGGATGTTTGTGAAAGGATAAAAAATTTTAACAAATTCCAACCCAAGATTATCCTGCTTACCTTTTGGCAACCTTCATACATGATACCACTCCATGACACTACTCGGAAAAAAAGAAAGAGAGGGAGAAAAGAGAAGAGAAAGAGAAGAGTAAAAAACAAGCCTACCCTTCAGTTCTCCTCCTCAGGAGCTCCTAGGGTGTGGTAGCAGACACGACTGAGAGCAGCTACAGATTCCATTTACATTTTTAACATGCGTATCACTTCAAGTGCAATGGTAAAACGCAATGACTTAAAATCTATAGAAAGGCAGTGTTACCAGCTACACATCTCAAGATAACAGATCTGGGGACCAAAGCTGTTAATATTACTCTAGCATAGTCTGTAACAACACATACAGTTTGCTCCTGACGTATCTCTTTACATGTACTCTTTCTTCTCAACAGTACTTTAATTCCATCAGTGGACTTCCGTGTTTCTTTGGTCGCCCATAGCAGCGTTAAAAAGCAGTCAGATAACTGGATTAAAGTAACATGTAGCTAGAAATTTAGGAATGCATCTGACTTCGTCTCTTCATCAGCATGAACACACTATGACAGGGGCCTCCAGCCTCCAGTTTCCTATTGGGAAGCCAGCCACACAGCAGGAGGTGAGCTGCAGGCCTGCGAGGCTTCATCTATATTGACAGCTACTCCCCATCGCTCACATTACCACCTGAGCTCCGCCTTCTGTCGGATCAGCATTCGCTTGTCAAAGAAGTGCAAATCCTACTGTGAACTGTGCACGCAAGGCAAGGAATTTAGTTTGCTCCTTCCTTATGAGAATCATCCCCAAACCACTCCCCACCTCCAGTCCATGGAAAAACTGTCTGCCACAAAACCGGTCCCTTGTGCCCAAAAGGTGGCAGCTTGCTGCTCTATGGCACACGGAGGTACAGAGCCTAAAGGCTGGTTACCAATGCCCGTGGCCATCTGCGATCCAACTCTAACTCTACCACTTACTAGCTATGGGATCTCGGGAATCTAAAATGCCTGTTTTCCATGCCATAAAACAGCAGTAATAACTTTACCTACCTCTTAGGATTATATTGATGAATAAAACAATATATACAAAGCACTTAAATCAATGCTAGTGCTGAAATACTGAAGTGTACTGTTGTCTCCAATTCACTTTGAAATGCATCAAAATAAGATGGATTGAGTACTTAATGCCACTGAACCGTACACTTAAAAATGGTTAAGATGGTAAATCTCGTTACGTATGTGTATCTTACCACAATCCTTTTTTAAACAAAAATAATTAAAATAACATTTTAAAATGTGGCTTGAAAATGGACAGATATGTGATAAAGCCAGTAGTGAAATACCATATGTAGAATCTAGGTAGTGGGATATGAAGGTTCATTTTCAACTTTTCTGTAAGTTTGGGAAGATTTTTATAATAAAACATCGGGGGAGGGACAATGTGAGCATCTAGTAGTTTGCTTTTATTATCTACTGGGGCTTTCCTGGTGGCTCAGATGGTAAAGAACCCGTGTGCCAATGCAGGAGATGTGCCGTTCAATCCCCGGGTCAGAAAGACTCCCTGAAGAAGAAAACAGCAACCCACTCCAGTATTCCTGCCTGGGAAATGCCATGGACAGAAGACCCTGGTGGGCTACAGTCCATAGGGTCACAGAGAGTCAGATACAACTAAGCAACTAAGCATACAGCACACACATCATCTACTAGTCATAAATAACAGCCAGCAAATATTCATAAACTTAGCTCCTTTTTTTTTTTTTACAGCCATCTCTCCTTTTATTACAGCCTTTCTGAAACTGAAAGTGATTTAAGTTCCTAATATATATGTTCAGTATATATGACTGTGATTTCAAGTTAAATTATTTTAAGGTATCAACTACCAAGTATTTAATCTCTCCTTAAATATAGAAACCAAGTCAACAGACATCTGTGGTCAATGACTAGGGATTTGACCAAACAGAACAATGAAAAGGCAAGGACTGGAATAACTTCCTCCTAACTTTTCCAGTAGCTGCTAAAGCCAATAAATTCCTTAACCAGAAGAACTGCAAACATCTCAACAGGTACCTGATGTACAGGAGTACACTGCCTGTATACAAATGCATCAGTCACTTAAGAATGAAATCCAATTCTTCCTCAAGTTTTGTTCCCCAATACAACTAGTAATTAATAGTTTAATGTGTTTAGTGGTATAACATGAATTCAGGTATCTTGCAGTGGAACAATTTAAAAAGTCAGACCACCTCACACTCCTTGGGACAGCTGCTATCAAAAGTACAGAAAATAACAAGTGTTGGCAAGGTTCTACAAAAAAACTGGAGCCCTTTGTTTACTGCTGGTGGGAACATCAAATGATATAGCCACTGTGGAAAACAGTATGGCAGTTCCTAAAAAAATTAAAAATAGAATTATCATATCATACAACAATCCCACTTCTAGGTATACATACAAAAGAAATGGAAGCACAATCTCAAAGAGATACATGCACATTCATATTCAGATGAGTGGATGAGAAAATACAATATATACATACAATGGAATATTAGCCTTACAAAGGAAGAAAATCCTGTCACATGGTACCGCATGGATGAACCCTAAGGATATCATGCCAGATGAAACAAGCCAGTCACAAAAAGACAAATCTTGTATGAGTCCACTTACATGAGATATCTAGAGACACCAAAATCATAGAGACAGAAAGTAGAATGGAGGCTGTCAGAGGCTGGGAGGAGGAGTAGGAGGGATTTAGTTAGCAGTGAACTTCAGCTTTGCAAGATGAAAAGTATTCTCAAGGTAAATGGTGGTGATGGTTGCATAACAATATGAATGTCCTTAAGACCACTGGCCTGTACAGTTAAAAATGGTTATGGTGGTAAATTTCATAGTACATTTATTTTACCACAATAAAAAAAAAAATGGAAGAAAAAAGATTAGGGAGCTGACCTCCCCAGAAGGCCTGGTGGTGCTCCAGCTTGGCAATAACAGGCAAGCGATCAACTCTGTGACTATCAGCCCCTGTCTATCTCTAACCACCGCAAGAGACCTTATCTACCCAGACTGCATCCTACCCAGGGTCACACCAATGCTTTATTTCAGCTTCAAAATGACCAAACACCACTGCTGCTACACCAGTTTTGTGTTAAAGCAGCAAGGAGATTTAACTCTCTAAACTCGCCTCCTCTTTAAAACAAGGATAATTTCTACCTACCTGCTTTAGTAGGCTGTTACGAGGGGAAAAGTGAGATCATGCATATTAAAGTAGCTTTAAACAGTCAAAGACCAAAGAAACAGAAATTATTATGTGTACAGCTACTCTCATATGGAAATTGAGAGAGGGGGCTGTAACAACAGAAACTTCCCAAGGCTTGCGACACCTGTCCCAGGTTTCATTCCATTTAAAACTCACAGCATCCCTAAATAATACCTTTCTTGTTTTTGATCATAAACTGAAGGGCAGCACGGAGAAACCCAACACTTCAACTTAAAGCTTTACATCCAAACACCCCCCCAAACGCAATCAGAAATTATCTTACAGATCCTAGGAAAATTCGATTTTTTTGACCCCCAGCCTGGGCCTGCGGCGCCCGGGAACTACACTTCCCACAAAGCACCGAGGCGAACCCGGGCGGCGGGCGGAGCGGCCTGCGATTCAGGGTGACCACCGCTCTCCCCGAACGTGGATCGCCGTCCCCCGGAAAACTGCAACGTTTAAGGTCAAGTGTGCACTGGCTCTCCTTTCCCAGAGCGCTGTCACCCCGAGGCTTCCCCTGCAGCGAGCGCCGCGACCCTCTCTGCCCTCCCGTCCTTCCTGCTCCACCTGAGGGTCACCGCCTATTCTTGACCTTTCCGCTGATTTCCAGAGTGTCACAACACGGCACCTTCTCCCCCTCCCCGAAAGCGCTATTTCCAGAACTCGCCCCACAGTTAGGACCGGAGGAGTCCACGGAGGGGTCAGACGGGACGGTGGGCACAGCCCGCCACCCTGGGGCCGCGGCCGCTCCGCCAGCCCAGCCTCCGCGGGCAAGGGGGCTAGGCTCCCCCCCATACACACCGAGCCGAGGCGGATCGCACACAGAGGGCTCCTCCCGGGGCTCCGGTTTCAATTTCGCAACGTGACGGTGCAAAGCTGAGGCCTACAAACGCCAGCGGTGGGCCTGCCCACCAGGCCCGAGCGCCCCAGCCCCCCACACGCCGCAGCCGCCGCCCGCCCGTCCGTCCGGTGCCGCCCGGCGACCCGACCCTCCCGTCCGGCCCCGGCCGCCGCCCCCCCACCCCCGGCCCGGCGCGGCGCCGGCTCCGGCTCGCGGCCGCAGGCTTGCCGTGGCACTTACTCAGCTCGTCCTGGGAGGCGGAGGCGGCGGCCGCAGCCATGTTGCGCCGGGGAGGGAGGGAGGGGCCGGAGGGGGAGGGCGCGGACGGGCGGCGCGGGGGGCTCGCCGCTCGCGGTGCGGCGGGGGCCGGGAGCCGCCTCCGGTCGCTCGGCGTGGGCCGCGCTGCGCCCGCGAGGCCCGCCCGCCCGCCGCCGCCGCCGCCTGCGTCCTCCTCGCTGCACGCGTCGCTCTCGCCGTCCCCCGCGAGCTCGCGGCTGGGGCGCTCCCGCAGCCCGGCGCCTCTGCGGAGCCGCCGCCGTCCGTCGGCCGAGTCCCCCGTGCGCCCGGCCCGCGCGGCGGCTCTGCGGCTCCGCGCCGCGCTCGCCCGACTCACGCCGGTTTTATATTTAGAAAGAGCTGAGCCATCCTCCCAGCGGCCCCCCCGCCGGGCCCCTCGCGCGCCCGCCTGCCCGCCCTCGCTCGCTCGCTCGCTCGCGGCTCGTCCTGCCCACCTGCCGCCGCCCGCCTCGCGCGCGGGAGCCGGCCCCGCGTGCGCTCCCCGCGCGGACCCGGCGCGCGGCGGCCTGCGCGGGCGGCCCGGCCTAGCCGCTTCCGCGCCCGCGCAGCCTGCGGCGGCCCTGGAGCGGAGCAAACGCGCGGGCCTCTGACCTGAGTCCGAGCCGGTCTCCATGCCGGGGATGCTGCGCTCGGCGCCGCGACGCGGGCGCCCAGAAGTGAGGCGAGCGGCGGGCTCGGCCCCCGGGGAGCCGCACGCCGCCGTCCGTGAGGGGCTTGGCCGAGCTGGCCCGGGCTGCCCCGGCCGGGGGAAATCCTCGAGGCCGGGCCGGAGCTCTTTATGTAAAGGTCTGTGGCTGTCACGTTGGCTGGTCCCGACCTGGAGAAACACGCCCGTCCAAAGGAAGAGACGTGGACTCGGAAAAGTAGAGCTGGGTTCGGAGTCGGCGGGAGGAAGCCCCGCCCCGCGCCTCCCGCCGAACTTCTCAGCCCTGCGCTGACTCAGTCCGGGGCGAGCTCCGGCGCAGCGGTCGGCCCCCGACCCTGCTCGCTGGGCTTCTTTTATACTTGGAGGCAGTCATAGAGTGTAGGTTTCTGAAGCTCTTAGGAACTAGGACTACCCAGTGAGGGAAGATCACGACTCCAACTAAAAGTTCAATAAACTAGGATTTTTAAAGTTCAAATGCAAGTTTGTATGCTTACAGGAGTTGTTTTCTTACATTTTTGTTGTAATCCCTACGTTCTTTTTGGTAACCCGCGTGATTGAGTTTGAATATAGTGATTTAAACTTTACGCCTTGTTTGTCCGTGACGTCACTTAGTTAAGGCGTTTGCATAATTGCTTTACTTCAAGTGATAGTACTGGCATAACAAATTAGGTACAAGATCAGGTACATTTTTTGTGTGTATGAAAAGAAATTAAGATCCTAAGTGAGTTGAAATTGTGTTTATCCCTAAAAGAAATCTATAAAGACCTAGTTAATGTCTTGAAAAATGAATACGTACCATTCCAGATGTAACTTGTCCAAGTACAAGATACTTACACAACAGTAAAGACGTGTATGTCCTTTATTGCTTTTATTATAGAAATTATACACGATCTTTGCAAAACTTTAAAATATTCAGAATTAAAATTGAAAGTGAAAGAAAGCCCTTGCGCCCTCCCACCATCCCACTCCCCAGAGAAAACTACCGGTTAACGGGTACACTTGAGTGTGCATCCTCCAAGGCCTTGTGTCTGTGCACACATGTATAAAGCCCCCAAAATAAATAAGTGGGGAGGGGGTTCAGATTCATGATAAAAGTTCTGTATCACTGTTTTTCCCCCGTAAACATTGTGCCACGTTAACTCAAAAAGCTCTACACCACCACCACTGTTTTTGTTGATGACTTCATAATATGTTAAGTTAACCAATCCCTTTTTTTGAGGACGTTTTGCTTTTTTTGTCTGATGGTGACACGAAAAGCGATGAACTATTTGCAAACAACACAATACCGAAGATATAAAGTAGTTTGTCCCCCACCTTCCTGCTCACCATCCCCTCATCTTACCCACTGGAGATAATTCCTGTTAACAGAGTGGTGTATACAACCTTTCCTGATCATTTCTATGAATGTATAGTATGACTACCAAGGACTAGTATGGGGAAATTTTCATTTCCCAAAACCTCCAATAGATCCTTTTAAAGCTACCCCTCCTCCAAAGTATATGTGTGTGTGCTCAATCACTTCAGTGTCTCTGACTCTGGGACCTCCAAAGTATAGAATCTAAGTTTAAAAAAAAAAATAAAGTAATTTGTAATTTTGACTTCCAAACAAAGCCAGTTAGCAACTTATAAATTCCTTCTATGTAGAAATTCCATATTCCCACATGTGCAAATCATATATAGGTTTGTTCATTCTCACAAAAATGGAATTCTACGATGTGTGTTCTGTAACTTTACCTTTCAAACAATATATCACAGGTATCCTTTATCAGTAATAATAGCTAATACTAATTGTGCCAGACACTATTTAAAGTGCTTTACTTGGATGAGTTCCTTTAATCCTTACAACGATCTTATGAAGTAGGAATTTTTATGAGATAGGGTGATTGAGGAACAACTCTAAAGTGCCAGAAACTAGTAAGTGGTTAAGGAGGAATTTGAACGCAAATGGCATGGCTCTAGAATTTGCATTCTTAACCACTCTGACCTATATGTGGAGAACTACCTTATTCTTTTAAATGAATGCATGATAGTCTTTTTTACAAAGACTTGCAAAAAAAAAAAAAAAAAACTTCATGATAAGTACATAACTATTGATAAGCTTTTAGGTTTCTGCAAAATTACTACTGTAAAACATTCCTATATCTTTATGAAGTCACATATTTCTGTATGTAGACTTGGAATTGTTAGGGGGGAAAAATGGCTCTAACATTTCATTATATACAGTACTTTATAGCAGTTTATAATGCTGCTTCTAAGCTTTTTTTTAAATAGTTGCTTCTCCCTTCAAACTATTAATAGTACATTTTCCCCACTAAATAGTATCATCATCTTACTAGGCACTTTGGTTTTGAATAGTAGCCCTGAGATACTTCCTGTCTAGAATTTACTTCAATTTTTAAAAACAGACAAGAAAGACCCTCATGGACTGTTGGTGGGAATGAAAATTGGTGCAGCCACTGTGGAAAATAGTATGGAGTTTCCTCAAAAAATTGAAAATTGGGGAATTCTCTCAAGGTCCAGTGGTTAGCACTCCATGTTGTCACTGCTAGGGCTCAATCCCTGGTCACAGAATTAAAATCCTACAAGTGACACAGTGCAGCCAAAAATTTTTTTTTGAAAATAGAACTACCATACAATCCAGCAACTTCACTTCTGGGTATTTACCTGAAAAAAACAAAAACACTGATTCAAAAAGATGCATGCACCCCAGTGTTCAAAGAAGCATTATTTACAATAGCCAAGATATGGAAGCAACCTAAGTGTCCATCAATAGATGAATGTTTAAATAAATGGATATATGTATATAGGAATAGTATTCATCCATTAAAAAAATTTTTCCATTGGCAACAACATGGATGAATATAGGTGGCTTTATGCTAAAGGTCCATCTAGTCAAAGCTATGGTTTTTCCAGTAGTCATGAATGGATGTGAGAGATGGACTAGAAAGAAAACTCAGCACTGAAGAATTGATGCTTTTGAACTGTGGTGTTGGAGAAGACTCTTGAGAGTCCCTTAGACTGCAAGGAGATCCAACCAGACCATCCTAAAGGAAATCAGTCCTGAATATTCATTGGAAGGACTGATGCTAAAGCTGAAACTCCAATACTTTGGCCACCTGATGCGAAGAACTGATTCATTGGCAAAGGCCCTGATGCTGGGAAAGATTGAAGGCAGGCGAAGAAGGGGATAACAGGGGATGAGCTGGTTGAATGGCATCACCGACTCGATGGACATGAGTTGAGCAAGCTCCGGCAGTTGGTGATGGACAGGGAAGCCTTTTGTGCTGCAGTCCAGGGGTCACAAAGAGTCAGATACGACGGAGCGACTAAATTGAACTACGCTAAGTGAAATAAGACAGAGAAAGACAAATACTGTATGACCTCACTTACATGTGTCATCTAAAAGGCAAAACACAGAAAAAATGAAAGCTGACTCATAGATAGAACAAACAGGTGATGCCAAAGGGGAGGAGAACAGACAGTAAAATGGGTGAGGGAGATTAAGAGGTACAAACCTCCAGTTATAAAATAAGTAAGCACAGGGATATAATATACAGCACAAGGAATATGGTCAATAATGTAATAATTTTGCATGAGGACAGATAGTTACTAGACCTATTTTGATGATCATTTACTTCGTAATGTATGCACATGTCAAATCACTGTGTAGTACACTTGAAACTAACATAATATTACACATCAACTATACTTTAAAAACCAGAGAAGTAATTGGGGGAGACTAAGCAGGGGTCCAGGAAAAGGCCACTAAAAAATATAACAAGACATCACTAAATCCAAGAATTAAAAATGTATGTCTTTTATACCTTAGAAGTCATTCTCCCCTCTGCTAGGTCCTACTCACACTAAATGTATGCACAGTTATGACACAGTAAACATAAACAATCTTGCTTCCATAGTCAGTCAAAGTAGATAAGAAGCAGAATATTAGAGGGCAGTCTTCTGGGCAGGTACATGGATGACAAAAGTTTTAATGCACACCCTAAAAACAAGGGAAGATACAGGAAAACTATGAAAAGAAGCTGTGAGAACTTGAAAAGCAAAGCACATTGGGGTTATTTATAAAGCACCAAAAGCACTACCCACCCCATAAGCCTGAAATCATTTCACTTGAATGAGTGATGTTCATGGTGCTAATCCTGACATCAAGAAATAGTGAAATAGGGAATTCCCTGGCGGTCTGTGGTTAGGGGAACTTCCCAGGTGGCGCTAGTGGAAAAGAACCTTCCTGCCGATGCTGGAGACATAGACACAGGTTCATTCCCTGGCTTGGGAAGACCCCCCAGAGGACGGACCACATGGCAACCCACTTCAGTATTCGTGCTTGGAGAATCCCATGGACAGAGGAACCCAGCGGGCTATGGTCCATAGGGTCGCAAAGAGTCGACACAATTGAAATGACTTTGCATGCACACACAAGTGGTTAGGACTCTGTTCGTTCACTGCTGAGGGCTTAGATTCAATCTCGGGTCAGGAAACTAAGATCTCACAAGCATCATGGCATGATGAAAAAAAAAGATGAAATGATGTCTAATTTCATGCATCAAAAATCAAGGAATCAGAATAGTTTACAAAGCTTTTCATCTGAAATGATTATAATAAGTAACCAATTTTAGTGCCTTAAAGGTTTAATTCTAAACTATCTAGAAAATCCAACTACCCTAAAAGATTCAGTTATCCATTCCCAAAGTCCCAGACAAACCAAAATTCTATGTAAATAAATAAGACTCATCTGGTATTCGTTTCAGTTGCTGGAAAATGATTCAGGGACTGGATCCAATCTGCCAACAGAGGCACAACATTAATGATCTTCATCTTTGCTCTTTTCAGCCAGTTATTGATTGAAGACGTATTTCAGTGCACATAAAACCATGTCATGATTCAAAACATTCCACTTTCTAAAACTCAAGCTCAGAAACATCAATCTCTAACGACTATATAGAATCTTTCCTCTGTTTTACTAATTCCTGTAGATTTAGAGTACATTTTTTTAGTCATTGAAAATTTTATTTTTAATTTCAATAACTGAGAAAACAGTAGGCTTGACCCAGCAAACTAGAGAAGTAGGAAATTAAGAGACAGAGGAATGCTAAAAGTGTGTCTTTCAGAAGGATTAAGAGGAAAAAACACACAAATGAATGTGAAAATATAGAAGCCTCAAACTTCTTTATTAGAAGACTAGGTGGAAAGAACATAGAAAATTGTGGAAAAGCAATTTTTGAAGCAATTCCAATTGTGGAATGGCTGAATGCATCTAGAAACTAATGCGGTAGCTGTAATTTGTTTAGAAAGGTCTGAATCAACAGATATGTCATTTTTGCTTCCTGTCCTTTCTGTTAATTCCTGCCTTTTCAGTTAATTTAGACACGGATGGAGCTCCAGCCACGATGTTGTGACATGACGTATCTACCATTGAAGGCCACTGAAGCAGAACCGTAGCCAGAGACCAGGTCCCTGAAGACTGTGGGAGCTGCCATACAACCTATGGTCAGCCTGATTCCAATTTTGTTATTGAAAGAGAAAGAGAAAATCCTAATTAGTTTAAGCCTTTATTTTTAAGGACATAGAGCATGTTTTAGATCCTCGTTCTCACCTCGGCTGTTTTCACCACTTTCTGTTTATGGCAATGAATTCTTATTAGCACCTTCAAGTCTTTCTTCAATCCCAACCTTGGGCAAGCCCCACCATTCACTTTATTTTTCACTCCCAGACATCACTGGAAAAAGGCAAAAAGTTGACCTGGTCCAGTAGAATACCAATACTTTGCATTCTAGAGAATGAGGCAACCTATTTTCTAGGGATAGGATTTATCCCTATACGAGATGATTCTATCTCCTCTTATTTCCTTAAAACAGTGACTTCATAGTTTTTTGTTCACATTCCCCCACTCCCCCCAAAATTTTGGGAAACAGTGTAACCCATTTACATATTTTTCGGTTAGCATTTAAAACTTTCTCTCATAACTTAAAGAATTGAGAAGAAAGAATTTTAACAATGGATTCTATTGTAAATAATCACATTTGAAAATAAAAGCTCTTCTATCACTTAAAAAAACAGATTCTAAACGAGATGTTTTTCTAAATAAGATATTGATTTGATGTTCACCATCATCTGTTTAAAAAATACATGAATATATTCCTAGTAATAAGAAAATTTTACATAATTGCATTTCCTCATGGAACTTGTACTTTATTTACTTTAAAAGCTCACTGTACTCTTGAATAACTTTGTTATTCTTAGCAATTTTTTTTGGCCTCATGACACATGGGATCTTAGATCCCTGACCAAGATCAAACCCACATCCCCTACATTGGAAGCAATTTATAATTTATACTAATGCAATACAGTTTTAATCTTGAAAATCTTATTGTTTTATTTTGTCATCCTTTTCTTCAACAAAAATATATATATAAATTTGAATATTTAAAGTTTTTTCTATGTTTTTTAAAAAATTATTATGACCAAGTAATCATAATTAATAGTACACAATTTATGAAAACAACATGAATACATTACAAACATTTTAAAGGCTTTAACTATTACTGATTAACATATTTTTTAATGTTACAACTTTTGAGTTATTAAATATAAAAAGTAAAGTATTATTGAAAATGTATCTCAATGAAAAAGCAGGAGCTTTTGACAGAAAAAAAAAAGATTCCCAGTTGCCTTCATTCACTTCCTTATTACCTAATGTGATATATCCAATTATCCCTTTGATGACAGTAATGGAGTTGTTCCCCTCTGAATGCAAACAAGCCTAGTTAGCTGGGAGATGGCTAAGAGGCATGGTTTGCTTTTGTAAAGTGAGAGAAGGGCCATTGTGAAATAGAAATCTTGATTTTAGAGGCATTCTTAGGCAAAGAAATTTGAAGGAAGAATATATATCATCTAGAGATTGATTCTCTTAAAACTATCCATGCTTCTATATCCTAAGAAAATCATGTTCTCCCAGAGGACCCTTATTCCAGAACAATGCACCTTCAGTGTTCTTCCTTCTTATCCTAGTCTGTCTCCAAGTCTCCTTAAAAAAATAACCTACCCCAGTACTTTTCTTTCCATTCTCATATCCAGGCTTCACCTTATTCTTTCCTCAACCACCCGGACTTCCCTGAAACTGATCTCTTGAAGACCAGCCAACTGCAAACTCCAGTAGTTACTTTTCATTCCAACCTCAGTAAGTACTATTGACTCCATCATCCCTTTCAAAACTCTCCTCTGTTCATTTTCCTTCACCACTTTCTCCTGATTCTTTTCTACTTATCAGTTACCTTCATTGTCTTCTTTCTCTGCCAGCCTCTCAAAATCATCATTTCTTTGGATTTTAACCACAGACCTCTTCTCACGCCACCTGCTATTCTTTGCAATCCCTACCCCCTCATCTTCAATTACTAAATATCCTTGATGTCCTTCTCCAGTTAAGTCATCTCTACCTAAATGTCCTACATGTCTGTCAGTATTAAAAGGTGAATTTTCATCTCCCTTCTCAAACCTTCCTCTGGTATCCCTTAGACTGTGTGGATCCAGCATCCAGTTGATCAAACCAGAGACCTGGGAGTGGCCGATAATCCTATCTTCTCTCTCACTTTTATTCACTGTCTACAAATTGTCACTAAGTAGTATCAGCTGGGGTTTCTCTGGTTCCTGGTACAGAAAAAAAGCTCATGTATGTACAACAATATGTGAAGAACAGTACCAGAGTAGTCTGGGCTTCCTAGATGGCTCTAGTGGTAAAGAACCCACCTGCAGATGCAGATGAAAAGACATGGGTTTGATCCCTGGGTCGGGAAGGTCCACTGGAGGAGTAAATGTCAACCTGCTCCAGTATTCTTGCCTGGAAAATCCCATGGGGAGAGGAGCCTGGTGGGGTACAGTCCGTGGGGCAGCAAAGAGTCAGACATGACTGAGTAAACACAGAACACACAGCACTGGAGTAGTTTACAGAAACAAAGAAAAACTAAACATCGTGAAGGATAGGAACTGGGCAGTTCTCAGGATCTCTGGAACAGAAACTTGAAGATAAGCCTTCAAGGAGCTGCCCCCAAGTGATCCAGCAACAACAGCCTTTCATTTCCAGATGTTGCAGAGTAAGAATCATAAATCCCAAACTTTGATTCAACCTTGATTGAAATGATAATAGGTGAGACTTACGTATTGTTGACATAAATTCTCTTGGAATCCAATGTAGTCTGTTGAGGACTTCCCTGGTAGTTCAGTGGTTAAGACTCCGTGCATCCATTGCAGGGGGCGCGGGTTCAATCCCTGGTTGGGGAACTAAGATCTCGCATGTCACAAGGTGCAGTCAAAAAAACAAAAACAATAACAACAAAAAACCCAAGGTACTCTGTTGGTCTGTATTTCTCAATAACAGAAGGGATGATTAGAAAAATTTACATTCTGATGAGGAGCACAATGAATAAGAGATTAATTCTTAGATGGACAAAGATCATGTTTAAATTTCCAACAGATGTCGCTCTATTTCTTGTTATTATGATATAGTTTCTTTAATACCTAGTAAGAGACTCCTGTCTTAAGCAATTGAATTTTCTCATTCACATCACAAATTAATTCACAAGCCTTGGAGGCACTGTGTATACTCTGTGGCTACTTTTTATCAGCCCAAGGGTATTCTGAATTCCTCTTTTTCATAGCCCTAGAAATTTAAATCACCTCAACTGATTCAAACACAAAACAAAGTTTCATTTCTTTGACAGTGTCAAGTTTAAAATCTTGGGACGAGAGAGTTGATTGATTTAGTTTAGATCACTGATCCACCCTGTGATAGGGAATGGGAAAATTGAATAATAAAACAATAATAACCACATCTCACTAGTCTAAAGAGCAAATATTCATTCTCCTTAAAATAGCTCTATTTGGGAATTCCCTGGCAGCCCAGTGGTTAAGACTGGGATTTCCATGTCAGGGAGGGCTGGGGTGATGGATTAAACTAAGATCCTGCAAGCGGTATGGTGTGGTCCTCCAAAAAACACAAAAAAGCTTTAATCTGTCACTTCTTCTCCATACCTTGCTTTAGTCCACTTATTTTAAAGACATCTTTTGGTAAAAAGAAGTCCTCTCTTTCATCTTTTGCATTCTGACTTCTTCATTTTAGCCTGAAAAAGATCACAAATGTTACTGTCATTACCAGAGATTTCTCATTTATAATTGAGACATAATGCACCTTATTGGCAAACTTTTTCTGTAAAGAACTAGCTAGTAAATAGGTTTTGTGGATCATACAGCTTCTGAGTTACCCTGCCATTATAACACTGAGAGTAGCCATAAACAATGGATCTTGGCTGTGTTCCAATAAAACTTTATTTACAAAGACAGCAGCCTGGCTCATAATTGGCCTCTCATCTAGGAGATTCCTGAGAAAAAAGAGTCTGTCAAGTGAACAGTGTGAACTTGCATGTCTGAAAACATCTATATCTACACTTTAACAACCAGAATGATGGCAATCGAATTCTAAGTTGGAAATATCTTCCCCTCATAATTTGGAAGGTACTACTGAATGTTTTTCTACCTTCCAAAATGCCTCATTTCCTTCAGCTCAGCTAAATCCACTAGCCTTCAAAGGTAGGACTTTGCTTCAGGCTTTTATTTAGGCTTCCAGAGCTCCTTTGCCTCATTATTAACTTTTTTTTCATTTCTAAAAAGAAAATCCAATTTCTTAAAAAACTGGAAATAGAACTGCCATATGACCCAGCAATCCCACTCCTGGGCATACACACCGAGGAAACCAGATCTGAAAGAGACACGTGCACCCCAGTGTTCATCGCAGCACTGTTTATAATAGCCAGGACATGGAAGCAACCTAGATGTCCATCAGCAGATGAATGGATAAGGAAGCTGTGGTACATATACACAATGGAATATTACTCAGCCATTAAAAAGAATTCATTTGAATCAGTTCTAATGAGATGGATGAAACTGGAGCCCATTATACAGAGTGAAGTCAGCCAGAAAGATAAAGACCAATACAGTATACTAACACATATATATGGAATTTAGAAAGATGGTAACGATAACCCTATATGCAAAACAGAAAAAGAGACACAGATATACAGAACAGACTTTTGGACTCTGTGGGAGAAGGCGAGGGTGGGATATTTTGAGAGAACAGCATTGAAACATGTATATTATCAAGGGTGAAACAGATCACCAGCCCAGGTTGGATGCATGAGACAAGTGCTCAGGCCTGGTGCACTGGGAAGACCCAGAGGGATGGGGTGGAGAGGGAGGTGGGAGGGGGGATCAGGATGGAGAACACATGTAAATCCATGGCTGATTCATGTCAATGTATGGCAAAAGCCGCTACAACATTGTAAAGTAATTAGCCTCCAACTAATAAAAAGAAATGAAAAAAATAAAATAAAAAGAAAATCCATTTGAAGAAATTGACTGTTATATTTTCCAGTGTCCTTCACCCAAGGAATAGCTTTTCCTATAATTTGGTACCAAGAAAAAGTTTGAATCTCAGAGAAACTTCTATTCTATCTTTATGAGACAATCAGAATTAAATTACTGAACAACAACAAATCAAGAAAGAACAAAGATTGTCATTAATGAGAAATCCAAGTTGTAAAGCAAACAGGAACATACCAGCTAAGGTCAATGCAAAGGTGAACATTCCTAAACCAGTAAAGACATCCACTGTAACTAGGTAAGGTCAACACATTCAGAACTCATAACATATCAATTCATTTGTATACTCAGATGTTTAATAAATGGAAATAAATTGAAAGAAAGGAGAAAGGGAGGCAACTATTTTGGCAGCTATTATAATATTCCAGATGAAAAGTAATAGAGATGGAAAGCTGAGCTTCAAATTCAAGAGACAATTCAAGATAGATTCAAGAACAGGAAGACTAATCCTGAATTTTCCAGTTTAGGAAAGTTTCCAGGAAGTGAAAGAGTAGCTAATATCACTAACCAAAGTAGGGGCTTTCCTGGTGGGTCAGATGGTAAAGAATCTGCCTGCAATGCCGGAGACCTGGGTTTGATCCCTAGATTGGGAAGAACCCCTGGAAAAGGGAACCGCTACCCACTCCAGTATTCATACCTAATACTTTGGCCACCTGATGTGAGGAGCTGACTCACTGGAAAAGACCCTGATGCTGGGAAAGATAGAAGGCAGGAGAGAAGGGGACAACAGAGGACGAGATGGTTGGATGGCATCACCAACTCAGTGGACATGAATTTGAGCAAGCTCCCAGAGATAGTGAAGGACAGGGAAGCATAGTATGCTGCAGTCCACGGGATCACAAAGAGTTGGACACAGTTGGGCAACTGAACAACAACAAATCAAGGAAGAACAAAGATTGTCATTAATGAGAAATCCAAGTTGTAAAGCAAACAGGAACACACCAGCTGGGGTCAATGCAAAGGTGAACATTCCTAAACCAGTAAAGACATCCACTGTAACTAGGTAAGGTCAACACATTCAGAAAATCATCTGGCTGCATTGCAGCCTGTCCTTGTTTCTTGTCCCCAAAAGCATCAGAGGCCAGCCAGTGGGGCCTTTGGAGGAAAACTGGCATCCAGTCTAGCAAGCAGCCAGCTCCAAGCATGAGAACTGACTCCTGGGTCGTGAGTGCCTAGCATGTTTCATGGGAGTCCAGTTTTGTATTCAGGGGCTCAAAGAACATTTAATTCTAAGCCCCATGCAGAGAAATATACTGTGACTCTGCCCAGATCACCTTTGGAACTGGATCTATGAGGCAAGGAGATTCACAGGCAAACAATGCTATACACACTCTCAGACAGAAGAATAGCTGTTGACACCCTTGATTAGGAAATGCAGAGAATCTTTCTGTTATTGTGCTACAAACCCCATGCTTCTATGCATTCTCTCAGGCTAACCCAAGCTCTCTTACTTACCCCCAAACCCTCCACTGAGCCCCCAGAAGCTGTTTAGTAGCTATGAACCCCCCTCCAACTTCAGTGTCACAGAATCCATTTTACTTCCGGCCTTGTCTGACAGTGGCTTTCTTCATGCAACCCTCTTCTGTATAAAGTCCTAAATCTCTTACGTCTCACGTTCCCCCGGGCAGGTGGTATAATCAGCATCCTCCTGGCTCCTCACTGCTGCCTGTGGACCAGTGTTCTACCTAGGTGAGGTGATCCTCTCCATTCTAAGTCCTGGAGCATCTTGGATGTCACTATCTATTGATGGAGCCGTCCATACTTGGCCTTTGCCTTCCTTGAATGTGTCTTCTTGTTCACCTTCTGCTTCATTCCACTGCAGTGACCCACTCCCATGGGGACACTGTAGACCTGGTCACCACTTACAACTCTTTTACTGCTTAAGCCGTCCCATCTTTTAGCTCACCCACTAGCCTGTCCTTCTGCCTTTCACTCAGTTATTCCAATATTCATTCTTTTCAGAAAGTTAGGTTTATTGAGTTACAAAAATTTTTTTTGAGTTACAAAATTTTAAGCTTTATCCAGATTTAACTGATAAAGAATAAACTATACACTAAAATTTTTTAAATATTTACTTATGTATTTTGGCAGCACCAGGTTTTAGTTGCAGCATGTGGGATCAATTTCCCTGATTCAGGCACCCTGCATTGGAAGCACGGACTAATACGGAAGTCCCTAAACCACACATATTTAAAGAGTACCATTTGATGAGTTTTGGCCTATGTGTACACAATGAAAATATCACCACAATCAATATAATGAATATGTCTGTCACCTCCAAAAGTTCCCTCATGGAAATTTCTACCTCTCTTCCTGTACGCCCTCTCTCCTTCTAGGCAAGCACTGATTTGCTTTGGTCACTATAGATAACTGCTGGAGGAGGAAATGAAAACCCCTTCTGGTATTCTTTTTTTTTTTCCCTTCTGGTATTCTTGACTGTAGAATCCCATGGACAGAGGATCACAAAGAGTTGGACATGACTGAGCGACTGAGCATGCATGCACTATAGATAAATTTGTATTTTCTATAATTTCATATAAAAGGAATAATATATTATGTATTTTCTTTTGTTTGACTTCTTTCACTTTGAAATTTTATCTAGATGTTCAGTTCAGTTCAGTCGCTCAGTCGTGTCCGACTCTTTGTGACCCCGTGGACTGCAGCACGCCAGGCCTCCCTGTCCAATGCCAACTCCCAGAGTTTACTCAAACTCATGTCCGTTGAGTCGGTGATGCCATCCAATCATCTCATCCTCTGTCGTCCCCTTCTCCTCCCACCTTCAATCTTTCCCAGCATCAGGGTCTTTTCTAATGAGTCAGTTCTTCGCATCAGGTGGCCACAGTATTGGAGTTTCAGCTTCAGCATCAGTCCTTCCAATGAATATTCAGGACTGATTTCCTTTAGGATGGAATGGTTGGATCTCCTTGCAGTCCAAGGGACTCTCAAGAGTCTTCTCCAACACCACAGTTCAAAAGCATCAATTCTTCGGCTCTCAGCTTTCTTTATAATCCAACTCTCACATCCATACATGACTACTGGAAAAACCATAGCCTTGACTAGACAGACCTTTGTTGGCAAAGTAATATCTCTGCTTTTTAATATGCTGTCTAGGTTGGTCATGGCTTTTCTTCCAAGGAGCAAGCGTCTTTTAATTTCATGGCTGCAGTCACCATCTGCAGTGATTTTGGAGCCCAAGAAAATAAAAGCCTGTCACTGTTTCCCCATCTATTTGCCATGAAGTGATGGGACCAGATGCCATGATCTTAGTTTTCTGAATGTTGAGTTTTAAGCCAAATTTTTCACTCTTCTCTTTCACTTTCATCAAGAGGCTCTTTAGTTCTTTGATTTCTGCCATAAGGGTGGTGTCATCTGCATATCTGAGGTTATTGATATTTCTCCTGGCAATCTTAACTCCAGCTTGTGCTTCATCTAGCCCAGCATTTTCCGTGATATACTCTGCATATAAGTTAAATAAGCAGGGTGACAATATACAGCCTTGACATACTCCTTAGAACCGGACTGTTGTTCCATGTCTAGTTCTAACTGTTGCTTCCTGACTTTCATACAGATTTCTCAAGAGGCAAGTCAGGTGGTCTGGTATTCCCAATTCTTGAAGAATTTTCCAGAGTTAGTTGTGGTCCACACAATTAAAGGCTTTGGCATCGTCAATAAAGCAGAAGTAGATGTTTTTATGGAACTCTGTTGCTTTTTCAGTGATCCAATGGATGTTGGCAATTCGATCTCTGGTTCCTCTGCCTTTTCAAAACCAGCTTGAACATCTGGAAGTTCACAGTTCACGTAATGTTGAAGCCTGGCTTGGAGAGTTTTGAGCATTACTTTACTAGTGTGTGAGATGAGTGCAATTGTGCAGTAGTTTGAATATTCTTCAGCATTGCCTTTCTTTGGGATTGGAATGAAAACTGATCACTAGACCATTCAGGTATGATGTAAATCAAATCCCTTATGATTATACAGTGGAAGTGACAAATAGATTCAAGGGATTAGATCTGATAGACAGAGTGCCTAAAGAACTATGGAGAGAGGTTCATGACATTGTACAGGAGACAGGAATCAAGACCATCACCAAGAAAAATGTGAGGTGAGTGTATGCTCCTCAGTTTTTGTCTTGTCACAACAAAGATTTGGAGTGATGGTCATTAAAGCCCCCCTCGGCGTGTCACAGCTCTCGAGTCTTGGACAGACCGTGTTATAGCTCTCAGGTCTCGAACGGACCGTGTTATAGCTCTTAGATAAATCAGTGTTACAGCTCTATTTTATTTAGATAATAGCAGGAAAAATCCATCTTCGAGGCATTAGGGCATGTTGACCCAAAAATGCGAAGAGAAGAGCGCCCCATCACACGGGAGAGAGGGAGAGAAGAGAGCTTTGGCTCCTCTTTTTATGTTTTTCTCTCCTTAGGCCTGTCCTATGTAAATTGGGCCACGCAGGAGTGCTGTTTGTTTTACCTGAGGTCCTCACTCCTGTCCTCAGACCTTCCTTTGTTCTATTTTCGCAGGCTTTTCCCTTCCAGGTCTTTTAGCCACCGCCATTCTGGACTCCTTTTCCCTATTCTAACTACCTAACAAAAAGAAATGCAAAAAAGGCAAAATGGTTGTCTGAGGAGCCCTTAGAAATAACTGTGAATAGAAGAGAAGCAAAAGGTAAAGGAGAAAAGGAAAGATAAACTCTTTTGAATGCAGAGTTCCAAAGAATAGCAAGGAGAGATAAGAAAGCCTTCCTCAGTGATCAGTGCAAAAGAATAGAGGAAAATAAGAGAATGGGAAAATCTAGAGCTCTGTTCAAGAAAATTAGAGAAACCAAGGAAACATTTCATGCAAAGATGGGTGCAATAAAGGACAGAAATGGTATGGACCTAACAGAAGCAGAAGATATTAAGAAGAAGTGGCAAGAAGTGACACAGAAGAACTGTTCATAAAAGATCTTCACGACCCAGATAATCACTGGGTGATGATGTAATCACTCACCTAGAGCCAGACATTCTGGAATGTGAAGTCAAGTGGGCCTTAGGAATCATCACTATGAACAAAGCTAATGGAGGTGATGGAATTCCAGTTGAGCTATTTCAAATCCTAAAAGATGATGCTATGAAAGTGCTGCACTCAATATGCCAGCAAATTTATCTGGATGTAGCATATATCAATAAACCCTCCTTTTCATTGTTCTGAAGTATTCCATTGTATGGCTGTCCCATTATTGTTTATTTTGTAACCATTCATTACTTGCTGGTCATTAAGATGTTTCTTCCAGTTTTTAACTATTACCAAGAAAAAGCTGCTGTGGACAGTAACATAAAATTATGCTTTCATTTATATTGAGGGATAATTCACTCATAATAAAATTTACATATTTAAGGAGTACAAGTCTGTTTATATAATGGCCAGGCTTCTCTGTCCATGGGATTTCCCAGGCAAGAATACTGGAGTGGGTGGTCATTCCCTTTTGCGGGAGATTGAGTGGGTAACAGGCAGGAAGGCCAGGGGTCTCCAAATGGAGGAAATAGGCTCAAGTGTCAGACATTTTTATCTCTCTTAAGCAGCAGGAGGAAGCAAACTAGAGATATTTTTTTCCTTCTCTATACAAATTTAAAAGGAGGTTTCTCTTAAAATACTATGTTGCCATAAGGACACCTGGTTTCACTTGAAGTTAACTATTCTCAAACCTTGAGTTAACCAATGCATTTTTCTTATGGAAATGTTTGTCTTAAGCTATGTTAATGTACTATGCATTTACCCCAGACTCTGTCTTCAAGTCAGTTCCACCTAATGGCTCAGAACCCACTTGACAAACCAGTATGTTATACTCAGATATTGTTCCCCTAATATATGTGAAAGAAACTATTTGTATGGTAATCTGCCCATCTACAAGATTCAAGTCAATATTTTTATGGCCTGGGATGAGTCATCTGGTGCCAAGATTATCCCAAAATGCATTTAATGGATGAGGGGCCTGGTGCCATTCTGAGTTGTAAGACATTCCTTTCTTTCATTAACAGACTGCTAGTGACTATATAATGTCCAGCTGAAGACTAGCAGGGGATACTCTTTCTGCCCCCTTCTGATGCTGATGTCAGAAGATTTCTCTATCTCCTTTATACTTTAATAAAACTTTATTGCACAAAAGCTCTGAGCAATCAAGCCTCGTCTCTGGCCCCGGATTGAATTCTTCTCCTCCAGAGGTCAAGAATCCCCGCATCTTTTCATTCAGCAACAACCTTTCAAGATCTTCCCCATCCAGGGATTGAACCCAGGTCCCCTGCGTTGTAGGCAAATTCTTTGCCATCTGAGCCACCCAGGAAGCCCATATAATTTGACAGGCATATGAAATTATGTAATGACCACCATAATCAAGCTATAGAGTATTTCTGTCACTCCAAAAAGTTCCCTGAGTCCCTTCCTTCCACTCCTGGTAACTGGAAACCACTGATTTCATTTCTGTCCCTGTAGCTCTGTCTCTCTAGAATGGCATGTAAATGGACTCATGCAGTGTATAAACTGTTTTTTTGTCTGGCGTCTCTCACTTATAGCTTTTGAGATTCAGCTATACTGCTGCGTATTTCAGCAGTTCACTCCCTTTTGTTTCTGAGTAGTATTTCATTATGTGAATGTAAGACAATTTGTTCACTAGTTGCCACACATTTGAATAGTTTCCAGTTTGCGGCATGTTAGGTAGTTAGAATAAGGAAAAAGAGTCCAGAATGGCGGTGGCTAAAAGACCTGGAAGGGAAAAGCCTGTGAAAACAGAACAAAGGAAGTTCCGAGGACCGGAGAGAGGACCTGAGGTAAAACAAATAGCACTCCTGGCTGGCCCAATTTACATAGGACAGGCCCAGGGAGAGAAAAACAAATAAAAAGAGGAGCCAAAACTAGCTCTCTCTCTCCTGTGTGCTGGGGTGCTCTTCTCTTCAGGTTTTTGGGTCGACATGCCCTCACGCCTCGAAGGTGGATTTTCCTGCTATTATCTAAATAAAATAGAGCTGTAACACTGATTTGTCTAAGAGCTATAACACGGTCCATTCGAGACCTGAGAGCTATAACACGGTCTGTCCAAGACCCGAGAGCTTGACACGCCAAGGGGGGCTTTAATGTCCATCACTCCAAATCTTTGTTGTGATGAGACAAAGAAAAGAGGAGCATACACTCGCCTGACAGGGCATATGCATTAATAAAGTGACCACAAGCATTCCCACACAACTCTTTTTGTGGGCATATGTTTTCATTTCTGGTGAGTAAATACCTAGGAGTGGGGTATGCTGGGTCAAAACAGTCGGAGACTACTGAGCAACTGAACTGAATGAACTGATAGTAAGTCTGTCTTTAATTTTTTAAGTACATGTGGTTAAGCAGGAGTGCTTTCTTTTTTTTCTTTTTCTTTTTTATTTTTTCATTTATTTTCATTAGTTGGAGGCCAACCACTCCACAATATTGTAGTGGGTTTTGTCATACATTGACATGAATCAGCCAGCACTCCCAGACAGGAAATCATGGCCTCTTCTGGCTCTTGCATCCTTGCAGTCCCAGCTGAGTCAGGGCCGTGGGCACCTGGAAACAAGGTCTTGATATCCCTGAGGCAGTTCAGAGCTTCAGGAGCTCAGAGGTCCCCAGAATCCTAAGGAGACACTTCCAAGGCTGCCTCGGGAACCCAGGGTTTCAATCAAGAGTGTTCCTCTCTCACTTTTAATATTCCTTCTGGATACAGTTTGGCACTTAGACAACTTTCAAAACTCCTGTCTGGGACTCCTGATCAGAGCCCTCAGCTGCCCTCCTCCATCTAGCTATACAGGAAAATGTGCTTCCTCCTCCTGAGAGGCTTCTGGTCAGAGCCAAGGCTTCTGCCATTTACCAGCTGAGTGACCTGGGGCAAGCAGGGAAGGCCCTGCATGGGGTGTCATTTTCTGTAAAACTAGGGGTGGAGATGAGCAGGCAGGACCATGGCTTTTCAGTTTCTTTAATGTGGGGTGATTTTAGAGGAAGCAGAAAAATCAGACAGGCTCACCCCTTCACACACATAAACTTCCTCCTCCATAGAAGATATGGCCTGGAAGCTGGGCAAGGGACTGTGAAAACAGGAAACTGTCGTGTACATAAAAGGTCATAGGGGAATACTAGGCAGCAATGAAAATAAATGATTTTCATTGATTTGTAACCACAGGCAACAGTAATGATAAATCTCAGAGACATACTGTAGATGAAAGGAGTTATATACAGAGTGTGTGTGATATGATTCTTGTTATCTAGGCTCTAGGTTTCAGGTGTGGAAACACATAAAATTGCTCTGTTTTGTTGTTCTTGTTCACTCGCTCAGTCACGTCCTGCTCTTTGCTAACCCATGGACCACAACATGCCAGCCTTCCCTGTTCACAGAATTCTCCCCACAAGATTACTGGAGTGGGTTGCCATTTCCTCCTCCAGGGGATCTTCCTGACCCAAGGCTTCACTGAGAAAATATGAAAGGGTGGGAACAGGAGCCATACAAGATACCTAGGCAGGTGGCAAGTCAGCCGTAAGTACCAGGCAGGTTGGAGGGAGAGGGAGATAGCGAGGAGGTCACTGTGGCAACACACAAGTAGAGGAAGAGGTCAGGGAATTTATGAGCGGCCAGATTCCATCAGCCTTGTACGTCACTGTGAAATTCAGAATTTCTACCCTGGGTGAAATGGGAAACCTTTTCAGGGTTTTCAGCAGAGGAAGCTCATAAGCTGTTTTTCGTTTTTTAAGCATCTCTCTGGCTGCAATGTGAAGAGACAAGAGAAGAAAAGTGAAATCAAGACGCCATTGCATTAATCCAGGCGAGGCATGATGGCGGTTTAGACACTCATGGTGGCAGGTGTAAAAGTAATACATTTGATATTTGTTTAATTCAAGTTGCAGCGTTATGACCTGTATTGAATGCATTGCTAATATGCTTCTGCGGTGGGTGTTTTGCAGCCAGGATTTCAGGTAAGGGTAAGGAAGGAAGAGGGGAAGGATGCTTTGAGGTTACCAAGGAAACAGAACATCATAGATCTGAAAATCTGAGATGACTCTAGGCCTTTAGGCCTCTGGCGCAGCAATAATTCCGCAGCTGAGACCACCAGCGCTTCCCAAAGACCATGCGCAACAGGCCGGGATGGGAGCCTATGGAAACCACAGACCTTTCGCACAACGGGACAAGCGCATCCCGGGAATCGTAGTTCTGCGCTCTTGCGCAGGCGCATTTAGTCCCCCGCCGCCTTGCGCGCGCAGCTCCTGCAGGACCAGTTTCTAGAAGCTCATTGCGGTGGCGTTGGTGCTGGCTGCGGGTCTTGACGCAGGTAGCGGTTGCCCCTAGCCCCTAGTCTGGGGGCCGAGGCCAGGTTGCCAGTTCCGGGGGCGTACCTGGGGCGGGGTGGGGGCCGAGGGCAATCTCGCTGTGCACTCCCAACATTGCAGCTTCTGCGGGAGATAAAGCGCGCTCCTGGATGGAGCTTTCTTCCATCCCTTCCCTGAGCCCACGGTCTTGCAACTTCGCTACTTTGGTCTTTTGGGCGGGAAAAGTCATTGTGTGTGCGTGTGGGTAGGGGGAGCTGTCCCGTGCTTTGCGGAGTGTTTAGCAGCATCCCCGGCTCCACTCATTAGGTACCAGTAGCATCCCACCTCCCCAGTCGTGATAACCAAAATGTCTTCAGACGTTGCCGAGCGTACCCCGTGGGCCAAATCCCCCCTCCCCCTCTTGTGAGAACTTCTTTCTGCCTGCGTCACATTTTCACGGAGCCTTTATTGTAAGCTCCTTGGAGATCCGGTGCGAGTGTCTTAGCCACTGCAGACTCCCAGGTGTCCAGCGCGTCTCTAGGTACGTGGTGGGCGCTTAATATTTGGAAGAGGAATAAATGACGTCAGGCATAGTGTGTGCGGCGCTCTGTGCCCCTCGGAGGTGGGTAATTAATTGCAGTTGTAGCTGGAGGAGAGTGTCCTCACTTGTCGCAGTGTAGCGCATCTGAGACTGTATTGTCATTTCCTGAGTGATTTGTGAGGGTAGGGGCCCCGTCTGACTCGTTCACGTCTGAATGCATAGTGCCAGGTTCCAGGTCGTTGTAGATGGTCAGTTATTTATGGAATGAGAATGTGTGCAACACAGGGCCGAATGCGCAGACGAGTACTTGGGGATCAGAGAAAGCCTCATACCAGAGGTGTCAGTGGAGTCGGATTTTAAAGAATGAGCAAGTTTGATAGAGGAAATTTGGCAGTTTTACTGGGGGAGGGAATGAATGACTAGTGTAAAGGCGGAAGGGGTTAAGAGTTGCTGGAAATGGAGAGATACCTCTTTATGGCTGCAAGGTCCATCAGGGGCAGCTGCAGCTGAAGGTGAGGTCATCAGGACGGGGTTTCAAGATCGTCATGCGTGACTTGTGCGTTTGAATTTTATCTTGAGACAGTTGGGGAGTTATAAGACCATATTTTGGATATTAGAAGAAATCTGTAGGTTTCAGTGTAAGACTGAAATTGAATGAGGCTGTCCTTAGGTAATTTCAGTAGTAGAGAATAGAGAGGTTCTTAGGAAATAATAAAGCCACCAGAACTTGGTTACTGATTGTTTGAGAAATCTGAGAGTCAAATATGAAATCAGGTTTCTGAGTTGAGCAACTGGTGGGAAACTGTGGCCATTCACCAGGAGAGGGCAGGAGTGGACTCGGTTTGGAGCCTCTTGTAGCAGTGAGCTTTTTCTGATACGTTTTGCTAATGAGGAGTATCTCATGAAGAAACTGTTTTCTTGGAGGGTCTGTTCCTTTAATTACCCTCAGGTAACTTCTCAGCTTTTCACCTACTTCTCCTGGGCAGGGCAATTCTCTGCCTCTGAGAATGTGTGTGTGTGTGTGTGTGTGTGTTTCTATAACAGAACCAAATCAAAAACAATGTTTTTTTTAGGATTCGCAATTTATTTCACTTATTTTGTATCTTATATTTCTTGATGGTTTCTGCAGGACCATAAAGTGGATCCTTGAAATACTTGGCATTTTGCTGGAGAGTACCTGTTGGTGGACTGTGCTTACAGAGTCTAAAGGAGACTGGATTTCTGTTGGTGATACACATTGCAAGCAGGAGTAGCCTAAACGAGATGACAGCTGTCTCCCCAGATCCTCACATTCTGGTCTCAAGTGAACAGAAAAAAGTCTTTAGGATGGAGACTCCTGGAAATCCAGAAGCTCTCATGAAAGGAGACACTGCTGACCCAGAGTCTTTCAGACAGAGGTTCAGGTGGTTTTGTTACTCTGAAGAGGCTGGACCCAGAAAAACCCTGAATCAGCTATGGGAGCTCTGCGTTCAGTGGCTGAGACCAGACATCCACACGAAAGAACAGATTCTAGAGCTTTTGGTGTTTGAACAGTTCCTGACCATCTTGCCTGGGGAGATCAGGATTTGGGTCAAATCGCAACATCCTAAGAGTAGTGAGGAAGTGGTGACCCTAGTAGAGGATTTGACCCAAGTGCTTGAAGAAAAGAAAGGTGAGATTAATAGGTGAAGGGGGGAAGTGGGAGAGATTGTCTCAAAATAATGCCAGTAAACTCCCCAAAAGAATGTTTTCATTCAATAAGTGACTCTTGTGCAAAATGAAAGAAGCAAATTACTACATGATATTGCACATATGCTGTTCCACCTTAATACATCTCATAAATATTTTAAAGATTATTATGAAAAGTAAATACATTAAAGTAGTAGGTATATAGAATGAAAGAAATCAGATTTTATGAGCCTAGGAATTGAAGGAATATTTTAGAGGGTAGTGGGGGAAAGCTTGGGTTTCAGTACGAAACTGTATGTGTGGCTGTTTTGTGTTTGAAGGGTGTAGGAAAAACTTTTCCTTTGTTTAATCTGATCTTTTTCTCCAGAGTGACACATATAATAATTTTTAGTCTGAGGAGCCCATTTGAAAGGCTGAGTTGTTTTTTTCCCCTTCCTAGAACCGATCTCTCAAGATTCTGTTGTTTCCCAAGAGGAGAACCCTGAAGAAGATAAAACAGTTTCTGTTCTTCCAAATACTGAGGCCCAGGTAAGCTTCCTTTCACTGGTTTTTCATTCTTTTTTTTTCCCCAAACCATAAATTTTCATTCTTAAGTTAATTTTTAAATTGAGGTCTAGTTGACACCCAGCATTGTATTAGTTTCGGGTATATAATGTAATGGTTCGATAGTTGTGTATATTGTAAAATGACCACCACGGTAAGTCTAGTTAACATATATCACCATATATGGTTACAGACCTTTCATTTTTAAGTAAATACTCAATGAGCTCCTCCTGGGTGGTATAAAGACACTAGACTAATTAAGACTATCTCCTTTTCGTCTCAGTTTTCACATTCTTAGGGCTCATTCTTCAAATGCCATTTTACTTCAGTTATCAGAATTGGTCATACGTCTGACTCTAATAAGCTCAAAATTATTTACTAAAATCCCGCAATGATTCTTCATAAGACTGGTCAGGTGGAAATAGAATTATATTTCCTGAACATGATAAAAAAAAAGCATCTGGATAGTGTTGCAAAATAAAAAGCAGTCCTCACAATACCATTAAAAAGATAAGGATGTCTCACCTTACTGTATTAATGAGTATTTTCTGAATATTTTAGCCACTCCAGTGTGATAAGAAACAAATGAGGTAAGTATGGATATGAAAGAAGTTGTATATTATTTACAGATAATGTAGTCTTTTTGGAAAACCTCAGAGAATCAACTGAACCTGTACTGAAATTCATTTAGAGGCTGAAAAAAGTAGCTGATTACAAATCAGTGTTTTCTATATACCAATAATTTTCAGGAAAAAAATTCTTATTTGCAATGGTAAATAATAGTGCTCTAGTAGCCTGGTAATGGCTCTGATTACCAGGTAATGGCTCAGAGTGGACATGTATCAAGGACATATCTCCCTGATGTATATCTACTTCCTTGAGGAAAGGTCTTTGCAGATGTGATAAAATAAGGATTTGAAATGAGGAAATTATTCTGGATTGCATGGGCGGGCCCTCAGTGGCATTAAAGTGTACTTAGAGTTTGAACACCAGAACAGGAGAAAGCAACGTGAAGATCGGAGTGGTAAGGCTGCAAACCAAGGAACACCATGGAATGCTGGCAACTAAGGAACCTGGAAGAGGCAAGGAATGAATTCTCCCTCAGAGGGCCCAGTTCCACCAACACCTGGATTTCAGACTTCTGGTCTCCAGAATTTGGGAGAATAAATTACTGTTTTTTTAAGCCACCAGAATTATGGTAATTTGTTACAGCAGCCACAGGAAAGCTACTACAATTGCTAATAGCCATTCTGCTGTACTGACTCTCAAAATGTCTTGCTATAGAGGATGCTACGAAAAGTGTATTTTAATGATTAATTGTGCTTGTTTATAATTTAGAGTAATTGTAAATGTATGTTATTGAACACAGATCCTTGTTTGTTTGTGATAGAAAATAATTGCTACTTAGAATCAACTGAAAATTATAATTTGGAATATAGTCAGTGATGTTACTCTTCCATGTTTAATTTAAAGCCTATAGAACTTACATTGATTCTGCAGATTTTGGGATTGGGAAATGTAATTTGTGTTCTTCATTTAATATTTTCTGTTAATCCCAGAAATCAGTATGTTAGGGTAAATTTGATCAATGTTAGTCATTCCAGAGACTCCTTATATAGCATTTCACACCAAGGAATGAATGGAAAAGGAGGGGATTGCGGCATAATCTTGTTTTATATCACTTGTTATGGTGGTATAATAGCTACGTTGTAGTTTGCTTGCAGATTCTTAAAGACTTGAAAACCATCACATCTATTACTTCTCTGAATTCTTAGAATCTGTTTGGGAGTAACACAGTGCACACAGGCTGTCTTTGGTGTTCTAGGAATCCATGACACTTAAAGACGTGGCTGTCACCTTTTCCAGAGGAGAGTGGAGGAAACTGGAGCCTTCTCAGAAGGAGATATATAAGGAAGTGCTGCTGGAGAACTATAGGAACCTAGAATTTCTGGGTAAAGACATCTTCTCTTCATGACTTAGTATCTAAACTGAGTATCTTTTTGTCCACTAACATCGGAAGATAAGTGCTATTAAAGGTTTTGACTGAGTTTACAGGAGTCATATGCCTAAACCTTAAAATGGGTCCTAAAAATGTACTTTTATATAGTGTTTTCTAAAAAAAAAAAAGTCTTTGCTCCATTGAACTGAAAATGTTGAGCATCATTTTGCTGTCATCAAGGCCATACTGTCCCCAATTTTCTCCTCAAATTCCAGTACTGAAGTCTATTTTTGACAACTTCTTCTCTTCCCTGAAGAACTAAAGGCTATGAATGTTGGAGTGTCTTTGTTCTAGACGAAAAAAAGGCATTTTCTATTTTCTCTGAACAGGTTTTCCAGTTTCCAAGTTAGATTTGGTTTCCCAGCTGAAGTGGGCTGGACTGCCACGGCTGCTGCAAAAAGAAGTCTCCAAAGGTTGTAGACCAGGTGAGTTGGTGAAAAGTAGAGAAGGACATTGAAACAGTCGCCTACGAAGTCATTTGAAAGAGGTTGTGAAATGTTGGGTGGGCTAGGTGCTAACATAGATGATGAAAATTTCTGTCTTGCCTTCCTGGAATGTTCACTTTAATAGGAGAGACACTCAGTCTGGATCCTCTGAGAAGGAGGCCAAGATAGGCCACATCAGAGACTTACTGGGGGGGAATAATTCCAGGGACTGGAAGAGGCTGGGATTGCTATGAATGTGTTGCAGGTCTGATAGCTGTGACGGGAGAGGGAAGGATGGAAGGCTGAGTAGGAAGCTTCTTAGATTGAAGTGCAGGTTGAGAAGATTTTTACCAAAAATAAACCTCCCTGCCAAAGTCATCTAGCAGAGTCATATGCCTCGCAGAAATGGGCCCGAGTGTAATTGCCATTCTTGTCATTGACTGGGAGTACCTCTGGTGAAGTAGCCTTGGTGTGATGCTGTAGTAGAGTCAGTGAGCATCAACAGGGGCTTCAAGAAGTGCCCCAGAGGAGATTTGAAGGGCAAATTTCCATGGATGCCATAAATACAGAAATTAGGACAAAATGTGTTGATAATGGGATATATGCTATAATGATGGCATGTATAAGGAGCAATGGGAAAATACAGGAGCAAGGGCATAATTAACAATTGAGTCTTGAAGAATAAGTAGGAATCCATCCAGTGGACAGCATGTTTAGTATAATCCAGTTTTGTTAAAAGAAGAAAAAACGTACATATATATGTATATCTAAATGTATAGATATGGGGTTTTACTATTAATATTTGGAGAGCATTCATGTTAATACTGGTTATCTTTGAGGAGTTACATTTTTTCTTTATTCTTCTCTTTCTTAAACTTTAATAATAAATCTTTTTAAAAATAATTTTTAAAAATTATAATAAATGATTATTTATACATCAGTTGGGCTTCCCTAGTGGCTCAGACAGTAAAGAATCTATGTACAATGTAGGGGACCCAGTTTCAATCTCAGTGTCAGGAAGATCCCCTCGAGGAGGGAATCTACCCACTCCAGTATTTTTGCCTGGAAAATTCCATGGACAAAGAAGCTTTGTGGGCTACAGTCCATGGGGTCTCAGAGTAGGACACAACTGAGTGACTAATGCTTACACTTTCACTATATATCAATATTTTGGTTTATTTTAAGAAAAAACAATAAGTTACTTTGTTGTTGTTCAGTTGCTCATTCATGTCTGACTCTGCTACCCCGTGGACTGCAGCATGCCAAACTTCCCTGTCCTTCACCATCTCCTGGAGCTTGCTCAAACTCGTATCTTTTGTGTCAGTGATGCCATCCAACCATCTCATCCTCTGTCCTCCCCTTTTCCTCCTGCCTTTAATATTCTCCAGCATCAGGGTCTTTTCCAATGAGTTGGCTCTTTGCATCAGGTGGCCAAAGTATTGGAGCTTCAGCATCAGTCCTTCCAATGAATATTTAGGGTTTATTTCCTTTTGGATTGATTGGTTTTATCTCCTTGCAGTCCAAGGGACTCTCAAGAGTCTTCTTCAACACTTTTCTATAGTCCAGCTTCCTTTTTTTTTATTTGCCATGAGCTGTAATTTTGGATCTAACTGGCACCCCTTCTTCAGTTACAATGAAAGTGAAAGTTGCTCAGTCGTGTCCGACTCTCTGTGAGCCCATGGAACTGTATATCCATGGAATTCTCTAGGCCAAGATACTGGAGTGGGTAGCCTTTCTCTTCTCCACGGGATCTTTCCAACCCAGGAATCAAACCCAAGTCTCCCACATTGTAGGCGGATTCTTTTACCAGCTGAGCCACAAGGGAAGCCCAAGAATTCTGGAGTTGGTAGCCTATTCTTTCTCCAGCAGATCTTCCCGACCCAGGAATAGAACTGGGGTCTCCTGCATTGCAGGCAGATTCTTTACCAACTGAGCTATCAGAGAAGCCCCCTTTCTTCAGTTAAATTGCCAGTAAAGAAGGTCAGGAAAACAGCTTTAGAATTTGGGTTGGGAGAGACATATGCATGGAGAAACTGGGATAGTGGAGGGAGATTCAGGGCTGAACCCGTCAGGAGTAACTGCCTGGCCCTCACAGGAGGATGACGAAGACTTAGATGTCATCTTGTTGTTGGGGAGATGCCAGCCACAGTCCCGGGTGCAGGGGGTGCCCTGGGCCTCCAGGACCAAACCTTGGGCCAGAGCCGTGTACCTGCTGGGGTCATCGGGCTCATAGACTGACAGTACCCTCTCCACAATTAGTCCATCTTCTTAGCCCTTTGTTTAAGTCAACCTCTTGGCTGTTTACAGTGTAATTACACAAAGAAAGGACAGCAGTTATCTTCTTATGTTTAAGTAACATCTGG